>NC_057806.1:105958155-106558155 GCF_018294505.1 Triticum aestivum | reverse complement strand
ACAAAAAGGAGAAAGTCTCACATCAACGAGGCTAATCAATGAGCTATGGAGATGCCCATCAATTGATGTTAATGCAAGGAGTAGGGATTGCCATGCAACGGATGCACTAGAGCTATAAATGCATGAAAGCTCAACAAAAGAAACTAAGTGGGTGTGCATCCAACTTGCTTGCTCACGAAGACCTAGGGCACTTGAGGAGGCCCATTGTTGGAATATACAAGCTAAGTTCTATAATGAAAAATTCCCACTAGTATATGAAAGTGACAAAACAAGAGACTCTCTATCATAAGGATTATGCTGCTACTTTGAAGCACAAGTGTGGCAAAGGATAGTAGCATTGTCCCTTCTCTCCTTTTCTCTCTCTTTTTTTGGGCCTTCTCTTTTTTATGGCCTTTCTCTCTCTTTTTTTGGGCCTTCTCCTTTTTATGGCCTTTCTCTTGTTTTATTCCTCACTTGGGACAATGCTCTAGAAAATGATGATCATCACACTTCTATTTATTTACAACCCAATGATTACAACTCGATACTAGAACAAAGATGACTCTATATGAATGCCTCCGGCGGTGTACCAGGATATGCAATGAATCAAGAGTGACATGTATGAAAGAATATGAACGGTGGCTTTGCCACAAATACTATGTCAACTACATGATCATGCTAAGCAATATGACAATGATGAATGTGTCATGATAAACTGAATGGTGGAAAGTTGCATGGCAATATATCTCGGAATGGCTATGGAAATGCCACAATAGGTAGGTATGGTGGCTGTTTTGAGGAAGATATAAGGAGGTTTATGTGTGATAGAGCATATCATATCACGGGGTTTGGATGCACCGGCGAAGTTTGCACCAACTCTCAATGTGAGAAAGGGCAATGCACGGTACCGAAGAGGCTAGCAAGGATGGAAGGGTGAGAGTGCATATAATCCATGGACTCAACATTAGTCATAAAGAACTCACATAATTATTGCAAAAATCTACAGGTCATCAAAAACCTCGGTACTACGCGCATGCTCCTAGGGGGATAGATTGGTAGGAAAAGACCATCGCTCATCCCCGACCGCCACTCATAAGGAAGACAATCAAATAACACCTCATGTTTCAAATTTGTTACATAACGTTTACCATATGTGCATGCTACGGGACTTTCAAACTTCAACACAAGCATTTCTCAATTTCACAACTGCTCAACTATCACGACTTTGATATTATTACCTCCATATCTCAAAACAATCATCAAGCATCAAACTTCTCTTAGTATTTAATGCACTTATATGAAAGTTTTTACTAATTTTGAATACCTAGCATATTAGGATTTTAAGCAAATTACCATGCTATTAAGACTCTCAAAATAATCTAAGTGAAGCATGAGAGTTCATCTGTTTCTATAAAATAAAACCACCACCGTGCTCTAAAAGGATATAAGTGAAGTACTAGAGCAAATGACAAACTACTCCGAAAGATATAAGTGAAGATCAATGAGTAGTCGAATAATTATGCAACTATGTGAAGACTCTCTAACATTTAATAATTTCAGATCTTGGTATTTTATTCAAACAGCAAGCAAAACTAAATAAAATAAAATGACGCTCCAAGCAAAACGCATATCATGTGGCGAATAAAAATATAGCTCCAAGTAAAGTTACCGATGAACAAAGACGAAAGAGGGGATGCCTTCCGGGGCATCCCCAAGCTTAGGCTCTTGTATATCCTTGAATATTACCTTGGGGTGACTTGGGCATCCCCAAGTTTAGGCTCTTTCCACTCCTTATTCCATAGTCCATCGAATCCTTACCCAAAACTTGAAAACTTCACAACACAAAACTTAACAGAAAACTCGTAAGCTCCGTTAGTATAAGAAAATAAATCACCACTTCAAGGTACTGT
Organism: Triticum aestivum; assembly: GCF_018294505.1. Lineage (NCBI taxonomy): Eukaryota > Viridiplantae > Streptophyta > Magnoliopsida > Poales > Poaceae > Triticum > Triticum aestivum. The sequence goes on along the minus strand of NC_057806.1, from coordinate 106,556,266 downwards.
AATGAACTCATTATTTATTTATATTGGTGTTAAACCTACTGTATTCCAACTTCTCTATGGTTTATAAACTATTTTACTGGCCATAGATTCATCAAAATAAGTAAACAACACATGAAAAACAGAATCTGTCAAAAACAGAACAGTCTGTAGTAATCTGGATCAAACATATACTTATGTAACTCATAAAATTCTCAAATAAATTGCTGGACATGAGGAATTTATCTATTAATCATATTCAAAAATAATTAACTAAATATCACTCTCCAAATAAAAATGGAAGAAATTCTCGTGAGCACTAAAGTTTCTGTTTTTACAGTATGATCAACAAGACTTTCCCCAAGTCTTCCCAAAGGTTCTACTTGGCACAAACACTAATTAAAAGCATAAAACCACATCTAAACAGAGGCTATATGAATTATTTATTACTAAACAGGAACAAAAAGTAAAGAACAAGAATAGGATCGGGTTGCCTCCCAACAAGCGCTATCGTTTAACGCCCCTAGCTAGGCATGATGATTTCAATGATGCTCACATAAAGGATAAGAATTGAAACATAAAGAGAGCATCATGAAGAATATTACTAGCACATTTAAGTCTAACATACTTCCTATGCATAGGGATTTTGTAAGAAAACAACTTGTGGGAACAAGAATCAATTTGCATAGGAAGGTAAAACAAGGATAACTTCAAAATTTTAAGCACATAGAGAGGAAACTTGATATTATTGCAATTCCTACAAGCATATGTTCCTCCCTCATAATAATTTTCAGTAGTATAATGAATTAATTCAACAATATAACCAGCACCTAAATCACTCTTTTCATGATCTACAAGCATAGAAATTTTATTACTCTCCATATAAGCAAGATTCTTCTCATTCGGAATAGTGGGAGTATCATAAGAAACTCGAATACTATAAATTGTTTCCACATTAGAAGAGTAATGTTAAAAAAGGGGGTAATCATAATCATGACAAGTTTTATAAATAGAATCACTACTTTTTATAGCATAAGTATCATCACAATAATCATGATAAGTAGGAGGCATGCTATCATCATTATAAATTTGCATATCAAAACTTGGGAGACTAAAAATATCATCTTCATTAAACATAGCTTACCCAAGCTTGGGACAAACATTAATTGCAGCAAATATATTCTCAAAAACATCATCTTCATCAAACATAGCATCCCCAAGCTTGGGCCTTTTCATATCATAAGCATAATCACTCTCATCATTAATAGTATGGATAGCACCAATAGTATAGCAATTATCATATTCTTCCAAGCAAGTGCCAAAAAGATTTTCAAGATCATAAGAAGTATCATTATCTTCCACAATTATATTTTTATGAGGCACAATAGTAATAGGAGCAGCATTATTTCAGGGAGATATCTTTTTACCTCTCTTCCTTTTTCTGTTCTTCTTCTTCACCACATCATGTGTGGGTTCAATCCTCTTTTTGGAGCTCCTTATTAATGAGATTGGTTGAATAGGAGGCTTCTCCTCGTTACCTGATTCATCATAAGAAATAATAGGAGGATATTGGGAAGTCTCTTCCCTTTCATTAGTATTATCTTCATCTTATATTTGTTTTGTTTTCTTTATGTAGTTGGCAATATAAGGATTTTCAATACAATTCACCGCACAATACATATAAATTTCCTCTAGATCAAAATGAAGAACTCTATCAAGGGCAAATTTTGGAATATCCTTATTTATACGTTTCATTTCTTCATAACCCAAGAGCAAACTAAGTTCATTATGATGTGCAAGGGAAATCAAGTAATCACAATTTTTGGACACGATATGATCATGAAACAATTTGCGTTGGGTATTGAAATGATCGTGCTCACTGCAAAGTTCACAAGTACGGCTAAGAAAATATAAATTTTCAGCACAATCATCTAGCCTTTCTTGCAACCATTTAGTTCCTAAATGCTTATGCCTCTTGCAATATCTATCTTCCCTATTTGGTGTGTTCGTACAAACCCAATGTACTCCACAAAAATTGACATGTTTATAGGAGACATCATAACTAGTGCAATCATCATTAGTATCATGCATATTCAAAGAATTCGTACTAACAACATTGCAATCATGCTCATCATTCAAAGATTTAGTGCCAAACATTTTATAGATTTCTTCTTCTAGCAATTGAGCACAATTTTCCTTTCCATCATACTTACGAAAGATATTAAAAAGGTGAAGCGTATGAGACAAACTCAATTCCATTTTTTATAGTTTTCTTTTATAAACTAAACTAGTGATAAAACAAGAAACTAAAAGACTCGATTGAAAGATCTAAAGATATACCTTCAAGCGCTAACCTCCCCGGCAACGGCGCCAGAAAAGAGCTTGATGTCTACTACACAACCTTCTTCCTGTAGACGTTGTTGGGCCTCCAAGTGCAAAGGTTTGTAGGACAGTAGCAAATTTCCCTCAAGTGGATGACCTAAGGTTTATCAATCCGTAGGAGGCGTAGGATGAAGATGGTCTCTCTCAAGCAACCCTGCAACCAAATAACAAAGAGTCTCTTGTGTCCCCAACACACCCAATACAATAGTAAATTGTATAGTTGCACTAGTTCGGCGAAGAGATGGTGATACAAGTGGTATATGGATGGTAGATAATAGTTTTTGTAATCTGAAAATATAAAAACAGCAAGGTAACGAATGATAAAAGTGAGCGTAAACGGTATTGCAATGCGTTGAAACAAGGCCCAGGGTTCATACTTTCGCTAGTGCAAGTTCCCTCAACAATAATAACATAATTGGATCACATAACTATCCCTCAACATGCAACAAAGAGTCACCACAAAGTCACTAATAGTGGAGAACGAACGAAGAGATTATGGTAGGGTAGGAAACCACCTCAAAGTTATTCTTTCCAATCAATTTGTTGGGCTATTCCTATAAGTGTCAGAAACAACCCTAGAGTTCATACTAGAATAACACCTTAAGACACAAATCAACCAAAACCCTAATGTCACCTAGATACTCCAATGTCACCTCAAGTATTTGTGGGTATGATTATACGATATGTATCACACAATCTCAGATTCATCTATTCAACCAACACATAGAACCTCAAAGATTGCCCCAAAGTTTCTACCGGGGAATCACGACGAAAACGTGTGCCAACCCCTATGCATAGGTTCATGGGTGGAACCCGCAAGTTGATCACCAAAACATACATCAAGTGGATCACGTGATATCCCATTGTCACCACAGATACGCACGGCAAGACATACATCAAGTGTTATCAAATCTTTAAAGACTCAATCCGATAAGATAACTTCAAAGGGGAAACTCAATCCATTACAAGAGAGTAGAGGGGGATGAAAACATCATAGGATCCAAATATAATAGCAAAGCTCGCGATACATCAAGATTGTGCCAAATCAAGAACACGAGAGACAGAGAGAGAGAGAGAGAGAGAGAGAGAGAGAGATCAAACACATAGCTACTGGTACATACCCTCAGCCCCGAGGGAGAACTACTCCCTCCTCGTCATGGCGAGCACCGGGATGATGAAGATGGCCACCGGAGAGGGATTGCCCCATCTGGCAGGGTGCCGGAATGGGTCTAGATTGGCTTTCGGTGGCTACGGAGGCTTCTGGCGGCGGAACTCCCGATCTATTGTGCTCCTTGATGTTTTAGGGTATATGGAGATATATGGGTGGAAGAAGTACGTCAGGGGGCCACGAGGGGCCCACGAGGGTGGAGGGCGCGCCCCCTACCTCGTGGCCTCCTCGAAGCTTCCCTAACGTTCACTTCAAGTCTTCTAGGCTTCTTTCCTTTCAAAAATGAGTTCCATGAAGTTTCAGGTCAATTGGACTCCGTTTGATTTTCCTTTTCTTCGAAACCCTAAAACAAGGTAAAAACAGAAACTGGCACTGGGCTCTGGGTTAATAGGTTAGTCCCAAAAATGATATAAAAGTGTATAATAAAGCCCATAAACATCCAAAACAGAAGATAATATAGCATGGAGCAATCAAAAATTATAGATACGTTGGAGACGTATCACTCTATCTCAAGAGCTATAGATTTGTTTGTCTAACTTGTGAAACTTGTCTATTGAGACGTCTAGAAAATCTTGTACCTCTTGGGATGCCCTGGCCCTTCTTATATAAGTTGGAGGGGTGGGTTACATGAGGAGTCCTAATAGGACTAGGATTAATCTATCTTCTATTACAAGCCGGATACAAGTCCGGGTCTTGATTCCTTGTAAGGAAAATATTCCTCACGCCTTTCCTCTTAAGCCGGCCCACCATATCATGAGCCGGCCGTTTGGGCCTTGTCGTCCGTTTGACCCGCCCGCCGGGTCACAGTGAGTCACAATGTTCAGGTGGGTTGTCCATAAACCGCCAGGTCCGAGCGGGTCGTCAGAATCACCAACCTCTGGGCGGCTTGTAAATGAAACGCCAAGTCCCAGCCGAGTCATACCGCGGGGTATATCCCCGAAATTAGCCCCCAGTTCAATTTTGGATTTATCCATGTTAAACTGATCCTGCAAAATAGACACAAGAACAAAACAGACAGGTTGTGCTCCGGGTTAAAAGTTTTTCTGAACCGGTACCTGATCATCCTTAAGTCCTTGTCATTTCCTTCTTCTGGAAAGCCTGGGTCAATAGACCAGCTTCATAATCAATTTGCTGACATTGGCTTCTCATAGAAATATATTGGGAAGAATATTCGATTCAGCTCCCAATGCTTAACAAAAATATTGGTCATACTCATCTGATTTTCAGCTGGCTTGTAGAACTTTCCGGCTTATCATTGCCAAAATATATGGTTTGAAAATATTGATAGCATCGGGTCACAATTGTTGCCGATGCCGGGTCATAGTTATTGGTGACGCTGAGTCATGATTGTTGGTGACGCCGGGTCATGATTGTTGGTGACGCCGGGTCATGATTGTTGCAGACACCGGGTCAATCTAGTTTGCTCAAAACTGAAAATTGGAAGATATTTCTCCCTTATATCCATATTACCTATAGCCCCTAAGTCTTGAGTAGAACAAAGTGATGACTTAAGACTTGCTTCAATATAAATACTGCCACTTTGAAGAAATCCATGTTTATTCATCTCATTCACTAGTAAAAACTGAATACTCCATATATGTAGCCCCCCAAGTGTCGGGTTGTCATGCTTGGAGCAACCCGGGACTTGTAATTGCCTGATGCCCATTGCTACCTCTTGAGCACTTGCATTGGTTTTCCCTTGAAGACGAAAGGGTGATGCGGCAAAGTAGCATAAGTATTTCCCTCAGCTTTTGAGAACCAAGGTATCAATCCAGTAGGAGGCCACGCATGAGTCCCTCGCACCTACACAAACAAATAAATCATCGGAACCAACGCGATAAGGGGTTGTAAATCCCTACACGGTCACTTACGAGAGTGAGATCTGATAGATATGATAAGATAATATTTTTGGTGTTTTTATGATAAAGATGCAAAGTAAAATAAAAGGCAATAAAAATAACTAAATGTTGGAAGATTAATATAATGGAAAATAGACCCGGGGGCCATAGGTTTCACTAGTGGCTTCTCTCAAGAGCATAAATATTCACGGTGGGTAAACAAATTATTGTTGAGCAATTGACAAAATTGAGCATAGTTATGAGAATATCTAGGTATGATCATGTATATAGGCATCATGTCCGAGACAAGTAGACCGACTCCTGCCTGCATATACTACTATTATTCCACACATCGACCGCTATCCTGCATGCATCTAGAGTATTAAGTTCATAAGAACAGAGTAACGCTTTAAGCAAGATGACATGATGTAGAGGGATAAACTCATGCAATATGATATAAGCCCCATCTTGTTATCCTCGATGGCAACAATAAAATATGTGCATTGCTTCCCATACTGTCACTGGGAAAGGACACCGCAAGATTGGACCCAAAGCTAAGCACTTCTCCCATTGCAAGAAAGATCAATCTAGTAGGACAAACCAAATTGATAATTCAAAGAGACTTGCAAATATAACCAATCATACATAAAAGAATTCAGAGAAGATTCAAATATTGTTCATAGATAAACTTGATCATAAACCCACAATTCATCGATCTCAACAAACACACCACAAAAGAAGATTACATCGAATAGATCTCCACAAGAGAGGGGGAGAACTTTGTATTGAGATCCAAAAAGAGAGAAGAAGCCATATAGCTAATAACTATGGACCCGTAGGTCTGAGGTAAACTACTCACACTTCATCGGAGAGGCTATGGTGTTGATGTAGAAGCCCTCCGTGATCGATGCCCCCTCCGGCGAAGCTCCAAAAAAGGCCCCAAGATGGGATCTCGTGGATACAGAAAGTTGCAGCGGTGGAATTAGGGTTTTGGATCCATATTTGGTAGTTTGGGGGTACGTAGGTATATATAGGAAGGAGTACATCGGTGGAGCAACAGGGGGCCCACGAGGGTGGAGGGCGCGCCCAGGGGGGTAGGCGTGCCCCCCTACCTCGTGGCCTCCTGGTTGATTTCTTGATGTAGGGTCCAAGTCCTCTGGATCACATTCGTTCCGAAAATCACGTTCCCAAAGGTTTCATTCCGTTTGGACTCCGTTTGATATTCTTTTTCTGCGAAACTCTAAAACAGGCAAAAAACAACAATTCTGGGCTGGGCCTCCGGTTAATAGGTTAGTCCCAAAATAATATAAAAGTGTATAATAAAGCCCAATAATGCCCAAAATAGAATATAATATAGCATGGAACAATCAAAAATTATAGATACGTTGGAGACGTATCAAGCATCTCCGAGCTTAATTCCTGCTCGTCCTCGAGTAGGTAAATGATAAAAATAGAATTTTTGATGTGGAATGCTACTTGGCATAATTTCAATGTAATTCTTCTTAATTGTGGTATGAATATTCATATCCAAAAGATTCAAGATAAAAGTTCAATATTGACATAAAAATAATAATACTTCAAGCATACTAACTAAGTAATTATGTCCTCTCAAAATAACATGGCCAAAGAAAGTTCATCCCTACAAAATCATATAGTTTAGTCATGCTCCATTTTCGTCACACAAGAATGCTCTCATCATGCACAACCCCGATGACAAGCCAAGCAATTGTTTGATACTTTAGTAATCTCAAACTTTTTCAACCTTCACGCAATACATGAGCGTGAGCCATGGTTATAGCACTATGGGTGGAATAGAATATAATGATGGGGGTTATGTGGAGAAGACAAAAAGGGAGAAAGTCTCACATCAACAAGGCTAATCAATGAGCTATGGAGATGCCCATCAATTGATGTTAATGCAAGGAGTAGGGGTTGCCATGCAACGGATGCACTAGAGCTATAAATATATGAAAGCTCAACAAAATAAACTAAGTGGCTGTGCATCCAACTTGCTTGCTCACGAAGACCTAGGGCATTTGAGGAAGCCCATTGTTGGAATATACAAGTCAAGTTCTATAATGAAAAATTCCCACTAGTACATGAAAGTGACAAAACAAAAGACTCTCTATCATGAAGATTATGGTGCTACTTTGAAGCACAAGTGTGGTAAAAAGGATAGTAACATTGTCCCTTCTCTCTCTTTCTCTCTTTTTTTGGGCCTTCTCGTTTTTTATGGCCTTTCTCTTTTTTTATTCCTCACTTGGGACAATGCTCTAGAAAATGATGATCATCACACTTCTATTTATTTACAACTCAATGATTACAACTCGATACTAGAACAAAGATGACTCTATATGAATGCCTCCGGCGGTGTACCGGGATATGCAATGAATCAAGAGTGACATGTATGAAAGAATATGAACGGTGGCTTTTCACAAATACTATGTCAACTACATGATCATGCTAAGAAATACGACAATGATGAATGTGTCATGATAAACTAAATGGTGGAAAGTTGCATGGCAATATATCTCGGAATGGCTATGGAAATGCCACAATAGGTAGGTATGGTGGCTGTTTTGAGGAAGATATAAGGAGGTTTATGTGTGATAGAGCATATCATATCACGGGGTTTGGATGCACCGGTGAATTTTGCACCAACTCTCAATGTGAGAAAGGGCAATGCACGGTACCGAAGCGGCTAGCAAGGATGGAAGGGTGAGAGTGCGTATAATCCATGGACTCAACATTAGTCATAAAGAACTCACATACTTATTGCAAAAATCTACAAGTCATCAAAAACCTTGGTACTACGCGCATGCTCCTAGGGGGATAGATTGGTAGGAAAAGACCATTGCTCATCCCCGACCGCCACTCATAAGGAGGACACTCAAAGAACACCTCATGTTTCAAATTTGTTACATAATGTTTACCATACGTGCATGCTACGCGACTTGCAAACTTCAACACAAGTATTTTTCAAATTCACAACTACTCCACTAGCACAACTTTGATATTACTAACTCCATGTCTCAAAACAATCATCAAGCATCAAACTTCTCTTAGTATTCAACACACTCATAAGAAAGTTTTTACTAGTCTTGAATACCTAGCATATTAGGATTATTTAAGTAAATTACCATGCTATTTAAGACTCTCAAAATAATATAAGTGAAGCATGAGAGAATTATAGTTTCTATAAAACGAAACCACCACTGTGCTCTAAAAGATATAAGTGAAGTACAAGAGCAAAAACTATATAACTCAAAAGATATAAGTGAAGCACATAGAGTATTCTAATAATTTCCGAATCATGTGTGTCTCTCTCAAAAGGTGTGTACAGCAAGGATGATTGTGGTAAACTAAAAATCAAAGAATCAAATCATACAAGACGCTCCAAGCAAAACACATATCATGTGGTGAATAAAAATATAGCTCCAAGTAAAGTTTCCGATGGAAGTAGACGAAAGAGGGGATGCCTTCCGGGGCATCCCCAAGATTTGGCTTTTAGGTGTCCTTAGATTATCTTGGGGTGCCATGGGCATCCCCAAGCTTAGGCTCTTGCCACTCCTTGTTCCATAATCCATCAAAATTTTCACCCAAAACTTGAAAACTTCACAACACAAAACTTAAAGTAGAAAATCTCATGAGCTCCGTTAGCCAAAGAAAAGAAAACACCACTTCAAGGTACTGTAATGAACTCATTCTTTATTTATGTTGGTGTTAAACCTATTGTATTCCAACTTCTGTATGGTTTATAAACTATTTTACTAGCCATAGATTCATTAAAATAAGCAAACAACACACGAAAAACAGAATCTATTAAAAACATAACAGTCTGTAGTAATCTGTAGCTAACGCAAGATCTGGAACCCCAAAGTTCTAAAATAAATTTCTGTACATGAGGAATTTATTTATTAATAATCTGCAAAAATAATTAACTAAATATCACTTTGCAAATAAAAATGGCAGCAATTCTCGTGAGCGCTAAAGTTTCTATTTTTTACAACAAGATTAAATAGACTTTCCCCAAGTCTTCCCAACGGTTCTACTTGGCACAAAAACTAATTAAACACAAAAAACACAAACAAAACAGAGGCTGGATAAATTATTTATTACTAAACAGGGGCAAAAAGCAAGGGATGCGAATAAAATTGTTTTGCCTCCCAACAAGCGCTATCGTTTAATACCCCTAGCTAGGCATAAAAGCAAGGATAGATCTAGGTGTTGCCATCTTTGGAAGGCAATCCATAAGTGGCTCTCATAATAGATTCATAAGGTAATTTAATTTTCTTTCTAGGGAAGTTTTCCATGCCTTTCCTTAACGGAACTTGGAATCTAATATTCCCTTCCTTCATATCAATAATTGCACCAATCGTTCTAAGGAAAGGTCTACCAAGAATAATAGGACATGAAGGATTGCAATCTATGTCAAGAACAATAAAATCTACGGGCACATAATTCCTATTTGCAACAATAAGAACATCATTAATTCTTCCCATAGGTTTCTTAGTGGTGGAATTCGCAAGGTGCAAATTTAAAGAGCAATCATCAAAATCACGGAAACCTAGCAAATCACACAAAGTCTTTGGAATCGTGGAAACACTAGCACCCAAATCATACAAGGAATAGCATTCATGATCTTTAATTTTAATTTTAATAGTAGGTTCCCACTCATCATAGAGTTTTCTAGGGATAGAAACTTCCAACTCAAGTTTTTCTTCATAAGATTGCATCAAAGCATCAACGATATGTTTAGTAAAAGCTTTATTTTGACTATAAGCATGAGGAGAATTTAGCATGGATTGCAACAAGTAAATACAATCTATAAAAGAGCAGTTATCATAATTAAATTCCTTGAAATCCAAAATAGTGGGTTCATTAATATTTAATGTTTTGACTTCTTCAATCCCACTTTTAACAATTTTAGCATCAAGATCTAAAGACTCTGAATTCTTAGAACACCGTCTAGGTAAAGGTGGATCATATTCAGTCCCATCATTATCAAGATTCATATTAAAAACAAATATTTAATAGGGGACACATCAATAACTTTTAGATCTTCATCTTTATTATCATGGAAACTAGAAGAACACACTTTTATAAAGCAATCTTTCTTAGCACGCATCCTAGCGGTTCTTTATTTGCACTCATCAATGGAAATTCTCATGGGTTTGAGAGACTCATTGATATCATGCTTAGGTGGATTAGATCTAAGTTTCAAAGAATCAACATCAAGAGAAATTCTATCAACATTCCTAGCCAACTCATCAATCTTAAGCAATTTTTCTTCAATCAAAGCATTGAAACTCTTTTGCGAAGTAATAAATTATTTAATATTAGATTCAAAATCAGAGGGCATCTTATTATAATTTCCATAAGAATTGTTGTAGGAATTACCATAATTATTAGAGGAATTACTAGGATATGGCCTAGGATTAAAGTTTCCTCTATACGCGTTGTTACCAAAATTATTCCTACCAACAAAATTCACGTACATAGATTCATTATTATTCTCAATCAAAGTAGAAAAAAGCATATCATTAGGATCAGAAGAAACACTTTTATTAGCAAATAATTTCATAAGTTCATCCATCTTTCCACTCAAAACATTAATTTCTTCTATCGCATGCACTTTTTTATTAGTAGATCTTTCAGTATGCCATTGAGAATAATTAACCATAATATTATCTAGGAATTTAGTAGCTTCTCCTAAGGTGATTTCCATAAAAGTGCCTCCCACGGCCGAATCTAAAAGATTTCTAGAAGCAAAATTCAATCCGGCATAAAAAATTTGAATAATCATCCACAAATTGAAACCATGCGTAGGGCAATTACGTATCATTAATTTCATTCTCTCCCAAGCTTGTGCAACATGTTCATGATCGAGTTGCTTAAAATTCATAATATCATTTCTAAGGGATATGATCTTAGCGGGAGGAAAATACTTAGAGATAAAAGCATCTTGCACTTATTCCATGAATCAATACTATTTTTAGGCAAAGACAAAAGCCAAGCTTTAGCACGATCTCTAAGCGAAAAAGGAAATAGTTTCAATTTAACAATATCATTATCCATATCTTTCTTCTTTTGCGTATCACATAAATCAACGCAACAATTTAGATGGGTAGCGGCATCTTCACTAGGAAGGCCGGCGAATTGATCTTTCAAGACAAGATTCAATAAAGCAGTATTTTTATTGTTGGTATTGGAAAATCACACAATTTAGTATTATCTTGAGCCATCGTGACAAGCAAGCAATCCAACACACAAGCAAACAAGAAACGGGCGAAAAGAGGCAAATAGAGAAAGAGAGGGAGGATGGAGAGAGAGGCAAATAAAATGGCAAGGGTGAAGTGGGGGAGAGGAAAACAAGAGGCAAATGGCAAATAATGTAATGCGGGAGATAAGGGTTTGTGATGGGTACTTGGTGTGTTGACTTTTGTGTAGACCTCCCCGGCAACGGCACCAGAAATCCTTCTTGCTACCTCTTGAGCACTTGCGTTGGTTTTCCCTTGAAGAGGAAAGGGTGATGCAGCAAAGTAGCGTAAGTATTTCCCTCAGTTTTTGAGAACCAAGGTATCAATCCAGTAGGAGGCCACGCACGAGTCCCTCGCACCTACACAAACAAAAAAATCCTTGCAACCAACGCGATAAGGGGTTGTCAATCCCTACACGGTCACTTACGAGAGTGAGATCTAGTAGATATGATAAGATACTATTTTTGGTATTTTTATGATAAAGATGCAAAGTAAAATAAAAGGCAACAAAAATAACTAAGTGTTGGAAGATTAATGTAATGGAAAATAGACCTGGGGCCATAGGTTTCACTAGTGGCTTCTCTCAAGAGCATAAGTATTCACGGTGGGTAAACAAATTACTGTTGAGCAATTGACAGAATTGAGCATAGTTATGAGAATATCTAGGTATGATCATGTATATAGGCATCACATCCGAGACAAGTAGACCGACTCCTGCCTGCATCTACTACTATTACTCTACACATCGACCGCTATCCAGCATGCATCTAGAGTATTAAGTTCATAAGAACAGAGTAATGCTTTAAGCAAGATGACATGATGTAGAGGGATAAACTCATGCAATATGATATAAACCCCATCTTGTTATCCTTGATGGCAACAATATGTGCCTTGCTGCCCCTACTGTCACTGGGAAAGGACACCGCAAGATTGAACCCAAAGCTAAGCACTTCTCCCATTGCAAGAAAGATCAATCTAGTAGGCCAAACCAAACTGATATTTCGAAGAGACTTGCAAAGATAACCAATCATACATAAAAGAATTCAGAGAAGATTCAAATATTGTTCATAGATAAACTTGATCATAAAGCCACATTTCATCGGTCTCAACAAACACACCGCAAAAGAAGATTACATCGAATAGATCTCCACAAGAGAGGGGGAGAACTTTGTATTGAGATCCAAAAAGAGAGAACAAGCCATCTAGCTAATAACTATGGACCCGTAGGTCTGAGGTAAACTACTCACACATCACCGGAGAGGCTATGGTCTTGATGTAGAAGCCCTCCGTGATAGATGCCCCCTCCGGCGGAGCTCCGAAAAAGGCCCCAAGATGGGATCTCGTGGATACAGAAAGTTGCGGCGGTGGAATTAGGGTTTTGTCTCCGTATCTGGTAGTTTGGGGGTACGTAGGTATATATAGGAGGAAGGAGTACGTCAGTGGAGCAACAGGGGGCCCACGAGGGTGGAGGGCGCGCCCAGGGGGGTAGGCACGCCCCCTACCTCATGGCCTCCTGGTTGATGTCTTGACGTAGGGTCCAAGTCCTCTGGATCAAGTCGTTTCGAAAATCACGTTCTCGAAGGTTTCATTCCGTTTGGACTCCGTTTGATCTTCTTTTTCTGCGAAACTCTGAAATAGGCAAAAAACAACAATTCTGGGTTGGGCCTCCGGTTAATAGGTTAGTCCCAAAAATAATATAAAAGTGTATAATAAAGCTCAATAATGTCCAAAACAGAATATAATAAGCATGGAACAATAAAAAATTATAGATACGTTGGAGACGTGAGGAATATTTGTAAAGTAAGGGTGATAACCCAAAAATTTGAACACGCAATGTTGTTTCTCCATTGTTATATATGACCGACTTATAATATCGTAAACCGAAAGGGGTAATATCCCAAACCTTAGAGGACAATGTTTCTAAGGAATTTAACATCATGATGTGCTGGCGACTTATAGTCCAAAGCCAGGCCGGGTTAATAAACACCGGTGAATTGTAATCATAAAGCAATATAAGCCTCATTAAATAAAACTCAAAAAATCTGTCGAATAAAAAAAAGGAAAAACGAGGCTTTTCATGGGCTGCCAGGCCGAAAATCGAGTGCTTTCACGGGCCGCACAACCACTGAGTTAAACCTATATAGAAACCTTATAAGATGGACCTCACATAACCAATCGTCGTTTTAATTTTGACAAGTTCAGTGTCTGCATAAGATTGACTTGTCAAACGTTCGGCTGGTCATTCCAGAATTACCTGGGCGGAGTGGCTTACTTAAAAAGGCAGGATAACCTGGGGTTTTAGGTGAATACACCTGACTTCCAAGCCTGGCTTTTAAGCCTATTACAAGGGTTATAAAAAATCTTTGTTCTTTAGAACAAAAGAGCCCCCAAGCAATATTTTTGAGCTGTGCTCAATGGGTGCCTATGTTTGAGTTGTGCTTTTGCAACAGACTCTCTTTGGTCCCTTTTAACCTGGGCAGTAAACCCCCAAGTGTTTTGTAAGCATGGCGTATAAGCCGGATCAAAGGGTAATTATAGCTTCACTCAATGAGCAGGAAGCCCCCATGTAACCATAAGAAGATAAGCCCATAAGGCAGGATACCCATGTTTGAACCGCGCATCATGGCAGCAAGTTCTCTTTAGCAACCTTTAATTTTTCTGAGAACTCGAACTTGCGAGAGATTAATTCTTTTTGAACCGGAACTTTAAACTGGATTTGAAAGCTTCAAAACTTTGTGGGAGACAGATTATCCTTGAGCCAAATTGTGAACCGGATATATTAGAGCTTTGTGGGAGACAGATTATCCTTGAGCCGGATTGTGAACCGGATATTGAGAGCTTCAGCGCTTTGTGGGAAACGAGATTTCCCTTGAACCGGATTGTAAACCGGAAGCATCATTGCGAGCCGGAATTTTGCTGACGGCCTTGAATTTTTTATCAATATAACAGCAGCCCCCGGGATCGGGTTATTTTTCCCTCCAATGACCCGAGCTTTTTGAATTAGCTGGAATGGCAAGATTTGCTGAGTTATGTCATTGTAGCCCCCGAGTCTTAAGATGACTCGAGGAGTTGTCTTGAGATTCTCCATTTTTTACCATGATATAAACCGCTATGAGTCACCCAACAACTCAGTGATATAACTTGTCCTGCATTGGAGAATGCAGAGTTGATGATCACCATGGTGAAGCTGAAATCAATCACAAGCGAGTTCGGCCGCGGGAGCAGACAAATGAGTCGGCCGCGGTATTGTAAGCCGGTGCGGACGAGCAAGTTGTCCTCCTCGGTGTAAGCCGGCGTGGATGCGTGAACTGGCCACAGACACGGACGGATGAACCGACCATGCTATTTGTAAGTTGATGCAACCAAGAGAGTCGGCCGTAGGCGCGAGCGAGCTAACCACGGCATTGATGCAGACTCAACAACAGGAGCGGCGGCTTATATGTGTGTCTGTCGAGCAGCATGGCACGGACGAACACCAGTGCAGAGTAATGCTGACCCGCGCTCCATATCCATAGCACTTTTGCGACAGATAATTATCCTGCATCAAACATCGCAAGCCAGAGTAATTGTTCTTTGACAAAAAGTAATATATGCTAAATAAAATAAACTTAAACGGATAGGTGTCACCTGATTGTTCGGACGACAGATGATCTGCATGTAGCATCCACAAATATTCAGTACTGTTGTTGAATTCTCTCTTGATCCATATCTATATCCAAAGTATCTTTGTATTGATTCCCTCGAGGACCCTGCCAAATGCTCCCACGACTTGTATAAACAACTATCAACCCGTGGTTGGTGGTATGCATGCACGATAGCGTAGACCACGGCAATTGGATTTTTGTATTATCCCCGAAGCTACTCGTTCTCCAAAGTCTCAACCAAAGCTGATGTTTGGGACTCCATGAAATCAATTGGATTTTTACTAACGCGGGTGACTTGGCGTAAACCATGGCAATTTAAAACACACACGGCCGCCGGAGGCAGAACGCCGGCTCAGCTCGAAGCACTGCGGCGGTTCATCATGCAAGAGGGTCGGGGCGAGCAACCAGCAGGAACGATAACAGGAATCGGCCAAAACGGAGCGGGTCATAGCGGCGGCAGCTCAGCAACTTAACACAGAGAGGTTCCAAGGCAGGGGCGGCGGCTTACGCAGTTTGGGCGCAGGCTGGGTCCTCGGCGCCTCATCACGGAAGCAGAGACGACCGCAAGGCCGGCTCAGAGCAAGGCCGAGCAGCAGTGGCTTCGAGGCTGCGCGAGGCGAGCCATGGCGTAGAGGCGGGGCGATTCCAGCGAGGCCTGGCGGCTCTGGCGAGTTTTGAAGGCCGGTTCATATAGTACCACGGCGATGCGGATCGACATCGGAGACGACTTGAAAACGCAGTGGCGAGGTGGAGTCGGAGAGGCGGTTAACACGCCGATGAGGGTAACTCCATATGCGGACAACTCGGTGAGGCGCAACAGCAGTTTGGCAATGCACCGATGGAGGCAATGCTCAGCGGGAAGAAGCGCAGTGGCCAGCTGGCTTGACAAGAGGCCACAATGACGGAGCTTCAGCAACTGCAGCATGTGGCTCGGCGGGTCGCCGAGGGCGGCGCAGGCCGCGGTGGCGGCTCAAATTCAGAGCGAGACGAGGCGGCACCGGCAAGCCACGGCGACGGGGCAACTCATACAGGCGGCCTCGCGGCAGGGGCGGATGTTCTTGGGCATCACCTCAACACAGAAGTAGCGCAAGGCTGTAACAGCATCAGGGTGAGGCCGCGGGGCGGCTCGGAAGTGGGCGGCAGTAGCGGCAACTTGTCGGTGAAGGGCCGCGGCTGTGAAGGTGGACCGATCAGGCAGTGGAGGCCGGCGGCCCAAGGTGGAGATTCAGCGGCGAACAGAGGCATGGCCGGCGACTCGTCAAGGTGGGTCGGCTTACAGATGGAGGTGGACGCGCTAGCGTCGCGGCAAGCCACATCGGTTGGCGGACTGGCGACTTGAGGCCGCGGGGCGAGGGTTGAGCCCGCTGTGGAGGCGTGAGGCAAACGAAACCACTCGTCGGCCTGGGGCCGTAGTGACGGATGACTGGCGGTGGAGGTAGCAGGGCCGTCGGAGGCGATGGCTTGAGCCCGGCCACCGCGGAGACGGCGCGGCAGCTTAGAGGCGCGACTGCAACGCCGTGGAGGAGTCCGAGGCCGTATCCGCTTTCCGTGTCATGGACGGTTTGACCGATTCTCGTCCGTGTCCTCCTCCCAGTCGTGGTTGGTGTGACTCATCAGCGACGAACCCAGGAAATAGCAACGGCCAATGAATCACTGTTGATCGAACCCCTGTTGCTTAGCGGATTCAAGCGTGTCTTTGAAAACCATACTCATCCCGGCTTCTCATGACATTACTCTCGAAATTAATCTGCCTCTGGACTAGCGGAACGTCAAGTTGCATGTGGTGGCGCACCGATCCAATCATAACTTTTCTTATACTCAAATCTCATAGATTATCAATCTAAACCAATAAACTTGAAGTTGATGTAGTTCCTTTCCAAACCGGCTCTTCTTCATCCGGAAAATCACAAACTTCTTGATCCCTGGAAGAAATCCCTCCAAGAACTCAACACCACTGTGCGCAAGCCCCACGATGGGCGCCAACTATCGTGGATTTGTCATGGCAGATGTCTTTAGTGTCAGGACTTAGTCATGAGGCCAACGCATCTATGTAGTAGCTTGAGAGGGGTTGAGCGTGACGGGAGACGCGAGATTTTATCCAGGTTCGGCCCCTCACGGTAGAGGTAAAAGCCTACGTCCTGCTTCATTGATATTGATGATGATGATGATCACGATTATAAGGGTGCTCTATCTCGAGAGCTATAGATTTGTTTGTCTAACCCTAACTTGTGAAACTTGTCTATTAAGACATCTAGAAAATCTTGTCCCTCTTGGGATGCCCTGGCCCTCCTTATATAAGTTGGAGGAGCGGGTTACATGAGGAGTCCTAATATGACTAGGATTAATCTATCTTCTATTACAAGCCGGATACAAGTCCGGATCTTGATTCCTTGTAAGGAAAATATTTCTCACGCCTTTCCTCTTAAGCCGGCCCACCATATCACGAGCCGGCCGTCAGGGCCTTGTCGTCCGTCTGACCCGCCCACCGGGTCACAGTGAGTCACAATGTTTAGGTGGGTTGTCCATAAACCGCCAAGTCCGAGCGGGTCGTTAGTGAATCGCCAACCTCCGGGCGGCTTGTAAATGAAACGCCAAGTTCTAGCCCGGTCATACCTCCGGCCGGGTCATACCGCAGGGTATATCCCCGATATGACTAATGCACCAGTATGGAGGGAATACAATAGTAGTCTTTGATTGCAATCTTTTGTTGGTAGCTTACAAAGTTGAGCGCTCGGTGAGTACAGTAGTAGTCTGATTGATGAGACTTCAGATTTGAGCCATCTACCGGAAGGAATAAAACAATACACCGTGTATTTATTTATAGGGGGAGTAGTACATTTTTTGTGCAGTTTGTCTAATTCATATCTAGATGTTTTCCAAGGATGTCACATCTAATCTCCCATAAATAACGTAGCAACAAGGAACAAAAAAGCTGAGACAAGAAAAAAAACAGGCCACAAACATAGTGGACATTAAGTTAGATGTGACATAACTATGTCACATCTAGATGTGTCCTAGACAGACCTTTTTTTGTGACATGCATTACTAGATATTGCTAGTCAAAGTACTAATCCAGATGGACGTGGTAGTACTACTAAATCCATACGGTGGTGCTAGTACTAGTAGTAGTACTACCAATGTAGTAGCATTGTACTACCCGTTGGTCAAATTATTACGTGCTACTCCTCGCAGTGAAGTGACAAGAACCTGCGCCGGAGATGACACCTGAGTATAGGCGCCGTGTTCGGCATAACATAGTCAGCCTCACCGTCTGTAGTCACTATCATCATGGCTGTAGAGCTAGCCTGCTTACAACTAGCCGTGTTCGACATAATTTCCCGTGCGTAGATGCCCGTGCATTGCACGGAACACCAATATTGGGGGTGGACGGCGCCTGCAGTGGCCATCGCGCCAAATTTTTCCATGGCCTTCTAGAGGTGGTGGGGAGGAGATAAGGCTGATTGTGAGAAACAAGGAGTTGTTTGTAAATAGGGAACAAGTGCGGGCATCTTTTTGCAAAACTGGAGAAGTTTGGTTTGTATGCATCAGATCTAGATCGGACGGCTATTGGTGAAAGATGGCAGGCACAACACCAACTCAGGACCTCTTTGATTTGCAGGATTTTGAAACCGCATGAATAGGACACGGCAATATTACAAGTTCAGACCGATATTACAAATGTTAGGAGTAATGTTGCACCTACGAAGAGGAAGTTTACGTAACAACTTTCATTACTTTAGGTGGATGCATCATTATCGTACAAACTAAAATCCACCGCCCCGGCAAGTCACTAATGGGCAAATAATTTTCGAGTCTCTGGCCACCTGATGTTTCAAAAACAAATTCATCTTCCGCGGAGACTTTGTCATTTAGGCTTAGACGCTTGCGGTGATCAGCATGCCATTCATTGTTGTGCCAGAGAACGCCAAACCTCATTACCTTGAGCACACTTGCCTCCAGAACAAAGAACCTGGCCAATTTAATCTCAGATGTGCTGCCTCGGTAGTCGATCAAATCAATTTTTGTAAGATGAAGATCAAGGCATTCGATGAGATTGTTATAGTGCAACACATTCTTCACTTTGGAGTCTTTTTTTATCTGCAAAAGAAGAGAACATATTAGAGCAGCTGGCTGTATAAGATTGTCGTGTCAGCAAGAGGTACCAATATCATTCGCTCATACGATAGGGTTGGCTGGCTAGTGATACTTTTTCACTCTCTCTCTCTCTCTTTCTCTTTCCTCTCATTAACCTAGGAGCACGTGAAGAACTTGGTCATTTGTTGCCTTCCACTATGTGGCCGATGCCACATTTCTCAAAAGTATTCCACATAATTAATACGCATCGATGTCAAATCAAAAGATTTTGGCACCGCTCTCGCGTTGTGAGAGAGTTGGCACCGCTGTGCACACAGATCCACATGTATAAACAAATCAATCAAACCAACTACACCAGCCTCTCACTCTCTCCCAAACAAGTGTTTTCATTGCCTCAGTCCTCTCTCTCTCTCCCACGCAAGTGTTTTTTCGTTGCGTGAGTTAATTTGGCACCGGAGCAAAGTAGGTGATCCAGATTGGGGCACCAGGGAGCAATGGAGGGGCATCGATGCCAAATGCATCACAAGTGAATTTGGCACATGTTTTGGCCTATATAGAGGAGGGCCGTTATAGCCCACTTTTGTACTACCTCGTATTTAGTGTAAAATTTTGACCATATATTTACCTAAGAAAATGCCAATGCATGTCACCAAAAATTATACCATTTGAAATTATGTTCAAATACGAATCCAACGATATAATTTTTAGTGGCATGCATTAACATTTTGCCAGTTAAATCTATGGTCAAATTTTGATACTACAAAATAGGAAGAGTAAACCAGGAAGGAGGTAGTACTTGCTCTTAGGGTAACCATAGAGTTACTAGTCTAAGTTACTTTCCACTATGACTAGCCTAGGCTACTATAATAGTACAACAAAAAAATGATGCAAGTGATCACGTGAGAAAAAATTACTAAAAACATTTCTTTCAATGCAGTGCGTAGATGCAGTTTTGAACACTACACTTGTCATCGTAATTTGGGAAAATTACGAAAAATTGAGCTATGTTGTGATTACCGTTTACTAATAGGAAAAAGTTTTGCCTTGATGAGTAGCTTCTCCGTGCACGGAAAGCATGTAAGGAATCCAACAACTTGATCCAGATTGAGGCCGATAGATTTTATTGCCAAGATCTTCACTGTGCGCATAGACTGGGTCAAGCTTGTGGGAATCATTTTCCGAATGACGGTCGTAGATACATCAAGAAGAAATTTAAAAATGTGAATTTCAAGAAGACAGAGAAGAAGATGAGTGTTGTACCTGAACGATTACAGATCCAATAAAGAGTTCGGAGAATTTGGTAGACGAGTACACCAACACTGTCAATTTCGGCGCGTCAATGACCCTGATTTTTGTTGGACCTTCTAGATCAGATACAAGCAATCTCTCAAGGAAAGGCGCATTCTCAATGACCATAACGTGGAACAGCTGGAGTGATCTCTTCCCAATTGATGTCTTGTTGCGGGGCCAGCAAGACACATAAATCCATTGGAGATTCATCGAGGCGATGTGGAGGCTAATAAACCCGTGGATCTGCTCAAGACGAAGGTACTCGAGCGCAGTACAGCTGCGGAGCAGGTGCTCCATAGCATTCTTCGAGATGCCAACGTCAAAGAGGTCGAGCTGCTTGAGTTGAGGGAGAAGAAGGGCGGGCGCGACATTAATCTAGGGAAGATAGCAGGAGCTGAAGCTGGCGCGGCGCAGCATTGGCGTGAGGTGGAGCGCGGATGGCGGGAGAGAGCGACATCGTCCAGCTTCAAAGTTGAGCTCCTCGAGATGATCTAGGGAGGGGGATAAGAACCACTCGTCGAACTTGGCTTGGACCTTGCAGTTGGTATTGAACATGCGGATGTCAAGGGGTCTAGGTGGCCCAGGGTGTGATGAAAGGATCTTGGAGACTACGGCCATGCGTTTGCAATCCCCGTCGTAGAGGCAGCTGTCGACAGTGAGGTTGAGGGGGACGTGGCGCTAGAGGGGGCGCCACCACCGGGAGAGCAGGGCGGTCCGCATGGCAGATTTGGTGGGGAGGAGGCCAATGATGACGAGCAGCATGTCATCGGGGAGGCTGCTGATGAAGTCCAGGCTCGCCGGATGCGGTTTTGGCTCGAGCCGCCTCCGCTTGTTGGCTGCCTCGTCGTCCATCTCAACTGGCGGTGACGCTGGTGTACACATGTGCTGGTGTGTGTTCTGTGCTGGTCTACTAGGTGTGCGCGAGTGCGTCCTTCTGTGCATCCTGCCGTGCAGTGATGAATTGTGCGCGAGTGTGTCCTTCACGCAGAAGAAGTGTGTCCTCAATGCGCCCTCAATTTACTAGCATGCGGGGTGCTATCTCGAGTGGTTTCAACTTTGTTTACTTCACTGCGTGTCAGATGGGCCTCTAGTTTACTTATTTTCACCCACTGCCACATGGGCCAGCACACGAAGATAGAGAACATGTGCTGACAAGGCAGCATGTGGACTGGTTGACCGGTCAATTAAACAATATATGGAGCTATACACTGACACAGTGAATGTATAATCCGTCGGTATAGAGAGTTCGAGTGAGAGGGGAGGCCCGTGAGAGATAGCAGAGAGAGAGAGAGAAATAGCTACCCCCTCCGTTCAATAATGTAGTGCCAACATTTTTTAAGTCAAACTTTGGAAACTTTGACCAAGTTTATAAAGAAATTACTTATATCTACAATACCAAAGATAAATGATAGTATGAAGTAAGTACATGTTGTGATGAATCTAATGATCATTCTAGATGTAAATGTTTTTCTCCACATATACCTGGTCAAACTTTTCTAAGGTTTGACTTTTCAACACATCCATATTCTTATGGACGTGAGAGAGTCCCTAACTAGAGAGAGAGAGAGAGTGTGTGTGTGTGAAATATAAAGAGTGAGTGAAAAAAGTGTGTGTGCACGTGTGAAAGAGACATGGACAACACACGATAAAAGTAGAGAAAAGGCATGTGTGTCTTATGCAGACATATCACACATGCATCTTCGACAACGGAAGCAAGGTGAGGAGATAGTGTGTGGTTGTTTGCAACCAAGAGAGAAAGACCCCTAGCACGTGGCCAAGAGGGGTCTGACAAACAAGGAGAGAGGTCGAGAGAGACGTACGGAGAAAATGCAGACATGGGAAGGAGAGAGTGTATGTTTGTCATAGAGAGATCCCCTAGAAATCATGATGGGACTACATGGGTGGGAGATCGAGTAAAAAGGTGTGTGCGCAATAGAAGATACCCCGAGAGATATCGAGATAGACGTATGGATGGAAGGAGACAATACGTGTGTTCCTGATGGCTAGTGAGAGATAATCATACTTAGGGGGGAGTGCGTGCGCCTATGATGGAGTGAGGGATTATGGTTGTCAGTGTCAAAACCGGCGGATCTCGGGTAGGGGGTCCCAAACTGTGCGTCTAGGCCGGATGGTAACAAGAGGCAGGGGACATGATGTTTTACCCAGGTTCAGGCCCTCTCGATGGAGGTAAAACCCTACGTCCTGCTTGATTAATATTGATGATATGGGTAGTACAAGAGTAGATCTACCATGAGATCGAAGAGGCTAAACCCTAGAAGCTAGCCTATGGTATGATTGTATGTTGTGGTTATTGTCCTACGGACTAAAACCCTTCGGTTTATATAGACACCGGAGAGGGTTAGGGTTACACAAGGTCGGTTACAAAGGAGGAGATATCCATATCCGTATTGCCTAGCTTGCCTTCCACGCCAAGTAGAGTCCTATCCGGACACGACACGAAGTCTTCAATCTTGTATCTTCATAGTCTAACAGTCCGGCCAATGGAGATAGTCCGGCTGTCCGGAGACCCCCTAATCTAGGACTCCCTCAGTAGCCCCTGAACCAGGCTTCAATGACGATGAGTCCGGCGTGCAGTATTGTCTTCGGCATTGCAAGGCGGGTTCCTTCTCCGAATACATCACAGAAGAATTTGAATACAAGGATAGTGTCCGACCCTATAAAATAAGTTCCGCATACCACCATAGAGAGAATAATATTTACGCAAATCTAATTTGCTGACTTGTTTTGACAGTATGACGTTATGTCATGGCCCGGTGATTATTCGAACCATTTCCTTTAACCAGCCCCACACATAACGCGAGGCAGTTTTTCGACACGTCTTGTCAAAGCAGAGATCGTGTCCCCTTATTACGGGATTCTCATCAATACGGGCGTGGGTAACCCAACCGCGCCATCAATTACGACACTTGGGGGATATGTGAGTTTTACCAGGCAAGTGGGGACGCTTAGCTTCGTCCGCCCATAAGGATTCACCTTTCTATCCACGCCTTCTTCCTCCTTTGCTCATCCGTTTTCGCACACTTGAGCTCTAGCGCCCAAGTCCACACTTCCCACCTCAACCTTCTCCAACCATGTCCGGAGCGGGAGGCAGGTGGATGGTCTCCTCCATCACGGATGGAGACATCAAGAAACTAAGGAGAGCCGGATACCTGCCCGACGACATCGCGCACCGTCTCCCAGATGAGGGGCAGCTCATCCCCACCCCCAGGCCCCATGAGAGGGTAGTGTTCCTCACCCATTTCCTCCGCGGACTGGGATTCCCTCTCCATCCATTCGTCCGGGGGCTCATGTTCTATTACGGCCTGGATTTCTACGATCTGGCCCCAAACTTCATCCTCAACATCTCGGCGTTTATCGTCGTGTGCGAGGCCTTCCTCCGCATCAAGCCCCACTTTGGCTTATGGTTGAAGACCTTCAATGTCAAGCCGAAGGTTGTGGGCGGGCGCCAGGCGGAGTGCGGAGGCGCCATGGTGGGCAAGATGCCCAACGTAACATGGCTCGAGGGCTCCTTTGTGGAAACCATAAAGGGGTGGCAATCGGGGTGGCTCTACATCACCGAGCCGCGCGACCCTGCATGGGCAGCGGCCCCCGAGTTCCGATCCGGCATCCCCACGCGGCTCACTTCCTGGAAAGAGAAGGGCCTATCCTGGGGTAGTTTGGGAGAGCTGACCGGACTCCAAACATGTATTCAAAACATGGTGAACAAGAAGCTCAAACTTGTCAATGTGGTCCAGGTCATGCTCCACTGCCGGATCCTCCCGTGCCAACAACGGGAGTTCAACTTGTGGGAGTTTGACCCGGTGCAGCACCGAACTCTGAACAGGCTCTTTGACACGACTCACGAAGATGCCTGGAGGGTACTGTTCAAAAGTGCCGAGGTCCCCCCTCCTATTACTGAGGATCGCGGATTCAGCGCGAAGCGCCAAGCCAGTGCGGTAAGCTGCTTTACCTTTCACAGGATACTTGTTTTTTATAGATTGACTCCATGCGGGATCTAAACTCCCGTACATTTGACAGGACTGGCAGGAGACGGCTGGACAGATCGACTGTCCGGCTCCTTTGCCCGAAGGCCCCGCAGACGCTCTTTTGACGAAGATGCTGACTCCGGCCCCTTATACGATGCCGGAGAAGACCAAGAAGGCCAAGGGAACCCGAAAGAGTTCCCGACGCCAGGCGTCGTCGGACTCACCGTCCGTTGACTCTTCGGCGCACTCTTCCCCCGAAGACGAGGAAGAAGAAGAAGATGCTCCCCCACCGGCTGGGGGAGATAAGAAAAGGAAGGCCGCCCCAACTGGGGGGGCCGAAGGGTCCAAGAAGGGAAGGACTCTCCTTCCGTACAGTTCCATCACCGCCGACGAAGGCGAAGACGAGTGGTTGCCCAGGGCCAAGCCCCCGGGGAGATCATAATTATTCGGATACCAGAGTAACTCATAGAATTCCTTTGTCGCACTGTTTTCCCTAACGCCGAACATAATTATGCAGGCCGCCACGAGCCAGTATCGATGTATCATCGGACGGCTCCCTGGGCTCGTCGGACATGGATAGCGATCCAGTCCCGACCGCCACCTCCCCTCATCCTGCCGACGACACCGAGGTGCTGTCTCAAGAGGCACCGGACCGAGGGGAGACAGTCCTGGAGGCGCCTCAAGGCGACCTTCCGGACTCCGGGAGCCGAGGGGACGGGGCCCCTGAGAGCTCCGAGTTCGGCCCTCAGCCGAACACCGCGCCAGAACCTCCAGCGGTTCCAGGCTCGGGCAAGCGGCCTCCTTCTAAGAGGGGCAAGACGCCTGTGCCGGTGACCTCTGTCCATCCAGAGGCATCGGACAATCTGCTGGAAGCGCTTCGCAGCGCTTCCATCGCGAGGAGCACCGTACTGTTATGAGTGCGGTGGTCTAGAAGGTTCAGTCCGCCAAGAGCGGGTTGACTGAAGCTTGTGCCAGCCTTCTAACAGGCTTCGAGGTAAGTGTTTTAAAATGTAGTAGAAATATTACCGCATAGACAGTAGCCCCTGATGCTTTGTTCGGTGTTCACAAAGAAAAGCCGAACAGAGGATCAAATAATATCGCAGGAGTCTAATATAAGTATGTCAATATGCATATGCAGGCTTCCTTGCTGGCGTCCGCCGCACTGACTGCGGAGGTCGCCGTACTGAAGCAGGACCTCGAGGGGTCCAGGAAAGAGCTCGGCCTTGCCAAGAGGCAGCTCGAGGAGAACAAGGGTAAGTAATACCCTGTCTATAGATATGTATATATAAAAGAAGACGCGATTGCAAAATGATAGGATCATCGTATATTTGCCAGGGGCCACGACCGAGGTGGCGACCCTGAAGCAAGCGCTAACCAAGGCCGAAGATAAAGCGGCCAAGGAGCGCACCGAGCGAGAGAAGCACGAGGCTCGGGTGGGCGAGGTGCAGCAAGAGCTCCAGGCTCTCGTGGCGAAGCACGAGGTGTTGGAGCTTGACTCAAAGACGCGGGAGTCTGAGCTTGCCGCGGCCCTCGAGAGCGCAAAAAGTGCCAATGCCGAAGCCCAAAAGGCTCTCCAGGAGATCGACGCAATGAAGAAAATAGCGGCAGGTATGCAAAGCAAGCATGTAAAACTAAATTACCGATTACTTACCCGAATCCGGAGCTCTCCAGGAGCATTCACAGATTTGCCCCGCAGTGTGTCCGATGCCGCACAATTTTACCAGGCCGAGGATGGAAGCTCAACGAAGAAGCTGTTCTGGTCTCAGTATGCTGAGGCCGGACACCCGGTGCCAATGAGAGACCAGCTGAAGCAGATGGTCGAGTTACATAAGGCGGCCGATCAGGCCATGAAGGGCTTTATAGTCCGGCTGTGGCCTGGCGACGCCCTTCCGAACAGCTTCTTCGGCCTGGTAAGGCGGCTTGTGGATGCCTGCCCACGGCTGGAGTTCGTCAAGCGATCTATCTGCATTGAAGGTGCACTCCGGGCTTTCGCCCGTGTGAAATTGCAGTGGGTCAAGCTAGACGTCGTGAAGCTGATCAAGGAGGGGCCACCGGAGGGCAAGGAGCACCGCCACCCCGAGATGTACTATGAGGGTGTTCTGCCGGGTGCCCGTCTCATAGCGGACGAGTGTTCAAAAGATGTAATATTTGAGTGAGACTTGCTTGTTTTATCCTGTATTTATGAAAACTTGATTCATATGCGCTATGCAACGCTTGTTTGAATTTAAAATATTACCTTCTGTTTGGCTGTTTATCCAATCTGAGAGATGGCTAGTCCTCGACTTCTTCCCCCATGCCACGAGTGCTGGGGTGTTCGGGATAAACCTGAGCACTCTTGTTCCCATGTTTGGGTCCTTCGAGGGAGGTGCTCAGCACAGCGAACAAGGCAACCAGACTAATAATGCTTTATCACTCTCACCTAGCCATAGAATTCTATAATGTTAAATTTCAGCGAAGCCCCTGGTATTCGGAAGGCCGAATTTGGGGCGCGATACACGCCTTTGAGCCGGACAGGGCCGGCCCCTCGCTCTAAGCGGCATAAGTCTTTTGGGACTTGAAAACCTCGCTGAACAGCGACCAGTCTCTCGCCTTATCATGACAGTCAATTTTAGCTTTCTCTACTGAGGTGCTGAACTCAGCAGAACCGGGGCACAATCGCAGTAGTTCTCCTAGCACTACCTTAGCCGATAGAGCGGAACGTAAGGTACCAAAACATAGGAGCCGGGCAAACCCAACATTTGACCAAAGACATGATTCGGAGCTGATGCATATAATGCTATAAGTTCGGGGTGCCACACTTGTGAAAGTGTTCGGACTTTTCACACCGCATTGTGGGGTACGTAAGCCCCTGGTGTATTGGCCGTACCAAGGTGTACGGTTGCAAGGCGTCATTAATGAACACACACATATATATATAAGAAGAATGCAATAATAGTCGTAATGTCATGCATTGTTTATTCAAAAAATTGCGTTAAAGCAGAGTGATACAGATAGTGTGATAAGCAAAGAGTAGGACTATGTCCCTTCCAAGGGCACGCTGAGGAATGATATTAAATCGAATATTTTGCTCGTTACTGTAATCTACCTGGGAATTCCGTGGTATGACATAGTTGTCTGCCTCCTTGGTTGCTGCATCATGTGTTCGGCAATAGTGCTGCCGGACAGTGTTTCCAGAGATTAATGTCCTGGAAAAAAACCAAACGGGAAGCCCCTAGTGCGGTTTAAGCCGCGTCTTGGGGCGTGCCGCAGTTGTGCCCCCCTCCCCACCTGTGCCCATGGTATTTTTAATGTGTAATTATGTGCGCGTGGCACGAGTTTCGCCGTTGGGCTGGGATTGGGGTGGCCGCCGTATTGCTACATGAGCTCAGATCACGCCAGGCGGTCTATTTGCCGATTGCTCCGAGCGCGCTTGAAGGTGTCCGGGCTTTGAAGCGCCAAACTGGTTGATTGCCTTGAGAGGCTGCTTTGCGCTTCTACTGCGAGGGCCGCGGTGTGCTCCTCTATTCAAAGGGAGCACTCTGTGTTTCCATTGACTATAATAACTCCGCGAGGTCCTGGCATCTTGAGCTTGAGGTATGCATAATGCGGTACCGCATTGAATCTAGCAAATGCGGTTCGCCCGAGCAGCGCATGATAACCACTGCTGAATGGGACTATATCAAAGATTAACTCTTCACTTCGGAAGTTATCCGGGGATCCGAAGACCACTTCCAGTGTACTTGAGCCTGTGCAATGGGCCTCCACACCTGGAATGATGCCTTTAAAGGTCGTTTTTGTGGGTTTGATCATTGAGGGGTCTATACCCATTTTGCGCACTGTGTCCTGATAAAGAAGGTTCAGGCTGCTGCCGCCATCCATGAGGACTCGAGTGAGGTGAAATCCGTCAATGATTGGGTATAGGACCAGTGCGGCGAATCCGCCATGACGGATACTAGTGGGGTGGTCCCTGCGATCGAAGGTGATCGGGCAGGAGGACCAAGGGTTGAACTTTGGGGCGACTGGCTCCAACGCATATACGTCCCTAAGCGCACGCTTCCGCTCCCTCTTGGGGATGTGGGTCGCGTATATCATGTTTACCGTCCGCACTTGCGGGGGAAACCTCTTCTGTCCTCTGGTGTGCGGCTGTCGGGGCTCCTCCTCGTCATCGCTATGCGGCCCCTTGTCCTTGTTTTCGGCAATTAACTTGCCGGCCTGCTTGAACACCCAACAATCCCTGTTGGTGTGATTGGCTGGCTTGTCTGGGGTTCCGTGTATTTGACATGAGCGATCGAGTATACGGTCCAAGCTGGACGGACCAGGCGTACTTTGTTTGAATGGCTTTTTCCGCTGACCGGGTTTAGAGCCTTTGAATCCGGCATTGACTGCCGTATCCTCGGTATTTTCGCTGTTAATACGGCACTTATGTTTGTTGCGGCGTGACCTGATATTGCCGTCCTTGGTATCCGGGGTACCATGGTTCTTTGATATGTTATTACTACGAGCCAGCCAGCTGTCTTCTCCCGCACAAAAGCGGGTCATGAGCGTCGTGAGAGCTGCCATAGATTTCAGCTTTTCCTGACCAAGGTGCCGGGCTAGCCACTCGTCTCGGATGTTGTGTTTGAAAGCCGCTAAGGCCTCTGCATCCAGACAGTCGATGATTTGATTTTTTTTGTAAGGAACCGAGTCCAGAATTGCCTGGCCGACTCTTCTGGCTGCTGAATTATGTGGCTCAAGTCATCAGCGTCTGGTGGTCGCACATAAGTGCCCTGAAAGTTGCCAAGGAATGCGGCTTCCAGATCCTCCCAACAGCTAATGGAGTCCGCTGGCAAGCTGTTAAGCCAATGCCGCGCTGGTCCTTTGAGCTTTAGTGGGAGGTATTTGATGGCGTGTAAGTCATCACCGCGGGCCATGTGGACATGGAGGAGGAAATCCTCGATCCATACTATGGGATCTGTTGTGCCGTCGTATGATTCAATATTTACAGGTTTGAAACCTTCTGGGAATTGATGTTCCATTACTTCGTCTGTGAAGCATAAGGGGTGTGCGGCGCCTCTGTATTGGGCTATAACGCGACGCAGCTCGAATGGGTCTTGCCCGCTGTGTTCGGCCCAGTCGGATTTGCTTTTACTGTATCCGGCGTGACGTTTATCGTCTCGCAGAGTGGTGCGCCCTCGTGATCCGTAGATTGATCTTGCATGCTTTGCTTTGTCCTCCAATATGTCTCGCATGTCTGGCGTATCTCCCCATGCCTTTTTATTTGAATGGCGTCGGGGTGGAGGCTGAGCTTTTGGCTGGAATGCCTCTCTATCGCGGCCACGAGGTGGTCGATCAGCCGTATCATACGCTTCTTCCTCCAGTCGGGGTAGTAACCTGCACTTTGGGTAATTCTTGGAGGGGCGCTCGAGTTTATATTCCTCGGCCGCGAGGACTTCAGTCCATCTGTCAGCTAGCAGATCTTGATCAACTTGAAGTTATTGCTGCTTTTTCTTCAGGCTATTTGCCATGGCTCTTGTTCGACGGGATCCTCTGGTACGACGAATTCATCATCGCCGAGGCTTGCCTCGTCTTCGGAGGGGGGCATGTAATTGTCATCCTCCTCCTCTCCGTCTGCCGCTCTCTCAGGAGAGCTGGCTCCTCCATCCTCCTGCTCTAAATCTTGCTGGAGGGGATTGTTGTTGTCTTCGGCACTACCCGGAGTGTTATTATCTCCTGTGCTGGTATCACCACTTTTGCTTTGGCAGGACTTAGAGCAGCGCCGCTAACGTTGGCGCTTGGGTTGCTTCTTGGAGGGGTCATCCTCCGCTATCTCGTCGCCATTGCCTTCTTTGGGTGTATCCACCATGTATATGTCATATGACGAGGTGGCTTTCCAGTGCCCTATAGGCGCTGGTTCATGTTCGTCTCCTACATCATCGTCCATACCGTCGATGTCTTCGGAGTCGAAGTCGAGCATGTCGGTTAAATCATCGACAGTGGATACGAAGTGGGTGGTGGGTGGGCGTCGAATTTCTTCATCGCCCGCATCCCAATCATGTTGGCCATAGTCCGGCCAGGGCTCTCCTGACAAAGAGAGAGACCTTAGTGAACTCAGAATGTCGCCGAAGGGCGAGTGCTGAAAGATATCTGCAGCGGTGAATTCCATGATCGGTGCCCAATCGGATTCGATTAGCAGGGGCGCGGATGGTTCGGAGTCCGAAAAAGAGTCTGGCACCTTGGAGTCACGAGCTGCGCAGAGGATTAGGCTGGTGTTCGGCTCGATCGCCGTTGAGACTGCAGCCCCTAAGGCGGTGTCTAGCCACCCATCCTCGATTGGCGCAGTTGGCTCCGAGCTAAGGGTCGGAGCTGATGCGGGCGGAGCCTCTGGGGTACTGTTCGGCGGCAGAGCTAGGTCATACCCATCGTGATAGTGCGGCGCGCCCGGCTGTGGCTCGAATCCGTCGAAGATCAAGTCTCCGCGGATGTCGGTCGTGTAGTTCAAACTTCCAAATTTGACCTGTTGGCCAGGGGCGTAGCTTTCAATCTGCTCCAGATGGCCAAGCGAATTAGCCCGCAGCGCAAAGCCGCCGAACACGAAGATCTGTCCGGGGAGAAAGGTCTCACCCTGGACCACATCGTTGTTGATGATCGGAGGAGCCATCGGGCCTAAAGGTGACGACACAGAGGAACTCTCAATGAAAGCACCAATGTCGGTGTCAAAACCGGCGGATCTCGAGTAGGGGGTCCCAAACTGTGCGTCTAGGCTGGATGGTAACAGGAGGCAGGGGACACGATGTTTTACCCAGGTTCGGGCCCTCTCGATGGAGGTAAAACCCTACGTCCTACTTGATTAATATTGATGATATGGGTAGTACAAGAGTAGATCTACCACGAGATCGGAGAGGCTAAACCATAGAAGCTAGCCTATGGTATGATTGTATGTTGTGGTTGTTGTCCTACGGACTAAAACCCTTCGGTTTATATAGACACCGGAGAGGGTTAGGGTTACACAAGGTCGGTTACAAAGGAGGAGATATCCATATCCGTATTGCCTAGCTTGCCTTCCACGCCAAGTAGAGTCCTATCAGGACACGAGACGAAGTCTTCAATCTTGTATCTTCATAGTCTAACAGTCCGGCCAATGGAGATAGTCCGGCTGTCCGGAGACCCCCTAATCCAGGACTCCCTCAATGGTACTTAGGGGGGTCATTGTCACATTGAGAGAGAACAAGGGCAGAGAGTGTTGGATGGGTCTATATGTAGCGCGAGTGAGACATGTGTATGTGTGAACCAAGGAGAAATAAAGTTTGAGAGAGATAGAGGAGCCCCGATAGGGCTGAGTGGTGCATCAGATAGCTGAGAGGGGGAAAGAGATATTCCATCTACTCGATAATGCAGTGCATGTAAATTTGTTAGAAGTCGAACTTTGGAAACTTTGATCAGGTTTACGCAAATGTTATTTATATCTACAATACCAAAGATACATCATACGAAACTACATCTCATGATGAATCTAATGGTATATGTTTGTCGTTCTAGATGTAAATGTTTTTCTCCATGTACATGGTCAAACTTTGTGATGTTTGACTTTTCAATAAATCTATATGCTATGGACCGAAGAGAGTGCCTAAGTCGAGAGAGATCAAGTGCGTGTGAAGGAGAATGAGTGAGTGTGCAAGAAGAGTATGTGTGTGAAAGAGAAAGGGACAACAAACGATAAATTAGAGAGTGTGTGTGTTTTTTGTTTCTTATGCAAACATATCACGCATGCATCTCCGAGATAGAAAAGCGAGGTGAGGAGATACACAAAGATAGCTAGTGCATGATTGTTTGCAACAGAGAGAGACTCCCCTATAGCACATGTCCAATAGAGGTTTGGCCAACAAGGAACAAAGGTCGAGAGGGACACATGGAGAACATGGACGCATGGGGAGGGAGAGAGGGTGTGTTTGTGATAGAGAGATCCCCTCGAGATCATGAGGGGACTATATGGGTGGGAGGTCGAGGGAGGTGCGTGCGCGATAGAAAGATGCCCTGAGAGAAATCGAGATAGACCATGCACATGTTTGTGATGGAGACTAATATTAGCTAGGCATATACATATAGGGGGGACTGCGTGTGCCTACATTTGAGTGAGAGACCATCATACTTGTCTAGGCATGAGATTGTGTGTGTGTGTGTGAGATGGAGAGAGAGCGAGGGAGAGAGATAAAGTTTTAGATGGGTCTATCGAGTGCGAGTGAGATATGCATGTGTATGTGTGACCCAGGTAAATGGAGAGCTTGAGAGAGAGAGAGAGAGGGAAGAGCTCCGAGACGATATAGTGGTGCGTGAGAGAGTTATGGGCAACGAGCCAAGGAATTTGTGTGCGTACGATGAGTGCACCCAAGATATTTAGCTTGGACTAGAGAACCATACATAGTGTGCGAGAGAGACCTATAGATGGAGTATATATGCATGCAAACTAGAAAGATCCCCCCCACACACAAAGAGAGAGAGAGAGAGGGAGAGGGAGAGGGACCAACAAGGTTTGTGCGTTGGATGTGTGCGACAGAATTGAAGATTGTCGGCGAGAGAGAGAGAGAGAGCAGGAGTCCGGGAGAGGGGGAGGTCGCGTTTTATGCATCAAAGACTGATATAAACCATGTTTCGATATAAACTTGCATTCAAATATTTAAATTGGAGAACATGTTGTCTGCAATCCACACATGAATGGAGATATGCGTATATCAAACAAGTTCATTAATTTGACTTTGAACATGTTCATGGAGTACTATAATACTGTACAACATGCTACTCGATTGAGGTGTTCAATCTTGGATTTAGTTCACTATTTTGACCTGGTGAACGAGCTATTTCCATTGAATCTAGATATTTCATTTTGGGTTTGATTCCCGTTTTTGAGTGGGTCAACTATTTGTCATATAGTAAATCGCTAGCAATGAGCATGTAAAACACATTACTCCCGAGCATCATCTCTCCATCTAAAAAAGAAGTGGCAAGCTAATATTTCAAAATTTGATTCGAATCGACTTGGTAAGGTAGACGTGGATGCTCGTTCTCCCAAAATTTGAACAAACCATTAAACACACTCTGCTCGATGGAATTCGCCTGAGCAAATAAATGGGAGACGCCAAATTACCGGCCTATGTAGGACACGCATCAATTGGCCCATTGTACATCGAGGGTAGGTTCGTAACTTCATCCAAGCGCGCCTTCTCCTTGGCCGAAATGACATGTGCCAAATAATTCATAAACCATGGTCAGCAAAAACACCCTCTCCTCGCCCGAAATAGCTCACACCCACTATTTCAAAACACGCTCTCCTCGCCCGAAATCGCCCGCGCCCACTGATACGTCTCCAACGTATCTATAATTTTTGATTGCTCCATGCTATATTATCTACTGTTTTGGACTATATTGGGCTTTATTTTCCACTTTTATATTATTTTTGGGACTAACCTATTAACCGGAGGCCCAGCCCAGAATTGCTGTTTTTTTGCCTATTTCAGTGTTTCGGATAAACAGAATATCAAACGGAGTCCAAACGGAATAAAATCTTCGAAAACGTGATTTTCTCACCGAACGTGATCCAGGAGACTTGCACCCTACTGCAAGGGATCAAAGAGGTGGTCACGAGGGTGGGGGCGCCCCCCTAGGGCGCGCCCCCTGCCTCGTGGGCCCCTCGGTGCTCCACCGACGTACTCCTTCCTCCTATATATACACACGTACCCCCAAACGATCAGAACAGGATCCAAAAACCTAATTCCACTGCCGCAACTTTCTGTATCCACGAGATCCCATCTTGGGGCCTGTTCCGGAGCTCCGCCGGAAGAGGGCCGTCATCACGGAGGGCTTCTACATCATCCTAGCCCCTCCGATGAAGTGTGAGTAGTTTACCTCAGACCTTCGGGTCCATAGTTAGTAGCTAGATGGCTTATTCTCTCTCTTTGAATCTCAATACAAAGTTCTCCCCCTCTCTTGTGGAGATCTATTCGATGTAATCTTCTTTTTGCGGTGTGTTTGTTGAGACCGATGAATTGTGGGTTTATGATCAAGTCTATCTATGAATAATATTTGAATCTTCTCTGAATTCTTTTATGCATGATTGGTTATCTTTGCAAGTCTCTTCGAATTATCCGTTTGGTTTGGCCAACTAGATTGGTAGTTCTTGCCATGGGAGAAGTGCTTAGCTTTGGGTTCGATCTTGCGGTGTCCTTACCCAGTGACAGAAGGGGCAGCAAGGCACGTATTGTATCGTTGCCATCGAGGATAACAAGATGGGGTTTATTTCATATTGCATGAATTTATCTCTCTACATCATGTCATCTTGCTTAAGGCGTTACTCTGTTTTTAACTTAATACTCTAGATGCATGCTGGATAGCGGTCGATGAGTGGAGTAATAGTAGTAGATGCAGAATCGTTTCGATCTACTTGTCACGGACGTGATGCCTATATACATGATCATGCCTAGATATTCTCATAATTATGCACAATTCTATCAATTGCTCAACAGTAATTTGTTCACCCACCGTAGAATACTTATGCTCTTGAGAGAAGCCACTAGTGAAACCTATGGCCCCCGGGTCTATTCTCATCATATCAATCTCCATCACTTTTATATTGTTTTGCTATTTACTTTGCTTTTACTTTTTACTTTGCATCTTTATATCAAAAATACCAAAAATATTCTATCTATCAGATCTCACTCTCGTAAGTGACCGTGAAGGGCTTGACAACCCCTAATCGCGTTGGTTGCGAGTAGCTATCGCTTTGTGCAGGTACGAGGGACTTGAGCGTGGGCTCCTACTGGATTGATACCTTGGTTCTCAAAAACTGAGGGAAATACTTACGCTACTCTGCTGCATCATCCCTTCCTCTTCGGGGAAAACCAACGCAAGCTCAAGACGTAGCAAGAAGGATTTCTGGCGCCGTTGCCGGGGAGTCTACGCAAAAAGTCAATATACCAAGTACCCATCACAATCCCTATCTCTCGCATTACATTATTTGCCATTTGCCTCTCGTTTTCCTCTCCCCCCAATTCACCCTTGCCGTTTTATTCGCCCTCTCTCTCTATCCTCCCTCTCTGTTTGCCTCTTTTGTCCGCTTGCTTTTTGTTTGCTCGTGTGTTAGATTGCTTGTTTGTCGCGATGGCTCAAGATACTACCAAATTGTGTGACTTCACCAATACCAATAATAATGATTTCCTTAGCACTCCGATTGCTCCTCTTACCGATGCTGAATCTTGTGAAATTAATACTGCTTTGTTGAATCTTGTTATGAAAGATCAATTCGCCGGCCTTCCTAGCGAAGATGCCGCTACTCATCTGAATAGCTTCGTTGATTTATGTGATATGCAAAAGAAAAAGATGTCAATAATGATGTCGTTAAATTGAAGCTATTTCCTTTTTCGCTTAGAGATCGTGCTAAAGCTTGGTTTTCGTCTTTGCCTAAGAATAGTATTGATTCATGGAACAAGTGCAAAGATGCTTTTATCTCTAAGTATTTTCCTCCCGCTAAGATCATCTCTCTTAGAAACGATATTATGAACTTTAAACAACTTGATCATGAACATGTTGCACAAGCTTGGGAGAGAATGAAATTAATGATACGTAATTGCCCTACTCATGGTTTGAATTTGTGGATGATTATACAAAAAATTTATGCCGGATTGAATTTTGCTTCTAGAAATCTTTTAGATTCGGCCGCGGGAGGCACTTTTATGGAAATCACTTTAGGAGATTCTACCAAACTCCTAGATAATATTATGGTTAATTATTCTCAATGGCATACTGAAAGAACTTCTAATAAAAGGTGCATGCAATAGAAGAAATTAATGTGTTGAGTGGAAAGATGGATGAACTTATGAAATTATTTGCTACTAAGAGTGTTTCTTCTGATCCTAATGATATGCCTTTGTCTACTTTGATTGAGAATAACAATGAATCTATGGATGTGAATTTTGTTGGTAGGAATAATTTTGGTAACAACGCTTATAGAGGGAATTTTAATCCTAGGCCATATCCTAGTAATCCTTCTAATAATTATGGGAATTCCCACAACAACTCTTAAGGAAATTATAATAAGATGCCCTCTGATTTTGAATCTAATATTAAAGAATTTATTTCTTCACAAAAGAATTTTAATGCTATGATTGAAGAAAAATTGCTTAAGATTGATGATTTGGCTAGGAACGTTGATAGAATTGCTCTTGACGTTGATGCTTTGAAACTTAGATCTATTCCACCTAAGCATAATATTAATGAGTCTCTAAAGCCATGAGAATTTCAATTGATGAGTGTAAAGAAAGAACCGCTAGGATGCGTGCTTCCAAAGATGCCTTTATTAAAGCATGTTCTTCCAATTCCTATGAAAATCAAGATGAAGATCTAAAAGTTATTGATGTGTCTCCAATTAAATCTTTATTTTGCAATATGAATCTTGATGAAACTGAATATGATCTTCCTTTACTTAGAAGGCGTTCTAAAAATTCGAAGTGTTTAAATCTTAATGATGAAATTGATGAAAGTGGGATGGAAAGAAATAAAAATATAGATGTTGCTAAACCCACTATATTGGATTTCAAGGAATTTAATTATGAAAATTGCTCTTTGATTGATTGTATTTCCTTGTTGCAATCGGTGCTAAATTCTCCACATGCTTATAGTCGAAATAAAGCCTTCACCGAACATATTGTTGATGCCTTGATGCAATCTTATGAAGAAAAACTTGAGTTGAAAGTTTCTATCCCTAGAAAAATTTATGATGAGTGGGAACCAACTATTAAAATTAAAATTAAAGATCATGAGTTTTATGCTTTGTGTGATTTGGGTGCTAGTGTCTCTACTATTCCCAAGACTTTGTGTGATTTACTAGATTTCCGTAATTTTGATGATTGCTCTCTAAACTTGCATCTTGCGGATTCCACTATTAAGAAACCTATGGGAAGAATTAATGATGTTCTTATTGTTGCAAATAGGAATTATGTGCCCGTAGATTTCATTGTTCTTGATATAGATTGCAATCCTTCTTGCCCTATTATTCTTGGTAGACCTTTCCTTAGAACGGTTGGTGCGATTATTGATATGAAGGAAGGGAATATTAGATTTTAATTTCCATTAAAAAAGGGCATGGAACACTTTCCAAGAAAGAAAATAAAATTACCATATGAAACTATCATGAGAGCCACTTATGGATTGCCTACCAAAGATAGCAATACCTAGATCTATTCTTGCTCGTTATGCCTAGCTAGGGGCGTTAAACGATAGCGCTTGTTGGGAGGCAACCCAATTTTATTTTTATTCCTTGCTTTTTGCTCCTGTTTAGTAATAAATAAATTATTTAGCCTCTGTTTTGGTTGTGTTTTTTGTGTTTAATTAGTGTTTGTGCCAAGTAGAACCGTTGGGAAGACTTGGGGAAAGTCTTGTTGAACTTGCTGTAAAAACAGAAACTTTAGCGCTCACGAGAACTGCTACCATTTTTATTTTAAGAGTGATATTTAGTTAATTATTTTTGAAGATGATTAATAGATAAATTACTCACGTCAATCAATTTATTTTAGAATTTTTGGGGTTCCAAATTTTGCGCTAGCTACAGATTACTACAGACTGTTCTGTTTTTGACAGATTCTGTTTTTCGTGTGTTGTTTGCTTATTTTGATGAATCTATGGCTAGTAAAATAGTTTATAATCCATAGAGAATTTGTAATACAGTAGGTTTAACACCAATATAAATAAATAATGAGTTAATTACAGTACCTTGAAGTGGTCTTTTGTTTTCTTTCGCTAACGGAGCTCACGAGTTTTCTATTTTGAGTTTTGTGTTGTGAAGTTTTCAAGTTTTGGGTGAATTCTTTTGATGGATCATGGAACAAGGAGTGGCAAGAGCCTAATATTGGGGATGCCCATGTCACCCCCAAGATAATCCAAGGACATCAAAAAGTTAAAGCTTGGGGATGCCCCGGAAGGCATCCCCTCTTTTCGTCCACTTCCATCGGTAATTTACTTGGAGCTATATTTTTATTCACCAACATGATATGTGTTTTGCTTGGAGCGTCTTGTATTATTTGTGTCTTTGTTTTCTAGTATAACACAATCATCCTTGCTGTACACACCTTTTGAGAGAGCCATACATGAATTAAAATTTGATAGAATACTCTATGTGCTTCACTTATATCTTTTGAGCTAGATAATTTTGCTCTATGTGCTTCACTTATATCTTTTGAGGTAGATAATTTTGCTCTATGTGCTTCACTTATATCCTTTTGAGCTAGATAATTTTTCTCTATGTGCTTCACTTATATCCTTTGAGCTAGATAATTTTGCTCTATGTGCTTCACTTAGATCTTTTAGAGCATGGTGGTGAATTTGTTTTAAAGAAACTATTGATCTCTCATGCTTCACTTAAATTATTTTGAGAGCCTCTTAATAGCATGGTAATTTGCTTAATAATAATATGATTGGTATTCTAGATTTGTGAAACTTTCTTTCAAGTGTGTTGAATACTAAGAAAAGATTGAAGCATGATAATTGTTTTGAGATATGGAGGTGATAATATTAAAGTCATGCTAGTTGAGTAGTTGTGAATTTAAATAATACTTGTGTTGAAGTTTGTGATTCCCGTAGCATGCACGTATGGTGAACCGTTATGTGATGAAGTCGGAGCATGATTTATTTATTCATTGTTTTCCTTATGAGTGGCGGTCGGGGACGAGCGATGGTCTTTTGCTACCAATCTATCCCCCTAGGAGCATGCGCGTAATACTTTGCTTTGATAACTTCTAAATTTTTGCAATAAGTATATGAGTTCTTTATGACTAATGTTGAGTCCATGGATTATACGCACTCCCACCCTTCCACCCTTGCTAGCCTCTCTAATACCGCGCAACTTTCGCCGGTATCATACACCTACCATATACCTTCCTCAAAACAGCCACCATACCTACCTATTATGGCATTTCCATAGCCATTCCGAGATATATTGCCATGCAACTTTCCACCATCTAGTTCATCATGACACATCCATCATTGTCATATTGCTTAGCATGATCATGTAGTTGACATAGTATTTGTGGCAAAGCCACCGTTCATAATTCTTTCATACTTGTCACTCGTGATTCATTGCATATCCCGGTACACCGCCGGAGGCATTCATATAGAGTCATACTTTGTTTTAGTATCGAGTTGTAATCATTGAGTTGTAAATAAATAGAAGTGTGATGATAATCTTTCAATAGAGCATTGTCCCAAAAAAAGAGAAAGGCCAAAAAAAAGAAGGCCCAAAAAATAATAAATAAAAAGGGGCAATGCTACTATCCTTTTTCCACACTTGTGCTTCAAAGTAGCACCATGATATAGCAAGTCTCATATATTGTGCTTCAAAGTAGCACCATGTTCTTCATATAGAGAGTCTCATATGTTGTCACTTTCATATACTAGTGGGAATTTTACGTTATAGAACTTGGCTTGTATATTCCAATGATGGGCTTCCTCAAATTGCCCTAGGTCTTCGTGAGCAAGCAAGTTGGATGCACACCCACTAGTTTCTTTTGTTGAGCTTTCATACATTTATAGCTCTAGTGCATCCGTTGCATGGCAATCCCTACTCACTCACATTGA
Source organism: Triticum aestivum (assembly GCF_018294505.1). NCBI lineage: Eukaryota > Viridiplantae > Streptophyta > Magnoliopsida > Poales > Poaceae > Triticum > Triticum aestivum. Next base: position 106,516,054 of record NC_057806.1, on the reverse strand, counting down.
TATCTATTGATGGGCATCTCCATAGCCCGTTGATACGCCTAGTTGATGTGAGACTATCTTCTCCTTTTTGTCTTCTCCACAACCACCATTCTATTCCACCTATAGTGCTATATCCATGGCTCACGCTCATGTATTGCGTGAAGATTGAAAAAGTTTTGAAAAAGTTAGAGTATGAAACAATTGCTTGGCTTGTCATCGGGGTTGTGCATGATTTAAATACTTTGTGTGGGGAAGATGGAGCATAGCCAGACTATATGATTTTGTAGGGATAACTTTCTTTGGCCATGTTATTTTGAGAAGACATAATTGCTTTGTTAGTATGCTTGAAGTATTATTATTTTCTATGTCAATATAAACTTTTGTCTTGAATCTTTCTAATCTGAATATTCATACCACAATTAAGAAGATTTGCATTGAAATTATGCCAAGTAGCACTCCGCATCAAAAATTCTCTTTTTATCATTTACCTACTCGAGGACGAGCAGGAATTAAGCTTGGGGATGCCTGATACGTCTCCAACGTATCTATAATTTTTGATTGCTCCATGCTATATTATCTACTGTTTTGGACTATATTGGGCTTTATTTTCCACTTTTATATTATTTTTGGGACTAACCTATTAACCGGAGGCCCAGCCCAGAATTGCTGTTTTTTGCCTATTTCAGTGTTTCGGATAAACAGAATATCAAACGGAGTCCAAACGGAATAAAATCTTCGGAAACGTGATTTTCTCACCGAACGTGATCCAGGAGACTTGGACCCTACTGCAAGGGATCAAAGAGGAGGTCACGAGGGTGGGGGGCCCCCAGGCGCCCCCTGCCTCGTGGGCCCCTCGGTGCTCCACCGACGTACTCCTTCCTCCTATATATACACACGTACCCCCAAACGATCAGAACAGGAGCCAAAAACCTAATTCCACCGCCGCAACTTTCTGTATCCACGAGATCCCATCTTGGGGCCTATTCCGGAGCTCCGCCGGAAGAGGGCCGTCATCACGGAGGGCTTCTACATCATCCTAGCCCCTCCGATGAAGTGTGAGTAGTTTACCTCAGACCTTCGGGTCCATAGTTAGTAGCTAGATGGCTTCTTCTCTCTCTTTGAATCTCAATACAAAGTTCTCCCCCTCTCTTGTGGAGATCTATTCGATGTAATCTTCTTTTTGTGGTGTGTTTGTTGAGACCGATGAATTGTGGGTTTATGATCAAGTCTATCTATGAATAATATTTGAATCTTCTCTGAATTCTTTTATGCATGATTGTTTATCTTTGCAAGTCTCTTTGAATTATCCATTTGGTTTGGCCAACTAGATTGGTAGTTCTTGCCATGGGAGAAGTGCTTAGCTTTGGGTTCGATCTTGCGGTGTCCTTACCCAGTGACAGAAGGGGCAGCAAGGCACGTATTGTATCGTTGCCATCGAGGATAACAAGATGGGGTTTATTTCATATTGCATGAATTTATCTCTCTACATCAGGCGTTACTCTATTTTTAACTTAATACTCTAGATGCATGCTAGATAGCGGTCGATGAGTGGAGTAATAGTAGTAGATGCAGAATCGTTTCGATCTACTTGTCACAGATGTGATGCCTATATACATGATCATGCCTAGATATTCTCATAATTATGCACATTCTATCAATTGCTCAACAGTAATTTGTTCACCCACCGTAGAATACTTATGCTCTTGAGAGAAGCCACTAGTGAAACCTATGGCCCCCGGGTCTATTCTCATCATATCAATCTCCATCACTTTTATATTGTTTTGCTATTTACTTTGCTTTTACTTTTTACTTTGCATCTTTATATCAAAAATACCAAAAAAATTCTATCTATTAGATCTCACTCTCGTAAGTGACCGTGAAGGGCTTGACAACCCCTAATTGCGTTGGTTGTGAGTAGCTATCGCTTTGTGCAGGTACAAGGGACTTGAGCGTGAGCTCCAACTGGGTTGATACCTTGGTTCTCAAAAACTGAGGGAAATACTTACGCTACTCTGCTGCATCATCCCTTCCTCTTCGGGGAAAACCAACGCAATCTCAAGACGTAGCACCCACTATATTTCAAAACACGCCCTCCTCGCCCAAAATCACCCGCGCCCACTATATTTCAAAACACGTCCTCCTAGCCCGAAATCACTCGCACCCACCATTTGGGAGAAGCAAAGTTACTCTACTATCCCCGACCCTCGGTACACAGACCCAAGCCGAGAAGCCTAAAGGCAGGGGTAGAACTGTAACTCCCTCCCACATTTTAGACAAATGCATCCGTAAGACATGGTTCCCCCTCCCAATTCCCCATTCATACCTCGTGGGCGCCAAATCACCTTCTCCCCAGAAGCTCCCTTCTCCCGAGCCGCGAAACCTCAACCCCTCCTCCATAGCGCCCCCCACCGGACCAAATTCACCTCCGCCCTCCTCTCCAATCTCGGAGACGCTGTCCATTTGCTGCCGTGCACTGGGCCATGTGCCTCTTACTTCGTGCTGCCGGAGCTGCCTCGATGACAGCCGCGTGAACCGTACCAGAGCCGATTCACCCCCGCCGTTGTTCAAGGCGCCGGAGCGGCTCCAACTTTGGGCCCGTCCAGAGCCCCGGCGCTGCTTCCCCGTAGCTGTCGACCATCGCGACATCACTGCTTCCCTGCCACCGGTAGCCACCGCAACCGTGCCGACCTCACCAACTAGGCAGCTAGAGCTGCCTACTTCACCAGGCGCCAGATAGGTCGCACCCTCATCTCAAAACAATTTATTTAGGCGTCAGTTGTCTGAATTTTTATTCTGGGCCAATCGATTCCCAATGGGATGCAGCACCCCTCGAATCGGTGGAGCTCCTAGGCTGTCGGTTGGCTGGTGTCTAACGTAAGGGTGAGGGGGCGCAAGTTCACCGCGGAAGAAGCGCTTAGATGGCTATCTTAGAGTTGCGTGGGTTAAATGTACTGCCGCCGCCGGATCTGGATGACGACAAGTCTTTGTGGATTGGCCCGGGGGTGGCACAACCACGGCAGTGCGGTGGGGCGGGGAGCGGGGTTTTGGTCGGGGCCACGGATGGCGGAGGCAGGTCGTTCTGCCGGTGGTCGCTAGCTCTCCAGGGAAGATTTCGAACAGTGTCAGCCGGGAGGCACAAGACAGCCATCAAGCCAACCGGCGTAAATCGGACAGTACCAAAATAAAATAAAATCGTGTGACCCCAATTTAGTCTAGAGTCAACAAACGTGTGACCACTCCTGTACCTTGTTGTTGATATCTTAGGGTATTTCTTCAGATCAGAGAGATGTGTCGTTCTTAACATTATGCGTATTCTGCATCTTCAACCACACCATCTTCCGACTCACCGCAGCTGCTCCAACAAGGGAAGCATACACCAGAAGGGAGCTATAGTCCCCACTCATCAGTTCCCTGCATCGAATGTGCGTGCCCGACTGCTACCTCTTGAGCATGCGTTGGTTTTCTCTTGAAGAGGAAAGGGTGATGCAGCAAAGTAGCGTAAGTATTTCCCTCAGTTTTTGAGAACCAAGGTATCAATCCAGTAGGAGACTACACGCAAATCGCCTAGTACCTGCACAAACAAATAAGAACCTTGCAACCAACATGATAAAGGGGTTGCCAATCCCTTCACGGCCACTTGCAAAAGTGAGATCTGATAAAGATAATAAGATACATATTTTGGGTATTTTTGTGGTATAGATTGGAAAATAAAGATTGCAAAATAAATAGTAAACTAGAATTGTAGATTGGAAACTTATATGATGTAAGGTAGACCCGGGGGCTGGGCCATATGTTTCACTAGTGGCTTCTCTCAAGATAGCATGTATTACGGTGGGTGAGCAAATTACTGCCGAGCAATTGATAGAAAAGCGCATAGTTATGATGATATCTAAGGCAATGATCATGAATATGGGCATCACGTCTGCAACAAGTAGAGCGAAACGATTCTGCATCTACCACAATTACTCTACACATCGACCGCTATCCAGCATGCATCTAGAGTATTAAGTTAAGAACAGAGTAATGCATTAGGCAAGATGACATGATGTAGAGGGATAAACTCAAGCAATATGATATAAACCCCATCTTTTTATCCTCGATGGTAACAATACAATATGTGTCATTTCCCTTTCTGTCATTGGGATCGAGCACCGCAAGATTGAACCCAAAGCTAAGCACTTCTCCCATTGCAAGAAAGATCAATCTAGTAGGCCAAACTAAACTGATAATTCGAAGAGACTTGCAAATATATCAAATCATGCATATAAGAATTCGGAGAAGAATCAAACAATATTCATAGATAATCAAGTTCATAAACCCACAATTCATCGGATCTCGACAAACACACCGCAAAAGAGTTACATCGAATAGATCTCCAAGAAGATCGAGGAGAACTTTGTATTAAGATCCAAAGAGAGAGAAGAAGCCATCTAGATAATAACTATGGACCCGAAGGTCTATGGTAAACTACTCACACATCATCAGAGAGGCTATGGTGTTGATGTAGAAGCCCTCCGTGTTCGAATCCCCCTCCGGCAGATTGCCAGAAAAGGCCCCAAGATGGGATTTCACTGGTATAAAAGGTTGTGATGGTGGAAAAGGTGTTTCGTGGCTCTCCCCGAAGGTTTCAGGGTATACGAGTATATATAGGCAAAAGAAGTAGGTCGGTGGAGCTGCGAGGGGCCCACGAGGGTGGGGGCATGCCCACCCCCCTGGGGCGCGCCCTCCTGCCTCGTGGCTTCCTTGTTGCTTCTTTGACGTCCACTCCAAGTCTCCTGGATTGCATTTGTTCAAAAAATGATCCTCGCGAAGGTTTCATTCCGTTTGATATTCCTTTTCTGTGAAACACTGAAATAGGCAAAAAAACAACAATTTGCATTGGGCTTTCGGTTAATAGGTTAGTCCCAAAAATAATATAAAAAGGTATATTAAAGCCTATTAAACATCCAAACAGATAATATAATAACATGGAACAATCAAAAATTATAGATACGTTGGAGACGTATCAAGCATCCCCAAGCTTAATTCCGCTCGTCCTCGAGTAGGTAAATGATAAAAACAGAATTTTTGATGTGGAATGCTCCCTAACATAATTTTCAATGTAATTCTCTTTATTGTGGCATGAATGTTCAGATCCAAAAGATTCAAGATAAAAGTTTAGTATTGACATAAAATAGTAATACTTCAAGCATGCTAACCAAGCAATTATGTCTTATCAAAATAACATAGCCAAAGAGAGCTTATCCCTACAAAATCATATAGTCTGGCCATGCTTCATTTTCGTCACACAAAATGCTCCCATCATGCATAACCCCGATGACAAGCTGAGCAATTGGTTCATACTTTTTAACGCGCTTCAGCCTTTTCAACCCTTACGCAATACATGAGCGCAAGCCATGGATATAGCACTATAGGTGGAATAGCATATGATGATGAGGGTTATGTGAGAAGACAAAAAAGGAGAAAGTCTCACATTGACGCGGCTAATCAACAGGCTATGGAGATGCCCATCAATTGATGTCAATGCGAGGAGTAGGGATTGCCATGCAATGGATGCACTAGAGCTATAAGTATATGAAAGCTCATCTAAAGAAACTAAGTGGGTGTGCATCCAACTTGCTTGCTCACGAAGACCTAGGGCATTTTGAGGAAGCCCATCATTGGAATATACAAGCCAAGTTCTATAATGAAAAATTCCCACTAGTATATGAAAGTGACAAAATAAGAAACTCTCTATCATGAATATCATGGTGCTATTTTGAAGCACAAGTGTGGAAAAATGATAGTAACAGTGTCCCTTCTCTCTTTTTCTCTCTTTTTTTGTTTGGGCTTCTTTGGCCTCTCTTTTTTATTTCATAGTCTCTATCTTTGTTTCCTCACATGGGACAATGCTCTAATAATGATGATCATCACACTTTTATTTACTCATAACTCAATGTTACAACTCGATACTAGAACAAAAATATGACTCTATGTGAATGCCTCCGGTGGTGTACCGGGATATGCAATGAATCAAGAGAGACATGTATGAAACAATTATGAAAGTGGCTTTGCCACAAATACGATGTCAACTACATGATCATGCAAAGCAATATGACAATGATGGAGCGTGTCATGATAAACGGAATGGTGGAAAGTTGCATGGCAATATATCTCGAAATGGCTATGGAAATGCCATAATAGGTAGGTATGGTGGCTGTTTTGAGGAAGATATAAGGAGGCTTATGTGTGATAGAGCGTATCGTATCACGGGGTTTGGATGCACCGGCGAAGTTTGCACCAACTCTCAAGGTGAGAAAGGGCAATGCACATCACCGTAGAGGCTAGCAAATTGCGGAAAGGTAAGAGCGCGTATGAAACATGGACTCACATTAGTCATAAAAAACTCTATATACTTATTGCAAAAGTTTATTAGCCCTCGAAGAAAAGTACTACTACGCATGCCCCTAGAGGGATAGATTGGTAGGAAAAGACCATCGCTCGTCCCCGACCGCCACTCATAAGGAAAGCACTCAAAGAACACCCCATGCTTCAAATTTGTCACACAGCGTTTACCATACATGCATGCTACGGGACTTGCCAACTTTAACACAAGTATTTCTCAATTTCACAATTACCCAACTAGCATGACTCTAACATTACCACCTTTATATCTCAAAACATCTATCAAGTATCATAGTATTCAATGCACTCTATATCAAAGTTTTTATCATACCCATCTTGAATGCCTATCATATTAGGACTAATTTTATAGCCAAAGCAAATTACCATGCTGTTATAAAAGACTCTCAAAATAATATAAGTGAAGAATGAGAGATCAATAATTTCTACAAAATAAAACCACCACCGTGCTCTAAAAAAAATATAAGTGAAGCACTAGAGCAAAATTATCTAGCTCAAAAGATATAAGTGAAGCACATAGAGTATTCTAATAAATTCTGATTCATGTGTGTCTCTCCCAAAAGGTGTATACAGCAAGGATGATTGTGGTAAACTAAAAAAGCAAAGACTCAAATCATACAAGACGCTCCAAGCAAAACACATATCATGTGGTGAATAAAAATATAGCCTCAAGTAAAGTTACCGATAGACGAAGACGAAAGAGGGGATGTCGTCCGGGGCATCCCCAAGCTTAGGCTTTTGGTTGTCCTTGGATTTTACCTTGAGTTCCTTGGGCATCCCCAAGCTTAGGATCTTGTCACTCCTTGTTCCAAAATCCATCAAATCTTTACCCAAAAACTTGAAAACTTCACAACACAAAACTCAACAGAAAATCTCATGAGCTCCGTTAGTATAAGAAAACAAATCAGGACCTTAAAGTACTGTAATGAACTCATTCTTTATTTATATTGGTGTTAAACCTACTGTATTCCAACCTCTCTATGGTTCATACCCCCTGATACTAGCCATAGATTCATCAAAATAAGCAAACAACACACGAAAAACAGAAACTGTCAAAAACAGAATAGTCTGTAGGTTTCGAATACTTCTCTAACTCCAAAAATCCTGAGAAATTAGGACGTCCTAAATAATTTGTATATTGATCTACTGCAGTTGGAATTGGTATTTTATCACTCTTTGGTAAAAATCCTGAGAAATTAGGACGTCCTAAATTATTCTCGTGAGCGCATACTTTCTGTTTTTTCAGCAAGATCAAATAACAATCACCCAAGAAGATCCTAAAGGCTTTACTTGGAAAAAACACTAATTAAAACATAAAAAACACAATCATAACAGAGGATAGATGAATTATTTATTACTAAACATAAATAAAAAGCAAGGAATAAAAATAAAATTGGGTTGCCTCCCAACAAGCGCTATCGTTTAACTCCCCTAGCTAGGCATAAAAGCAAGGATAGATCTAAGTATTGACATCTTTGGTGTTTATCTTTTTAATGGAGTTATGTTCGGATCGGGGAGGTTCCTTACGTTTCCCTTCATGCTCGGAGATCTTTAGATCTAGAGCATCCAACCGCTTATTGCAAAGTGTAATCAACATATTCATGCAGTTAAGATTTCCACCAACATTTTTAAGAGGTTCAATAAAAAAATCAATTTGCATAATTTCTCTAAGATTTGGGTTCCTTCTTTCATAAGGTGAAGTCCCTTTTGTGGGGGAAGTACTCCTACTATCCCCTCTATAATTTCATAAGCAGTACTAGGGTGAACTTCAATAAAGTTCCCTTTGGCGAGAAAAATCAAGGAGTTGTCTATGGGGTAAGATAAGCCCAACATAAAAATTGCGAAGTAAAATCTTGAAATCTCCCTCTATGGTGCAACTACGATAAGATTCTACCATCCTATACCAAGCATCTTTTAAGTTTTCTCCTTGTCTTTGTTTGAAGTGGAGAACTTCAAATCAGGAGTACTAATAGTGATAGAAGGACTAGCCATAACAGCAAAATAAACGATCTAACACAAGGACACACAAGAAGCAAGAAAAAAGAGACGAACGAAAAAAGGTGAATAAAACAGCAAAGGTGAAGTGGGGGAGAGGGAAACGAGAGGCAAATGGCAAATAATGTAATGCGAGGGATAAGAGTTTGTGATGGGTACTTGGCATGTCTTGACTTGTGCGTAGATCTCCCTGGCAACGGCGCCAGAAATCCTTATTGCTACCTCTTGAGCATGTGATGGTTTTCCCTTGAAGAGGAAAGGGTGATGCAGCAAAGTAGCGTAAGTATTTCCCTCAGTTTTTGAGAACCAAGGTATCAATCCAGTAGGAGACTACACGCAAATAGCCTAGTACCTACACAAACAAATAAGAACCTTGCAACCAATGCGATAAAGGGGTTATCAATACCTTCACGGCCACTTGCAAAAGTGATATCTGATAAACATAATACGATAAATATTTTTGGTATTTTTGTGGTATAGATTGGAAACTAAAGATTGCAAAATAAATAGTAAACTAGAATCATAGATTGGAAACTTATATGATGTAAAGTAGACCCGGGGGCCATAGGTTTCACTAGTGGCTTCTCTCAAGATAGCATGTATTACGGTGGGTGAACAAATTACAGCTGACCAATTGATACAAAAGCACATAGTTATGATGATATCTAAAGCAATGATCATGAATATAGGCATCACGTTCGTGACAAGTAGACCGAAACGATTCTGCATCTACTACTATTACTCCACACACCGACCGCTATCCAGCATGCATCTAGATTATTAAGTTCATAAGAACGGAGTAACGCATTAGGCAAGATGACATGATGTAGAGGGATAAACTCAAGCAATATGATATAAACCCCATCTTTTTATTTTCGATGGTAACAATACGATATGTGTCGTTTCCCTTTCTGTCACTGGGGTCGAGCACCGCAAGATTGAACCCAAAGCTAAGCACTTCTCCCATTGCAAGAAAGATCAATCTAGTAGGCCAAACCAAACCGATAATTCAAAGAGACTTGCAAAGATATCAAATCATGCATATAAGAATTGAGAGAAGAATCAAATAATATTCATAGATAATCAAGTTCATAAACCCACAATTCATCGGATCTCGGCAAACACACCGCAAAAGAGTTACATCGAATAGATCTCCAAGAAGATCAAGGAGAACTTTGTATTGAGATCCAAAGAGAGAGAGGAAGCCATCTAGCTAATAACTATTCACACATCATCGGATAGGCCGAAGGTCTGTGGTAAACTACTCACATATCATCAGAGAGGCTATGGTGTTGATGTAGAAGCCCTCCATGATCGAACCCCCCTCTGGCAGATCGCCAGAAAAGGCCCCAAGATGGGATCTCACGGGTACAGAAGGTTGCAGCGATGGAAAAGGTGTTTTGTGGCTCTCCCCGAAGGTTTCAGGGTATAAGAGTATATATAGATGAAAGAAGTAGGTCGGTGGAGCTGCGAGGGGCTCACGAGGGTGGGGGCGCGCCGTCCTGCTTCGTGGCTTCCTCGCTGCTTCCTTGACGTCCACTCCACGTCTCCTGGATTGTGTTTGTTCCAAAAATGATCCTCGCGAAGGTTTCATTCCGTTTGGATTCCGTTTGATATTCCTTTTCTGTGAAACACTGAAATAGGCAAAAGAAATAGCAATTTGCACTAGGCTTTCAGTTAATAGGTTAGTCCCAAAAATAATATTAAAAGGTATATTAAATCCCGTTAAACATCCAAAACTGATAATATAATAGCATGGAACAATCAAAAATTATAGATACGTTGGAGACGTATCACCGACATGGACAGCCACAACAATTATAGGGCCATTGACAAGTTAGCACATGATGCTGACTCCTATGGATGGCGGCCAGATAGGTTGTACCCTCATCTTACTTGTGTGCAACATTTATGGCTTTGTTATTCATCTAAGCATGGAAAATAGATTATCACATTTCACTGTATATTCATGCTGATCTCTTACGGGTCTTGTTCAGGAGTTAACGTTGTTCCATAGTTCAGCTAAGAGACTTGTTCTTTAGGTAACGTTGTTCCATAGTTATCATCCATCAACCAATGCTATCCCACAGGCTGGTGATTATAGTATTATACCACTTCTAGTATAACCTATGTTGTTCCTTAATACTTTTGTGTGCCATCTAGTTAATCTCGAGTACAAACGATACATATTCTGTAGCTTTCATCTGTGTTCTCCCTTTAGTTTTTGTGACCTGTTGCTGCCAGTTAACCCTAGTCCTACTATTTATGTCGTCTCCTATAGGCACTCATTACATAAATCTAACTACTAGTTGTCTTCCATGCATTTCAGATATAATTGCACACAATGATTTATCTATAAGAACATCACGAAGCAGTGTAATGGCCAACAAACTTGACGTCAATGATACCCAATATGATGAAACATGTAAAGGCAGTTCTTCACAAGACTTGCAGAAAGATGATGAATCCTATTCACCCCATAAGGTCCTTGCTCTAACTTGGCCCTTGATATGGGTACAACATGCATATAATGTCCTGGAGTGCATCATCTCTGTTGCAATGCCTTGTGCTTCGCCTACTAATCATGTATGTAAATATGGCATGCTTTCCTATTTTTCAGTACCTATTCCATTAATGATAACATGTTTTCAAATTCAAGTAATGTCATTCTACTCTATCGCAATGCCATCTGCTTAGTTTGGACATCATGCTTCTTAATATCTTATGCATTGTTATTCATCAGCATGTACTTCATCTGTGTACCATACCATGTTCTTTTTTTACATTGAAGTGATGTTTAGTGGTCTCTTGTAATGCCATCTTAGTTTCCCAATCATACACGCATATGTTGCCTTAGTGTTTGTCTGTAATGTATTCTGCTAGCATACAGCTTTACATTCAAGTAGTTTTTTTACACTGTTGTCCTGCCGTATCCCTAGCTCTTACATCATACTCCCTCTGTCCGGATTACATGTCGCAGAAATGGATAAAACTGGATGTATCTAGAACTGAAATACGCCTAGACCCATCCATTTATTTCCGGATGGAGGGAATACATGTCAATATGTCATGCCTTTCTATTCTTCAGTACCTATTCCATCTCTGTTGTAGCATGTTTTATAATTGAAGCACCATTCTTCTATATAAGGCATGCAAGGGGAAGACAACTATGTTAGAATCTGAAGGGTTACAAACCAGGTCTTTGCAAAAGATCCAAATGCCAGGAGATAATAAACCAACTCTAGTTTTCAAGATACTGCTCTAGCATAGAGAAACCCAACTCCCACTGATAATAAGCAGATTCCAGTGGCCAAAGAACTAGTCCGCTCCAGTCCAGCAAAAATATGTCAACTCCATTCTAAGAAGCGTGTGCGTATCCTCGCATCATGAAATTTTATAGCATTCTGATCATATTTTCTACATGTTTCTTACCCATCTCTCTTTTAGAAAATAAGCTTAAAGGATAGAAGACTTTCTGTACTGGGATCGTATTCGAGGAAAGTATTTTGCGGGAATTCTCTGTGCTCCAATGCTGATGTAAGTACTTGTTGTATATCACTATATTTTTACCTCAGCATGTATTTTGTTAATTGGTGTGAATCCAACCTTTATCTGATCTAAATTCAGTTGTAGCAAAATGTTAAAGGCGACAATGTTGATTTTTGTAAGGAAAACTGCCTGGTAGTTTTGCATACTGAGTTGCATGAGTGTACTATCTCATATCATGCACATTACTGAATTGTAGTGTTACTCTGGTTGCCCATTCATTCATTGTGTCAATGTTGCTTTCGTATTACCTTACCTGGCTGATGATAGATGTGCCATATTGTGTTAATTTGGTGTAGGCTGGTGTGGTCTGGTTGCCCAAACGTTCGTTGTATCAATGTTGCCTTCCTATTATTTGACCTGGCCAATGATAGCAATGCTAGTGTGTTAATTTGGTGCAGGCTGCTGAAGATAAGAAGACAAACTCTGGAAACAGCAAGGCAATCCCATTGTTTCTTTCCAATAAATCTAGGCCAGGTAATATGGCAATAACTCATGATTAATATGTTCGGTTCCCCTCCTAATTTATGTTATGATACAATGGTCGACACACTCTCCACTATCAATAATACAACCTTGCCAAAATCGCCATTTGAATCTGTTCAGTTTCCTCTATCTCGAATGCAACAGAAAAATGTATGTTTGTGAACCAATTAATGGCTCAAGCAATGATGGAAATGGTGGAGGAATCACAGCTGCACATTCGTGCGCAACAACAACTGATCAATGTTTTCAGAGATAGTGTAGCAAAGCAGCAAGAACTTGACCACATGCTTATGGGCGTCATCCGCGCTGAGGTTGCAGATTGTGACGTTATAGATCATTAGGTTCTAATCATTTATTTGCACTGGCATCAATCTTTGATTGCCCAGTGGATGTAATTTCCTGTAATATATGCTGGATGTGCAACATTTTCCCTGTATGTCGTACCTTTGCTTGATCGGTTTTGGTCCTGTGCATAATTGCTCGTCGTAATGGGCTCAAATTATCTAATTGGGCCTAAAGACATGTACGAACTTTAGTGGGCCCGTTAAGTTAATGGGCTGTTACCAGGACGAAAGTTAATGGTCGACCCTCTTACCTCCTGGGTCATTAACAGGCCGACATCGAAGCGGGCAACAGGTGGGCCCATTTTATTTCACGGGCCGTTAACAGGCTGTTACTAAGGCCGGTCTACATATGGCCCAACTATACTGTGGGCCTTTAGCAGGCCGAAAGAGACAGCGGGCTCGTACTTGACCATGAAGAGCATGGGCCTCTAAGAGGCCGAAAGTCAGGTCGTACTATAAATGGCCCAACTGTGTTGTGGGCCTTTAGAAGGCCGAAAGAGAAACCGGGCTGGTATTGGACCATGAAGAGATGGGCCATTAAAAGGCCAAAACTCAGGTCCGACTACAAATGGCCCAACTCATTTATGGGCCGTCAACAGGCTGAAAGACACACTGGGTCGGGATTGGCCCAACACTTAAATGGGTCACTAAAAGGCCAAAACTAAGGTCCGACTACAAATGGACAACTCATTTATGGGCCGTCAACAGGCTGAAAGACACACCAGGCCAGAAATTGGCCCAACACTTAAATGGGTCGCTAAAAGGCCGAAAGATGTACATCCTGAAAATTGGCCCATCCCTTGAATGGGCCATTAATAGGCCGAAATCACATCAGGCCGATATTGAGCCCAAATATATAGCGGGCTGTTAACGGGCTCGAACTGATGATGGGCTGCAATGGTGTCAAATCTTTAACGGGCCATTGACGGGCCGAATTGGCACATCTCGTATGGGCCGTTGGCTTAAATGGACCTGACACAAGTAGGCCTTATATGGGCCGGCCTGCTAATTTTTACTGGGCTGGCCTTTTTCACTGGAATGGGCCACTGTTGGGCCGTGCCACGTGTCGACCTATCATAGGCACCTCCTGTCCAATGAGTGGATGACATCTGTCCCAACGGTGAGCCAACACGTGTTTCCTCCGGCCAATGAGAAATTTACACATGGAAAATCCTCATTGGCCTGGGCTGTTAACAGGTTATCGGATCCAAAACAAGACCCGATAGCTTAACGGCGACCCATTATGGTGGATGCCACGTGTCAGTCACCCTTAATGAAAGAACTTTCCTAACGTGCCATTTATCGTCATGGAAGTGTACACTTCCGTGCTGATAATTTTGGTAATGTCATGGAACACTTCTACGACAACACAGGTATGACTATCTTGACTCTGTCATAAAATTGTCATGGATGTACATGCATGACAGAAAACATGACCTACTGTGACAAACATGTATCATCACGGAAGTGTCTTTTTTTGTAGTGCTATGTATTCACACATGTACTAAGTTTCCGGTTAATACAATTCGAGCATGAATAATAAACATTTATCATGATATAAGGAAATATAAATAACAACTTTATTATTGCCTCTAGGGCATATTTCCTTCAGTCTCCCACTTGCACTAGAGTCAATAATCTAGATTACACATTAATGATTCTAACATCCATGGAGTCTTGGTGATGATCATGTTTTGCTCGTGAGAGAGGCTTAGTCAATGGGTCTGCAACATTCACATCCGAGTGTATCTTGCAAATATCTATATTTCCCTCCTTGACTTGATCGCGGATGGAATTGAAGCGTCTCTTGATGTGTTTGGTTCTCTTGTGAAATCTGGATTCCTTCGCCAAGGCAATTGCTCCAGTACTGTCACAAAAGATTTTCATTGGACCCGATGCACTAGGTATTACACCTAGATCGGATATGTACTCCTAAATCCAGACTCCTTCATTTGCTGCTTCCGAAGCAGCTATGTACTCTGCTTCACACGTAGATCCCGCCATGACGCTCTGCTTGGAATTGCATCAACTGACAGCTCCACCATTAGATATAAATATGTATCCGGTTTGTGACTTAGAGTCATCCGGATCAGTGTCAAAGCTTGCATCGACGTAACCATTGACGACGAGCTCTTTGTCACCTCCGTAAATGAGAACCATATCCTTAGTCCTTTTCAGGTATTTCAGGATGTTCTTGACCGTTTTCCAGTGATCCACTCCTGGATTACTTTGGTACCTCCCTGCTAAACTTATAGCAAGGCACACATCAGGTCTGGTACACAGCATTGCATACATGATAGAACCTATGGCTGAGACATAGGGAATGACTTTCATTTTCTCTCTATCTTCTGCAGTGGTCGGGCATTGAGTCTAACTCAACTTCACACCTTGTAACATAGGCAATAACCCTTTCTTTGACTGATCCATTTTGAACTTCTTCAAAACTTTATCAAGGCATGTGCTTTGTGAAAGTCCAATTAAGTGTCTTGATCTATCTCTATAGATCTTGATGCCCAATATATATGCAGCTTCACGGAGGTCATTCATTGAAAAATTCTTATTCAAGTATCCTTTTATGCTATCCAGAAATTCTGTATTATTTCCAATCAACAATATGTCATCCACATATAATATTACAAATGCTACAGAGCTCCCACTCACTTTCTTGTAAATACAGGCTTCTCCAAAAGTCTGTATAAAACCATATGCTTTGATCACACTATCAAAGCGTATATTCCAACTCCGAGAGGCTTGCACTAGTCCATAAATGGATCCCTGGAGCTTGCACACTTTGTTAGCACCTTTTGGATCGACAAAACCTTCTGGTTGCATCATATACAACTCTTCTTTAAGATATCCATTAAGGAATGCAGTTTTGATATCCATTTGCCAAATTTCATAATCATAAAATGTGGCAATTGCTAACATGATTCAGACAGATTTAAGCATCGCTACGATAATAAGGTCTCATCGTAGTCAAC
The DNA here is from genome assembly GCF_018294505.1 of Triticum aestivum. NCBI lineage: Eukaryota > Viridiplantae > Streptophyta > Magnoliopsida > Poales > Poaceae > Triticum > Triticum aestivum. The sequence goes on along the minus strand of NC_057806.1, from coordinate 106,500,321 downwards.
TCCTTGAACTTGTCGAAAACCTTTCGCAACAAGTCGAGCTTTGTAGATAGTAACATTACAGTTAGCGTCAGTCTTCTTCTTGAAGATCCATTTATTCTCTATTGCTTGCCGATCATCGGGCAAGTCAACCAAAGTCCACACTTTGTTCTCATACATGGATCCCATCTCAGATTTCATGGCCTCAAGCCATTTTATGGAATCTGTTATCATCATCGCTTCCTCATAGTTCGTAGGTTCGTCATGGTCAAGTAACATGACCTCCAGAACAGGATTACCATACCACTCTGGTGCAGATCGTACTCTCGTTGACCTACGAGGCTCGGTAGTAACTTGATCTGATGTTTCATGATCATCATCATTAGCTTCCTCGCTAATTGGTGTAGGAATCACTGGAACTAATTTCTGTGATGAACTACTTTCAAATTCGGGAGAAGGTACAATTACCTCATCAATTTCTACTTTCCTCCCACTCACTTCTTTCGAGAGAAACTCCTTCTCTAGAAAGGATCCATTCTTAGCATGAATATCTTGCCTTCGGATCTGTGATAGAAGGTGTACCCAACAGTTTCCTTTGGGTATCCTATGAAGACACATTTCTCCGATTTGGGTTCGAGCTTATCAGGTTGAAGCTTTTTCACATAAGCATCGCAACCCCAAACTTTAAGAAACGACAGCTTAGGTTTCTTGCCAAACCACATTTCATATGGTGTCGTCTCCATGGATTTAGATGGTGCCCTATTTAACGTGAATGCAGCTGTCTCTAAAGCATAACCCCAAAACGATAGCGGTAAATCAGTAAGAGACATCATAGATCGCACCATATCTAATAAAGTAGGGTACGACATTCAGACACACCATTACGCTATGGTGTTCTAGGTGGCATGAGTTGCAAAACTATTCAACATTGTTTCAAATCAAGACCAAACTCATAACTCAAATATTCACCTTCACGATCAGATCATAGAAACTTTATTTTCTTGTTACGATGATTTTCCACTTCACTCTGAAATTCTTTGAACTTTTCAAATGTTTCAGACTTATGTTCCATCAAGTAGATATACCCATATCTGCTCAAATCATCTATGAAGGTCAGAAAATAATGATACCCGCCGCGAGCCTCAACACTCATCGAACCACATACATCAGTATGTATTATTTTCAATAAGTCAGTTGCTCACTCCATTGTTCCGGAGAACGGAGTCTTAGTCATCTTGCCCATGAGGCATGGTTCGCAAGCATCAAGTGACTCATAATCAAGTGATTCCAAAAGCCCATCAGCATGGAGTTTCTTCATGCGCTTTACACCAATATGACCTAAACGGCAGTGCCGTGAATAAGTTGCACTATCATTATTAACCTTGCATCTTTTGGCTTGAATATAATGAATATGTGTATCACTACAATCGAGATTCAACAAAAATAGACCACTCATCAAGGGTGCATGACCATAAAAGATATTACTCATATAAATAGAAGAACCATTATTCTATGATTTAAATGAATAACCGTCTCGCATCAAACAAGATCCAGATATAATGTTCATGCTCAACGCTGGCACCAAATAACAATTATTTAGGTCTAAAACTAATCCCGGCGGTAGATGTAGAGGTAGTGTGCCGACGGCGATCAAATCGACTTTGGAACCATTTCCCACACGCATCGTCACCTCGTACTTAGCCAATCTTCGTTTAATCCGTAGCCCCTGTTTCAAGTTGCAAATATGAGCAACAAAACCAGTATCAAATACCCAGGCGCTACTGCGAGCATTAGTAAGGTACACATCAATAACATGTATATCAAATATACCTTTCACTTTGCCATCCTTCTTATCCGCCAAATACTTGGGGCAGTTCCGCTTCCAGTGACGAGTCCCTTTGCAGTAGAGGCACTCAGTCTCAGGCTTAGGTCCAGACTTGGGCTTCTTCACTTGAGCAGCAACCTGCTTGGCGTTCTTCTTGAAGTTCCCCTTCTTCCCTTTGCCCTTTTTCTTGAAACTAGTGGTCTTGTTAACCATCAATACTTGATACTCCTTCTTGATTTCTACCTCTGCGACCTTTAACATCGCAAAGAGCTCGAGAATTGTTTTATACATCCCTTGCATATTATAGTTCATCACGAAGCTTTTGTAGCTTGGTGGCAGTGATTGAGGAACTCTATCAATGACACTATCATCAGGAAGATTAACTCCCAGTTGAGTTAACTGGTTGTGGTACCCAGACATTCTGAGTATATGTTCACTGATAGAACTATTCTCCTCCATTTTGCAGCTATAGAACTTATTGGGGACTTCATATCTCTCAATTCGGGCATTTGCTTGAAATATTAACTTCAACTCCTGGAACATCTCATATGCTCCATGACGTTCAAAACGTCTTTGAAGTCCCGATTCTAAGTTGTAAAGCACGGCACACTGAACTATCCAGTTGAAGGAAATATGCCCTAGAGGCAATGATAAAGTTGCGATTTATATTTCCTTATATCATGATAAATGTTTACTATTCATGCTAGAATTATATTAACTGGAAACTTAGTACAAGTGTGAATACATAGACAAATAGAGCGTCCCTAGTAGTCCCGGATGAGATCACGGACATGACGAGGAGTCTCGAAATGGTAGAGAGGTAAAGATCGATATATTGGAAGGTTATATTTGGACACCGAAATGGTTCCGAAGTGTTTCAGGTATTTTTCAGAGTACCGGGAGGTTACCGAAACCCCCCGGGGAAGTAGTGGGACTTAATGGGCTTTAGTGGAAAGGAGAGAAGGGACTCAAGGGGTGGCCGCTTGCCCCCCTATGGCTTGTCCGAATTGGACTAGGAGGGGCCGGCGCCCCCTCTTTCCTTCTCCCCTCTTCCTCCTTCCCTCCTTTTCCTTGTTGGAATAGGAAAGGGGGCTGAATCCTACTTGGACCGGGAGTCCAAGTAGGACTCCCCCCTTGGGCCGGCCTCCTCTTCCCCCTCCTTTATATACGTGGGACAGGGGCACCCCAAAGACACACCAAATCTTCTCTTAGCCGTGTGCGGCGCCCCCCTCCACAGTTACACACCTCAGTCATATTGTCGTAGTGCTTAGGCGAAGCCCTGCGCCCATCGTCAACACGCCATCGTGTTGACAAAACTCTCCCTCATCCTCAACTGAATCCAGAGCTCAAGGGATGCCATCGTGCTGAACATGTGCTGAACACAGAGGTGCCGTACGTTCGGTGCTAGGATCGGTTGGATCGCGAAGACGTTCGACTACATCAACCGCGTCTCTAAACGCTTCCGCTTTCGGTCTACGAGGGTACGTGGAGACACTCTCCCCTCTCATTGCTATGCATCTCCTAGATAGATCTTGCGTGATCGTAGGAATTTTTTTGAAATACTGCGTTCCCCAACAATGGCATCCGAGCCAGGTCTATGCATAGATGTTATATGCACGAGTAGAACACAAAGAGTTGTGGGCGATATTAGTCATACTTATTACTACCAACGTCTTACTTTGATTCGGTGATATTGTTGGATGAAGTAGCACGGACCGACATTACATGACCGCATTCATGAGACTGGTTCTACCGACGTGCTTCGCACACAGGTGGCTGACAGGTGTCTGTTTCTCCAACTTTAGTTGAATCGAGTTTGACTACAGTTGGTCCTTGTTGAAGGTTAAAACAGCACACTTGACGAAAAATCGTTGTGGTTTTGATGCGTAGGTAAGAACGGTTATTGCTAGAAGCCCGTAGTAGCCACGTAAAACTTGCAACAACAAACTAGAGGACGTCTAACTTGTTTTTGCAGGGCATGTTGTGATGTGATATGGTCAAGACGTGATGAGATATAAATTGTTGTATGAGATGATCATGTTTTGTTGAAGTTATCGGCAACAGGCAGGAGCCTTATGGTTGTCTCTTTATTGTATAAGATGCAAGCGCCATATAATTGTTTTACTTTATCGCTATGCGATAGCAATAGTTGCAAAAGCAATAGTTGGCGAGACGACCATGTGACAACACATTGATAGAGATCAAGATGATGGAGATCATGGTGTCATGCCGGTGACGATGGAGATCATGACGGTGCTTTGGAGATAGAGATCAAAGGCACAAGATGATGATGGCCATATCATGTCACATATTTTGATTGCATGTGATGTCTATCCTTTATGCATCTTATTTTGCTTAGTATGGAAGTAGCATTATAAGATGATCCCTCATATAAATTTCAAGGTATAAGTGTACTCCCTGAGTGTGCACCGTTGCTACAGTTCGTCGTGCCGAGACATCACGTGATGATCGGGTGTGATAAGCTCTACATTCACATACAACGGGTGCAAGCCAGTTTTACACACGCGGAATACTTGGGTTAAACTTGACGAGCCTAGCATATGCAGATATGGCCTCGGAACACTAAGACCGAAAGGTCGAATGTGAATCATATAGTAGATATGATCAACATAGAGATGTTCACCATTGAAAACTACTCCATCTCACGTGATGATCGGACATGGTTTAGTTGATATGGATCATGTGATCATTTAGATGACTAGAGGGATGTCTATCTAAGTGGGAGTTCTTAAGTAATATGATTAATTGAACTTTAATTTATCAAGAACTAGATCAATAGCTCACGTTATAGCTCCCTGTTTATTTTTGATATGTTCCTAGAGAAAAATAAGTTGAAAGATAATAGTAGCAATGATGCGGACTGGATCCATGATCTAAGCATCATCCTCATTGCTGCACAGAAGAACTATGTCCTTGATGCACCGCTAGGTGACGGACCTATTGCAGGAGCAGCTGCAGACGTTATGAACATTTGGCAAGCTCGGTATGATGACTACTTGATTGTTTAGTGCGCCATGCTCTACGGCTTAAAACTGGGACTTAAAAAATGTTTTGAACGCCACGGAGCATATAAGATGTTCCAAGAGCTGAAATTGGTATTTTAGACTCATGCCCGAGTCGAGAGGTATGAGACCTCTAACAAGTACTTTGCCTACAAGATGGAGGAGAATAGCTCAACCAGTGAGCATGTGCTCAGAATGTCTGAGTACTACAATCACTTGAATCAAGTGGGAGTTAATCTTCCAAATAAGATAGTGATTTATAGAGTTCTCTAGTCACTATCACCAAGTTACTGGAACTTCGTGATGAATTATAATATGCAAGGGATGACGAAAACGATTCATGAGCTCTTCGCGATGCTAAAATCGGCGAAGGTAGAAATCAAGAAAGAGCATCAAGTATTGATGGTTAACAAGACCACTAGTTTCAAGAAAAAGGGCAAAGGGAGGAAGGGGAACTTCAAGAAGGATAGCAAGCAAGTTGCTGCTCTCGAGAAGAAGCCCAAGTCTGGACCTAAGCCTGAAACGGAGTGCTTCTACTGCAAAGGAAATGGTCACTGGAAGCGGAACTGCCCCAAACATTTGGCGGATAAGAAGGATGGCAAAGTGAACAAAGGTATATTTGATATATAGATTATTAATGTGTACTTTACTAGTGTTCATAGTAACCCCTAGGTATTTGATACCAGTTCAGTTGCTAAGATTAGTAACTCGAAACAGGAGTTACAAAATGAACAGAGACTAGTTGAGGGCGAAGTGACGATGTGTGTTGGAAGAGATTCCAAGGTTGATAAGATCACCATCGCATACTCCCTCTACCTTCGAGATTAGTATTGCAACTAAATAAATGTTATTTGGTGTTTGCGTTAAACATGAATATGATTGGATCATGTTTATTGCGATGCGGTTATTCATTTAAGTCAGAGAATAATTATTATTTTGTTTACATGAATAAAACCTTCTATGGTCTTACATCCAATGTAAATGGTTTACTGAATCTCGATCGCAGTGATACACTTAATATTGGTGCCAAAAGATGCAAAGTTGATAATGATAGTGCAACATATTTGTGGCACTGCCGTTCAGGTCATATTGGTGTAAAGCGCATGAAGAAACTCCATGCAGATGGATTTTTGGAATCACTTGATTATGAATCATCTGATACTTGTGAACCATGCCTCATGGGCAAGATGACTAAAACTATGTTCTTCAGAACAATGGAGCGAGCCACTGACTTATTGGAAATAATACATACTGATGTATGCGGTCCGATGAGTGTTGAGGCTCGCGGCGGGTATCGTTATTTTCCAACCTTCACAGATGCTTTGAGCAGATATGGGTATATCTACTTAATGAAACATAAGTCTGAAACATTTGAGAAGTTCAAAGAATTTCAGAGTGAAGTAGAAAATCATTGTAACAAGAAAATAAAGTTTCTACGATCTAATCGTGGAGGTGAATATTTGAGTTACGAGTTTGGTCTTCATTTTAAAACAATATGGAATAGTTTCACAACTCATGCCACCTGGAACACCACTGCGTAATGGTGTGTCTGAATGTCGTAACCGTACTTTATTAGATATGGTGCGATCTATGAAATCTCTTACTGATTTACCACAATCATTTTGGGGTTATGCGTTAGAGACAGTTGCATTCACATTAAATAGGGCATCATATAAATCAGTTGAGATGACATCGTATGAATTATGGTTTGGCAAGAAACCTAGGCTGTCATTTCTTAAAGTTTGGGGTTGTGAAGCTTATGTGAAAAAGTTTCAAACTGATAAGCTCGAACCCAAATTGGAGAAGTGCCTCCTCATAGGATACCCAAAAGAAACTATCGGGTACACCTTCTATCACAGATCTGAAGGCAAGATATTTGTTGCTAAGAATGGATCCTTTCTAGAGAAGGAGTTTCTCTGGAAAGAAGTGAGTGGGAGGAAAGTAGAACTTGATGAGGTAATTGTACCTTCTCCCGAATTGGAAAGTAGTCCATCATAGAAATCAGTTCTAGTGATTCATACACCAATAAGTGAGGAAGCTAATGATAATGATCATGAAACTTTAGATCAAGTTACTACCGAACCTTGTAGATCAACCAGAGTACGGTCCGCACCAGAGTAGTATGGTAATCCTGTTCTGGAAGTCATGTTACTAGACCATGATGAACCTACAAACTATGAGGAAGTGATGATGAGCCGTGATTCCACGAAATGTCTTGAGGCCATGAAATCTGAGATGGGATCCATGTATGAGAACAAAGTATGGACTTTGATCGACTTGCCCGGTGATCGTGAGCCATTGAGAATAAATGGATCTTCAAGAGGAAGGCAGATGATGATAGTAGTGTTACTATCTACAAAGCTCGAATTGTCGCAAAAAGTTTTCGACAAGTTCAAGGTGTTGACTAGAATAAGATTTCTTGCTCGTAGCGTTGCTTAAGTCTATTCAAATCATGTTAGCAATTGCCACATTTTATGAAATCTGGCAAATGGATGTCAAAACTACATTCCTTAATGAATTTATTAAAGAGTTGTATATGATGTAACAAGAAGGTTTTGTCAATCCTAAAGGTGTTAACAAAGTGTGCAAGCTCCAATGATCCATCTATGGACTGGTGCGAGCATCTCGGAGTTGGAATATACGCTTTGATAAGCTGATCAAATCATATGGTTTTATACAGACTTTTGGTGAAGCATGTATTTACAAGAAAGTGAGTGGGAGCACTACAAACTTTCTGATAAGTATATTTAAATGACATGTTGTTGATGAGAAATGATGTAGAATTTTCTGGAAAGCATAAAGGAGTGTTTGAAAGGAGTTTTTCAAAGAAAGACCTCGGTGAAGCTGCTTACATATTGGGCATCAAGATCTATAGAGATAGATCCAGACGCTTGATAAGATTTTTCAATGAGTACATACCTTGACAAGATTTTGAAGTAGTTCAAAATGGAACAGTCAAAGAAGGAGTTATTGCCTGTATTGCAAGGTGTAAAGTTGAGTAAGACTCAAAACACGACCACGGCAGAAAATAGGAAGAGAATGGAAGTCATTCCCTATGCCTCAGCCATAGGTTCTATAAAGTATGATATGTTGTGTACCAAACTGTAGCGACCCGACCCGAATGGATCAAGTCTCTGTGCTTACGTGTCATCCCTGGATCGGTATGCTGACACACACAATACTCGAAGGATTTAAAACAGAGGTAAATCACATGTATAAAGTAACGTAAATACTATTACCTCAATCCTTATAGCGGAAGCAACAAGGTTGTGGATTCCCATCAACACCAATGGCAAAGTTGAGTGTAGAAATCGTAACCCTAACGTATCACTTACTCGTCGTAAGAAACCTGCAACATGAGACGTTGCAGCTCGAAACGGGTCAGTACATTGAATGTACTGGCAAATTCACACCATGGAGAATGATGAACAATGGCTATCTCTACATGCATATTTGGCTGGTGGAATAGCTCTATGGTTATAAGGTTTTTGCGTAAAGCCAATTTTTCCCTACTGCAAAGGAATAAGATTAATTACTATCATGGTGGTTGTGAAACATTGAGAATGGTTGACAACATTCTCAATCCCAATTAAAAATAATTAAACCCAACAACATTAATTAGATGTAACATGTTGAGATTCACATGATATTCAAGTACTAGATACTCAAGTTGTCCATAACCGGGGACACAGCTAATCATGATTAGTTTGTACACTCTGCAGAGGTTTGCGCACTTTTCCCCACATGACTCGATCGCCTCCATTTGTTTTCTCGCACTACATGGTGTTTGAGAAACGGATGACCGAGACATAGCCTTTCAGAAGCGCTAGCACCTTACATGTGGGGTAGACCGGTACACCTACATCCCCTACATCTGCTAGTCCACCCCGTAAGTTTCGCACGACTTAGTCAACTATGCCAGAGCCCATAGTAGCATGTGGCTGCACACGGAAGTTTCTAGCATGAATTATCTTATGATCCCTTTGAGCCTGGGTGGCGGTCCAAAAAAAACAGGCAAGTCCTGATAGACATCAGGTGCCTCAATCCACCCAGATGTGTGTTTAAGTTGCCACCTTAGATAAACCATTAAAATTATCAACTCACATCTGTCATGGATATCACTCACCCAATCCACGTCTACTAGCATAGCATGGCATAATAAGCAAACATAGAAGTAACTCCAAAAGGTTTCATAATAATACAGGTAATAGGTACTGCCTCATCTACTTCCCATCCCACAATTTAATTAGATCCTAATCATGCAATGTGTGAGGATTGATCTAATGCAATAAAACTGGGTTGTAGAAAAGGTATGATCAAAGTGAACTTGCCTGCAATGTAGATGAAGATGATTCACACTTAAACTCTTGATAGATCTACTCGTCACACTCCGGTCAATCTATCGTAAGAAAACAATAGTAACCACACAATAAGTACTCATCTAATGCACAAGTAAAACTCAAACAAGGGAACGAACCAGATAGTTCAACTTAAGAACTCCGGTTGCAAAGAAAGAATGAACCGAACAAACGACAGAAAACAAATGGCGGAAGAAAACTACTCGGTTCTAGCAAGTTGAAACTAGGTCAAATTTGACTGGGGCAAAAACTTGTTCAAGTTGATTAGACGGAACGGCGGTTTCGAGATGAAACTCCAGGCGCTTGAATCACCTGATTCCGATAAACGAGCGAGAAGAAAGACTAGAACGAAGATCGGATCTGAGATCGCGATCGCGGAATAAGTCCGACGGAAAGAAAGAGACGAACGGTTAAACGAACGGGCGTCGTTAACCGGGAATAATCGGTGATCACGTTCGTTGAGATGAACGGTCCGAAAGAAGAACGAAAACCAATCTAGGGTTTTCGGAAAAGAAACCGAAACGAAAACGGAAAACCGATCTAGGGTTTTCGGAAAAGAAACCGAAACGAAGAATCGGAGAGAAAAACCGGAAAAGAAAACCGGAACGGTTTCTTTTAAAAGAACCGAACCGCGGGGAAGAAAAAGAGAGGCGCGGGGCTACCTCCAGTGAGGCAGGGTGAACGGTGGCGACGGCGGCGTGCTAGGGCGGCGGCGGCGGCGCTATAGGGCGGCAGCGTGGGTGAGGGGCGGCGTGGCTATGGCGGTGAGGGGCGCGGCGTGGGTGAGGAGCGCGGGGTGGGGTGGGGCTTGGGGTTTGATGTGAGGAGAGGGGGTTTGATTTGATGTGTTGGAGGGGGGGTGCTTGGGTATTTATATTGGGGAGGGGTGAGGAGACTTGGGGTAGGGGACAAGAAATAGACTAGGAAAAGGAAAAAGAGTCATAGAAGAAAAAAGGAAAACGGAATAAAGGAAAGAGGGGGGGGGGCTAACCTAGCCGAACTCGGCCTGGCAAGAGGCGGCGACGGCTGGCGCTGCCTGCCTGGCGTTGGCGCGCAGCGCACAGGGGCTAGGGCGGGGGCAGCCGGCTGGCTCGGCCTTAGGCCCGGCTGGCCTGGCGGAAGGCTTCTTTTTTTTAACTAGTTTTCGCGCGCAGAAAACAAAAGAAAAAGAAACTAAACGAACTCCGAAAAACCTAAAGTAAATTTTCCTCGACTCCTAAAAATGAGTCGAACAAAATAAACTTTTCTACGGACCTAAAAAAACAATTTTCGAAAACGCGCATTTTTCCCTATCCAAAGAAAAACAAACAAACACCGGAAAACGAAAATTCGATCTATTTATTAAATCTTCATTTTTCCTATATTTTGGGAAAGTCATATTATTCCCTCTCTCATATTTTGGTATCGGAAAAATAATTGAAGATGAAATAAATAAATCAAATGATCCTCTTTTCAACTTCGAGAAAACTCTCAATTATGAAAATAACGAAATCTCCAACTCTCTCCGAAGGTCCTTGAGTTGCGTGAAATTTCTAGGATCGACCAAAAAGCAAGAAAATAAGATATGCATGATGATCTAATGTATAACATTCCAAATTGAAAATTTGGGATGTTACAAACCTACCACCCTTAAAAGGAATCTCGTCCTCGAGATTCGGAGAGGCTAGCAAGAAAAGGTTAGGGTTTGGGGGTCTCCTCAAAATCCATCGATCATCAAAGGGGTCTGGGGTGCTACCACCCTTAGAAACGTTGTTACGGTCCCATCAATACTCATATACTCCATCCTTATTTTTGACAGGGCCGGTCTTCTCAGATCCTCGAGAAAATTCCTTCTCTGAACTCTTCTGGTAGTGGCATAACCTTTTACTCAATTCTTCTGTCATTTCCTCTTAGTAAGGTTATTCCGAGATTGGGTCTTCTTAGCTAACGGGTCTAGCGCCAAAACTAAACAACTATCGATATCTCATGGTGGTCAACAATGTATGGTTTCCCTGCAGGAAATGGGTCTTGGTTGATCCTCACCATATAACCTACGGTTGGCACAACTGCCGTGTACAAGGGAAAAATACATATACCATTCTAAGGTTTAAACAAGGTTTAATATCGCCTTCTCTCTACTATAGGCAAGTCACTCAGATTTACCATCCCACATAGCAAGGCGAATAATAAGAGTAAGTCGGTATGGTGATCAATCCATCCCGCACCCAAATCATTACCTTGTATATGGTTTAGCGAATCTCGCATTCTAACACTCGGTCATCCTCACAAGCATTGCAGAATTTCTCTTGTCGATGAACCAAGTTCGAAAAATCCATTGATTCTGCAAGCCAAACAACCATCTAGAGTTCCTTTACAACTCTCAGGTTTTGCGTAAACTCCTATAAGATCGTCTGTCGATAAAATCGTAACTTCCTCCAGGGTTTTTCCTTCAGCAAGAATGTGCTTGCTTCTTGGCAGGTCCTGGGGCCTGTGGGTTATGGCCCATCTCATCACTTGTAGTCCTTGAACTTATCATCGGGCAACCGATCATTATTCCAACATCCAGCTTCTAGCTTCCTAGCATACTTAAATCATTCCAATTGTACTGTCTTCCTTCCTTCTATTGGCACCCAACCAAGACGTGAGTACTAAGACTTGTCATGGGGTTGCCATTGCTCCATATTACCAACATCATACCTCCTTTATATCCAATAGTACTTCATCTCTTCATCCTCGTGGGATATCCCTCATACCGAGATAAAAACTTATACTTATGAAGTCCATATTCCACTTCGTGGAACATCATTATCCTTTCCAGGGTCAAGCGTCCTTACATGGGAATATTGGCCATCTCTGCATGGCACTTATTCAACTGGGAAACGTGAAACACATCTTGAACTCCTGACAGTCCTTCGGGTAACTCCAACCTGTTGGCCACTTCTCCCATACGCTCCATAACTCGGTATGGTCCTACAAATCTCGGGGCTAACTTTACCTTAACTCCAATTTGTTTAACTCCTCGCAGAGGAAACACATGAAGACATGCTTTGTCTCCAATATCATAGACTACCTCCTTGCGTTTTTAAGTCTGCATAACTCTTCTACCAGGACTGAGCTACTTTTAGTCTATCTCGAATCAACTTAACACTCTCTTCTGACTCCTTGATCACATTTGGTCCAACGGATGGTCTCCAACCTCATCCCACATACTCTTGGGGTATCACACATATCGAGACAAAACTCGTATTCATTTTGTCCGAAATCCATTACAGGGTACTACCACCCTTAAAATGCACAAATCTTCCATAGACCATATTTCTCTTATCCTCAAAAATGGCCAAAATCCTTCTTCATAGAGTAACAACTCATAAAATCCATATCAGTACCAACGATGCTACTTTATTAATTCTCAAATTATTACAATCTCCTGTTTTTCCATTACATGCCTGAACTCAACACCTCAATATAAAGGAAAATGTCCTCACTACTACGACTATATTTCTTCTGGTACAAACTCAACTATTTTTCACATGTCTCCTTCTCCTTCGGACAACCTCTGGCAAAGTGCCCTGCTTCATTACAATGGAAACATATTACTTCTGGGAAGATTCGAGGCTTCCTTGTGATTATATAGCCTACTTGGGTCCTTAGCTTCTTTTTTGGGCAATTTCTGAGGTGGTGCCCTGACTCCTTGCACCTATAACAGGTGACATGACTCAGATCCTTCCTGGAATCCAATCTACTTCTCTTTCTGGACTTTTCCATTCCAATTAGAGCTTCTATTTCCTGTGGGTCATATTCTACTTCCTCCGTCGGGAATTCTACTAGATCCCCATTCATACAATTCTGGGAGAGGTGTCCTTCTTCTCCACAGGAATAGCAAGATTTAGTGCAGGGTTTACTCGGGTCCTCTTTAGGTGTGTCTTCCACATCTTCCTTCATCACGGGTTCTTCTAAAATTTCCATGAGGGCTCCTCTCGTTGCTTCTTTCTTCTGCTGGATGGTTCTTTGTACCAAGGGGTAAATGTGACACTGAGCAGGGTAGTGGGTAGTCCCTTCACACAAGAAACAAGTGATCTGCCTAGTTGGGCATTCTTCAGCTGGGTGACTTCCTTCACAATTAGGGCATTCATCCTTGTGTTCTTTATGGTTGTGTCCGATTTCTCCACAAAGCTTGCATGCACAAGTTTTCTTCATATCCTTTCCATAAGGCTTCAACTTTTGGGACACAAACTGAGACTTTAGCAAAGTCAACTTAAATTCTTTCCAAGTGGTTACTCCTTGCCATCCATTGATGGTTTGGTACATCCTCCACCAAGTAGCAGCACCTCTTTCAAAGCATTGAAGAGCATGCTGGGCCATATCCTTTCCGACTATAGGGTTGTTCTCCATATGATCCTCCATGTTCTGAATCCATTGGTCCGTCTCCAATTGACTCATCGGTCCAGAAAATATAAGCTCATCTTCATTCATTCTCTATTGGGTCCATGTGGGTTTGGGGTAAGATAAGAGAGATCAAGAGAGAGGAATGCACACAATACAAACAAAAGTTTTGAAAAGACAGATTTTATTGTGGCTGTCAGAAAACATCAAACAAATGACAGCTCACAAACGTCGCATCTAACGTAGGTATATAACAGGGGTTTGGTCTTCTAAAGGTCAATAAATCTTCAACGTCTCCAAACTCTTCAAGCCTTGTTCAAGCCTCCAATGGCTTCTTCCAATCATGCGTGTCCTTCTCAAGTTCTTTTGCCAGATCATCTCTGTTGATGTGAAATCTCTCGTGACATCCTTTAACATTCCGGAGTTGCATTTCAAACTTCTGGTTTCAACATCCTTCACATACACCATGGTCATACTGTCCTTCAGTTCCTGACAAATCTCCGGTATCTCGAGGTGGTAGCTCCTCCAGCTTGTCTACTTTCATCTTCAGGATCCTGAGTTCCTCATGAAATACTTCCTTGTATAATACGACTTCCTGGAGCTCCATTTTAACTTCTTGATGTACTACTCCAGACCCTGGTGATATTCTGGCTAGGGCTAAAACTTCATCTTTATGCTAGGTGCTCCATCAGCCTTCTTCCATCAAACCCATTCTGAAGACTTGCATCCTTAACTCAGCACGGTGACAATAGCATTAGCGGGTGATGACATCACGGATAACCGTGTTTTTTTGCTCTTGTCATTTCCATGAGCTATCTCTCCACAGTTGATATCTCCTGCCTTAGGGTTTCTTTGACAAAACTTCGAGTTCTCATACTCCTTGTTTCAGTCTTTCTCCGATACACCTTGATCTCGGGTATTGACAACTTCCATAATCCGCCAAGTTCCATAAGGGTAGCCTTCCTAGGTCATACTCAATCTGGAAATTCTACAGAGCCTTCAATTCTCCTAGTCTTCGGAGTCTTCAACTGTTGTAGTTTCCATTATTCAGATGCACGGAAAATACTCTTCATTCCGTAGTGGTCGTACTTGTCCGATATCTTGTACTTCTTGGAGTGGTCTCATCAGTGGAATCTTCGAGTGGTCAAAAGGGGAAAGGGGTATGGTCTCACTAAAAGGGAATATTTGAATAAGCTCAGAGGAGAAGAGAGATAAAAGATCTTTTTGAAAGGGAAAGTTGTAGAGAAAATCTTTGCTATGGGCTTGCCAGTTTCTAGGGTCACGACCTACAGTCAACATGTGCTCTGATACCATCTTGTAGCGACCCGACCCGAATGGATCAAGTCTCTGTGCTTATGTGTCATCCCTGGATCGGTATGCTGACACACACAGTACTCGAAGGATTTATAACAGAGGTAAATCACATGTATAAAGTAACGTAAATACTATTACATCAATCCTTATAACGGAAGCAACAAGGTTGTGGATTCCCATCAACACCAACGGCAAAGTTGAGTGTAGAAATCGTAACCCTAACGTATCACTTACTCGTCGTAAGAAACCTGCAACATGAGACGTTGCAGCCCAAAACGGGTCAGTACATTGAATGTACTGGCAAATTCACACCATAGAGAATGATGAACAATGGCTATCTCTACATGCATATTTGGCTGGTGGAAAAGCTCTATGGTTATAAGGTTTTTGCGTAAAGCCAAATTTTCCCTACTGCAAAGGAATAAGATTAATTACTATCATGGTGGTTGTGAAACATTGAGAATGGTTGACAGCATTCTCAATCCCAATTAAAAATAATTGAACCCAACAACATTAATTAGAAGTAACATGTTGAGATTCACATGATATTCAAGTACTAGATACTCAAGTTGTCCATAACCGGGGACACGACTAATCATGATTAGTTTGTACACTCTGCAGAGGTTTGCGCACTTTTCCCCACATGACTCGATCGCCTCCGTTTGTTTTCTCGCACTACATGGTGTTTGAGAAACGGATGACTGAGACATAGTCTTTCAGAAGCGCTAGCACCTTACATGTGGGGTAGACCGGTACACCTACATCCCCTACATCTGCTAGTCCACCCCGTAAGAGTTCGCATGACTTAGTCAACTATGCCAAAGCCCATAGTAGCATGTGGCTGCACACGGAAGTTTCTAGCATGAATTATCTTATGATCCCTTTGAGCATGGGTGGCGGTCCAAAAAAAACAGGCAAGTCCTGATAGACATTAGGTGCCTCAATCCACCCAGATGTGTGTTTAAGTTGCCACCTTAGATAAACCATTAAAATTATCAACTCACATCTGGCATGGATATCACTCACCCAATCCACGTCTACTAGCATAGCATGGCATAATAAGCAAATGTAGAAGTAACTCCCAAAGGTTTCATAATAATACAGGTAATAGGTACTACCTCATCTACTTCCCATCCCACAATTTAATTAGATCCTAATCATGCAATGTGTGAGGATTGATCTAATGCAATAAAATTGGGTTGTAGAAAAGGTATGATCAAAGTGTGAACTTGCCTGCAATGTAGATGAAGATGATTCGCACTTAAACTCTTGATAGATCTACTCGTCACACTCCAGTCAATCTATCATAAGCAAACAATAGTAACCACACAATAAGTACTCATCTAATGCACAAGTAAAACTCGAACAAGGGAACGAACCAGATAGTTCAACTTAAGAACTCCGGTTGCAAAGAAAGAACGAACCGAACAAACGACGGAAAACAAACGGCGGAAGAAAACAACTCGGTTCTAGCAAGTTGAAACTAGGTCAAATTTTATTGGGGAAAAAACTTGTTCAAGTTGATTAGACAGAACGGCGGTTTCGAGACGAAACTCCAGGCTCTTGAATCACCTGATTCCGATAAACGAGCGAGAAGAAAGACTAGAACGAAGATCGGATCTGAGATCACGATCGCGGAATAAATTCGACGAAAAGAAAGAGACGAACGGTTAAACGAACGGGCGTCGTTAACTGGGAATAATCGGTGATCACGTTCGTTGGGACGAACGGTCCGAAAGAAGAAGGAAAACCAATCTAGGGTTTTCGGAAAAGAAACCGAAACAAAAACGGAAAACCGATCTAGGGTTTCCGGAAAAGAAACCGAAACGAAGAATCGGAGAGAAAAACCGGAAAAGAAAACCGGAACGGTTTCTTTTAAAAGAACCGAACCGCGGGGAAGAAAAAGAGAGGCGCGGGGCTACCTCCGGCGAGGCGGGGCGAACGGTGGCGACGGCGGCGTGCTAGGGCGGCGGCAGCGGCGCTATAGGGGCGGCGACGTGGGTGAGGGGCGGCGCGGCTATGGCGGTGAGGGGCGCGGCGTGGGTGAGGAGCGCGGGGTGGGGTGGGGCTTGGGGTTTGATGTGAGGAGAGGGTGTTTGATTTGATGTGTTGGAGGGGGGTGCTTGGGTATTTATATTGGGGAGGGGTGAGGAGACTTGGGGTAGGGGACAAGAAATAGACTAGGAATAGGAAAAAGAGTCCTAGAAGAAAAAAGGAAAACGGAATAAAGGAAAGAGGGGGGGCTAACCTAGCCGGACTCGGCCTGGCAAGAGGCGGCGGCGGCTGGCACTGCTTGCCTGGCGCTGGCACGCAGCGCACAGGGGCTGGGGCGGGGGCGGCCGGCTGGCTGGGCCTTAGGCCCAGCTGGTCTGGCGGAAGGCTTCTTTTTTTAACTGGTTTTCACGCGCAGAAAACAAAAGAAAAAGAAACTAAATGAACTCCGAAAAACCTAAAGTAAATTTTCCTCGACTCCTAAAAATGAGTCGAACAAAATAAACTTTTCTACGGACCTAAAAAACAATTTTCGAAAACGCGCATTTTTCCCTATCCAAAGAAAAACAAACAAACACCTGAAAACGAAAATTCGATCTATTTATTAAATCTTCATTTTTCCTATATTTTGGCAAAGTCATATTATTCCCTCTCTAATATTTTGGTATCAGAAAAATAATTGAAGATGAAATAAATAAATCAAATGATCCTCTTTTCAACTTCGAGAAAACTCTCAATTATGAAAATAACGAAATCTCCAACTCTCTCTGAAGGTCCTTGAGTTGCGTGAAATTTCTAGGATCGACCAAAAAGCAAGAAAATAAGATATGCATGATGATCTAATGTATAACATTCCAAATTGAAAATTTGGGATGTTACACAAACCTATTGTGTACCTTGCCATGAGTTTGGCAAGGGGGTACAATATTGATCCAGGAGTGGATCTCTGGACAACGATCAAAATTATCCTTAGAAGACTAAGGAGATATTTCTCGGTTAGGGAGGTGATAAAGAGTTCGTCATAAAGAGTTACGTCGATGCAAGCTTTTACACCGACTGGATGACTCTGAGTCTCAATCTCGATACATATTGAAAGTGGGAGCAATTAGCTAGAGTAGCTCCATGCAGAGCATTGTAGACATAGAAAATTTGCAAAATACACACGGCTCTGGATGTGATAGACCCATTGACTGAGCTTCTCTCACAAGCAAAACATGATCACACCTCTTTGGGTGTTAATCGCATAGCAATATGAACTAGATTATTGATTCTAGTAAAACCCTTTGGGTATTAGTCACATGGCGATGTGAACTAATCACATAAAGATGTGAACTATTGGTGTTAAATCACATGACGATGTGAACTAGATTATTGACCCTAGTGCAAGTGGGAGATTGAAGGAAATATGCCCTAGAGGCAATAATAAAGTTGTTATTTATATTTCCTTATATCATGATAAATGTTTATTATTCATGCTAGAATTGTATTAACCGGAAACTTAGTACATGTGTGAATACATAGACAAACAGAGTGTCCCTAGTATGCCTCTACTTGACTAGCTCGTTAATCAAAGATGGTTAAGTTTCCTGACCATAGACATGTGTTGTCATTTGATGAACGGGATCACATCACTAGAGAATGATGTGATGGACAAGACCCATCCGTTAGCTTAGCATAATGATTGTTTAGTTTTATTGCTATTGCTTTCTTCATGACTTATACATGTTCCTATGACTATGAGATTATGCAACTCCCAAATATCAGCGGAACACCTTGTGTGCTATCAAACGTCACAACGTAAATGGGTGATTATAAATATGCTCTATAGGTGTCTCCGATGGTGTTTGTTGAGTTGGCATAGATCAAGATTAGGATTTGTCACTCTGAGTATCGAAGAGGTATCTCTGGGCCCTCTCGGTAATGCACATCACTATGAGCCCTGCAAGCAATGTGACTAATGAGTTAGTTACGGGATGATGCATTATGGAACGAGTAAAGAGACTTGCCAGTAATGAGATTGAACTAGGTATGATGATACCGACGATCGAATCTCAGGCAAGTAACATACCGATGACAAAGGGAACAATGTATGTTGTTATGCGGTTTGATCGATAAAGATCTTCGTAGAGTATATATATATATATAGGAACCAATATGAGCATACAGGTTCCGCTATTGGTTATTGGCCGGAGATGTGTCTCGGTCATGTCTACATAGTTCTCGAACCCGTAGGGTCTGCATGCTTAACGTTCGATGACGACTTGTATTATGAGTTATGTGATTTGATGACGGGAGTTTGTTCGGAGTCTCAGATGAGATCACGTACATGAAGAGTCTCAAAATGGTCGAGAGGTAAAGATTGATATACTGGAAGGTTATATTCAGACACCGGAATGGTTCCGAAGTGTTTCGGGTATTTTTCGGAGTACCGGGAGGTTACCGAACACCCCCCCCTCGGGGAAGTAGTGGGCCTTAATGGGCTTTAGTGGAAAGGAGAGAAGGGCCTCAAGGGGTGGCCGCCCCCCCCCCTATGGCTGGTCCGAATTGGACTCGGAGGGGTGCCACCCCCCTCTTTCCTTCTCCCCTCTTCCTCCTTCCATCCTTCTCCTTGTTGGAATAGGAAAGGGGGGCCGAATCCTACTTGGACCGGGAGTCCAAGTAGGACTCCCCCCATTGGCGCGCCCCCCTTGGGCCGGCCTCCTCTTCCCCCCTCCTTTATATACATGGGACGGGGGCACCCCAAAGACACACCAAATTTTCTCTTAGCCGTGTGTGGTGCCCCCCTCCACAGTTACACACGTCGGTCATATTGTCGTAGTGCTTAGGAGAAGCCCTGCGCCGGCAACTTCATCATCACCGTCAACACGCCGTCATGCTGACGAAACTCTCCCTCGTCCTCAACTGGATCAAGGGCTCGAGGGACGTCATCATGCTGAACGTGTGCTGAACACGGAGGTGCCGTACGTTTGGTGCTAGGATCGGTTGGATCGCGAAGACGTTCGACTACATCAACCGTGTTACTAAATGCTTCCGCTTTAGGTCTACGAGGGTACATGGAGACACTCTCCCCTCTCGTTGCTATGCATCTCCTAGATAGATCTTGTGTGAATGTAGGAAGTTTTTTGAAATACTGTGTTTCCCAACACGAGTAGTCATCAGCTTTGCTCTGTCAGACGTTCATAACATCCAGAGTTGCTCCTGCAGCGGGTCTTGCACCTAGCGGTGCTTCCAGGAGGTAATTCTTCTATGCAGAAATGAGGATAATCCTCAAGTTATGGACCCAGACTGTGTAGTTACTACCATCATCTTTCAACTTAGCTTTCTCTAGGAATGCATTAAAATTCAAAGGAACGATAGCACGGGCCATTGATCTACAACAACATAGACATGCAAATACTATCAGGTACTAAGTTTATTATAAATTAAAGTTCAATTAATCATATTACTTAAGAACTCCCACTTAGATAGACATCCCTCTAGTCATCTAAATGATCATGTGATCCATATCAACTAAACCATGTCCGATCATCACGTGAGATGGAGTAGTTTTCAATGGTGAACATCACTATGTTGATCATATCTACTATATGAGTCACGTTCAACATTTCGGTCTCAGTGTTCCGAGGCCATATCTGCATATGCTAGGCTCGTCAAGTTTAACCCGAGTATTTTGCACGTGCAAAACTGGCTTGCACCCGTTGTATGTGAACGTAGAGCTTATCACACCCGATCATCACGTGTTGTCTCAGCACGACAAACTGTAGCAACGGTGCATACTCAGGGAGAACACTTATACCTCGAAATTTAGTGAGGGGTCATCTTATAATGCTACCGCCGTACTGAGCAAAATAAGATGCATAAAGGATAAACATCACATGCAATCAAAATATGTGACATGATATGGCCATCATTATCTTGTGCATTTGATCTCCATCTCCAAAGCACTTCCATGATCTCCATCGTCACCGGCTTGACACCATGATCTCCATCGTAGCATCGTTGTCGTATCGCCAACTATTGCTTCTACGACTATCGCTACCGCTTAGTGATAAATTAAAGCAATTACATGGCGATTGCATTTCATACAATAACGCGACAACCATAAGGCTCCTCCCAGTTGTCGATAACTTTTACAAAACATGATCATCTCATATAACAATTTATATCACATCACAACATGCCCTGCAAAAACAAGTTAGACGTCCTCTACTTTGTTGTTGCAAGTTTTACGTGGCTGCTACGGGCTTCTAGCAAGAATCGTTCTTACCTACGCATCAAAACCACAATGATTTTTCGTCAAGTGTGCTGTTTTAACCATCAACAAGGACCTACCATAGTCAAACTCGATTCAACTAAAGTTGGAGAAACAAACACCCGCCAGCCTCCTGTGTGCGAAGCACGTCGGTAGAACCAGTCTCATGAACGCGGTCATGTAATGTTGGTCCGGGTCGCTTCATCCAACAATACCGCCGAATCAGAGTAAGACGTTGGTGGTAAGCAATATGACTATTATCGCCCACAACTCTTTGTGTTCTACTCGTGCATATAACATCTACGCATAGACCTGGTTCTGATACCACTATTGGAGAACGCAGTATTTCAAAAAAATTCCTACGATCATTCAAGATCTATCTAGGATATGCATAGCAATGAAACAGGGAGAGTGTGTCCACGTACCCTCGTAGACCGAAAGCGGAAGCGTTTAGTAACGTGGTTGATGTAGTCGAACGTCTTCACGACCCAAACAATCCAAGTACCGAATGTATGGCACCTCCGTGTTCTGCACACGTTCAGCACGATGACGTCCCTCGAGCTCTTGATCCAATTGAGGACGAGGGAGAGTTCCGTCAGCACGACGGCGTGGTGACGGTGATGATGAAGTTACCGGCACAGGGCCTCGCCTAAGCACTACGACGATATGACCGAGGTGGCAAACTGTGGAGGGGGCACCACACACGCCTAATAGATGTATGTTCTGCCTTTGGGGTCCCCCCGCCTCCGTATATAAAGGGGGGAGGAGGAGATGGCCGGTCTAAGGGGGCACACCATAAGGAGGGATTCCTACTTGGACTCCTAGTCAGAGTAGGATTCCCCCCCCCCCCGTCCTTCCTTCCACTTGAGAGAGAAAAGGGGAAGGGAGAGAGAGGGAGAAGGAAAGAGGGGGGGGCACCACCCCTAGTCCAATTCGATTTGGGAAAGGGGGGCGTGCCCCTCTCACGTGGCCTTTCTCCTCTCCTCCAATAAGGCCCAATAGGCCCAATACTTCTCCCGGGGGGTTCCGGTAACCTCCCGGTACTTCGGAAAAATGCCTGAACCACTCGGAACCAATTCGATGTCCAAATGCAACCTTCCAATATATGAATATTTACCTCTCAGCCATTTCGAGACTCCTCGTCATGTCCGTGATCTCATCCGGGACTCCCAACAAACTTCGGTCATCAAATCACACAACTCATAATTCAAATCGTCATCGAACGTTAAGCGTGCGGACCCTACGAGTTCGAGAACTATGTAGACATGACCAAGACACATCTCCGGTCAATAACCAATAGCGGAACCTGGATGCTCATATTGGCTCCTACATATTTGTTGGGGAATGCAGTAATTTCAAAAAAAAATCCTACGCACACGCAAGATCTATCATGGTGATGCATAGCAATGAGAGGGGAAGAGTGTTGTCCATGTACCCTCGTAGAACGTAAGCGGAAGCGTTATGACAACGCGGTTCATGTAGTCGAACATCTTCACGATCCTAGCACCGAAGGTACGGCACCTCCGCGATCTGCACACGTTCAGCTCGGAGATGTCCTGCGAACTCTAGATCCAGCTGAGTGTTGAGGGAGAGTTTCGTCAGCACAACGGCGTGATAATGGTGATGATGAAGCTACCGGAACAGGGCTTCGCCTAAGCACTGCAATGATATGACCGAGGTGGATTATGGTGGAGGTGGGCACCGCACACGGCTAAGACAATTGTTAAATTGTGTGTCTATGGGGTGGCCCCCTCCCCGTATATAAAGGAGTGGGGGAGGGGAGGGCCGGCCCTCTCTATGGCGCATCCTAAGGGGAGTCCTACTCCCACCGGGAGTAGGATTCCCCCTTTCCCTAGTAGGAGTAGGAGAGAAGGAAGGGGGAGAGAGAAGGAAGGAAGGGGGGTCGGCCCCCCACCCAATTCGGATTGGGCAAGGGGGCGTGCCCTCCACCTTTCCCTTCCTCTCCTCTTTTCCACTAAGGCCCAATAAGGCCCATATACTCCTCGGGGGGTTCCGGTAACCCCCCGGTACTCCGGTAAATGCCCGAACTCACCCGGAACCATTCCGATGTCCAAACATATGCTTCCAATATATCGATCTTTATGTCTCGACCATTTTGAGACTCCTCGTCTTGTCGGTGATCACATACGGGACTCCGAACAACCTCCTGTACATCAAAACACATAAACTCATAATACCAATCGTCACCGAACATTAAGCGTGCGGACCCTACGGGTTCGAGAACTATGTAGACATGACCGAGACTCATCTCCGGTCAATAACCAACAGCGGAACCTAGAAGCTCATATTGGTTCCTACATATTCTACGAAGATCTTTATCGGTCAAACTGCATAACAAAATAGGTTGTTCCCTTTGTCATCGGTATGTTACTTGCCCGAGATTCGATCGTTGGTATCTTAATACCTAGTTCAATCTTGTTACTGGCAAGTCTCTTTACTCGTTCCATAATGCAACATCCCGCAACTAACTCATTACTCACATTGCTTGCAAGCCTTATAGTGATGTGCATTACCGAGAGGGCCCAGAGATACCTCTCCGACAATCGGAGTGACCAATCCTAATATCGATCTATGCCAACTCAACAAACACCACCGGAGACACTTGTAGAGCATCTTTATAATCGCCTAGTTACGTTGTGACATTTGATAGCACACAAGGTGTTCCTCCGGTATTTGGGAGTTGCATAATCTCCATGTCATAGGAACATGTATAAGTCATGATGAAAGCAATAGCAATAAAACTAAATGATCATTTATGCTAAGCTAACAGATGGGTTTTGTCCATCACATCATTGTAGCGACCAGACCTCAAACGGTCCAATCTCTGTGCTCCGTTGTCATCCCTGGATCAGTAATGCTGACACCACATAGTACTTGAAGGATTTATAACAGAGTAGCAATCACACGCTTATTACATCGAGTGTCTCAAAAGAGAACTTATTACAATAAATACGGCTTAAGGCCATCTACTAACGATAACAGCGGAAGGCTTGGAAGATAAGTGAGTCCATCAACTCCAACTGCATCACTGAGTATAGAACCACGACCTAAAGGCACCTTACTCGTCATCTGAAAAGTCTGCAACATGAATGTTGCAGCCCGAAATGGGTCAGCACATGGAATATGCTGGCAATGTAACACATAGAGAGCAATGAAAGAATAAGACTATACTACATGCATATTTGGCTGGTGGAAAGCTCTATGGTTGCAATTTTGTGTAAAGCCATTTTTTCCCTACTGCAAAGGAATAAAATTTTATTTAACTATCATGGTAGTTGTTAAACATTTAGAGTGTAGACACCCTCTCAATCGCAATTAAGCTTCATCATTAAAACCCAACAAAATTAATTTAGAGTAACATGATGAGATTCACATGATAATCCAAGTACTAGATACTCAAGGTGTCCATAACCGAGGACACAGCTAACCATGATTAGTTTATACACTCTGCAGAGATTTGCACACTTTTCCCCACAAGACTCGATCTCCTCCATTGGGATTCTCGCACTACAAGATGTTTGAGAAACGGATGACCGAGACATAGTCTTTCAGAAGCGCTTGCACCTTACAAACGGGTATACCGTACCAACCTACATCCCACTACATCTACTAGTCTACCACTATAAGAGTTCGCACGACTTAGTCAACTATGCTAGAGCCCATAGTATCTTGTGGCTGCACACGGAAGTTTCTAGTATGAATAATCTCATGATCCCTTTGAGCCTGGGTGGCGGTCCAAAAGAAAACAGGCAATCGCTGGAATACCCAGGTGCCTCAATCCACCCAGATGTGTGTTTAAGTTTCCACCTTAGATAAACCATTAATTTAACAATCTCACATCTATCATGGATACACTCACCCAATCCACGTCTACTAGCATAGCATGGCATAATAAGAAAACATAGAAGTAACTCCCAAAGGTTTGAATATAAAACAGGTAATAGGTGCTACCTCATCTACTTCCCAAAACCCACAATTTAATTAGATCCTAATCATGTAATGTGTGAGGATTGATCTAATGCAATAAAAACTGGGTAATAGGAAGTATGATCAAAGTGTTACTTGTCTTGCTGATGATCCGCAAAACCTAGCAATTCGAAGTAGCAAGCGGCGCACTCCGGGTACTCTATCGCAAACAAACAAGCATAAAATAAGTACTCATCTAATGCACAGGTAAAACTCGAATAAGAGATCTAACCAGATAGTTGAACTTAAGAACTCCGGTTGGCAAAAAGAATCAAATCGAACGAAGCAACGAAAGACAAACGGCAAAAGAAACAAGCTTCGTTTACTATTATGGATCTAGGTCAAATTTTACAGATGCAAAAACTTGTTTGAGTTGGTTAAACGGAAAGAGGGTTTCGAGACGAAACTCCAGGCGCTTGAATCGCCTGATTCTGATAAACGGGCGAAAAGTTAAACTAAAACGAAAATCGGATCCGAAATCACGATCAGAAATAATCGGGGAATAAATCTGAGAAAAAGAAAAATGAAGAACAAAATAATGAACGAACGATGAACGATGAACTAAACGATGAACGCGTTCGTTAAAACGAACAAACGAGCGAACGCTCGCTAAATAAATAAACCAGAAAAAACCGATCTATTAAAAGAACGAAAACTAGGGTTTTCTAAAAAACAAATCGGTTTTTCTCAAAAAACCGGGCGGCGGGGCGGCTACCTCGGCTCGGTCCGGTGGGGCTTCGGGGCGGCGGCGGTGGGCAGCAGCAGCGGCGGCGGGGCGGCGGGGCTGCGTGGGCGGCGGTGGGTGGCGACTCGGGGCTCCCAGGGGGGCCCTGGGGTGGCTATTTAAGATAGGGGGACGGCCTTGCTTGGGGAGGGGGTCCGCGGCGGAGGCGTGCCCGGCTCGGTCTCCCTGAGTCCGGCGGCATCTCGACGAGGGAGGCGGTGGCCTGGTGGGCCGGCCTGGCTCGGCTGGGCCTTTGGCCCAGTCAGGCGTGGGTTTTTTTAAACAATTTCGCCGAAACTAAAAAAATCTAGAAAAATAAATAAAAATCTAAAATTGCCAAAACAAAATTTTCACCGTCTAAATAAAATATTTTGAACAGGATGAACATTTTCTTGGGCCTAAATGAAATTTTTGAAAACATGCAATTTTTCCTAAATTCAAATAAAACCATGAAAAACTCTAGAATAAAATCCTATTTGATTTTTTTATTAAATCCCCAATATGTCTTTATTTTGGGAAAGTCATTTTATTCCCTCTCTCATATTTTGATATTAGAAATAACTTAAGATAAAATAAATAAAATCAAATGATCCTATTTTCAAAATTTGAGAAAACTCAAATATGAAAATAACGAAATCCCCAACTCTCTCCGAGGGTCCTTGAGTTGCGTGAAATTTCTAGGATTAGCCAAAATGCAATAAAATATGATATGCAATGATGATCTATTGTATAACATTCCAAATTTAAAATTTGGGATGTTACAAACCTACCCCCCTTAAGATGAATCTCGCCCTCGAGATTCGGGTTGGCTAGAAAATAGGTGAGGGTGGTGCTTCAACAAATCTTCCTCTCGTTCCCAGGTGGCTTCATCCTCCGTGTGGTGGCTCCACTGAACTTTACAAAACTTGATAACCTTGCTGCAGGTTACTCGGCTGGCATACTCAAGAATTTTGACTGGTTTCTCCTCGTAGGTCAAATCACTGTCCAACTGAATCGCTTCCAGCGGCACTGTATCTCTCAGCGGTATATCAGCCATCTCCGTGTGGCACTTCTTCAACTGGGAAACATGGAATGCATCGTGAACTCCTGACAATCCTTCAGGCAATTCCAACTTATAAGCTACTTCTCCCATACGCTCCAAAACCTTGCAAGGTCCTACAAAATGTGGCGCTAGCTTTCCCTTAACTCCAAAGCGCTTAACTCCTCGAAGTGGAGATACTCGAAGATAGACTCGGTCTCCGACTTTGTAGACTGTCTCCTTGCGTTTAGAATATGCATAGCTCTTCTGCCTAGACTGGGCTACCTTGAGCCTATCGTGAATCAATTTCACTTTCTATTCAGACTCCTTAATCAGATCTGGTCCAAACAACTGGCGGTCTCCAACTTCATCCCACGACAATGGGGTCCTGCACCTCCTTCTGTACAAGGCTTCGAAAGGGGCCATCTTCAAACTGGATTGATAACTATTGTTGTAAGAGAACTCTGCATATGGCAAATTCTCGTCCCAACTAGATCCATAATCTAGTGCACACGCTCTCAGCATATCCTCCAAAATCTGATTGACTCTCTCGGTCTATCCATCTGTCTGCGGATGGAAAGCTGTACTAAACTCTAGCCTGGTACCCAAAGTTTCGTGCAACTGATTCCAGAACTTTGAGGTAAACTGGGTTCCTCTATCTGATACAATACTCCTTGGAACTCCATGCAGACATACAATCATGGTCATGTATATCTTTGCCAACTTGGCACTAGTATAGGTAGTCTTCACTGGGATGAAATGAGCTACCTTCGTCAAATGATCGACTACTACCCAAATCGAGTCATAGCCTGAACGAGTTCTGGGCAATCCCGTAATAAAATCCATGCCTAGCTTATCCCACTTCCATTCGGGTATTGGCAATGGCTGTAGTAATCCAGCTGGCTTCTAATGCTCTGCCTTTACTCTCTGACATACATCACAAACTCCTACATACTCCGCAATATCCTTCTTCATTCTGGTCCACCAGAAAATTGTAACATCCCAAATTTTCAATTTGGAATGTTATACATTAGATCATCATGCATATCATATTTTATTTTGCATTTTGGTTGATCCTAGAAATTCTACGCAACTCAATGACCCACAGAGAGAGTTGGGGATTTCGTTATTTTCATATTTAAGTTCTCTCAAATTTTGAGAATAGGATCATTTGATTTTATTTATTTTATCATCAATTATTTCTATTACAAAAATATGAGAGAGGGAATAAAATGACTTTCCCAAAATAAAGAAATATTGAGGATTTAATAATAAAATCAAATAAGATTTTATTTCGGAGTTTTTAGGTGTTTTATTTGAATTTAGGAAAAATGTGCGTTTTTTCAAAATTGCATTTAGGGCCCAAATAAATGTTCACCTTATGCGGCTTGATTTTAGAAGCCCGTGAAAATTTATTTCGGAATTTTTGGAGTCCGTTTAGTATTTCTTTTTATTTTCTTCTGAGCGGAAAATAAAAAAAACGAACCGACTTTGGGTCGTACCCGAGCGGGACACCGCCCGGGGGCAGCCTTTAAATAGTGCCGCCCCGAGCCGCCCCAGCCCATCAGCCCCGCCTCGATCCGCGCGCGCCGTTGTCCGCCGCCGCCGCCGCCGGATCCCGCCGCCCGAGGTTCGTCGCGCCTCGTTTTCCGTGCCGAAAAAAGAGGAAAAAAATCGGTGTTCGTTGTTTTTCTTTTTCTCGGATTAAATCCGCGATTTTTCTGATCGCGATTCCTGATTAGATTTTCATTTTAGTTTAACTTTTCGCTCGTTTATCGGAATCTGGCGATTCAAGCGCCTAGAGTTTCGTCTCGAAACCCTCTATCCATTTAACCAACTTAAACAAGATTTTGCTACTGTAAAATTTGCCCTAGCTCCAGATTAGTAGACGAAGTTGTTTTCTTTCGCCGTTTGATTTTCGTTGCTTCGTTCGATTTGATTCTTTTTGCCAACCGGAGTTCTTAAGTTGAACCTTCTGGTTAGATCTCTTATTTGAGTTTTACCTGTGCATTAAATGAGTACTTATTGTATGCTTTTTTGTTTGTCTGCGATAGAGTACCCGGAGTGCGCCTCCTGTTACTTCGAATCTCTAGGTTTCGCGGATCATCAGCAAGGCAAGTAACACTTTGATCATACCTTTTCTACTACCCAGTTTTATTGCATTAGATCAATCCTCACACATTGCATGATTAGGATCTAATTAAATTGTGGGATGGGAAGTAGATGAGGTAGTACCTATTACCTGTTTATTATCAAACCTTTGGGAGTTACTTCTACGTTTGCTTATTATGCCATGCTATGCTAGTACACGTGGATTGGGTGAGTGAAATCCATGACAGATGTGAGTTTGTTAATTCATGGTTTATCTAAGGTGGCAACTTAAACACACATCTGGGTGGATTGAGGCACCTGGGTATTACAGGACTTGCCTGTTTTCTTTTGGACCGCCACCCAGGCTCAAAGGGATCATGAGACTATTCATACTAGAAACTTCCGTGTGCAGCCACAAGCTATTATGGGCTCTAGCATAGTTCACTAAGTCGTGCGAACTCTTACAGTGGTAGACTAGCAGATGTAGGGGATGTAGGTGGTACGGTCTACCCATCGTAAGGTGCTAGCGATTCTGAAAGACTATGTCTCGATCATCCGTCTTCTCAAACACCATGTTGTGCGAGAAACCAAACGGAGGCGATCGAGTCTTGTGGGGAAAAGTGCGCAAACCT
Source organism: Triticum aestivum (assembly GCF_018294505.1). NCBI lineage: Eukaryota > Viridiplantae > Streptophyta > Magnoliopsida > Poales > Poaceae > Triticum > Triticum aestivum. The sequence continues at coordinate 106,470,767 of NC_057806.1, read as the reverse complement.
CTGCAGAGTGTAATAAACTAATCATGGTTAGCCGTGTCCCCGGTTATGGACATCTTGAGTATCTAGTACTTGGATTTTCATGTGAATCTCAACATGTTACTCTAAATTAATTTTGTTGGGTTATGTTTAATGATGATGCTTAATTGGGATTGAGAATGCTGTCAACCATTCTCAATGTTTAACAACCACCATGATAGTAATTAAATTTTATTCCTTTGAAGTAGGGAAAAATTGGCTTTACGCAAAACTGTAACCATAGAGCTTTCCACCAGCCAAATATGCATATAGTATAGCTGTTTCATTCCATTACTCTCTATGTGTTACCTTGCCAGCATATTCCATGTGCTGACCCGTTTCGGGCTGCAACGTTAATGTTGCAGACTTTTTAGATGACGATTAAGGAGTTTTAGGTCGTGGTTCTATACTCAGTGATGCCGTTGGAGTTGATGGACTCACTTATCTTCCAAGCCTTCCGTTGTTATCGTTATTAGATGGCCTTAAGCCATATTAATTGTAATAAGTTCTCTTTTGAGACACTCGATGTAATAAGTGTGTGATTGCTACTCTGCTATAAATCCTCCGAGTACTGTATGGTGTCAGCATTATTGATCCAGGGATGACACCGGAGCACAGAGATCAGACTGTTTGAGGTCTGGTCGCTACAGAGATGGTATCAGAGCACACGCTAACTGTAGGACACAACCACTAAGCACAAGACCTAGATCACTATTCACTCTCTTCTCTTCTGACCTCTCATCTTTTCTACTCTTTAGGATGGCGGATGCAAGGAACACCCTTTGGACGACCCTTTGAAGGAAGTCACTAGATATCTGAACATAGGAGTACCAAGTTTCACCGGAACCTACAACGCCACTTTACCTGAAGAAGAGCGCTGGATGATTCAAGTTCAAGTTCCAGGAAGGACGTTCATGCCAGTCACTGAGCCCATAGAGTTTTCTTTTGATGCACCAACCTGGAGTCTAGGAAAGAGCATGGCAGCTCACATCGCCATGGGACGCATTGGAGAAGTCTACCGCAAGGATCTCAAGGATACTATCTACCAGATTTGTGGGAGCCGAGATGAACACTGGGAGATGATCAGCACCAGGAAGGATAGATCAATTGCAGCTTTTATCCAGGAATTAAACCAGCACATTCGACGACAGGAGAACCAGATGTGCGTCGACATGATAGATCTGAAGAAGGCTAAGACTAGAATCAAGGAACTAGAGGAAGAACTCAAGGCTACACGTGAAGATTATGAAGAAGAAATTGAAGTATTGGTGGAGAAGAATGACGACCTAATCAAGAAGATTGGAATATTTATGGGAGGCCCTACACCAGTAGATGAGGACGAAGAACCCCAGGAGATTAGCCCGGAAGACTACATCATCATCGACGGCACCGACTCGGAAGCAGATAGTAGCGATGATGACTATGTTGATGAAGCTGGAGCAGATATCATGGAGTCTGCAACCGAAGAATATTTCTAGTAGACCACCTCATCAGAAGTAGTAGTCCACCATGTAAATATAGTAGTCCGAGCACTTTTGCGATAGATAGATCGATTGTATGCCTTTGTTTGATTGATTGAAGTGAATTGTTTGTTTTTGCCTCATGTGCATATGGGTAGTGTTTTCTCTTTAGACCCCTCTATTCTTATATCTCATCTTTTCTAAACCCTCAGATGCCTCCGAGACGTGACCCCGGATTTGCCTTTCCACCGGAGCTCACCCAGTTGATCCAGCAGCAGAACACATTGATGCAGTTGCTAGTCCAGAATCAGAATCAGGGGAACAACAACAACAACCCACCACCACCACCACCACCTGTTGACCACTTAGCCCGTTTTCTTAGGCTGAATCCGCCGGTGCTTTCCAGTAGCACCAAGCCGATAGTAGCGGACGATTGGCTCCGCAAGACAGCTAGGGAGTTGACCACATCAGGATGCACAAATGCGGAGAAGGTGAAGTTTGCCGCACATCAGCTAGAAGGACCCGCAGCATCATGGTGGGAGAATTTCACAGCCACTTTCCCAGTTGACACTATCACATGGGATCAGTTTCAGCAGGCTTTTCGTACTGCCCATGTTTCAGCAGGAGCTATGGCCATGAAGAAGCGTGAGTTTCGCAACTTGCGCCAAGGAGGAAGGACAGTTGGCCAGTATGTGGAGGAATTTAGTAAGCTAGCATGTTATGCCCCAGATGACGTCGCTCCGGATGCAGCTAAGCAGGAGAAGTTTCTAGAAGGACTGAATGATGAGTTGAGCATGCAGTTCATGGTAGCCACCTTCAACAACTACCAGGAGTTGGTAGATCATGCTCTTATGATTGAAGGGAAGCAGCAGCAGATTGAGAATCGCAAGAGGAAGTATGGACAAGGAAAGTACAATTCAGGAGCTCAGCAGAAGCCATGTTTTACCCCTAGACCGGGAGGACAATTTCAGCATACCCATGGAGGAGGTAGCTCGCACAATCACAATGGCACCAAGAATGGAAATGGCAATGGAGGAAGCAATGGCCAGAACCGCACCAACCCATCAACCCCAGCCAAGAAGGACTTGAGCCAAGTCACTTGCTTTAAGTGTTCGAAGACAGAACATTATGCAAATGAATGTCCTGAATTGCAAAATGGAAATAGCAATGGAAGTTCTGGGAAGAAGCCAAACCCTTTTAACAGGGGACAGGTGAACCACGTGAGCGTGGAGGAGGTTGAAGCTCAGCCCAATGCAGTAATAGGTAAGTTTTTGGTTAAGTCATTTACTGCACTCATTCTTTTTGATACTGGCGCATCGCATTCATACATCTCAAGGGCATTTGTGGATAAGTATAACCTACCAACCCAAGCCCTTAGGTTACCCATGTTAGTAACCTCGCCCGGAGCATAATGTGTGGCTAGTCTATGGTGTGATCGATTACCATTAAGGATTGGTAACTATGTTTTTCCCTCAGACCTAATAGTATTGGAATCTCAAGGATTGGATGTGATATTAGGCATGGATTGGTTATCAAAGTATGAAGGGAATATTGAGTGTGCTAGTAAGTCAATTTTGCTTACCACACCAGAAGGGGAAAGGATCAAGTATGTATCCCGGCATGTGCCAAAGAGGACTCAAGTAAATTGCCTAATAGGAGTTGTGCAGGAGGAAGTACCAGTGGTAAGGGATTTTCCCGATGTATTTCTAGAGGAGTTGCCAGGCATGCCACCAGATAGAGATATTGAGTTTTTGATTGAGCTATTGCCAGGCACAGGTCCAATATCAAAGAGACCATATAGGATGCCAGCAAAGGATTTGGTGGAAATTAAGAAGCAGATTAAGGAGTTACTGGATAAGGGATATATTCGCCCAAGTTCTTCGCCTTGGGGATCGCCAGTACTTCTAGTGGAGAAGAAGGATGGATCGTTAAGGATGGTTGTTGATTATCGAGGATTGAATGAAGTAACGATCAAGAACAAGTACCCATTACCGATGATCAATGATCTGTTTGATCGATTGCAAGGAGCTAAGGTATTTTCCAAGATCGATCTGCGATCAGGATACCACCAGTTGAAGATTTGAGAACAGGATATACCTAAGACAGATTTTACCACTAGGTATGGGCTGTATGAGTATACCGTTATGTCATTTGGTCTGACTAACGCACCTGCCTATTTTATGAACATGATGAACAAAGTGTTTATGGAGTTTTTGGATAAGTTCGTCATAGTGTTCATTGATGATATCCTGGTTTATTCGAAGAATGAAGAGGAACATAAGGAGCATTTGCATTTGGTACTTGGAAAGCTCAAAGAACATCAATTATATGCCAAGTTCAGCAAATGTGAGTTTTGGTTGAAGGAAGTAGGATTCCCCGGACATGTTATATCTGGAGAAGGTATAGCAGTAGATCCCGCTAAAGTTGAAACTGTGACCAAGTGGGAAGCCCCAACAACAGTTGGAGAGATCTGGAGTTTTCTTGGACTCGCAGGATACTACCAGAGATTTATTGAGAATTTCTCAAAGATTGCGAAGCCTATGACTGAGTTTTTGAAGAAAGATACCAAGTTCATATGGACGGAGGAGTGTGAGGCTAGTTTCCAGGAGTTGAAGAAACGCTTAGTTACCTCACCAGTATTGATCTTGCCTGACCAGACCAAGGATTATGAGGTGTATTGCGACGCTTCACGTCGAGGACTTGGAGCAGTGCTTATGCAGGAAGGGAGAGTTGTTTCATATGCCTCAAGACAACTGAAGCCTCATGAGTTGAATTATGCTACACATGATTTGGAGTTAGCAGCCGTAGTGCATGCATTGAAGACATGGAGACATTTTCTCATTGGAAATCATTGTGAGGTGTACACGGATCATAAGAGTTTGAAGTACATTTTCACACAGAAGGAGTTAAACCTCAGACAAAGGAGATGGTTGGAGCTTATCAAGGATTATGATATGAAATTGCATTATCATCCCGGAAAGGCTAATGTAGTAGCTGACGCATTAAGCCGTAAGAGCCATGTCAATACATTAATGACGGGAGAAATACCCACGGAGTTAGCAGAAAATCTTCGTGAACTATGTTTGGAAATAGTTCCGACAGGCTATGTAGCAGCATTGGAGATTCAGTCAACTTTGATGGATAGAATCAGAGAAGCTCAGAAAGCTGACAAAGAGATTGCCGCTATAAAGGAGAAACTGAGCAAAGGAAAAGCTAAAGGATTTCGTGAGGATGAGCACGACACCCTATGGTTTGAAGACCGCGTCTATGTGCCCAATGACCCGGAGATCAGGAAGTTGATATTGCAAGAGGCACACGATTCACCGTATTCAATTCACCCAGGAAATACCAAGATGTATCTGGATTTGAAGGATATTTTCTGGTGGACCGGAATGAAGAAGGATATTGCGGAGTATGTAGCAGTTTGTGATGTATGTCAGAGAGTAAAGGCAGAGCATCAGAAGCCAGCAGGATTGTTACAACCATTTCCGATACCCGAATGGAAGTGGGATAAGTTAGGCATGGATTTTATCATGGGATTGCCCAGGACTCGTTCAGGCTATGACTCGATTTGGGTTGTAGTTGATCGATTGACGAAAGTATCTCATTTCATCCCAGTAAAGACCACTTACACCAGTGCTAAGTTGGCAAAGATATACATGACCAGGATCGTATGTCTGCATGGAGTTCCGAGGAATATCGTATGTCAGAGAGTAAAGGCAGAGCATCAGAAGCCAGCAGGATTGTTACAACCATTTCCGATACCCGAATGGAAGTGGGATAAGTTAGGCATGGATTTTATCATGAGATTGCCCAGGACTCGTTCAGGCTATGACTCGATTTGGGTTGTAGTTGATCGATTGACGAAAGTATCTCATTTCATCCCAGTAAAGACCACTTACACCAGTGCTAAGTTGGCAAAGATATACATGACCAAGATCGTATGTCTGCATGGAGTTCCGAGGAATATCGTATCAGATAGAGGAACCCAGTTTACCTCAAAGTTCTGGAAGCAGTTGCACGAAACTTTGGGAACCAGGCTAGAATTCAGTACAGCTTTTCATCCTCAGACAGATGGACAGACCGAGAGAGTCAATCAAATTTTGGAGGATATGCTGAGAGCTTGTGCGCTAGATTACGGATCTAGTTGGGACGATAATTTGCCATATGCAGAGTTCTCTTACAACAACAGTTACCAAACCAGTTTGAAGATGGCCCCTTTCGAAGCTTTGTACGGAAGGAGGTGCAGGACACCATTATCATGGGACGAAGTTGGAGACCGCCAGTTGTTGGTCCTGACTTGATTAAAGAGTCTGAACAGAAGGTGAAATTGATTCGTGATAGGCTCAGGATAGCCCAGTCCAGACAGAAGAGTTATGCAGATTCTAAACGCAAGGAGACAGTTTACGAAGTCGGAGACAGAGCTTATCTTCGAGTATCTCCACTTCGGGGAACAAAGCGTTTTGGAGTTAAAGGGAAGTTAGCACCACGATTTGTAGGACCATATCGAGTTTTGGAGCGTATGGGAGAAGTGGCCTACAAGTTGGAATTGCCCGAAGGATTGTCAGGAGTACATGATGTGTTCCACGTATCTCAGTTAAAGAAATGTCACGCGGAGATGGCTGACATACCGTTGAGAGACACAGTGCCTTTGGAAACTATTCAGTTGGATAACGATTTGACCTACAAGGAGAAACTAGTTAAGATTCTAGAGTTTGCCAGCCGAGTTACTCGCAGCAAGGTTATCAAGTTTTGCAAAGTTCAGTGGAGCAACCACACGGAGGATGAAGCCACATGGGAGCGAGAGGAAGATTTGCTCAAGGACCACCCTCACCTATTTTCTAGCCAACCCGAATCTCGAGGGCGAGATTCATCTTAAGGGGGGTAGGTTTGTAACATCCCAAATTTTCAATTTGGAATGTTATACATTAGGTCATCATGCATATCATATTTTATTTTGCATTTGGTTGATCCTATAAATTCTACGCAACTCAATGACCCACGGAGAGAGTTGGGGATTTCGTTATTTTCATATTTGAGTTCTCTCAAATTTTGAGAATAGGATCATTTGATTTTATTTATTTTATCATCAGTTATTTCTATTACAAAAATATGAGAGAGGGAATAAAATGACTTTCCCAAAATAAAGAAATATTGAGGATTTAATAATAAAATCAAATAAGATTTTATTTCGGAGTTTTTCGGTGTTTTATTTGAATTTAGGAAAAATGTGCGTTTTTCAAAATTGCATTTAGGGCCCAAATAAATGTTCAGCTTGTGCGGCTTGATTTTAGAAGCCTGTGAAAATTTATTTCGGAATTTTTGGAGTCCGTTTAGTATTTCTTTTTATTTTTCTTCCGAGCAGAATAATTAAAAAAAACGAACCGACTTCAGGCCGTACCCGAGCGGGACACCGCCCGGGGGCAGCCTTTAAATAGTGCTGCCCCGAGCCGCCCCAGCCCATCAGCCCCGCCTCGATCCACGCACGCCGTCTTTCGCGCCGCCGCCGGATCCCGCCGCCTGAGGTTCGTCGCGCCTCGTTTTCCGTGCCGAAAAAAAAGAGGAATAAAATTCGGCGTTCGTCATTTTTCTTTTTCTCGGATTAAATCCGCGATTTTTCTGATCGCGATTCATGATCCGATTTTTGTTTTAGTTTAACTTTTCGCTGATTTATCAGAATCAGGCGATTCAAGCGCCTAGAGTCTCGTCTCGAAACCCTCTATCCGTTTAACCAACTTAAACAAGATTTTGCTACTGTAAAATTTGCCCTAGATCCATATTAGTAGAACGAAGTTGTTTTCTTTCGCCGTTTGATTTTCGTTGCTTCGTTCGATTTGATTCTTTTTGCCAACCGGAGTTCTTAAGTTGAACCCTCTGGTTAGATCTCTTATTTGAGTTTTACCTGTGCATTAGATGAGTACTTATTGTATGCTTTTTTGTTTGTCTGCGATAGAGTACCCGGAGTGCGCCTCCTGTTACTTCGAATCTCTAGGTTTCGCGGATCATCAGCAAGGCAAGTAACACTTTGATCATACCTTTTCTACTACCCAGTTTTATTGTATTAGATCAATCCTCACACATTGCATGATTAGGATCTAATTAAATTGTGGGATGGGAAGTAGATGAGGTAGTACTTATTACCTGTTTATTATCAAACCTTTGGGAGTTACTTCTACGTTTGCTTATTATGCCATGCTATGCTAGTACACGTGGATTGGGTGAGTGAAATCCATGACAGATGTGAGTTTGTTAATTAATGGTTTATCTAAGGTGGCAACTTAAACACACATCTGGGTGGATTGAGGCACCTGGGTATTCCAGGACTTGCCTGTTTTCTTTTGGACCGCCACCCAGGCTCAAAGGGATCATGAGACTATTCATACTAGAAACTTCCGTGTGCAGCCACAAGCTATTATGGGTTCTAGCATAGTTGACTAAGTCGTGCGAACTCTTACAGTGGTAGACTAGCAGATGTAGGGGATGTAGGTGGTACAGTCTACCCATCGTAAGGTGCTAGCGCTTCTGAAAGACTATGTCTTGGTCATCCGTCTTCTGAAACACCATGTAGTGCGAGAAACCAAACGGAGGCGATCGAGTCTTGTGGGGAAAAGTGCGCAAACCTCTGCAGAGTGTAATAAACTAATCATGGTTAGCCGTGTCCCCGGTTATGGACATCTTGAGTATCTAGTACTTGGATTTTCATGTGAATCTCAACATGTTACTCTAAATTAATTTTGTTGGGTTATGTTTAATGATGATGCTTAATTGGGATTGAGAATGCTGTCAACCATTCTCAATGTTTAACAACCACCATGATAGTAATTAAATTTTATTCCTTTGAAGTAGGGAAAAATTGGCTTTACGCAAAACTGTAACCATAGAGCTTTCCACCAGCCAAATATGCATATAGTATAGCTGTTTCATTCCATTACTCTCTATGTGTTACCTTGCCAGCATATTCCATGTGCTGACCCGTTTCGGGCTGCAACGTTAATGTTGGAGACTTTTCATATGACGATTAAGGAGTTTTAGGTCGTGGTTCTATACTCAGTGATGCCGTTGGAGTTGATGGACTCACTTATCTTCCAAGCCTTCCGCTGTTATCGTTATTAGATGGCCTTAAGCCATATTAATTGTAATAAGTTCTCTTTTGAGACACTCGATGTAATAAGTGTGTGATTGCTACTCTGCTATAAATCCTCCGAGTATTGTGTGGTGTCAGCATTACTGATCCAGGGATGACACCGGAGCACAGAGATCAGACTGTTTGAGGTCTGGTCGCTACAAAAATATCCTTCAAGTCCAGATACATCTTGGTATTTCCTGGGTGAATCGAATATGGTGAATCATTGGCCTCTTGCAGAATCAACTTCCTGATCTCTGGGTCATTAGGCACATAAACACGATCTTCAAACCATAAGGTATCGTGCTCATCCTCACGAAATCCTTTAGATTTTCCTTTGCTCATTTTCTCCTTAATAGAAACGATCTCCTTGTCAGTCCTTTGAGCTTCTCTTATCTTATCCATTAAAGTAGACTGAATCTCCAATGCTGCTACATAGCCTCTCGGAACTATCTCCAAACATAGCTCACGAAGATTCTCGGCTAACTCTCTTGGTAAATCTCCCGTCATTAAGGTGTTGACATGGCTTTTACGGCTCAATGCATCAGCTACTATGTTAGCCTTTCCGGGATGATAATGCAATCTCATATCATAATCCTTGATGAGCTCCAACCATCTCCTCTGCCTGAGATTTAACTCCTTCTGCGTGAAAATGTACTTCAGACTCTTGTGATCCGTGTACACCTCACAATGGTTTCCAATGAGAAAATGTCTCCAAGTCTTCAACGCATGCACTACGGCTGCTAACTCCAAATCATGTGTGGCATAATTCAACTCATGAGGCTTAAGCTATCGTGAGGCATATGAAATAACTATTCCTTCCTGCATAAGCACTGCTCCAAGTCCTCGACGTGAAGCATCACAATACACCTCATGATCCTTGGTCTGATCTGGAAAAATCAACACTGGTATCCATCTTCAACAACTCCGTCATAGGCTTCGCAATCTTCGAGAAATTTTCACTGAATCTCCGATAGTACCCTGCAAGTCCAAGAAAACTCCGGATCTCTCCAACTGTTGTTGGGGCTTCCCAATTTGTCACAGTGTCAACCTTGGTGGGATCTACTGATATACCTTCTCCGGATATAACGTGTCCAAGGAATCCAACTTCCTTCAACCAAAACTCACATTTTCTAAACTTGGCATATAACCGATGTTCTCTGAGCTTACCAAGTACCAAACGCAAATGCTCCTTATGCTCCTCTTCATTCTTCGAGTAAACTAGGATATCATCAATGAACACTACGACGAACTTATCCAAAAACTCCATAAATACTTTGTTCATCATGTTCATAAAATATGCAGGTGCGTTAGTTAGACCAAATGACATAACGGTATACTCGTACAGCCCATACCTGGTGGTAAAAGCCGTCTTAGGTATATCCTGTTCTCGAATCTTCAACTGATGGTATCCTGATCGCAGATCGATTTTGGAAAATACCTTAGCTCCTTGCAATCGATCAAACAGATCATTGATCATCGGTAGTGGGTACTTGTTCTTGATGGTTACTTCATTCAATCCTCGATAATTAACAACCATCCTTAACGATCCATCCTTCTTCTCCACTAGAAGTACCGGCGATCCCCAAGGTGAAGAACTTGGGCGAATATATCCTTTATCCAGTAACTCCTTAATCTGCTTCTTAATCTCCTCCAAATCCTTTGTGGGCATCCTTTATGGTCTCTTAGATATTGGCCCTGTGCCTGGAAAAAGCTCAATCGAAAACTCAATATCTCTATCCGGTGGCATGCCTGGCAACTCCTCTGGAAATACGTCAGGGAAATCCTTCACTACTGGTACTTCCTCCTGCACAACTCCTGTTAGGCAATTTACTTGAGTCCTCTTAGGCACATGCCGGGATACATACTTGATCCTTCTTCCTTCTGGCATTGTAAGAAAAACTGACTTACTGGCGAATTCAATATTCCCTTCATACTTCGATAACCAATCCATGCCTAATATCACATCCAATCCTTGAGATTCCAATACTATTAGGTCTGAGGGAAATTCATAGTTACCAATCCTCAATGGTAACCGATCACACCATAGACTAGCCATATACTCGGCTCCAGGTGAGGTTACTAACATGGGTGACCTAAGGGCTTGGGTTGGCAATTCATACTTATCCACAAATCCCCTTGAGATGTATGAATGCGATGCACCAGTATCAAAAAGAACGAGTGCAGTAAATGACTTAACCAAAAACTTACCGATTACTGCATCGGGCTGCTCTTCAACCTCCTCCACGTTAACGTGGTTCACCTGTCCCCTATTGAAAGGGTTCGGCTTCTTCCCAGAGCTTCCATTGCCATTTCCATTCTGAGATTCAGGACATTCATTGGCATAATGTCCGGTCTTTTGGCACTAAAAGCAAGTGACTTGGCTCAGGTCTCTCTTGGCTGGGGTTGATGGGTTGGTACGGTTCTAGCCGTTGCTTCCTCCATTCCCATTACCATTCTTGGGGCCATTATGATTGTGCGAGCTACCTCCTCCATGGGTATGCTGAAAATGTCCTCCCGGTCTAGGGGTGAAATGGGGCTTCTGCTGAGCTCCGGAATTGTAATTCCCTTGTCCATACTTCCTCTTGCGGTTCTCGATCTCCATCTGCTTCCCTTCAATCATAAGAGCTCGATCTACCAACTCCTGGTAGTTATTAAAGGTTGCTACCATCAACTGCATGCTCAACTCATCATTCAGTCCTTCCAGAAACTTCTCCTGTTTAGCTGCATCTGTAGCAACGTCATCTGGGGCATAACATGCTAACTTACTAAAGTCCTCCACTTACTGGCCAATTGTCCGTCCTCCTTGGCGCAAGTTGCGAAACTCACACTTCTTCATGGCCATAGCTCCTGCTGAAACATGGGCAGTACAGAATGCCTGCTGAAACTGGTCCCATGTAATAGTGTCGATAGGGAAAGTGGCTCTGAAATTCTCCCACCATGATGATGTGGGTCCGTCAAGCTGATGTGCGGCAAACTTCACCTTTTCCGCATCTGTGCATCCTATCGTGGTCAACTCCCTAGCTGTCTTGCAGAGCCAATCATCTGTTACTATCGGCTCGGTGCTACTGGAGAACACCAGCGGATTCAGCCTAAGAAAACAGGCTAAGTGGTCAACGGGTGGTGGTTGTGGTGGGTTGTTGTTATTGTTCTTATTGTTCCCCTAGTTCTGATTCTGGACTAGCAACTGCATCGATGTGTTTTGCTTCTGGATCAACTGAGTGAGCTCCGGTGGGAAGGTAAATCCGGGGTCACGTCTCGGAGGCATCTGAGGGGTTTAGGAAAGATGAGATTTAAGAATAGAGGGGGTCTAGAGAGAAAACACTACCCATATGCACATGAGGCAAAAGCAAACAATTCACTTCATTCAATCAATCAAACAAGGGCATACAATCGATCTAACTATTGCAAAAGTGCTCGAACTACTATATTTACATGGTGGACTACTACTACACTTGGGGTTGTCTACTAGAAATATTCTTCAGTTGCAGACTCCATGATATCTGCTCTAGCTTCATCAACATAGTCATCATCGCTATCATCTGGATCCGAGTCGGTGTCATCAATGATGATGTAGTCTTCCGGGTGAATTTCCTTGGGTTCTTCGTCTTCCTCTACTGGTGTAGGGCCTCCCATAAATATTCTGATCTTCATTGTTAGGTCAGCATTCTTGTCCACTAGTACTTCGATTTCCTCTTCATAATCTTCTCGTGTAGCCTTGAGTTCTTCCTCTAGTTCCTTGATTCTTGTTCTTGCCTTCTTCAGATCTATCATATCTGCGCACATCTGATTCTCCTCACGTCAAATGTGCTGGTTTAACTCTTGGATGAAAGCGGCGATTGATCTATCCTTCTTGGTGCTGATCATCTCCCAGTGCTCATTTTGGCGCCCACAAATCTGGTAGATAGTATCCTTGAGATCATTGCGGTAAACTTCTCCAATACGTCCCATGGTGATGTGAGCTGCCATGCTCTTTCCTAGACTCCAGGTTGGTGCATCAAAGGAAAACTCTATGGGCTCGGTGACTGGCATGAACGTCCTCCCTAGAACTTGGACTTGAATCATCCAGCGCTCCTCTTCAGGTAAAGTGGCGTTGTAGGTTCCGGTGAAGCTTGGTACTCTGATGTTCAGGTATCTAGTGACTTCCTTCAAGTGACGTCCAAAGGGTGTATCTTCATCCAGCTGGGTGAACTTGTTCCTTGCATCCACCATCCTAGAACAGTAGAAAAGATGAGGTGTTAGAATTGGAAGAGTGAGTAGTGATCTAGGGCTTTAGCTTAGTGGTCATGTCCTACAGTCAACGTGTGCTCTGATACTATCTTGTAGCGACCAGACCTCAAACGGTCCAATATCTGTGCTCCGGTGTCATCCCTGGATCAGTAATGCTGACACCACACAGTACTTGAAGGATTTACAACAGAGTAGCAATCACACACTTATTACATCGAGTGTCTCAAAACAGAACTTATTACAATAAATATGTCTTAAGGCCATCTACTAACGATAACAGCGGAAGGCTTGGAAGATAAGTGAGTCCATCAACTCCAACGGCATGACTGAGTATAGAACCATGACCTAAAGGCACCTTACTCATCGTCTGAAAAGTCTGCAACATGAACGTTGCAGCCCGAAACGGGTCAGCACATGGAATATGCTGGCAATGTAACACATAGAGAGCAATGAAAGAATAAGACTATACTAAATGCATATTTGGCTGGTGGAAAGCTCTATGGTTACAGTTTTGCGTAAAGCCAATTTTTCCCTACTGCAAAGGAATAAAATTTTATTTAACTATCATGGTAGTTGTTAAACATTGAGAGTGTAGACACCCTCTCAATCCCAATTAAGCTTCATCATTAAAACCCAACAAAATTAATTTAGAGTAACATGATGAGATTCACATGATAATCCAAGTACTAGATACTCAAGATGTCCATAACCAGGGACACGGCTAACCATGATTAGTTTATACACTGTGCAGAGGTTTGCACACTTTTCCCCACAAGACTCGATCTCCTCCATTGGGATTCTCTCACTACAAGATGTTTGAGAAAGGGATGACCAAGACATAGTCTTTCAGAAGCACTTGCACCTTACGAACGGGTAGACCGTACCAACCTACATCCCCTACATCTGCTAGTCTACCACTGTAAGAGTTTGCATGACTTAGTCAACTATGCTAGAGCCCATAGTAGCTTGTGGCTGCACACGGAAGTTTCTAGTATGAATAATCTCATGATCCCTTTGAGCCTGGGTGGCGGTCCAAAAGAAAACAGGCAATCGCTGGAATACCCAGGTGCCTCAATCCACCCAGATGTGTGTTTAAGTTGCCACCTTAGATAAACCATTAATTTAACAATCTCACATCTGTCATGGATACACTCACCCAATCCACGTCTACTAGCATAGCATGGCATAATAAGCAAACGTAGAAGTAACTCCCAAAGGTTTGAATATAAAACAGGTAATAGGTGCTACCTCATCTACTTCCCAAAACCCACAATTTAATTAGATCCTAATCATGCAATGTGTGAGGATTTATCTAATGCAATAAAAACTGGGTAATAGGAAGTATGATCAAAGTGTTACTTGCCTTGCTGATGATTCGCAAAACCAAGTGATTCGAAGTAGCAAGCGGCGCACTCCGGGTACTCTATCGCAAACAAACAAGCATACAATAAGTATTCATCTAATGCACACATAAAACTCGAATAAGAGATCTAACCAGATAGTTCAACTTAAGAACTCCGGTTGGCAAAAAGAATCAAATCGAACGAAGCAACGAAAGACAAACGGCAAAAGAAACAAGCTTCATTTACTATTCTGGATCTAGGCCAAATTTTACAGATGCAAAAACTTGTTTGAGTTGGTTAAATGGAAAGAGGGTTTCGAGACGAAACTCTAGGCGCTTGAATCGCCTGATTCTGATAAACGAGCGAAAAATTAAATTAAAACGAAAATCGGATCAGAAATCACGATCAGAAATAATCGCGGAATAAATCCGAGAAAAAGAAAAACGACGTACAGAATAACGAATGAACGTTCGTTTTCTGGAAGTAAACCATGAACGCGTTCGTTAAAATGAACGAATGAGCGAACGCTCGCTAAATAAATAAACCGGAAAAACGATCTATTTAAAAAAACTAAAACTAGGGTTTTCTAAAAAACAAATCGGTTTTTCTCAAAAAACCGGGCGGCGGGGCGGCTCCCTCGGCTCGGTCCGGCGGGGCTTCCGGGCGGTGGCGGTGGGCAGCAGCGGCGGCGGGGCTGCGTGGGCGGCGGCGGGTGGCGACTCGGGGCTCCCAGGGGGCCCCCAGAGTGGCTATTTAAGAGAGGGGCGGCCTTGCTTGGGGAGGGGGTCGGCGGCGGAGGCGTGCCCGGCTCGGTCTCCCCGAGTCCGGCGGCAGCTCGGCGAGGGAGGCGGTAGCCTGGCGGGCCGGCCTGGCTCGGCTGGGCCTTTGGCCCAGTCGGGCGCGGGGTTTTTTTTTTAAAAAAAAAATCGCCGAAACTAAAAAATTCTAGAAAAATAAATAAAAATCTAAAATTGCCAAAACAAATTTTTCGCCGTCTGAATAAAATATTTAGAACAGGATGAACATTTTCTTGGCCCTAAATGAAATTTTTGAAAACGTGCAATTTTTCCTAAATTCAAATAAAACCACGAAAAACTCCAGAATAAAACCCTATTTGATTTTTTTATTAAATCCTCAATATTTCTTTATTTTGGGAAAGTCATTTTATTCCCTCTCTCATATTTTGATATTAGAAATAATTGAAGATAAAATAAATAAAATCAAATGATCCTATTTTCAAAATATGAGAAAACTCAAATATGAAAATAACAAAATCCCCAACTCTCTCCGAGGGTCCTTGAGTTGCGTGAAATTTATAGGATCAGCCAAAATGCAATAAAATATGATGTGCAATGATGATCTATTGTATAACATTCCAAATTGAAAATTTGGGATGTTACAATCATTCCCTAATGATGTGATCACGTTCATCAAATGACAACACATGTCTATGGTCAGGAAACTTAACCATCTTTGATTAACGAGCTAGACAAGTAGAGGCATACTAGGGACACTCTGTTTTGTCTATGTATTCACACATGTACTAGTTTCCGGTTAATACAATTCTAGCATGAATAATAAACATTTATCATGATATAAGGAAATATAAATAACAACTTTATTATTGCCTCTAGGGCATATTTCCTTCAGTCTCCCACTTGCACTAGAGTCAATAATCCAGTTCACATCGCCATTTGGTTTAGCACCAATAGTTCACATCTTTATGTGATTAGTTCACATCTCCATGTGACTAATACCCAAAGGGTTTACTAGAGTCAATAATCTAGTTCACATCGCTATGTGATTAACACCCAAAGAGTGATCATGTTTTGCTTGTGAGAGAAGTTTAGTCAATGGGTCTGCCACATTCAGAGTCGTATGTATTTTGCAAATTTTCTATGTCTACAATGCTCTGCACGGAGCTAATCTAGCTAATAACTCCCACTTCCAATATGTATCTAGATCGAGACGTAGAGTCATCTAGATCGGTGTCAAAAGCTTTCATCAACGTAACTTTTTACGACAAAATCTTTTATCACCTCCATAACCGAGAAATATTTCTTTAGTCCTCTAAGGATAATTTTGACCACTGTCAAGTGATTTACTTCTAGATCACTATTGTACTCCCTTGCCAAAATCATGCTAAGGTATACCATAGGTCTAGTACACAGCATAGCATACTTTATAGAACCTATGACTGAGGCATAAGGAATGACTTGCCATTCTCTTTGTATTTTCTGCCTTGGTCGGGTTTTGAGTCTTTACTCAACTTCACACCTTGCAACACAGGCAAGAACTCTTTCTTTGACTGATCCATTTTTAACTCCTTCAAAATTTTGTCTAGGTATGTACTCATTGAAAAACTTATCAAACGTCTTGGTCTATATCTATAGATCTTGATGCTCAATATGTAAGCAGCTTCACCGAGGTCTTTCTTTGAAAAACTCCTTTCAAACACTCCTTTATGCTTTCCAGAAAATTCTACATCATTCCGATTGACAATATGTCATTCACATATACTTATTAGAAAGGTTATAGTGCTCCCACTCACTTTCTTGTAAATACATGCTTCACTGCAAGTCTATATAAAACTATATGCTTTGATCAACTTATCAAAGCGTATATTCCAACTCCGAGATGCTTGCACCAGTCCATAGATGGATCACTGGAGCTTGCATATTTTGTTAGCACCTTTAGGATTGACAAAACCTTCTGGTTGCATCATATACAACTCTTCTTTAATAAATCCATTAAGGAATGCAATTTTGTTTATCCATTTGCCAGATTTCATAAAATGCGGCAATTGCTAACATGATTCGGACAGACTTAAGCATCGCTACGAGTGAGAAAGACTCATCGTAGTCAACACCTTGAACTTCTCGAAAACCTTTCGCGACAAGTCGAGCTTTGTAGATAGTAACACTACCATCATCGTCTGTCTTCCTCTTGAAGATCCATTTATTCTCAATGGATTGCCAATCATCGGGCAATTCCACTAAAATCCATACTTTGTTTTCATACATGGATCTTATCTCAGATTTCATGGCCTTAAACCATTTTGTGGAATCTGGGCTCATCATCGCTTCCTCGGAGTTCGTAGGTTCGTCATGGTCTAGTAACATGACCTCCAGAACCGGATTACCATACCACTCTGGTGCGGAACATACTCTGCTTGACCTACGAGGTTCGGTAGTAAATTGATCTGAAGTTTCATGATCATCATCATTAACTTCCTCACTAATTGGTGTAGGCATCACTGGAACTGATTTCTGTGATGAACTACTTTCCAATTCGGGAGAAGGTACAATTACCTCATCAAGTTCTACTTTCCTTCCACTCACTTCTTTCGAGAGAAACTTCTTCTCTAGAAAGAATCCATTCTTAGCAACAAAGATCTTGCCTTCGGATCTGTGATAGAAGGTGTACCCAACATTTTCTTTTGGGTATCCTATGAAGACGCACTTCTACGATTTGGGTTCGAGCTTATCAGGTTGGAACTTTTTCACATAAGCATCGCAACCCCAAACTTTAAGAAATGACAGCTTAGGTTTCTAGCCAAACCATAGTTCATACGGTGTCGTCTCAACGGATTAGACTGTGCCCTATTTAACGTGAATGTAGCTGTCTCTAATGCATAACCCCAAAACGATAGTGGTAAATCGGTAAGAGACATCATAGATTGCACTATATCCAATAAAGTACAGTTATGACGTTCGGACACACCATTATGCTGTGGTGTTCCAGGTGGCATGAGTTTGTGAAACTATTCCACATTTTAATTGAAGACCAAACTCATAACTCAAATATTCGTCTCCGCGATCAGATCGTAGAAACTTTATTTTCTTGTTACGATGATTTTCCACTTCACTCTAAAATTCTTTGAACTTTTCAAATGTTTCATCAAGTAGATATACCCATATCTGCTCAAATCATCTGGGAAGGTCACAAAATAATGATACCCGCCGCGAGCCTCAACACTCAATCGGACTGCATACATCAGTATGTATTATTTCCAATAAGTAAGTTGCTCGCTCCATTGTTCCGGAGAATGGAGTCTTAGTCATCTTACCCATGAGGCATGGTTCGCAAGCATCAAGTGATTCATAATCATGTGATTCCAAAAGCCCATCAGCATGGAGTTTCTTCATGCGCTTTACACCAATATGACCTAAACGGCAGTATCACAAATAAGTTGCACTATCATTATTAACTTTGCATCTTTTGGCTTCAATATTATGAATATGTGTATCACTACGATCGAGATTCAATAAACCATTTATATTGAGTGCATGACGATAGAATGTTTTATTCATGTAAATAGAACAACAATTATTCTTTGACTTAAATGAATAACCATATTGCAATAAACATGATCCAATCATATTCATGCTCAACGCAAACACCAAATAACATTTATTTTAGGTTCAACACTAATCCCGAAGGTAAAGGGAGTGTGCGATGGTGATCTTATCAACCTTGGAATCACTTCCAACACACATCATCACCTCGCCCTTAACTTGTCTCTGTTTATTTTGCAACTCCCTTTTCGAGTTACTAATCTTAGCAACTGAACCAGTATCAAATATTGAGGGGTTGCTATAAACATTAGTAAAGTAGACATCAATAACATGTATATCCAATATACCTTTGTTCACTATGCCATCCTTCTTATCCGCCAAGTATCTAGGGCAGTTCCACTTCCAGTGACCATTTCCTTCGCAGTAGAAGCACTCAGTTTCAGGCTTGGGTCTAGCTTTGGGCTTCTTCATGGGAGTGGCAACTTGCTTGTCATTCTTCTTGAAGTTCCCTTTCTTTCCCTTGCCCTTTTACTTGAAACTAGTGGTCTTGTCAACCATCAACACTTGATGCTTTTTTATTGATTTCTACATTCGCCAATTTCAGCATTACGAAGAGCTTGGGAATCGTTTCCGTTATCCCTTGCATATTATAGTTCATCACGAAGTTCTAGTAACTTGGTGATAGTGACTAGAGAACTCTGTCAATCACTATCTTATCTGGAAGATTAACTCCCACTTGATTCATGTGATTGTAGTGCTCAGACATTCTGAGCACATGCTCACTAGCTGAGCTATTCTCCTCCATCTTGTAGGCAAAGTACTTGTCAGAGGTCTCATACCTCTTGACTCGGGCATGAGTTTGAAATACCAATTTCAGCTTTTGGAACATCTTATATGCCCCGTGGCGTTCAAAACGGTTTTTGAAGTCCCGGTTCCGAGCCGTAAAGAATGGCGCACTAAACTATCAATTAGTCATCATACCGAGCTTGCCGAACGTTCATAACGCCTGCATCTGCTCCTGCAATAGGTCTGTCACCTAGCGGTGCATCAAGGACATAATTCTTCTGTGCAGCAATGAGGATAATCCTCAGATCACGGACCGAATCCATATCATTGCTACTATCATCTTTCAACTTATTTTTCTCTAGGAACATGTCAAAAATAAAATAGGGGAGCTATACACGAGCTATTGATCTACAACATAGATATGCAAAAACTACCTGGACTAAGTTCATGATAAATTAAAATTCAATTAATCATATTACTTAAGAACTCCCACTTAGATAGACATCCCTCTAATCATCTAAGTGGTCATGTGATCCATATCAACTAAACCATGTCCGATCATCATGTGAGATGGAGTAGTTTTCAATGGTGAACATCACTATGTTGATCATATCTTCTATATGATTCACGCTCAACCTTTCGGTCTTAGTGTTCCAAGACCATATCTGCATATGCTAGGCTCGTCAAGTTTAACCCAAGTATTCCGCGTGTGCAAAACTGTCTTGCACCTGTTGTATGTGAACGTAGAGCTTATCACACCCGATCATCATGTGGTGTCTCAGCATGATGAACTGTCGCAACGGTGCATACTCAGGGAGAACATTTATACCTTGAAATTTAGTGAGGGATCATCTTATAATGCTACCGCCGTACTAAGCAAAAATAAGATGCATAAAAGATAAACATCATATGCAATCAAAATATGTGACATGATATGGCCATCATCATCTTGTGCCTTTGATCTCCATCTCCAAAGTACCGTCATGATCTCCATTGTTACCGGCATGACACCATGATCTCCATCATCTTGATCTCTATCAAAGTTTCGTCACATGGTCTCTCACCAACTATTGCTATCGCATAGTGATAAAGTAAAGCAATTATATGGCTCTTGCATCTTATGTAACAAAGAGACAACCATAAGGCTTCTACCAGTTGCCGATAACTTTAGCAAAACATGATCATCTTATACAACAACATTTAGGATCATGTATTGACCATATCACATCATAACATGCCCTGCAAAAACAAGCTAGACGTCCTCTACTTTGTTGTTGCAAGTTTTACGTGGCTGTTATGGGCTGAGCAAGAACCGTTGTTACCTATGCATCAAAAACCACAACGCGGTATAGTGATTGCTATTTGATCTTCAGAAATAACCATGTTCATTGAATCCGATTCAACTAAAGTTGGAGAGGTTGGAGAAACTGACACCCACCAGCCACCTGTGTGCGAACCACGTCGGTAGAACCAGTCTCGCGTAAGCGTACGCATAATGTCGGTCTAAGCCGCTTCATCCAACAATACCGCTGAATCAAGAATCAACTAGTGACGGCAAGCAATATGTATATACCCATGCCCAGAACTCCTTTGTGTTCTAATTATGCATATAACATCTACGCATAGACCTAGCTCGGATGCCACTGTTGGGGAACGCAGTAATTTCAAAAAAAATCCTACGCACACACAAGATCTATCATGGTGATGCATAGCAACGAGAGGGGAAGA
Source organism: Triticum aestivum (assembly GCF_018294505.1). NCBI lineage: Eukaryota > Viridiplantae > Streptophyta > Magnoliopsida > Poales > Poaceae > Triticum > Triticum aestivum. Next base: position 106,449,784 of record NC_057806.1, on the reverse strand, counting down.
GTGTTGGCCACGTACCCTCGTAGACCATAAGTGTAAGCGTTATGAAAACGCGGTTGATGTAGTCGAACGTCTTCGCGATCTGACAGATCCTAGCACCGAAGGTACGGCACCTCCGCGATCTGCACACGTTCAGCTCGGAGACGTCCCACGAACTCTAGATCCAGCTGAGTGTCGAGGGAGAGTTTCGTCAGCACGACAGCATGATGACAGTGATGATGAAGCTATCGGAACAGGGCTTCGCCTCAGCACTGCAACGATATGACCGAGGTGGATTATGGTGGAGGGGGGCACCGCACACGGGTAAGACAATTATCAACTTGTGTGTCTATGGGGTGCCCCCCTCCCCCGTATATAAAGGAGTGGAGGAGGGGAAGGCCGACCCTCTCTATGGCGCACCCTAGGGGGGGTCCTACTCCCACCAGGAGTAGGATTCCCCCCTTTCCCTAGTAGGAGTAGGAGAGAAGAAAGGGGGAGAGAGAAGGAAGGAAAGGGGGCGGGCCCCACCCAATTCAAACTGGGCTAGGGGGGCGCCCTCCACCTTTCCCTTCCTCTCTTCTTTTCCACTAAGGCCTAATAAGGCCCATATACTCCTCGGGGGTTCCGGTAACCCCCCGGTACTCCGGTAAATACCCGAACTCACCCAGAACCATTTGGATGTCCAAACATAGGCTTCCAATATATCAATCTTCATGTCTCGACCATTTCGAGACTCCTCGTCATGCCCGTGATCACATCCGGGACTCCGAACAACCTTCGGTACCTCAAAATACATAAACTCATAATACCGAACGTTAAGCGTGCGGACCCTGCGGGTTCAAGAACTATGTAGGCATGACCGAGACTCATCTCTGGTCAATAACCAATAGTGGAACCTAGATGCTCATATTGGTTCCTACATATTCTATGAAGATCTTTATCGGTCAAACCGCATAACAAAATACGCTGTTCCCTTTGTCATCGGTATGTTACTTGCCCGAGATTCGGTCGTTGGTATCTCAATACCTAGTTCAATCTTGTTACCGGCAAGTCTCTTTACTCGTTCCATAATGCAACATCCCACAACTAACTCATTAGTCACATTGCTTGCAAGGCTTATAGTGATGTGCATTACCGAGAGGGCCCAGAGATACCTCTCCGACAATCGGAGTGACAAATCCTAATCTCGATCTATGCCAACTCAACAAACATCATCGGACACACATGTAGAGCATCTTTATAATCACCTAGTTACGTTGGCGTTTGATAACACACAAGGTGTTCCTCCGGTATTCGGGAGTTGCACAATCTCATAGTCATAGGAACATGTATAAGTCATGATGAAAGCAATAGCAATAAAAGTAAATGATCATTTATGCTAAGCTAACGGATGGGTCTTGTCCATCACATCATTCTCTAGTGATGTGATCCCGTTCATCAAATGGCAACACATGTCTATGATCAGGAAACTTAACCATCTTTGATTAACGAGCTAGTCAAGTAGAGGCATACTAGGGACACTCTATTTTGTCTATGTATTCACACATGTACTAAGTTTCCTGTTAATACAATTCTAGCTTGAATAATAAACATTTATCATGATATAAGGAAATATAAATAACAACTTTATTATCGCCTCTAGGGCATATTTCCTTCAATTTTCTACGAAGATCTTTATCGGTCAAACCGCATAAGAACATACGTTATTCCCTTTGTCATCGGTATGTCACTTGCCCGAGATTCGATCGTCGGTATCTTCATACCTAGTTCAATCTCGTTACCGGCAAGTCTCTTTACTCATTCCATAATGCATCATTAGTCACATGCTTGCAAGGCTCATAGTGATGTGCATTGCTGAGAGGGCCCAACGATACCTCTCCGATACACGGAGTGACAAATCCTGATCTCGATCTATGCCAACTCAACAAACACCATCGGGCACACCTGTAGAGCATCTTTATAATCACCCAGTTATGTTGTGACGTTTGATAGCACACAAGGTGTTCCTCCGGTATTCGAGAGTTGCATAATCCCATAGTCAGAGGAACATGTATAAGTCATGAAGAAAGCAATAGCAATAAAACTGACCGATCATTATGCTAAGCGAACGGATGGGTCTTTTCCATCACATCATTCTCTAATGATGTGATCCCGTTCATCAAATGACAACACATGTTTATGGTCTAGAAACTTAACCATCTTTGATTAGCGAGCTAGTCAAGTAGAGGCATATCAGGGGCACTCTGTTTGTCTATGTATTCACACATGTACTAAGTTTCCGGTTAATACAATTCTAGCATGAATAATAAACATTTATCATGATATAAGGAAATATTAATAAAAACTTTATGATTGCCTCTAGGGAATATTTCCTTCACCAAGTAACAATAGTCCTGGGGGAGTTTTGTTTGCAATTATAATTTGATTTGATTTGAGCATGGAACTGGGCATCCCGGTTACCAATCATTTTCTCGTGAATGATGGGCGGAGTCCACTCATAGTGAGAATAACCCATCTAGCATGGAAGATACTTACAACCCCCAGTCGCCACATGAGCGATTCAGGCATACAAAACAGATTATCATTTGAAGGTTTAGAGTTTGGCACATGCAAATTTACCTGGAACGGCAGGTAAATACCGCATATAGGTATGGTGGACTCATATGGAACAACTTTGGGTTTATGGAAGTGGATGCACAAGTAGTATTCCCGCTTAGTACAAGTGAAGGCTAGAAAAAGACTGGGGAGCAACCAACTAGAGAGCGACAACAGTCATAAACATGCATTGAGATTAACCAACATTGAGTGCAAGCACGAGTAGGATATAAATCACCATGAACATAAATATCGTGAATGTTATGTTAATTTTGTTTGAACTACATGCGTGAACATGTGCCAAGTCAAGCCACTCGAATCATTCAAAGGAGGATACCATCCTATCATACTACATCACAACCATTTTAAAAGCATGTTGGCACGCAAGGTAAACCATTATAAACTCCTAGCTAATTAAACATGGCATGAGTAACTATAATCTCTAATTGTCATTGCAAACATGTTTCATTCATAATGGGCTGAATCAAGAACGATGAACTAATCATATATACAAAAACAAGATAGGTCGAGTTCATACCATATTTTCCTCATCTCAATCACTTCATCATATATCGTCATTATTTCCTTTCACTTGCATGACTGAACGGTGTGGATAATAATAATACTGCACGTGCATTGGACTAAGCTAGAATCTGCAAACATTTATTCAAATGAGAAGACAAGGTAATATGGGCTCTTAGTTAGATCAACAATAATGCATATGAGAGCCACTCAACATTTTCATCTTGGTCTTATCCTCTCGACCCCCAAAGAAAAGAAAAGAATTTCAAAGAAACACACTAAAATGTTTTTGGAGTTTTTGTTTTTCTGAATAAAGTAAAAACAAGAACGATAAAAACTATTTACATGGGAAAGCTCCCAACAAGCAAAAGAAGAACGGGAAATCTTTTTGGGTTATATTTTAACACTACAACTAAAAAACATGGAAAGGAAATAAGCAAAAAAGAATCTATAGCTAAATATTTTTTTCTTAAGGTTTTTCAAACACACAAGAAGAAATCGGGAAAAAGAATAAACTAACATGGACAATACAATGAAAAAGTATGAACACCGACAACTGGAATGAGTGTGTGAACATGAATGTAATGTCTATGAGAAATACACACTCCCCCAAGCTTAGACTTTTGTCCTAAGTTGGTCTACACCCATGTATCAAAGTAGCCCTCTCTGGTGTACCGAGGAGGATCCTGGGGGTTCCACTGGTTACCGAGCTCCTGCAGCTCCCACTAATAAATGGCCTCCTGATATGGGTCAAGTGATGGCTATGGTTCGTGAACTGGGGATTGCGTCCACTCCCAGTATGCATAAATATCCTTGGGCATGATGAGGTACTTGCCTTAATGAATATCAAATAAAGAAGGTGTGAGCAAGGTAATAATCTGACAAGTCTTCTCGCTAAATACCAGGTTATAAATGAGTCTCTTATCATCGTCTTTCCTAATAAAATCATGTTCTACCATACTTTCATAATCTAAGTATATAGTGGGCAGGCTTCTCCTCTTTTTCATCATGCCTAATGGGTATCTCGAAACGTTTAGCAAGGCAGGAGGCATAGATACCTCCAAAGATAGGACCCTTCGTATGGTTTAAACTCAATAGTCGAGCAACCATAGCGCCCAAACTAAAAGTTTTATCATGAAGTAAAGCATGGCGCAAAATAGCAAGGTCAGGAGCATTAAGGCCTCCACTCTCCCCGCGGCCAATTAAACATCTCCCAGCAAATAATGAGTAGTAGCCGCGACCTCTTGAGCTTGCGTTGGTTTTTCCCTTGAAGACGAAAGGGTGATGCAACAAAGTAAAGTAAGTATTTCCCTCAGTTTAGGAACCAAGGTATCAAGATGATCATGGAGCCCCAAGATGGAGATCAAAGGAGCTATATGATATTGGCCATATCATGTCACTATTATTTGATTGCATGTGATGTTTATCATGTTTTTGCATCTTGTTTACTTAGAACGATGGTAGTAAATAAGATGATCCCTCATAATAATTTCAAGAAAGTGTTCCCCCTAACTGTGCGCCGTTGCGACAGTTCATTGTTTCGAAGCACCACGTGATGATCAGGTGTGATAGATTCCAACGTTCACATACAACGGGTGTAAGACAGATTTACACACGCAATACACTTAGGTTGACTTGACGAGTCTAGCATGTACAGACATGGCCTCGGAACACAGAAGACCGAAAGGTCGAGCATGAGTCGTATAGAAGATACGATCAACATGAAGATGTTCACCGATGTTGACTAGTCCGTCTCACATGATGATCGGACACGGCCTAGTCAACTCGGATCATGTTATACTTAGATGACTGGAGAGATGTTTATCTAAGTGGGAGTTCATTGAATAATTTGATTAGATGAACTTAATTTTCATGAACTTAGTCTGAAATCTTTACAATATGTCTTGTAGATCAAATGGCCAACGTTGTCCTCAACTTCAACGCGTTCCTAGAGAAAACCAAGCTGAAAGACGATGGCAGCAACTATACGGACTGGGTCCGGAACCTGAGGATCATCCTCATAGCTGCCAAGAAAGATTATGTCCTAGAAGCACCGCTAGGTGACGCACCCGTCCCACAGAACCAAGACGTTATGAACGCTTGGCAGACACGTGCTGATGATTACTCCCTCGTTCAGTGCGGCATGCTTTACAGCTTAGAACCGGGGCTCCAAAAGCGTTTTGAGCGACACGGAGCATATGAGATGTTCGAAGAGCTGGAAATGGTTTTCCAAGCTCATGCCCGGGTCGAGAGATATGAAGTCTCCGACAAGTTCTTCAGTTGTAAGATGGAGGAAAATAGTTCTGTCAGTGAGCACATACTCAAAATGTCTGGGTTGCATAACCGCTTGACTCAACTGGGAGTTAATCTCCCGGATGACGCGGTCATTGACAGAATCCTTCAGTCGCTTCCACCAAGCTACAAGAGCTTTGTGATGAACTCCAATATGCAGGGGATGGAAAAGACCATTCCTGAAGTATTTGCAATGCCGAAATCAGCAGAGGTAGAAGTCAAAAAGGAACATCAAGTGTTGATGGTGAATAAAACCACTAAGTTCAAGAAAGGCAAGGGTAAGAAGAACTTCAAGAAGGACGGCAAGGGAGTTGCCGCGCCCGGTAAGCAAGCTGCCGGGAAGAAGCCAAAGAATGGACCCAAGCCCGAGACTGAGTGCTTTTATTGCAAGGGAAGTGGTCACTGGAAGCGGAACTGCCCCAAATACTTAGCGGACAAGAAGGCCGGCATCACAAAAGGTATATGTGATATACATGTAATTGATGTGTACCTTACCAGTACTCGTAGTAGCTCCTGGGTATTTGATACCGGTGCGGTTGCTCACATTTGTAACTCAAAGCAGGAGCTGCGGAATAAGCGGAGACTGGCGAAGGACGAGGTGACGATGCGCGTCGGGAATGGTTCCAAGGTCGATGTGATCGCCGTCGGCACGCTACCTCTACATTTACCTACAGGATTAGTTTTAAACCTCAATAATTGTTATTTAGTGCCAGCTTTGAGCATGAACATTGTATCAGGATCTCGTTTAATACGAGATGGCTACTCATTTAAATCCGAGAATAATGGTTGTTCTATTTATATGAGAGATATGTTTTATGGTCATCCTCCGATGGTGAATGGTTTATTCTTAATGAATCTCGAGCGTAATGCTACACATATTCATAGTGTGAATACCAAAAGATGTAAGGTTGATAATGATAGTCCCACATACTTGTGGCACTGCCGCCTTGGTCACATAGGTGTTAAACGCATGAAGAAGCTCCATGCAAATGGACTTTTAGAGTCTCTTGATTATGAATCATTTGACACGTGCGAACCATGCCTCATGGGTAAAATGACCAAGACTCCATTCTCAGGAACAATGGAGCGAGCAACCAACTTATTGGAAATCATACATACTGATGTGTGCGGTCCAATGAGTGTTGAGGCTCGCGGTGGCTATCATTATGTTCTCACCCTCACTGATGACTTGAGTAGATATGGGTATGTCTACTTAATGAAACACAAGTCTGAGACCTTTGAAAAGTTCAAGGAATTTCAGAGTGAGGTTGAGAATCAACATGACAGGAAAATCAAGTTCTTGCGATGAGATCATGGGGAAGAATACTTGAGTCACGAATTTGGCACACACTTAAGAAAATGTGGAATAGTTTCACAACTCCCGCCGCCTGGAACACCTCAGCATAATGGTGTGTCCGAACATCGTAATCGCACTCTATTAGATATGGTGCGATCTATGATGTCTCTTACCGATTTCCCGCTATCATTTTGGGGCTATGCTTTAGAGACCGCCACATTCACTTTAAATAGGGCTCCGTCGAAATCCGTTGAGACGACACCATATGAATTATGGTTTGGGAAGAAACCTAAGTTGTCGTTTCTAAAAGTTTGGGGATGCGATGCTTATGTCAAGAAACTTCAACCTGAAAAGCTCGAACCCAAGTCGGAAAAATGCGTCTTCATAGGATACCCTAAAGAAACTGTTGGGTATACCTTCTACCTCAGATCCGAAGGCAAGATCTTTGTTGCCAAGAATGGGTCCTTTCTAGAGAAAGAGTTTCTCTTGAAAGAAATAAGTGGGAGGAAGGTAGAACTTGATGAAGTATTACCTCTTGAACCGGTAAGTGGCGCAGCTCAAGAAAAGGTTCCTGAGGTGCCTGCACCGACTAGAGAGGAAGTTGATGATGATGATCATGAAACTTCAGATCAAGTTGCTACTGAACTTCGTAGGTCCACAAGGACACGTTCCACACCAGAGTGGTACGGCAACCCTGTCTTGGAAATCATGTTGTTAGACAACGGTGAACCTTCGAACTATGAAGAAGCGATGGCGGGCCCGGATTCCGACAAATGGCTGGAAGCCATGAAATCCGAGATAGGATCCATGTATGAAAACGAAGTATGGACTTAGACTGACTTGCCCGTTGATCGGCGAGCCATAGAAAATAAATGGATCTTTAAGAAGAAGATAGACGCGGATGGTAATGTGACCATCTATAAAGCTCGGCTTGTCGCTAAGGGTTAGCGACAAGTTCAAGGGGTTGACTACGATGAGACTTCCTCACCCGTAGCGAAGCTGAAGTCTGTCCGAATCATGTTAGCAATTGCCGCATTCTATGATTATGAGATATGGCAGATGGACGTCAAAACGGCATTCCTTAATGGTTTCCTTAAGGAAGAATTGTATATGATGCAGCCGGAAGGTTTTGTCGATCCTAAGAATGCTGACAAGGTGTGCAAGCTCCAATGCTCGATTTATGGGCTGGTGCAAGCATCTCGGAGTTGGAACATTCGCTTTGATGAGATGATCAAAGCGTTTGGGTTTATGCAGACTTATGGAGAAGCCTGCATTTACAAGAAAGTGAGTGGGAGCTCTGTAGCATTTCTCATATTGTATGTGGATGACATACTGTTGATGGGAAATGATATAGAATTCTTGGAAAGCATAAAGGCCTATTTGAACAAGTGTTTTTCAATGAAGGACCTTGGAGAAGCTGCTTATATATTAGGCATCAAGATCTATAGAGATAGATCGAGACGCCTCATTGGTCTTTCACAGAGTATGTACCTTGACAAGATATTGAAGAAGTTGAAAATGGATCAGTCAAAGAAGGGGTTCTTGCCTATATTGCAAGGTACGAGATTGAGCTTGGCTCAATGCCCGACCACGGCAGAAGATAGAGAAAAGATGAGTGTCGTCCCCTATGCCTCGGCCATAGGGTCTATCATGTATGCTATGCTGTGTACCAGACCTGATGTAAACCTTGCCGTGAGTTTGGTAGGAAGGTACCAAAGTAATCCCGGCATGGAACACTGGACAGCGGTCAAAAATATCCTGAAGTACCTGAAAAGGACTAAGGAAATATTTCTCGTTTATGGAGGTGACGAAGAGCTCGTCGTAAAGGGTTACGTCGATGCTAGCTTCGACACAGATCTGGATGACTCTAAGTCACAAACCGGATACGTGTATATTTTGAATGGTGGGGCAGTAAGCTGGTGCAGTTGCAAGCAAAGCATTCTGGCGGGATCTACATGTGAAGCGGAGTACATGGCAGCCTCGGAGGCAGCACATGAAGCTATCTGGGTGAAGGAGTTCATTACCGACCTAGGAGTCATACCCAATGCGTCGGGCCCGATGACTCTCTTCTGTGACAACACTGGAGCTATTGCCCTTGCCAAGGAGCCCAGGTTTCACAGGAAGACCAGGCATATCAAGCATCGCTTCAACTCCATCCGTGTAAGTGTTCAGAATGGAGACATAGAGATTTGTAAAGTACATACGGACCTTAATGTAGCAGATCCGTTGACTAAACCTCTCCCTAGAGCAAAACATGATCAACACCAGAATTCCATGGGTGTCCAATTCATCACAATGTAACTAGATGATTGACTCTAGTGCAAGTGGGAGACTGTTGGAAATATGCCCTAGAGGCAATAATAAAATGGTTATTATATTTCCTTGTTCATGATAATTGTCTAGTATTCATGCTATAATTGTATTATCCAGAAATCGTAATACATGTGTGAATACATAGACCACAATGTGTCCCTAGTGAGCCTCTAGTTGACTAGCTCGTTTATCAACAGATAGTCATGGTTTCCTGGCTATGGACATGGGGATGTCATTGATAACGTGGTCACATCATTAGGAGAATGATGTGATGGACAAGACCCAAACATAAGCATAGCACAAAGATCGTGTAGTTCGTTTGCTGTAGCTTTTCTAGATGTCAAGTATCATTTCCTTAGACCATGAGATTGTGCAACTCCCGGATACCGTAGGAGTGCCTTGGGTGTGCCAAACGTCACAACGTAACTGGGTGACTATAAAGGTACATTATAGGTATCTCCGAAAGTGTTTGTTGGGTTGGCATGAATCGAGACTGGGATTTGTCACTCCGTATGACGGAGAGGTATCTCTGGGCCCACTCGGTAATGCATCATCATAATGAGCTCAATGTGATCAAGTGGTTGATCACGGGATCATGCATTATGGTGCGAATAAAGTGACTTGCCGGTAACGAGACTGAACAAGGTATTGGGATACCGACGATCGAGTCTCGGGCAAGTAACGTACCGATTGACAAAGGGAATTGAGTACGGGATTGATTAGGTCCTCGACATCATGGTTCATCCGATGAGATCAGCGAGGAGCATGTGGGAGACAACATGGGTATCCAGATACCGCTGTTGGTTATTGACCAGAGAGTCGTCTCGGTCATGTCTGCTTGTCTCCCGAACCCGTAGGGTCTACACACTTAAGGTTCGGTGACACTAGTGTTGTATAGATATGAGTATGCAGTAATCTGAAAGTTGTTCGGGGTCCCGGATGAGATCCTGGACGTCACGAGGAGTTCCGTAATGGTCCGGAGGTGAAGAATTATATATAGGAAGTGTAGTTTCGGCCATCGGGAAAGTTTCGGGGTCACTAGTATTGTACCGGGACCACCGGGAGGGGCCACCCATCCCGGAGGGCCCCATGGGCTGAAGTGGGGAGGGGAACCAGCCCATAGTGGGCTGGTGCGCCCCCCCCTTGGGCCCCCCATGCGCCTAGGGTTGGGAACCCTAGGGGAGGGGGCGCCTCCACTTGCCTTGGGGGGTACTCCACCCCCTGGCCGCCGCCCCCCCTAGGAGATCCCATCTCCTAGGGCCGGCGCACCCCCCTAGGGGGCCTATATAAAGGGGGGGGCAGCCGCACCTCAAGTCTTGGCGCCTGCCTCTCCCCTGCTACACCTTTCCCTCTCGCAGAAGCTCGGCAAAGCCCTGCTGCGATCACTGCTGCATCCACCACCACACCGTCGTGCTGCTGGATCTTCATCAACCTCTCCTTCCCCCTTGCTGGATCAAGAAGGAGGAGACGTCATCCGCTCCGTACGTGTGTTGAACGCGGAGGTGCCGTCCGTTCGGCACTTGGTCATCGGTGATTTGGATCACGGCGAGTACGACTCCATCATCCCCGTTCTCTTGAATGCTTCTGCTCGCGATCTACAAGGGTATGTAGATGCACTCTCCTCTCGTTGCTAGTTGACTTCATAGATTGATCTTGGTGAAACGTAGGAATTTTTTTTTGTTTTCTGCAATGTTCCCCAACACAATCCAGTAGGAGACAACGAACAAGTCAACGAATACTTGCACAAACAATCAACAACTTGCACCCAACGCGATAAAGGAGTTGTCAATCCCTTCACGGTTACATGCAAAAGTGAGATCTGATAGAGATAGATAAACTGTAAAGTAAATATTTTTGGTTTATAGATCGAAAAGTAAAAGATTGCAAAGGAAGTAAATCGGAAACTAAAATTATAGATCAGAAACTTATATGATGGAAAATAGACCCGGGGGCCATAGGTTTCACTAGAGGCTTCTCTCAAGATAGAAAATATTACGGTGGGTGAACAAATTACTATCGAGCAATTGATAAAAAGCGCAAAGTTATGACGATATCTAAGGCAATGATCATGAATATAGGCATCACGTCCATGTCAAGTAGACCGACTCCTGCCTGTATCTACTACTATTACTCCACACATCGGCCGCTATCCAGCATGCATCTAGAGTATTAAGTTCATAAAGAACAGAGTAACACTTTAAGCAAGATGACATGATGTAGAGGAATTAACTCAAGCAATATGATGAAAACCCCATCTTTTTATCATCTATGGAAACAATACAATACATGCCTTGCTGCCCCTACTGTCACTGGGAAAGGACACCACAAGATTGAACCCAAAGCTAAGCACTTCTCCCATTGCAAGAAAAACCAATCTAGTTGGCCAAACCAAATCGATAGTTCGAAGAGACTTGCAAAGATATCAAATCATGAATATAAGAATTCAGAGAAGATTCAAATAATATTCATAGATAAGTTGATCATAAATCCACAATTCATCGGATCTCGGCCAACACATCGCAAAAAAGTATTACATCGAATAGATCTCCAAGAACATCGAGGAGAACATGGTATTGAGAATCAAAGAGAGAGAAGAAGCCATCTAGCTACTAGCTATGGACCCGTAGGTCTGAGGTAAACTACTCATGCTTCATCGGAAGGGTAATGGTGTCGATGTAGAAGCCCTTCGTGATCGAATCCCCCTCCGGCGGGACGCCAGGAAAAGCCCCTAGATGGGATCTCACGGGTACATAAGGTTGCGGCGGTGGAAAAGTGTTTTCGTACCTCTCTTTGTTTGTTTGGGGATATATGATAATATATAGGCGAAGAAACTAGGTCGGTGGAGTCATGAGGGGCCCACAAGGGTGGGGGCGCTCCCTACCCCCCCCCCCCAGGCGCGCCCTCCATCCTTCTGGCCGCCTTGTGGCTTCTCTGACTTGCACTCCAAGTCCTCTGGATGTCTTCTAGTCCAAGAAAAATTCATCACGAAAGTTTTATTCCATTTGGACTCCGTTTGGTATTCCTTCTGCGAAACTCTAAAACAAGGAAAAAACAGAAACTGGCACTGGGCTCTAGGTTAATAGGTTAGTCCCAAAAATAATATAAAATAGCTACTAATGCATATAAAACATCCAAAACAGGTAATATAATAGCATGGAACAATCAAAAATTATAGATACGTTGGAGACATATCAAGCATCCCCAAGCTTAATTCCTGCTCGTCCTCGAGTAGGTAAATGATAAAAAAATATTGATGTGGAATGCTACCTAACATATTTTTCTATGAAATTTCTTTTATTGTGGCATGAATGTTGAGATCCGTATGATTCAAAACAAAAGTTTAATATTGACATAAAAACAATAATACTTCAAGCATACTAACAAGGCAATTATGTCTTCTCAAAATAACATTGCAAAGAAAGCTTATCCCTACAAAATCATATAGTCTGGCTATACTCCATCTTCATCACACATAATATTTAAATCATGCACAACCCCGATGACAAGCCAAGCAATTGTTTCATACTTTTGATGTTCTCAAACTTTTTCAACTTTCACGCAATACATGAGCGTGAGCCATGGACATAGCACTATAGGTGGAATAGACGGTGGTTGTGGAGAAGACAAAAAGAAGGAGATAGTCTCACATCAACTAGGCGTATCAACGGGCTATGGAGATGCCCATTAATAGATACCAATGTGAGTGAGTAGGGATTGTCATATAACGGATGCACTAGAGCTATAAGTTCATGAAAGCTCAAAAAGAAACTAAGTGGGTGTGCATCCAACTTGCTTGCTCACAAAGATCTAGGACAATTTGAGGAAGCCTGGAATATACAAGCCAAGTTTTATAATGAAAAATTCCCACTAGTATATGGAAGTGACAATATAGGAGACTCTCTATCATGAAGATTATGGTGCTACTATGAAGCACAAGTGTAGTAAAAGAATAGTAGCATTGCCCCTTCTCTCTTTTATCTCGTTTATTATTTTTATTTTTTTATTAGGGCCTTCTCTCATTTTTTGGCCTCTTTTTTCATCTGGAGTCTCATCCCGACTTGTGGGGGAATCATAGTCTCCATCATCCTTTCCTCACATGGGACAATGCTCTAATAATGAAGATCATCATACTTTTATTTACTTACAACTCAAGAATTACAACTCGATACTTAGAACAAAATATGACTCTATATGAATGCCTCCGGTAGTGTACCGGGATGTGCAATGAATCAAGAGTGACATGTATGCAAGAATTATGAACGGTGGCTTTGCCACAAATACGATATCAACTACATGATCATGCAAAGCAATATGACAATGATGGAGCGTGTCATAATAAACGGAAAGGTGGAATGTTGCATGGCAATATATCTCAGAATGAATATGGAAATGCCATAATAGGTTGGTATGATGACTGTTTTGAGGAAGGTATATGGTGGGTTTATGGTACCGGCGAAACTTGGGCGGTACTAGAGAGGCTAGCAATTATGGAAGGTGAGAGTGTGTATAATCCATGGACTCAACATTAGTCATAAAGAACTCATATAATTATTGCAAAAATCTAATAGTTATCGAAATGAAGTACAATGTGCATGCACCTAGGGGGATAGATTGGTAAGAAAAGACCATCACTTGTCCCCGACCGCCACTCATAAGGAAGACAATCAATAAATAAATCATGCTCCGACTTCATCACATAATGGTTCACCATACGTGCATGCTACGGTAATCACAAACTTTAACACAAGTATTTCTCAAATTCACAATTACTTACTAGCATGACTTTAATATAACCATCTTCATATCTCAAAACAATCATAAGGAATCAAACTTCTCATAGTATTCAATGCACTTTATATGAAAGTTTTTATTATATCCCTCTTGGATGCCTATCATATTAGGACTAAATTTATAACCAAAGCAAATTACCATGTTGTTTAGAAACTCTCGAATAATATATGTGAAGCACGAGAGTTCATTAATTTCTATAAAATAAAACCACCACCGTGCTCTAAAAAGATATAAGTGAAGCACTAGAGCAATATTGCCTAGCTCAAAAGATATAAGTGAAACACATACAGTATTCTAATAAATCACGATTCATGTGTGTCTCTCTCAAAAGGTGTGTATGACGGTGTCCTTGACTAGGGGGTACTCACCACGTCATCTCCCGACCATCTGGATCGGGCCGAGGACCCCCATGGCAGTTCACTCATGGGCCACTTCGGGCAGCCCATGACGCATACAAGGGAGATCCCACAAGCCTTGGCGCACATGACGAGGACTCTCCTAAACCCTAGGCCTCTGGTGTGTTATATAAACCGAGGCCAGGCTAGTCAATAGACAACATCTAATATTCATTAGAACAATCTTGTGGTAGACACATGTAATCTGTACTATCCCACATATGAATACGATCAAAAGCAGGACGTACGGTATTATCTCTTCGAGAGAGCCCGAACCTGGGTAAAATCCTATGTCCATATTACCATCGCTCCAAGACGCCTAGCTTAGGACCCCTACTACGAGATATGTCGGATATATAACCGACATTGGTGTTCTCATTGAGAGCCTGCTGGTAGTCGCCTCGGTGCGATGGGAATTCGAGTCGTCTCTAGCGCGATCTACGTATCGGAACCGAACTTTATTGTCGATGCCGGCTTCTTCATCGCCGGCTCGACTGGTCACCTCAGCTGGACCAAGGACCGCTCTCCACATCAGATCATCAAGATCGGACGGATACTTTCATCATCATCAACTCAAATCTCGACCGAGGCCATGGAAAAATCATCCAAGGAGCTCGGGGGCTAAACGTCAACATTGCCCTCGTGTGATCGCACAGTTTTTTTGTACAGCAGACTTGTTTTCACTGCCACCTCCTACTCGGAAGTCAATTTGACGAACCCTTTGGTGGAATTGTGCGGAATCGAGTATACAATAACCTTGTAAAATTTCGTCGCCTTCCGATGGAGGAATCTCTGGCGATCTATGATATACTGAATAGGTCTTCAGTTATTATTATTATTTCTTTCAATTATTATTATTTCTTTCTTGCACTATTTTATGTGTGCAGATAATCAACTTCAACTGCGTCACACGGTCAACTCCGTGGGCCGATGTCGTCGTCCTGCCTGTATCGATCAAGTTATGGTGTCGCCTCAGCGCGCGTCCCTATGTTGGCATCTCCGCGGCAACTCTGTCGGGACGACCTTTACATTCAGGCCATATTTATTTAATTATTTACTTTACTTAAATTGATTAAGTAGAGGATTTCTATATAAGAAAATATATTATTATCTCGGGCTTGCACTATTTTATCTGTCCAGTCAATTGACTTAGACTGGGCTGCACTGTCACCTCGGCGTGCCGACGTCCGCAATCTAATTGTGTCGTTGCCTTGGCGCGCTGCCCTGTGTTGGAAACCCCGTGTCGCCGCCTCATCAACCAACTCAACCGGAGACTCCGGCGTCACCCACAGACCAGCTCCATCACCTCGGCTAGATCAGGGGCTTCACCTCTTCGGAGTGCCGAGCTCTTCGCTCGGCCACCTCGGGCTTGGGGGTTGGGACCTCGGTCAAGTCGAGGACTACACATCATGTTGAATCTGTCAAAGTTCACTCGTCGTCCTCGTCCCGCCACAAGCCGTGATCGCGTCATCAACACCGAGCACATTAACCAGCTAAGTTGCTTTCATGCTCACACTTTTTAATTTTTATTCGGTTCAACCAAGTATTAAATTTAACACCTCTATTATCCAAGTTAACTGGGGGCTCTTAAAAATTATATGAGCCATTTTATAATAAAAGTTTTGTTCTTAGTCGTTGCAAAGTCTTTTTCTACCACTCCTTTCTCGACTCGAGTGTGTGGTCAACAGCCGGATAGCCTGGTTTCTCTTTAATGCCGCTCGAGTTCAGTTTGCTAAATTGGACTGAGAAGCACTCTACCTTCGAGATAGGAGGTTGAAGCCGAAGGCTGACCCGCTTGAAGCCTTGAGATCGGACGTGTCATGTTAAAGCACGACAGAAGCACAAACTAATTTTAAGACCTATTTTCGGATTAGCACCAAATGACTTGATTTGGTTCGGCTGCCAAATTTTTACATAAGCTTTTGCCTTTTCAAGCTTCTAGCACTTTTAGGCTATCTGTATGTTTTTCTTTCAGGAAGCGGGACATCCTCATGACCGAGGTGCCCTGCATAATAATTTAGCTCCGGAGATCTTTTTCAACCCACAGCTCGGCATCTTTCCTGCCGAACTACACCTCAGCATTGATAAAACACATGCTACATCGGGACTAGTTCCCGAGCAGTGCAATGCCAGGTGTCTTTAAAGCATTAGCAATATTAACGGGGGGCTACGACTGAAGCCGAACCCACCAAAAGCCAAGGTACTCCATGGACTCCTCGACAAAACATTCTCCTATATTGCTTTATATGCATCGGTTCGAATTGTGTCTTCGGTCAATAGTTGGGTTGCCCGACTCATGTGCTTGCCTCCTATGTTTCGCTTTGTTCGGCTAGGTGTGCAAAAGGAGAACCACTACGATTGTGCTTCCAGCTCGAATGGTTAAGCACCTTAGTGGAGAAAGCTGAAAACTGACTGTCACAATGAGCGTAAACTGGTCAGCGATCCGATGACTGTGTCAAACTATAGATCGATAGAGGTCACCCCGTGTTAGACGATGAGCCTTTCATAAAACTGGTCGAAGTGTTAATGGCTTGTCCTGGGCTGACGACAAACACTGACCGAGGGCTAGTAACTAGCCTTCCCATTTTAAAGCTCCTATGACTAAGTGAAAGATATAAAGCCCACATATCTAATTGCCTTATTTCTGCTAACACAACCGCCTCCGGGCACCGAGACGTCGGGTAAGGGTTGTCTTGTTACTGCGGAAACACCCTGCGTAGCATCTACAAAGGGGTAGAAGCCAGCGATGGGCCACTTTCAGATTATAAATAGTCACAATGGAGTCAAAATAAACATATATCATCATCATTTGTATTCAATATACGAGTGCTGCCTTCCGTGATTATCGTTATAAAGCCATAAATATGCATCAATTTGACTTAAGATTTTGGCCAAGCTGGGTTGCCTGGCTCCTGTGCTTACCCCTACATTCCCGATTGTTCGTCTAGGCGGTAAAGGGAGCACCTCTGGGATTGTTACTATCGGGTCATCCGGGTTAGTACCTCAGACTGGGTGAAGCCAAAAGCTAGCAATCTTAAATGATATAATTGTTCGGCAACGACGTAATTGAAAATTTTGGTTCTTTAAGACCATAGAGTTTGGGAACTTTCCCCAAACTAAATCCTCAATATTTTCCTCCCACATTGATCGGAGGTGAGGTTTCATGATCATGATCAGCATGACAACCCAAAGAAAGGAACCTATAATGCAACTATTTTTCTCAGAAGATGTTTCTGACGTTAAAAAGTAATATAACATATCTCTCCGCGTACCTTTGTTTATAAAACCATATGGCTGCATTGCCTTGTTTGCCATAAATCTTTGCCTTTATAAAGGCTTTATAAAGTAGTACAAACACTCCCCGGCTACTGGCCGAGGAGGTTGAAGCCGATGGTCGGTCAACAAAGTTTTGTACAATGCGGATCCGAGCATTAATGATGTAGAGCACTTGGATACATAGAATCATTACACATAAATTGTGAGTTTACTCCGGATATCGATCCTTAATTCGTCCACCCGTGCCCACATTAAGGCTCAGGGGCTACTGGGCTTTGCGCTTATCCTTTACAAATATTAAAGGGGCACTTCGATCCCCTGATCCGGTGTTGCCACCCGACCAGTGGCTCGGGGGCTACTGCATCACGTATTCAATGCAGAAATTTCAAAATGCTCGGTGTTCGGTTTGACCGAGCTATGGGCAAACGCATCTTCGGACAACAATATGTACCATCTGGACCTATCCGGCATCAAGCTAATATATTACGGCACCTTCTCAGGACCCTCTCTCAAGGGCCCGTTCGCCGATCACTATTTCCTCTAATGTATTACACCGCGTTTCTATTCCTAAGTATGTTGTCGAGCTGGGAATTGATCCTCCGACCGGTTTCATGAATTGACCTGAGTCTCACGGGCTATTGGGGTCAGCGGTTTGATTTTATCCTTCAAGTGCATCCAGGATATTAGGCCAACACGCACCTTGAGGGCTACTAGCTATACATCTCGGCAGAGAATACATTGCACAAATCAAAATTAAATTCATAAAAATCAGCCCGTGGCCGAGGTGGTGCACCACCTCGGATACAGTCTGGTGTTGGTGCTTGGCTGCAAAAGATACCTTGGAAGTAGTCTAGCATAAAGCTTGGTTGCAAGGGGCTGGCTCCATAGAGGGCATCTCCGACATTAAGCTCGGTTGAACCCTTTTAACTTTTTCAAGACTGAGGTAATCTATGACAACTCGGATATTGTCTGGCGCTGGAACTTGGATACAGTCCGGCACTGGAACTTGGATGTAGTACAACGTTAGAGCTCGGACGCGAGATGTGACACCCCAAGACCGACGCTCCAGAAGACCTCCATATTTTCGTGACCTCCATGTGTTTCATTTGTGCTTGCTCTATTTATTTTTGCATTGCATCATGTCATCATGCCATCATGTCATTTAATTTTGTAAAAGTTGACTAAATAAATTGCATGGATCTTCGGTCCATTTAAATCGAGGGAAATTCACATGGTGAAATTCTCTTTAAAACATAGCATCCCAATATTTAGGGAGCTATAATAAATATCCTGTTAATTTTCGGAATCACCCTTAAACACACTTGCAAATAATCACATGCCTTTTTTCGCTTCAAGTTTGGTCCCCAAACTTTTCCTGTAAATTCTTTCGTCACTTTCCCGAGCTCCACCTAAATTCTCAACAATTTTTGGGCACTTCAAAACCCTAGTCCTAGTTCAAACCTTTTGATTAAATTCGGATGAGTTTGAATTTAAACCTTGCAATCTTGCCCACTCCAATTTTCTTGAAACGAGCACATTTTTTGAGTCCGGGAAATTTATCCGTGTATCCAACTTCTTCCCCTACCCTCCTCTTTCTTTTTCTTCTCCGGAATTGTTTTCTGCTAAAGAAAATAAGAGAAGGGATGGAGGGAGAGCCTGCACCCGCCAGCCTCTTGGGCCTAGGCCTGCCATGCCGGCCCATTTGCACTGAGGCCATCCATTCCCGCAGCCCAGCCCCCGCTCTAACCCTAGCTAAACTAGCCCGATCTCCTGCATCCCTCCTCCTCGCTCCCTCGCGCCGCCAGAGACCCTCTGCCCGATCCCCTCTCTCCCTCGCACCACCACCCTCACACAGCGCTCGATCCCATCGCGCCTGTGCCTGATCCCATCTCCCTCTCGATCCCTCCCTCGCACCTCAGCATCGCCGAGCCCTCGCGCCTTGACCCGATTCCCTCCTGCCACGAGAACCCGTCTCCGACGCCTGCGCGCGACCGCGTCGGCCTCTCCTTCCTCGCGCCGCACCACCAGACCTCCGCTCGACCTCAACCTCCTCCTTCTCGCCCCTCTGCCGCCTCCTTGCGCGCCTCGGCCTCCTTCGCCGTCTCGCCGCTTGCCATGACCGCCGTCGCGGAGCTCCCAGCCTTCGGCAACCGTTGATGCAGCCCGGAGTCCCTGCCTTGCCCTGCCTCCGTCGCCGGCCACTTCGTTCCCCTACTCCACGCGCCCATCCTGGAGCCGCCTTGGCCTCATTTCCGGCGGGTTCCCGTGCGCCCTCTCCCGACCAAGTCCTCGTTGCCAAGTTCCACTGTCGCCGCCACGCCCTGCATCCGCGTCGCTGCCGTCGTGTGCAGCCGCCCCGAGCTCGCCATATGGCATGCTCTGTGCTTCCATGGCTCTACCTGATGTTGATTCGTGCTGCTGCTTGACTTGGTTGTACAACCTTGAGGCCTACTGTCGTTGAACGCCAAGACGCAGCCTCGAGGCCTCCATGCTTGCTGCCAAATATCACCTTGGCACAACTTGCACCCCATGCATATGTGATCCTCATTCGCATGCCAAGACCGGACTCGTCAAGCACCCTTTGGATGCGCGAAGTGCCACGACGTCGCATAAATTTCTTCTTGAATGTGTACGACTACGCGGATTCGCCAAGTACCACGACATCCGGAGCCCCTTGGAAACGTCAAGTTCAACTACCATCGCAAGACCGAGACTGACAAGTCCGGAGACCCCAAGTACCACGACAACCCCGAAGGGTTTCAAGTCCGTCAAGCTCCTCTACCGATGACTCGAACGGCTACGAAATGTGCACCATTACCGTTGACCCCCGAAGGACTTGGATTTGTCAAGTTCCCCTCTGAACCGGGAACCACTACTTTCGCTAACATCGAAATCGAACCGTCCGGAAATGCACACTTCAAAGGTATAACGTCGAGACGACCGCCGTGAACGAATGCATGTGTTGTATGAGATGCACCATATGTTTGCACCATGTCCGATTTGTCTCTCGTTTCCTTGCCACTAACCCGTGGGAACCCGGTAGTCGGGAGCACCCCACCATCTTCCTCAACTAGCTCACGCCCTATCCTTTTCACCGGCATCTCAATTGAGTTACCGAAACCGGAACGTTGTCGTGGCACCGTTTTCGTACCGTGGCACCCTTTCTTTCCACCACGGTGACAAATGCTTCATAATATGCTCATTTCAACTTTTAACAAAAATTGCATAAAACTTGCTAATGTCATCTGCATCATGATAAGAACATCAAGAATGTTTAAATTGTTGCTTGCTTTAATATTGCTAAATGACATATGGGGATTTTTCGGAATTGTTGCTTGTTGTTCCGGCCTCACTTAAACTTGCTTAGATAGGTAATTTTATTATGTTTCACCTCTTGCCATGTTTAATAACATTTAATATTGTTGGGTACATAACAGGAGAGAACTAAATAAATGTATGTGGTGTTTCGTCAATATGCAACTCGTTGCATATTGAGCTCCGCTTAACTTGTAGTATTGTTTGTGCATATTGCCATGCCTCATTAAACCGTACATGCATCATACTTGGTTGTGCATCATGCCATGTTTATGTGATGGTTGTTTACTATGTTGCTTGCTTCTTTCCGGGTTGCTTCTCTCGTAAGCTTCGGTTTCGGTCCGGAGTTGTGAGGATTCGTTCGACTATCTCCATTTGCCTTCTTCATGGACTCGTTCTTCTTCCTTGCGGGATCTCAGGCAAGATGACCATACCCTCGATATCACTTCTATATTTGCTTGCTAGATGTTCGCTCTATCGCTATGTCGCGCTACCTATCACTTGTTTATCATGCCTCCCATATTGCCATGTCAAGCCTCTAACCCACCTTCCTAGCAAACCGTTGTTTGGCTAAGTTACCACTTTTGCTCAGCCCCTCTTATAGCATTGCTAGTTGCAGGTGTCGTGCAGTTTGTTCCCTGTTGGAACATGGATATGTTGGGATATCACAATATCTCTTATTTAATTAATGCATCTATATACTTGGTAAAGGGTGGAAGGCTCGGCCTTATGCCTGGTGTTTTGTTCCACTCTTGCCGCCCTAGTTTCCATCTTACCGTTGTTATGTTCCTTGATTTTGCGTCCCTAACACGATGAGGGGTATGGGACCCACTTAACAGTTCAATTTGAATAAAACTCCTCCAACAAGGCCCAACCTTGGTTTTACATTTGCCTAACAACCTATAACTTTCCCTTGGGGTTGCAAACCTGAGGGTCATCTTTATTTTAACCCCCCGGGCCAGTGCTCCTCTGAGTGTTGGTCCGAACTAGAGTCCTTTGCAGGGCCACCTCGGGGAAACTTGAGGGCTGGTTTTAGTTGTACGGAGTGCTCATCCGGTGTGCCCTGAGAACGAGATATGTGCATCCCCTATTGGGATTTGTCAGCACAGTCGGGTGGTCTTGCTGGTTTAGTTTTACCATTGTCGAAATGTCTTGTGCACCGGGATTCCGAGTCTGATCGGGTGTTCCGCGATGGGGGATTGTCTCCGCGGATCGTGAGCTTGTGATGGGCTAAGTTGGGACACCCCTGCAGGGTTTAAACTTTCGAAAGCCGTGCCCGCAGTTATGTGGCAGATGGGAATTTGTTAATGTCCGGTTGTAGAGAACTTGACTCTTGACTTAATTAAAATACATCAACCGCGTGTGTAGCCGTGATGGTCTCTTCTCGGCGGAGTCCGGGAAGTGAACACGGTCTTGTGTTTGCTACCTCTTGAGCACTGCGTTGGTTTTCACTTGAAGAGGAAAGGGTGATGCAGTAAAGTAGCGTAAGTATTTCCCTCAGTTTTTGAGAACCAAGGTATCAATCCAGTAGGAGATCACGCTTGAGTCCCACGCACCTACACAAACAAATAAGAACCTTGCAACCAACGCGATAAAGGGGTTGACAATCCCTTCACGGTCACTTACGAGAGTGAGATCTGATAGATATGATAAGATAATATTTTTGGTATTTTTATGATAAAGAGAAATAAAGATGCAAAGTAAAATAAACGGCAATGGAAATAACTAAGTGTTGGAATATTAATATGATGGAAGATAGACCCGGGGGCCATAGGTTTCACTAGTGGCTTCTCTCAAGAGCATAAGTATTACGGTGGGTAAACGAATTACTATCGAGCAATTGATAGAAAAGTGAATAATTATGAGAATATCTAGGTATGATCATGTATATAGGCATCACATCCGAGACAAGTAGACCGAAACGATTCTGCCTCTACTACTATTACTCCACACATCGACCGCTATCCAGCATGCATCTAGAGTATTAAGTTCATAAGAACAGAGTAATGCTTTAAGTAAGATGACATGATGTAGAGGGGTAAACTCATGCAATATGATATAAACCCCATCTTTTTATCCTCGATGGCAACAATACAATACGTGTCATTTCCCTTTCTGTCACTGGGATCGAGCACCGCAAGATTGAACCCAAAGCTAAGCACTTCTCCCATTGCAAGAAAGATCAATCTAGTAGGCCGAACCAAACTGATAATTCAAAGAGACTTGCAAAGATAAACCAATCATACATAAAAGAATTTAGAGATTCAAATATTGTTCATAGATAAACTGGATCATAAACCCACAATTCATCGGATCTTGACAAACACACCGCAAAAGAAGACTACATCGAATAGATCTCCAAGAAAATCGAGGATAACTTTGTATTGAGATCCATAGAGAGGGAAGAAGCCATCTAGCTAATAACTATGGACCCGAAGGTCTGAAGTAAACTACTCACACATCACCGGAGAGGCCATGGAGTTGATGTAGAGGCCCTCCATGATCAATGCCCCCTCCGGCGGAGCTCCGGAAAAGGCCCCGAGATGGGATCTCTTGGGTACAGAAGGTTGCGGCGGTGGAATTAGGTTTTCTTGGTGCTCCTGGATGTTTGGGGGTACGTGGATATATATAGGAGGAAGAAGTACATTGGTGGAGCAACGAGGGGCCCACGAGGGTGGAGGGCGTGCCCAGGGGTAGGTCCGCCCCCCTGCCTCGTGCCCTCCTTGATCGTTTCTTGACGCCCACTCCAAGTCTCCTGGATCACGTTTGTTGAGAAAATCACGTTCCCGAAGGTTTCATTCCGTTTGGACTCCGTTTGATATTCCTTTTCGGCGAAACTCTAAAATAGGAAAAAACAACAATTTGGGTTGGGCCTCAGGTTAGTAGGTTAGTCCCAAAAATGATAGAAGTGTAAAATAAAGCCCATTAACATCCAAAATAGATAATATAATAGCATGGAGCAATCATAAATTATAGATACGTTGGAGACGTATTAGTGTTATGCTTGAACGTAAGTAGTTTTAGGATCACTTCTAGCTTCTCGACCATTGTGTTGCTTCTCTTCTCGCTCTTATTTGCGTATGTTAGCCACCATATTTGCTTAGCACTCGCTGCAGCTCCACCTCATTACCTTATCCTACCCATAAGCTTAAATAGTCTTGATCTCACGGGTGTGAGATTGCTGAGTCCTCGTGACTCACAGATACTTCCAAACAGTTGCAGGTACCGATGATACCAGTGCAGGTGATGCAACCGAGCTCAAGTGGGAGCTCGATGAAGATCTTGGTCGTTGTTATGTGTCTTTTCCAGATGATCGGTAGTGGTGCCCAGTTGGGACGATCGGGGATCTAGCATATGGGATTGTCTTCTTTTATTCTGGTTCCATAGTCAGACCTTGATTGTACTCTGGACGATGTATGTTTAACTTGTTTTTTTTGTGAATTGGCGATTGTAAGCCAACTCTTTATCCCTTTCTTATTCAATACATGGGATTGTGTGAAGATTACCCCTCTTGCGACAAACCACCATGTGGTTATGCCTCTAAGTCGTGCTTCAACTGAAAGGACGTGCGGTGCCCCCGTGTGGTTTTGGTAATTGATGACATTCTCTATGGACTAATGGTTGCATTGAGTTATATTTGAAGGATTTTTTCATAGGCTTTCTTGAAGTCCACGTGTTGGTTTCAAGGAGTTTATGGGTTGACCAAGGTGCTATTAAGGAATTATCCAAAGATTGGTCATGTGAGTGTTGAGCTTATTGCAAGCATGTCTTGAAGAAGAAGATTGTGTGATCATTCATGTTTACCTTCAAGACATCATCCACACGAAGAGAGTTGGAAATATTGAAGGTTGATCAAGACTAAGTCAAGAGTGAATCAAGTTGATCAACTCACAAAGCATAGAAGATGTACCGAGAGGGATCAAGTGATCCCATGGTATGGTAAGCATTGTCCATTGCACTTTGTGTACTAACCCATGGTCTATGTGAGAGTCTATGTGGGGTTAGGTACGTGTCCATGGGCTTGCGTCAAGAGGAAGATATCATACAACCCATGGAAAGGATGACATCAAGTGGTGATCGTCATCAAGATTGCCGTGTGCAAGTTCAAGTGGAGCATCACGAAGAGATCAAGTTCTTGAAGCTTGCCATCCATTGTGGTGTCAATGGACTTGTGAAGATGTGCCGAAGAGTGGCTCATCCATAGTGGAGTATGGGGGAGCAATCATCTAGTCTCCATCGACCCAATGCAATAAAGAAAGGTGGTCCATCTTGAGGAGGACAAGATCGTCATCATCTAGCTCAAGTGGATCATGTGCAAGGCAAAGGTTTGCCCTTGATAGGGTTTCTATTTTACCGGTCTCATGGTGGTAGTTGGGAGACCGGGTTATAGGATCGATAGCTGTACTATCAAGGGGGGCTCTCAAGTGAGTAGCTTGATCGTATCGTTTGTCGAGAGCTAAAACCATTGCATCCTTGCATCATGTTTCTTGGTTCTTGTTTGGTTCTCTTTGTGAGTCTTAGAGCTTATGGTCATCTTGATTACAAGCTTGAGTTCATCGAAAACGGAGTTTGCATGCGTCTTCTATGATGTTTTCGGTGTTGGAGGTTTTACCGGTCTTATCCGAGGAAGGGTTCTCACCTTTTTCTTTTGGGATTTTTCTCATTTTCTTATTATTGGTATTTCTATCAAGATTGTGTTAGCCCTTGTCTCTAGCTTTCCAACAAACTTGGTTTCGTCAAATTCGGAGTCCGTTTGCAGAAGTTGTGGTAGTTTTGGTGTTCTGAAAAGGCTGCAGCGATACTACCGCGGGTAGGAGCGGAAGTAATTTTTTACTACCGCCCTTGGGAGCGGTACTACCGCTTGGAGCAGTACTACCGCGGCTACTTCTGTGGCTACTTCCGCTCGGGACCAAAAACTCGTCACAAGTCCAGTGGTGGTAGGCACGGATGTAATTTTTTAGTACCGCTCGCAAGCAGTAGTACCGCTACCCTTAGCAGTAGTACCGCTACCCCTAGCGGTAGTTCTGTGATGTCAAGCGGTACTACCGCTCTGACGGTTCTTCTGGCTTTTTGCCTCCTTGCTGTTGCGTTTCAAAGGGCTACTACCGCCCTAGCGGTACTACCGCTCCAAGGAGCGGTACTACTGCTTGGTGCGGGCTGTGAGCATAACGGTTGGATTTTTCCCCACCTATAAAAGGGGGTCTTCTTCCCCATTGAACCTTATCCTTTTTATCTTGTGTTCTTCCCCCATTGTTGACCTTCTTTGAGGTTGCTAACTCTCAATCCCTCCAATGATTCTCGCTAGTTCTTGAGGGAAAAGAGAGAGGAGATCTAGATCCACGTTTCCACCAATCACTTTCTCCTCTAAGTGAGGGGAACCCCTTGGATCTAGATCTTGGAGTTCTTCGTGTTCTTCTTTCGTTCTTCCTCTCATTTTTCTCCCTAGCATTAGTTGCTTTGGTGGGATTTGGGAGAGAAGGACTTGGGCACTCCGTGTGCCCTTGCCATTGCATTTGGTGCATCGATTTGAGTTCTCCACGGTGATACGTGGAAGTGAAGTTTGAGAAGCTTATTACTATTGGGTGTTTGGGCACCCTAGAGCTTGTTCCTCTTGGGTGCCTTGGCGCCCTAGACAGTTGGTGGTGTTCGGAGCTCAATCATTGTGGTGTAAAGCTCCAGGCAAGCATCGGGGTCTCCAATTAGGTTGTGGAGATCGCCCCGAGCAATTTGACGGGTACCGGTGACCGCCCCCAAGGGTTGCCAAAGTGTACGGGTTCGGTGACCGTGCCCAAGGGTTGCCATTTGTACGGGTTCGGTGACCGTCCTCAAGGGTCCCTTGGTGGAATCACGGCATCTTGCATTGTGCGAGGGCGTGAGGAGATTACGGTGGCCCTAGTGGCTTCTTGGGGAGCATTGTGCCTCCACAATGCTCCAAACGGAGATTAGCATTCGCAAGGGTGTGAAATTCGGGATACATCATTGTCTCCGCGTGCCTCGGTTATCTCTTACCCTAGCTCTTTACTTATGCACTTTACCTTGTGATAGCCATATTGGTTCTTGTCATATATCTTGCTATCACCTAGTAGTTTATCTTGCTTAGCATAAGTTGTTGGTGCACATAGGTGAGCCTAGTTGTTGTAGGTTTTGTGCTTGACAAATTAACCGCTAGGTTTATTCCGCATTTGTTCAAGCCTAAACTGTAATTATTTTAAAAGCGCCTATTCAACCCCCCCCCCCTCTAGGCGGCATCCACGATCTTTCATCAACACGTGGGAGATATAGCCGCATCGTGGGCGTTACAAGTTGGTAATCAGAGCCATCCCCGACTTAGGAGCCCCCTGCTTGATCGAATCACTGACATTGTTGAGTCTAAAACAAAAATGTTTTGAGTCTTAGGATTATATATATCGGAGATTAGGATTCTTTTTACTCCTCAGTCCCTTCATCGCTCTGGTGAGGCCTCCTAACGTAGAAGTTTTGACTTTCCTCTCCTCAAATTTCACTAAAAAAATTAGGATCACATAGGTATCTCGGAATCGTTCTGATAGTGTTGTGACGAGAACATTGTTCTTGGTGCCTCCTGACATTTAGGGGTTGTGGCAGTGTCCCGGGGAGTTGAGCTCCGAGGTGTTGTCGTCACAATTTTATCGTTGCAGTTCTAGAATACCTGAGTTTCGCCGACATCGAAAATCTCTTTTATGCAGTTGTTGGTGAGATAACTTCGACGCCACCCAGTATTGGGGCGGGAGTTCGGGAGTATTGCAATAACTAGTATAACGGATGCTTTTCGAAGGTTTAGGTACATGATTCCTGAAGGTTTCTTGGTTATGTGTTGAAGGATGGATACAGCTGGATGTAGGGATTGTTAGTTTGGGTGAGATATTATGCTTCCCCTATATCCCCAACACATGATTGCATAACCAGAAAGTTTCGGGAGTTTTATAGGTGGGAATTCAAGTAGCTCCTAGAATATCTTTCCGACAGATGCGTGATATGGGATTGGGTAAATCTCTATCATATGTATTTGTTCCGGTTTATTCTGCAAGCCAATCCTTTGTTTTGTTTTGAGTTGTGGTATTCGATTTGCTTCAATGTCAAGTGTTGATTCCATACCTTCCTTAAGCGGTGTCCTCATATTTCTATGTGGATGCTAATCCCTCTTTCTTATCGAGATTGTCATGTCAATTATTTTCAACCTGTTAGCTTCTCATCAAGATGATCCTATCATTTTCCCTATTCGCAAGATCACTTGTCAGTTTTCCCAATGTTGTTCATTTCATCCGTCCCCAAGTTGTCTTTGTTTTCCCCGCCCACCCACCCTTTTTATTCAAGGATTCAGATTTCTTAATCAAGTATCATATTTATTGATGGGAAGTCTCTCCATTCTTTTCCGTCAATGTTTTTATCCGGTGATTCTCAGGAAGATAATAAGGAAGCTTCGAGTTTATCATTCTTCATTCTTTTCTTCTCCAGTGGACTAAATTCAAGCCTTTAGTGTTGATCACATTTCTTTCCTTGTTTCAAATGCTTTCCCATGATGGTGCACCTCTTAATCATTCATCTCTCTCTATTCATATCCGAAGTGCTGAAGATATCTCGGAAGATTCATATTTTTATTCCTAATCTGTTCAAGATATCTCGAGGTTGTTATCTTATTCAAGCCATTTAATTTAACCGGTGCAGTCTCTCTTGCAAGTAATCATTCCAACGGTGTTTCTTTTGAGTAGGCCCTAACCCACAGGTCTTTTTCCCAGGATCTTACCTGACTCTTCTAATTTTCTCGGAGTTACTCTCAAATTCTTTTCCAAGTTTGATGTAAGAATGAATTATCATCAGTCATATGTATTTCTCCAAGATCTTTCAAATTCTTTTCATCCTTGGTTCAACCTTTCTAATTTTCATTCTGGAGTGCCTCAACAATTCATGGTGGTGTTTCTCATCATCATTCTCAACATTTGAAGACCGAAGAAGTGTTTCCTCTAAATCTTGGTTCGTTCTCTCGAAGATTCATGGTTCTAGCGTTATGCCATCCTCTCATAATTGTTTTCAATTGTGAGAATACTTGTCAACCATCCAAAGCAATCCAGGAGTCTTTTCAATTTGATTCTCCGGAGCCCGTCATCTCAGAATTATTCATTCCAGCTTTCAGCTCCCGTTCTCCAAATCTTACCGGTGCATCATTCAAATATCCTCTAATCAGTTCATGATCTCTTCGTTCTCATGTATCTAAATCCCCTCAAGTATCTTCTTTCATTTTCCAATTCTTCCAGGTGAATTGTGCCTTTGCTACTTTCATTTTCAATTCATACGGTGGTTCGTTCAAAAGTTCTCTTCTGTTGTTATTGTATCAATTCATTCGTTCTTTCCAAATCCTACCGGTGGTTCGTTGAAGACCTTCCCAAGTTTGCGCTATATCTCTTTTAATCCTTTCTACGAGAATAAGTAGTATGCCAAATCCGTTGCTTGTCATCAATTTAAATTGGTGAAGGATGCGCATAATGTAATTCTTATTATTGTTTCATCCAAGTAATCTAGTTTCTTCGTTCTAGAGTTGTTCATCATGTCATATTTCTCGGTTCGAGATGCTTCATCTTTTCTTTTCTGGAGTTTCAAGTTTTCCGCTTTATCTCGTCACAAAGCTCCACCTAAATCATCGCAAGGCTTAACCTTGTGTTTTCAACTTCTCTTTATTTCTATCATCCTTTTATTACCGAAGTTCTTCATGGAGGCTCTACATGGTGGTTCCTCAAGGGTTTATTTCATTCTTCAATTGTTCTTCAAGATTTCTCTCGAAGCTAAGATCCGCCAAGCTATACTCTAAATTAAACATGGTGTTGAACACATGTCTTGTTTTGAGGAGTTCAAGCATTCTTCATCTTGCATTTTGAAGTGCAATTCTTTCTACCTTATCTTTTGAGGTGGTGTTATGTCATTCTTCACAATTTCCTTTTGTGTTTTCATGATTCGCAAGTTGTTAAGAATGAGATATTTTAAACCCATCATTTTCTCTTGGCTCAGGAGATCCTTTGCAACCCATCAATCTCTTCATTGGAGTTATCTTGGGTTATATTTCACCTAAAGCCTTCCCTTAGGAATGTTGCTATTATGGTGTTTATCAATGATCCAAGTTTCCTCCTATTCTCGCGGCGAAAGAAGTTTTTCCATCTCTTTGTTCCTCTCAGCTAATCAATCTTTTGGTAGTGGCAGAATTTCACCTCATAATTTTGAGACGTTTTCCATAAGCCCACTACAAGCTTATTCTTTTGTTGTTGATTTTCCAACAACTCCGTTCAACCCTTCTTCGTAAGGATGCTTTTCCAATTTATTTATCAAGAGGATGTTTTCTCTTCTCCATTCTTTCATTTCTTCCGGAGGCATTGTGATGTTGCACTCTTCGACCCATCATCTCATTTTGTAAAATAATGTTCTTTTCCTTGCTTATTCATTTAGCAGGAATGTTGTGTCCTCTGCTCAAGTTCTTTTCATCTTATCAAGTCTTGCAAAGTCTTTTTCTACCACTCCTTTCTCGACTCGAGTGTGTGGTCAATAGCCGGATAGCCTGGTTTTCTCTTTAATGTCGCTCGAGTTCAGTTTGTTAAATTGGACTGAGAAGCACTCCGCCTTCGGGATAGGAGGTTGAAGCCGATGGCTGACCCGCTTGAAGGCTTGAGATCGGACGTGTCATGTTAAAGCACGACAGAAGCACAAAAGTAATTTTAAGACCTATTTTCGAATTAGCACCAAGTGACTTGATTTGGTTCGGCTGCCAAATTTTTACATAAGCTTTTGCCTTTTAGAGCTTCTAGCACTTTTAGGCTATCTGTATGTTTTTCTTTCAAGAAGCGGGACATCCTCATGACCAAGGTTCCCTGCATAATAATTCAGCTCGGGAGATCTTTTTCGGCCCACAGCTCGGCATCTTTCACACCGAACTACACCTCAACATTGATAAAACACACGCCACATCGGGACTAGTTCCCGAGCAGTGCAATGCTAGGTGTCTTTAAAGCATTAGCAATATTAACAGGGGGCTGCGACTGAAGCCGAACCCACCAAAAGCCAAGGTACTCCATGGACTCCTCGGCAAAATGTTCTCAGATATTGCTTTATATATGCATCGGTTCAAATTGTATCTTCAGTCAATAGTTGGGTTGCCCGATGTCACATCCTAGTTAGTCATGCATTAGAGTGTTGCATCATGTTTACTCTTTCATCAGAAACCTGAAATGGGGATGACAGAACCCCCAGCCCCCTCTGAAACCAACTAGGGTTTACTAAAAACTTTTTCAATGAACCTGAAATGCCCTTCTAAAATGCCCATCATTTTTGTCTTGGTTCAGAACCTCTGCCAAAAGTGGTGCACATTTTCCTAGGCCAGCTTAGGGTTTTTGAATTAAATCTTAAATATTTGAATTTGGGCATTTAAAATTATATAAAATATTTAAATGCTCAAATAACTCCAAACTAAAATGTTTCATGTTGGAAATAATCCAACTATGGACCAGGAGTAGTTTGGTGATTTTAGGAGTAGCCTAAGTATTTTATTTAATTCAACAAAGTTGCAGAAGTATTAAAAAAACAGAAAACAGAAAGAAAATGGAAAAAGCTTACCTGGCGCCCAGCACCCGGCCCACCTGCCGGCCCAGCCCAGCACCGCGCCAGCGAGCTGCTTGCCGGCCAGGCAGGCAGGCAGGTGCTCGACGGCGAGCACCGCATGGGTGCCACGCACCTGCTCGCCGCCTCGCCGCCTCCCTCGCCCGGCTAACGCCGTGAATCGGCCTCTCTCTCTCTCCCGAACCTCCTAGACACCCCCTCTCCTCTCCAGCTCCTCTCCCTCGCTCTCCCACGCCATGGCCGACGCCATCGCCGCCACCCCCTCGCCGTAGCCACGCCCTCCGTCAACCCCACGCCGTGCCGCCGTGTCCAGGAGCTTCGCCGCCGTCCACTTCATCGAGCTAGCCGAGCCCCGTGTGCTCGAGCGGCCCGAGACCACCGCACCGACCTCGCCCGAGCTCGCCGTCGCCGGAGATCCCCTTCAACGCCGTCGCCGCCTCAGCTCGTCCCCGACCCCGCCGGTGGCCTCTACGGGAGCGCTGTGAGCCTAGCTACCCCTCCGACCCTCTCTCTCTCATTCCCGAGCCGTGTAGCCACCGCACGAAGATCACACGCACGCACCGCCACGGATCTCGTCGCCGACGTGCTTCCGGCCATCCTCCGGCCAACCCGCGGTGTCCAACGCACTCACCACGCTGCGTTAGGCCCAACTGTGCACTCCCCGCACCTCACCGATCCCCCTAGCGACAAGTTCGACTTTGGCCGAACTCCGGTGGACGCCAAAGTCGTCGCCGGCATCAACTCCGGCCACCCCGACCCCAACGGACTCCACCAAGAGCTGCGGCTCGACCTCAGCTCCGCTCCGGTGCCCTCCGCGGCTCGTTTGGTTGCCGGAACGGCAAAAATCACTTCCGCCGCCGCGTCGGGCTCGCCGGCGGCTAAACGCCGGTGCAGCCGACCCGGGTTTGACCACGGGTGGGCCCTGGTTGACTCCCCTGAGTCAATGACAGGTGGGGCCCAGCCCTGTTAATTAAACAGGTTTAGTTTTAATTAAACTTTAATTAAAATAATCACCCTGACATGCGGGACCCACTGTCAGGTTTGACCCGGACGTGTTCTGTTGACCTGCTGACGTCACACTGACGTCAGGCTGACGCAATAATTGATTTTCTGGAATTATTCTAATATAGGAAATTCCAGAATATAATTTAAACTTCAAAAATTCATAACTTTTATTCTGTAACTCCAAATCAGACAAATTATATATGAAAAATGATCAGAAAAATCCAATCTATCCATCTGTACTATTTTCATGCATGATTAAACAAGTTAACCTGATGTTTAATGCAGAACAAGGAAAAGCACTTTAAAAGGCCATGTTTGAGTTTAAAATTTGAATCTTTGATTCAAATTGGTTCAAACCCTTCTGGTCTTAGTTGCATTAACCCAACACACTCATATTGCCATGTTTCATGCATGCATCATATTGTTGCACATTGTTTGGTGATGGTTGTATATCGGTGTTCTTGCGGCAGGATCTGCCCCCGAGGAGTACCGTGATTACCCTAACGAAGAACCGTATCAGTGCATCGAACCATCAGGCAAGCAACCAACCATTTGATCATATCGATACAATCCCATGTTCTCGCTCCTGCTCTCTTTTACTGCATTAAGACAACGCGTTTCAATCTGCTGTGTGCTACGGTAGTTGAACCCATTTCCTCTGCATGACCTGTCATTGCCACAGTAACTAGATGAAACCCACTAGCATGTGTAGGAGTTGATTGAGCCATATGTATGTGTTGTTCCTACCTTGCTATGCCTGCTATGCCTAGAGTCGTGTCAGGTCTGGTTCATCTGGGTGATGGCTAGAGTGAAATGATTATGTCGGTAATGAGAGTGGTGTGGTGAACACGATTTGGTAAAGGTATCGATGAGAGGCCATGTAGGAGTACATGGTGGGTTGTTTCATTGAAGCCGACCCTAAGCACTGAGATCTGTATGTGTGATTTAAGATACAGCTACTACCATGCATTGGGCCCTGAAATATGACCCCGCTCGACTTCTTATTCACCCTAGCTCTCTGTCCAGGAGTTGCAAGTAGTTTCTGGTGTTTGTAGCCTACTGGAGGCCGTGGACAGCGCTGACCGTAGGGGTGGGCTGTGATGCGGTAGGTACGTGGCACGGTGTACCGAATACCCGTTAGGTATCTCGGGAACCCTGTTCACATCGTTCGGGGCCGTATGGGAAACCTCAGCCGGACTCCCTGCGGATGGAACCTGGATAGGCGATAAACCTGGACTAGAGACTTAAGTGTTTAGGTAGGTCGTGGTCTACACCCACGTCGGCTTTCGCTTGAATTCTGCCGAGCACATGTCGTGTGCAGACGCTAAGTGGTGGAAACATGTATGAAGAAGTACACCCCTGCAGGGTTATCATGATCTATTCGAATAGCCGCGTCCGCGGTAAAGGACTACTTGGTTGCCTATACAGTTCATAGACAAGTAAATGGAAACTACTAAAAGCCTCAAGATAAGTGTGAGTGCCAAGGATGGCTCTTCCGCAGGAAGACGGAGGCGGATCCTCGGTAGTGTATTGAATTGGTGAGTAGTGGACTCGTGTGCGCAAAACCATTTCGAGTTGGAGTCTCGTAGGTTAGCCTAGCCAAGAGTCAAAGCTGGCTTGCTGCAATAACTCCACCAACCCTTCTTGATAATATGCATGTATGTAGGTTCTGATGTAAGTCTTGCTGAGTACCTTTGTACTCATGTTGCTATAATTTACATTTTACAGAAGACGTTGCAACCCCTTCTGATGGGTTCTACGTAGACGTTGACATCAACGAGTAGGCTAAAGGCCCAGGTGGTGATCCTGAGCTTGTGAAGGACCACGTAGTATAGCTAGGCTTTCCAAGCCTCTTTTATCTTTCTAGTTGTCTGTACTCAGACAAGTTACTTCCGCTGCTGGTTTGTATGACTGTATGACTTGAATGCTGGGTCGTGAGACCCGTACCTTGTGTATGTTATGTATGGCTCTCTGAGCCTTAAATAAAGTACTTGTGTCGTAGAGTCATGTTGTGATGCCTTGTTGTATTTGCACATATCGAGCATATTGTGTGTATGATTGAAATGCTTGGTATGTGTGGGATCTGACTATCTAGTTGTTTATCTTTAGTAGCCTCTCTTACCGGGAAATGTCTCCTAGTGTTACCGCTGAGCCATGGTAGCTTGCTACTGCTCTGGAACACTTAGGCTGGCCGGCATGTGTCCTTCTTCGTTCCGGTGTCTGTCCCTTCGGGGAAATGTCACGCATTGAGTACCGGAGTCCTGTTAGCCCGCTACAGCCCGGTTTACCGGAGTCCTGCTAGCCCAGTGCTACAGCCCGGACCCACTTGCTGATGACCGACACGTTCGAAGCTGGGTCATGGATGCCTGTCCCTGTAAGTCTGTGCCACTTTGGGTTTACGACTAGTCATGTCAGCCCGGGCTCCTTATCATATGGATGCTAGCGACACTATCATATACGTGAGCCAAAAGGCGCAAACGGTCCCGGGCAAAGGTAAGGCGACACCCGTGGGGATACCGTGCGTGAGGCCGCAAAGTGATATGAGGTGTTACCGGCTAGATCGATGTGACATCGAGTCGGGGTCCTGACACCCGACTCCTGTGCTTGCCTCCTATGTTTCGCTTTGTTCGGCTAGGTGTGCAAAAGGAGAACCACTGCGATTGTGCTTCCAGCCGAAAACTGACTGTCATGATGTGGCGAGAGCCGGTCAGCTACTCGAGGGTTACAAATCGTTGGAGATTTTTTTCCGCATTACGCGAGAGATCGGCACTTCCCGATCAGATGCAGACAGTACTCTGGCTTAAACCAGGGGTTCTGCCCATGCTTTATTATAAAACTCCTATGGCTAAGTGAGGGCGTTAAAGCCATAAAGTCTGATTGCCTTGTTCGTTGCGCTAAACAACTCCTTCAAGGACCATGTAATTGGATCAAGATTGTTTAGATTCCATCCCGAACACCTCCGTATTATCTACGTGAGGGCAGAAGCCGACAACTGGCCAACCCTCAGATTACACACAACACGGCCGCACAGGAGGAAACAATTCAAAGAATAAATTAAATTACTTTACAAAAACTAGCTTTGTTCCCATAATACAAGACAAAGGCAACATGAATACATTTATTCAAATACAATGTCCTGCGAACATTGCGCCGCTACAAGTCGAGACCCTTCTACAACATCCTCGAAATATCGCTCGGGGGTGCAGTGCACCTTGCCCTCCGGTGGCCCGCTGGCAACTTCAACAGCATTCATCTTCGCCCACCACATCTTGCAGCAGGCGAAAGCCATACGGGCACCTTCAATACAGACGGAGCGCTTGATAACGTCCAGCCGAGGACAGGCGTTCACCATCCGCCTCATGAGTTCGAAGTAGCTGCTAGGCATAGCTTTGGCTAGCCACAGCCGGATTATTAAATCCTTAACGGCTAGTTTGGCCACCCTATGCAGCTCCACCAGCTATTTCAGCTGATCGGTGAAGGACACGGGATGCTCTGGTGCCGCATACTGCGACCAGAAGAACCTCTCTGAAGAACCCCCTCCTTCGGCTCGATAGAACTCCACGGCATCTGATACACTGTGTGGCAAATCTGCAAAAGCACCTGGGGAACTCCGAACCCCGGTTAGTAAAAGGTACTGCTTCTTCGCATACTTGCTTTGCATCTTAAATGCCTTACCCCTCGCGATCTTCTTGGCCTCCTAGATCTCCTAGAGGGCGGCATGGGCCTCATTTCGTGCAGTCTCCATGCTCTGACGAGCCTTGGCAAGTTCGGTCCCTCGAACCGATGCATCATTCTCCAAGGCCTCGCATTTTTTCACCGCATCCTGGAGCTCCTGGTGGACTTCTTTGACCCGGGCATTTAGCTTCTTACGGGCGGCTTGCTGCTGGACAGCCTGCTCCTCGGCCTCGCCCAGGGCCTTCCTCAGGGCCTCGACCTCGGTCACGGCTTCTGCGCATATCACAATACCGCCGTCAATATACAACGCTTATCTTTTCCCGAACATATAGCAAGTCATTCCTCACCTTGCTTCTCCTGGAGCCAAATCTTAACCTTGTCGAGCTCGTTCTCGGTCCGCTCCAGCCTCTGCTTCAGCTCGGAGACCTCGACAACATGCGAGGTCGCGGCCAACAGGGACGCCTGCTTATCGATACATATTTAGTCAGCCTCTTATAATTAAGGATTGGTCCCCTGTCCGGTTCTCCTTGCTGAACACCGGACAGCGTCTTAGGGGCTACGGACTATACAGGGTTTTTCTCTTTCTTACCTCTAAACCTGTTAATAAGTTGATGCACGCTTCATTCAGTCCACTCTTGGCGGACTGAACCTTCTCAATCACCGTACCCATAAGGATACGGTGCTCGTCGATGACGGAGGCGCTTCGTAGCACCCCCATCACGTCATATGGTGCTCCTGGATGGACAGGAGCCACTGGTGGAGGCGACGCACCCAATCCTTCAAAGGGGGCTGCTCGCCCAACTTCGGAGCCATATTGGTCTCCGGAATCGTATTCGGCTGAGGCTCCAAACTGGATACGGCCCTCTTTGCCAGTCTCCATGGGGATTGACTCCCCCGTGTGTCCGGCAGTGGAGGTCCCGCCTTGTGGCGCCTCCCGGAGAATGTCCTGGGCTCCTCCCCTTGGAGCGGTCCTCCGGGATAACACTTCGGTGTCGTTCCTGGCCCCGAGGGAGTAAGCAGGCGGTGGCAACATGCTCGCCATCTCCGACGGAGCCAACGAACCTCCAGATGAGGATCGCTGGATAAGGTCGCGGGCCGGACTGCAATAGTGTGGATTAACCATGTTAATAAAAAGAAAGGGTTGATATGCGCATGAATAAGCCATGTCACTTACGATGCGGCCTGGGTCATAGTACGGGGGTGACGTTTCGGACTACTGTCAGCGTCCCACGCGATGTTGACCGCTGGGGCGCCCTTCCCCTTTTTGGGCGCTTTCACCTCCAGATGTGCCGAGGCCACCCTCTTCTTCTTCCTCTCCTCGGGAGGAGGGCTGTTTCCCTCCTCCTCCTCCTCCTCCTCGTCATTGTCCTCAGGGACAGAGGAATGGGCCTCATCGTCTTCGGACCTCGCGTCCGAAGTGCCCTTGCGACAGGGGCCATGGCCTTCTTCTTGGCCTTCTTCTCTGGCGCCATATATGGCGCCGGCACCAGCATCTTCACCAGGCGCGGGATGACTGGTTCTTCGGGCAACGGAGCCGGACACTGGATCCGCTTCACCCTCTCCACCCAGTCCTGAGGGAGCAATACTAAAAATCTCAGACATCATCCTCGAAACATTTAAGTTGGGAGTACATCAAAAGTAACATACCTCGCTGGCGGGGCGGTTGCAATTGTGACCACGGTCTAAGTCCGTGGCTAGTGGCTTCTCGTTGCCCTTAAAGAGCAACTTCCAGGCCCCTTCGTGAGAAGTATCGAAGAGCCTTTTCAGGGTCTGGTGCTTCTTCAAATTGAACTCCCATAAAGGGCGGCTGCGGTGCTGGCATGGAAGAATCCGGCGGGTTAGCATCACCTGGATAACGTCAATGAGCTTGATGTCCTTGGTCACCATGCTTTGAATGCGCGTCTGCAGCGCTATCAGCTCATCAGGTGCACACCAGTCCGGACTCTTCTCGACCCAGGAGGTGGGTTGCATGGGAGCGTTGGAGCGGAATTCAGCAGCTGCGGCCCAGGTGGTGTTACAAGGTTCTGTAATATAGAACCACTGCTTCTGCCATTCCTTTACTGTCTCCACAAAGGTGCCTTTGGGCCATGAGACGTTGGATAGCTTGCTCACCATGGCCCCTCCGCACTCCGCGTGGTGGCCCTCCACCACCTTCGTCTTCACGTTGAAGATTTTGAGCCATAGCCCGAAGTGGGGATGGATGCGGAGGAAGGCCTTGCACACGACGATAAACACCGAGATGTTGAGGAAAGAATTCGGGGATAGATCATGGAAATATATCCCGTAGTAGTACATCAACCCACGGACGAAAGGGTGGAGTGGAAACCCTAGCCCGCGGAAGAAATGGGGGAGGAATACTACCCTCTCTATGGGCTCCGGCGTGGGGACGACTTGTCCCTCGGCTGGCAGACGATGGGCGATCTCTTTCTTCAGCGACACGTACGCAATATGATAGGTTCATATGGAGAGAAAAGGAAACCGCTCCACTATATACATAGTCAGGACGGGCCAGCCTACACGGTTGCTTGCTGGGGTTGCTCTCTTCACACTCTCTCGCACAAAACGACTGTGGCCACATCTCTAACATCCCGGCGGATCACGTCCACTTGGGGAAGGGGTGGATGCTTAGTGTAGATGCAGTGGCCGTTGCCGAGGGTGAAAACCCATTGTCGGCACGTCCCGATCAGGGGTCCCCGCCGTTCTCTCTCACAAAGCCGGTGAGGTTGCCTTCGTCCCTTGCTCACTGCCGCGACGCGGGAAGTTGCCGCCTCCCGCCGCCCTTCTCAAGGTTGAACTACGTCCCTCAGGTACAACTCCCTTTACAGCCGCTTGCACCACTGCTCCAGCTGCCCACATCACTCCCTGTGGATATTTCTCTACTTCTTTGCCCCGCACATACCTCTACTGGCTTCTACGTACTGTATTTGTGATGAGTTTATGTCTCATCAACTAGTCCCAGTAATATTATTCTAATCACGCTTCTTCAATTTCTTTGCCACAGGGATGCTCATCTCGATTTTGGTGAAACTGCACAAAATGATCCGATGGTCAAAAGGTTGAAAACTTCATTTATTAGGAAGCTCGAACGTTGCCAGCAAATTGAAGCCTAGTCAGGGTTCATGGTTCAAGGGCTAGGGACTGCATGGATCGTTTTTTTCTTTAGCTGCCTCTGTTCCAAAATAAGTGTCAACTTTAGTAGTAGTACAACTTTGTACTAAAGTTTGCACAAAGTTGAGACACTTATTTTGGAACGGAGGGAGTACATATTTGCTATGATCTGTCAATCATTGAGATGCAATAGCATGCATGTTAGTCTCCTTTGTATTTGATGAAATGTTGCAATGGGCAACCTTGGACGCAAGATACATGTAACAGAAGCTGGAAGCTTCATAGCATTGTACAAATTTATCTCGCTGATAAATTACAGTACGTACTATACTAGTACTTCCTCTGTTCCTAAATATAAGTCTTTGTAGAGATTTCACCATGAACCACATGCGGATGTATATAGATGCATTTTAAGTGTAGATTCATTCATTTTGTTCCATATGTAGTGGAATCTCTACAAAGACTTATCTACTAGTAATAGCTAGCCCCCACTACTAGGAATTCTCTATCCTCTCCTTGAGCCACATCATCAAAATTGATGTAGCGTTAGATGAAGTAAATCAGTCCATAATAACCGTCTGATCTAGATGTTGAGAGGCTCCGCACTAAGCCACATGCAACCATGCAGAAATAGCGTGGCACATGCATGTGAGTGGGTTTTAAATCACATCAACATGTCTGCATGCAAGCATGCACCGGTAGCATGCATGTAAGTGAGCTTTTAAGTCCCATTAACATGTCAAAAAGAAAAATATAATCCTAGTATGCAGTAGGAGTTGGCTGATCTTTTTTACTTACGTGGGATGATCTAAATGATGATGGGAGTTTATTTAGTTTGGCTACCACATTTGTCATGCGGTTATAGAGTTTTTTTTAGTTCTATGAAATCGATAATTTTGCGTAGAGAGATATATCGTTGTTCCGCGGCAATGCGCGGGGACTCATCTAGTAATATTTAGGGACGGGGGAGTACTATGTAAAGAGTTAGGTGTCGCACGGTGATAGTGTGAGGTGGGCCATGTAATCACTGAGCCTGCGTGTTTTCACTGCTCTTGCACGCCTCCGCTGTAAGAATGGAGAAAATTGTAATCTAGTAGTAGTACCTCCTTTCACCGAAAGTGTGGGACATCCAGCAGTCCTACCACCTCAGTAATAAAGACCAATGAGTCGTCAAATCACATAGACCCAGCAGTAAGTTGGACGGACGAAGCAACCATCACTCTTGCGCTAGTGAGAGGTCACGTCTACTCTGCCCGGGCATGAATGCGGCACCAATTCTTTGGAGCAGCACTGACTGTTTTGGGCGGGAAGCGCGCGCGAGCGATGGAGGGGCTTTGGGTGGGCCAGGCTGGTCAGGAGCGGGCGTGGCAGCTGTCCGCATGTCCCTACCGGACACGC
The DNA here is from genome assembly GCF_018294505.1 of Triticum aestivum. Taxonomy (NCBI): domain Eukaryota; kingdom Viridiplantae; phylum Streptophyta; class Magnoliopsida; order Poales; family Poaceae; genus Triticum; species Triticum aestivum. Next base: position 106,409,212 of record NC_057806.1, on the reverse strand, counting down.
TCGGAAATGAGAGGATGCACCGACTCTCGCGGCTAAAATCGTACACTACACAACATGTCTCTGTAGGAGTAGGTTGATCTGTCGCTCTCTCTAACACACACATGCTGTTAAACACACACACACACACGCACACGCACGCACCTTGGTCCTGTTGCACCTTCTAACGTGACTTATTACACCTAGACGGAGGGAGTAGTAAGTATACGAGATACGGTGGCACACTGACTTAAGTCGAATACAAGTGCCCAAAATTTGTGTGCATGTTATAATAAGGATTCACTTAAAATAGTACGTGAGCGAACGGAGGGATCAATTGGACAGTGTTCCCGAGCAGTAGCGAGATGTGTGAGGTAAGATACACCACTAGCGCTTTTAATTTTTCTTATTAATTTGTTTGTTTCACCCTCTGACTGGTGGGACCCAACGTACTACGTGGAGAGAGGTAAGGTGACTAAGGCTGCATTATTTCTGCATCGATGTGGATAGACTTACCACCAAAGCCACATGACACGATTATGTTTGAAATCCCAATGACTCCCACACACACAAAAAAAACACGGCATGCTTGTCACACGAATGCAGGAATGTATAAAAGTTTATTTCCCTCTCGTTGAACATAATGGGAGGGTTGTGTAGCTGGTTAGCCTGTTCGCTCATCAAACTTGAGGTCTCGGGTTCGATAACTACACTTGAGCATAATTTGGCCAGGAGGATTCTTTAACTGGTCAAAATGTTTTCTAGGGTTTGCACGCTTCACACTCTCTCTCCAGTATATATATACACGCTGGAGCCTCAGCGCTTGTAGTTTCTCTCTTCGCACTCTCTCGCCCTCTCCCGCTGGAGCCTCAGCGCTTGTAGTTGCTCTCTTCACACTCTCTCGCCCTCTCCAGATCTAAATAAGACTTTGTTGGCCTCTCTCTCCCCTCACTGCTGTTCAAAGAGCCGGCAGGATCCGTCCGCCGGGAAGGGAAGGAGGCTTAACACTGTCACCGTCAGCGAGGGACTACCAGCGCAGTTGTTCACTTTCCACCCAACGGCGGCGCGGGAGGGCCTCCGACCCCTTCTTCGTCGTCGTCGTCCCGTCGCCCACCGAACCACGCCCCAAGAACCTTAAGGTATAATTTACTTACTCCACATGCATTGCTCTAGCTACATGTATGCCATGAATCTAGGACGTGGTTCAAAGAGGAAAGGAGTGGGGGAAGTAGTGGGAAAAGTTGTATATAGCATGAATCTAGGACGTGGTTCAAAGAGGAAATGAAGGGGGAAAGTTGTATAGCATGAATCTAGGATGTGGTTCAAAGAGGAAAGGAATGGGGGAAAGTAGTGGGGAAAGTTGTATCGCATAAATCTAGGACGTGGTTCAAAGAGGAAAGGAAGGGGAGAAAGTACTAGTTCAATAAGGAAAGGAAGGGACAAGGCTGTAGAGTTTGAGCAGGACTAGATTTGCTGCGCTCGCATAGGGAAAGGTGTCTAAAGATAACAAAACTGGGACCAACACAAATATGCTCCTTGGTTGTTTGTTCTTTGTTGTAACAGACTGTGCATGACCACAGTACATCGGTAGATGCACATGGTGCTGGTGCGTCCACTGTCTCGTGCAACTCATTAGTTGTTGTTAATCTAAGGCCCTATTTGGTTAAAAAAACTCCCTAGTCCCTACCTGCTTGGTTTCAGGGACTAAACATGGACTAGAGGTTATTGAATGACATGCTAAAAGACCATGTTACCCCTAGTAATGAACTAATAGAGACAAGGTGCGATGCGTGGCAGGGGCAACTGTTGGAAAAAGTCCCAAAAAGACTCCCTCGAGGTCTTCTTTCTTTAGTCCCAAATGCCCACTTTTAGTCCCTAAAAGTCCTTCCTGTTTGGTTTAGATGGGATTGACATGGAGTTTTTTAGTCCCTACACCAAAATGTCCCTGTAAGCAAACACCCTCTAATAATGCCGCTGGAAAATTGATGCAATGCCACAGTTAAAAGAAAATTACATGTTTAACGAATTTTATTGTTAATATAATCTCTATGTTAATATTAATCAATGCCACCGTTTGAGAAATGCTACTGTCTTGCTTTCTTTCCCATTTCGATATAGATGCTTCTTTTTGTTGGCTTCTGTGTCATGCACCGTTATTGACCAGTAATTGTTTCCTTTGCACCTCTGTGTAAACAGGGTTATCTACTTCACATCGTTGCCATTGTGACCTTTTGTTGCACTGCACAAAACACTTTTGTTTTAAGAGTGTTTTGTGCAGTTCAACCAAAATGTCACACCGACAACGTTGCTTGATTGCTTGATCTTAGTGGAACTGCACAAGAGGAGATCTTACTTCCTATCCGTTAAGGCGAATTTGGTTCAGAAATTCTTCTTGTGAGTTGTTTGAATTCCGCATCATGAGAGGTCAGTACTAGCCTTCTTTCACATGATTCTGCAGTGTGCTTTCATATATTGTGCTACTTGTACGATAATGTTGCTTGATTTTAGTGAACTGCATAAATGGAGACAAGACTTCCAATCTGTATGTGCACCGTAATATCCCATTGAGGTAAGATAAGGATATTTCACAACTATTGGCCTGTATTTTTCCACTTTCATCCAAAAATTAAGTTTAGTACTATACTTGTGCTCCCTAATTGACATGCCAAATCTTACATTGAAGGCGAAGCTTGTCTGTTATTGAACCAAGTGATGAAGGGGAAGAACAGGCGGAAGAAAAACAAAAATCAACTCCCGGTGCTGTGATGAAGCACTGGAACTGTGATGACACAAGTAATGATATAGTTTTGCATCTTAATTTATTGCTATGGCTGGAACAAGCAATTGTTTTGCCACTGATTTGATGCCACTCTTAATGTAATATGTAATTATCTCTACTTGTGCAAACAGGGATCTTCTTTGAAGATACCATATATTTTAGTGGAACTAAACAAGAAGATGTTGCAAACATTAAACTAATCGAGGAGTATATAGTAAGCATGGCCACCATCGTAGATAGCAACTGATGGTTCCGGAGAAGTGCTTCATCTGTATGCTCTACACAATAAGCCTCCTGACAAAGGTTGGTACTCGCCCACTGATTTCATCCATATGATTGAGCTTTGTCATCTCTATTGGTGTTGTGCTACTGTTTAGATACTGCCATGAAAAAGTGGTATTGTCCTTGAGAAGTGCTTCATCTGTGATGTTTTAAATATTTCCTTTCCTTTTTTCGAGAAAACAGAGATGCTAGCATTTAGCAGTCCTCTTGTCTTTGCACAACAGGTTCATCTTCCTCTGAAGAAGAATATGGAGTACGTGAAGTGACTAGTTCCGATTATGCCAGGATGAAGAAGCCCTGTCTATCTTCTCATCAGAAGTAGCAGTTGAAGGATGGTTACATTACTCCCCACAAGACCAAACTAACTTCAGCTCAGAAGGACTGACAAATCTCCATTTTTTGTTGTGATGCGCGAGTACAATGTTGTTCTAGGATGAAGGAAATATGCCCTAGAGGCAATAATAAAGTTATTATTTATTTCCTTATTTCATGATAAATGTTTATTATTCATGCTAAAATTGTATTAACCGGAAACATAATACATGTGTGAATAGACAAACAAAGTGTCACTAGTATGCCTCTACCTGACTAGCTCGTTAATAAAAGATGGTTATGTTTCCTAACCATAGACATGTGTTGTCATTTGATTAACGGGATCACATCATTAGGAGAATGATGTGATTGACATGACCCATTCCATTAGCTTAGCACCCGATCGTTTAGTATGTTGCTATTGCTTTCTTCATGACTTATACATGTTCCTATGACTATGAGATTATGCAACTCCCGTTTGCCAGAGGAACACTTTGTGTGCTACCAAACGTCACAACGTAACTGGGTGATTATAAAGGAGCTCTACAGGTGTCTCCAAAGGTAAATGTTGGGTTGGCGTATTTCGAGATTAGGATTTGTCACTCCGATTGTCAGAGAGGTATCTCTGGGCCCTCTCGGTAATGCACATCACATAAGCCTTGCAAGCATTGCAACTAATGAGTTGGTTGCGAGATGATGTATTATGAAACGAGTAAAGAGACTTGCCGGTAACGAGATTGAACTAGGTATTGAGATACCAACGATCGAATCTCGGGCAAGTAACATACCGATGACAAAGGGAACAACGTATGTTGTTATGCGGTCTGACCGATAAAGATCTTCATAGAATATGTGGGAGCCAATATGAGCATCCAGGTTCCGCTATTGGTTATTGACCGGAGACATGTCTCGGTCATGTCTACATTGTTCTCGAACCCGTAGGGTCCGCACGCTTAAGGTTTTGATGACAGTTATATTATGAGTTTATGAGTTTTGATGTACCAAAGTTAGTTCGGAGTCCCGAATGTGATCACGGACATAACGAGGAGTCTCGAAATGGTCGAGACATAAAGATTGATATATTGGATGGCTATATTCGGACACCGGAAGTGTTCTGGGTGATTTCGGAGAAAACCGGAGAGTCGGAGGGTTACCGGAACCCTACCGGGAGTAGTAATGGGCCATATGGGCCTTAGTGGAGAGAGAGAAGGGCGCCAGGGTGGGCCGCGCGCCTCCTCCCCCCCTTGGTCCGAATTGGACTAGGAGAGGAGGGGTGGCGCCCCCTTTCCTTCTCCATCCCCACTTCTTTCCCCCTCCTAGTAGGAGTCCTACTCCTACAAGGAGGAGGACTCCTCCTGGCGCGCCTATAGGGGCCGGCCGGCCTCCTCCCCTTGCTCCTTTATATACGGGGGAAGGGGGCACCCCTAGACACACAAGTTGATCCACGTGATCGTTTTCTTAGCCGTGTGCGGTGCCCCCTTCCACCATAAATCCTCGATAATATTGTAGCGGTGCTTAGGCGAAGCCCTGCGACGATAGAACATCAAGATCGTCACCACACCGTCGTGCTGACGGAAATCTTCCCCGATGCTTTGCTGGATCAGAGTCCGGGGATCATCATCGAGCTGAACGTGTGCTAAAACTCGGAGGTGCCGTAGTTTCGGTGCTTGATCGGTCGGGCCGTGAAGACGTATGACTACATCAACTGCGTTGTCATAACGCTTCCGCTTCCGGTATACAAGGGTATGTAGACAACACTCTCCCCTCATTGCTATGCATCACTATGATCTTGTGTGTGTAGGAAATATTTGAAATTACTACGTTCCCCAATAGTGGTATCAGAGCCTAGGTTTTATGTGTTGATGTTATATGCACGAGTAGAACACAAGTGAGTTGTGGGCGATATAAGTCATACTGCTTACCAGCATGTCATACTTTGGTTCGGCGGTATTGTTGGACGAAGCGGCCCGGACCGACATTACGCGTACGCTTACGCGAGACCGGTTCTCCCGACGTGCTTTGCACAAAGGTGGCTAGCGGGTTTCAGTTTCTCCAACTTTAGTTGAACCGAGTGTGGCTACGCCCGGTCCTTGCAAAGGTTAAAACAGCACCAACTTGACAAACTATCATTGTGGTTTTGATGCGTAGGTAAGATTGGCACTTGCTTAAGCCCGTAGCAGCCACGTAAAACTTGCAACAACAAAGTAGAGGACGTCTAACTTGTTTTTGCAGGGCATGTTGTGATGTGATATGGTCAAGACATGATGCTAAATTTATTGTATGAGATGATCATGTTTTGTAACCAAGTTATCGGCAACTGGCAGGAGCCATATGGTTGTCGCTTTATTGTATGCAATGCAACTGCGCTGTAATGATGTACTTTATCACTAAACGGTAGCGATAGTCGTGGAAGCATAAGATTGGCGAGACGACAATGATGCTACGATGATGATCAAGGTGTCGCGCCGGTGACGATGGTGATCATGACGGTACTTCGGAGATGGAGATCACAAGTACAAGAAGATGATGGCCATATCATATCACTTATATTGATTGCATGTGATGTTTATCTTTTATGCATCTTATCTTGCTTTGATTGACGATAGCATTATAAGATGATCTCTCACTAATTATCAAGAAGTGTTCTCCCTGAGTATGCACCGTTGCGAAAGTTCTTCGTGCTGAGACACCACGTGATGATCGGGTGTGATAGGCTCTACGTTCAAATACAACGGGTGCAAAACAGTTGCACACGTGGAATACTCAGGTTATACTTGACGAGCCAAGCATATACAGATATGGCCTCGGAACACGGAGACCGAAAGGTCGAGCGTGAATCATATAGTAGATATGATCAACATAGTGATGTTCACCAATGAAACTGCTCCATCTCACATGATGATCGGACATGGTTTAGTTGATTTGGATCACGTGATCACTTAGAGGATTAGAGGGATGTCTATCTAAGTGGGAGTTCTTAAGTAATATGATTAATTGAACTTAAATTTATCATGAACTTAGTCCTGGTAGTATTTTGCAAATTATGTTGTAGATCAATAGCTCGCGTTGTTGCTTCCCTGTGTTTATTTTGATATGTTCCTAGAGAAAATTGTGGTGAAAGATGTTAGTAGCAATGATGCGGATTGGATCCGTGATCTGAGGTTTATCCTCATTGCTGCACAAAAGAATTATGTCCTTGATGCACCGCTAGGTGACAGACCTATTGCAGGAGCAGATGCAGACGTTATGAACGTTTGGCTAGCTCAATATGATGACTACTTTATAGTTTAGTGCACCATGCTTAATGGCTTAGAATCGGGACTTCAAAGACGTTTTGAACATCATGGACCATATGAGATGGTCCAGGAGTTGAAGTTAATATTTCAAGCAAATACTCGAGTTGAGAGATATGAAGTCTCCAACAAGTTCTATAGCTAACAGATGGAGGAGAATCGCTCAACTAGTGAGCATGTGCTCAGATTGTCTGGGTACTACAATCGCTTGAATCAAGTGGGAGTTAATCTTCCAGATAAGATAGTGATTGACAGAATTCTCTAGTCACCATCACCAAGTTAGTAGAACTTCGTGATGAACTATAATATGCAAGGGATAATGGAAACAACTCCCAAGCTCTTCGTGATGCTGAAATCAACGAAGGTAGAAATCAAGAAAAACATCAAGTGTTGATGGTTGACAAGACCACTAGTTTCAAGAAAAAGGGCAAAGGGAAGAATGGGAACTTCAAGAAGAACGGCAAGCAAGTTGCTGCTCAAGTGAAGAAGCCCAAGTCTGATCCTAAGCCTGAGACTAAGTGCTTCTACTCCAAAGGGACTGGTCACTGGAAGTGGAACTGCCCCAAGTATTTGGCGGATAAGAAGGATCGCAAGGTACACAAAGGTATATTGGATATACGTGTTATTGATGTGTACTTTACTAGTGTTTATAGCAACCCCTCGGCATTTGATACTGGTGCAGTTGCTAAGAGTAGTAACTCAAAACGGGAGTTGCAGAATAAACAGAAACTAGTAAAGAGTGAGGTGACGATGTGTGTTGGAAGTAGTTCCAAGATTGATATGATCATCATCGCACACTCCCTATACTTTCGGGATTAGTGTTGAAACTAAATAAGTGTTATTTGGTGTTTGCGTTGAGCATGAATATGATTTGATCATGTTTATTGCAATACGGTTATTCATTAAAGTCAGAGAATAATTGTTGTTCTGTTTACGTGAATAAAACCTTCGATGGTCATACACCCAATGAAAATAGTTCGTTGGATCTCGATCGTAGTGTTACACATATTCATAATATTGAAACCAAAAGATGCAAAGTTAATAATGATAGTGCAACTTATTTGTGGCACTGCCGTTTAGGTCATATCGGTGTAAAGCGCATGAAGAAACTCCATACTGATGGACTTTTGGAACCACTTGATTATGAATCACTTGGTACTTGCGAACCATGCCTCATGGGCAAGATGACTAAGACTCCATTCTCCGGAACAATGGAGCGAGCAACAAACTTGATTGGAAATAATACATACTGATGTATGCAGTCCAATGAGTGTTGAGGCTCGCGGCGGGTATCGTTATTTTCTAACCTTCATAGATGATTTGAGCAGATATGAGTATATCTACTTGATGAAACATAAGTCTGAAACATCTGAAAAGTTCAAATAATTTCAGGGTGAAGTGGAAAATCATTGTGACAAGAAAATAAGGTTTCTACGATCTGATCGCAGAGACAAATATTTGAGTTACGAGTTTGGTCTTCAATTAAAACAATGTGAAATAGTTTCACTACTCATGCCACCTGGAACACCACAATGTAATGGTGTGTCCGAACGTCATAACCGTACTTTATTAGATATGGTGCAATCTATGATGTCTCTTACCGGTCTACCACTATCGTTTTGGGGTTATGCATTAGAGACAGCTGCATTCACGTTAAATAGGGCACCATCTAAATCCATTGAGACGACACCGTATGAACTATGGTTTGGCAAGAAACCTAAGCTGTCGTTTCTTAAAGTTTGAGGTTGCAATGCTTATGTGAAAAAGTTTCAACCTGATAAGATCAAACCCAAATCGGAGAAGTGCGTCTTCATAGGATACCCAAAAGAAAATGTTGGGTACACCTTCTATCACAGATCCGAAGGCAAGACATTCGTTGTTAAGAATGGATCCATTCTAGAGAAGGAGTTTCTCTCGAAAGAAGTGAGTGGGAGGAAAGTAGAACTTGATGAGGTAACTGTACCTGCTCCCTTATTGGAAAGTAGTTCATCACAGAAATCTGTTCTTGTGACTACTACACCAATAAGTGAGGAAGCTAATGATGATGATCATGAAGCTTCAGAACAAGATACTACTGAACCTCGTAGATCAACCAGAGTAAGATCTGCACCAGAATGGTACGGTAATCCTCTTCTGGAAGTCATGCTACTAGATCATGATGAACCTACGAACTATGAAGAAGCGATGATGAGCCCAGATTCCGCAAAATGGCTTGAAGCCATGAAATCTGAGATGGGATCCATGTATGAGAACAAAGTATGGACTTTGGTTGACTTGCCCAATGATGGCAAGCAATTGAGAATAAATGGATCTTTAAGAAGAAGACTGACGCTGACGGTAATGTTACTATCTACAAAGCTAGACTTGTCGAAAAAGGTTTTTTGACAAAGTTCAAGGTGTTGGCTACTTTGAAATTTTCTCACTCATAGTGATGCTTAAGTCTGTCCAAATCATGTTAGCAATTGCCGCATTTTTATGAAATCTGGCAAATGGATAAACAAAACTACATTCCTTAATGGATTTAAAGAAGAGTTGTATATGATGCAACCAGAAGGTTTTGTCAATCCTAAAGGTGCTAACAAAATATGCAAGCTCCAGCGATCCATCTATGGACTGGTGCAAGCATCTCGGAGTTGGAATATGCGCTTTGATGAGATGATCAAAGTATATAGTTTTATACAGACTTGTGGTGAAGCCTGTATTTACAAGAAAGTGAGTGGGAGCACTACAGCATTTCTGACAAGTATATGTGAATGACATATTATTGATCGGAAATAATGTAGAATTATTCTGCAAAGCATAAAGGAGTGTTTGAAAGAAGTTTTTCAAAGAAAGACCTTGGCGAAGCTGCTTACATATTAAGCATCAAGATCTATAGAGATAGATCAAGACGCTTGATAAGTTTTTTCAATGAGTACATACCTTGACAAGATTTTGAAGTAGTTCAAAATAGAACAGTCAAAGAAAGAGTTCTTGTCTGTGTTACAAGGTGTGAAATTGAGTAAGACTCAAAGCCCGACCATGGCAGAAGATAGAAAGAGAATGAAAGTCATTCCCTATGCCTCAGCCATAGGTTCTATAAAATATGTCATGCTGTGTACCAGATCTATTGTATACCCTACACTGATGTTGGCAAGGGAGTACAATAGTGATCTAGGAGTAGATCACTGGACAGCGGTTAAAATTATCCTTACTGGAATAAGGATATGTTTCTCGATTATGGAGGTGACAAAAGGTTCATCGTAAAGGGTTATGTCAATACAAACTTTGACACTGATCCAGATGATTCTAAGTCTCAATCTGGATGCATATTGAAAGTGGGAGCAATTAGCTAGAGTAGCTCCATGTAGAGCATTGTTGACATAGAAATTTGCAAAATACATACGGATCTGAATATGGTAGACCCGTTGACTAAACTTCTCTCACAGGCAAAACATGATCACACCTTAGTACTCTTTGGGTGTTAATCACATAGCAATGTGAACTAGATTATTAACTCTAGTAAACCCTTTGGGTGTTGGTCACATGACGATGTGAACTATGGGTGTTAATCACATGCTGATGTGAATTATTGATGTTAAATCACATGTCGATGTGAACTAGATTATTGACTCTAGTGCAAGTGGGAGACTAAAGGAAATATGCCCTGGAGGCAATAATAAAGTTATTATTTATTTCCTTATTTCATGATAAATGTTTATTATTCATGCTAAAATTGTATTAACCGGAAACATAATACATGTGTGAATACATAGACAAACAAAGTGTCACTAGTATGCCTCTACTTGACTAGCTCGTTAATCAAAGATGGTTATGTTTCCTAACCATAGACATGTGTTGTCATTTGATTAACGGGATCACATCATTAGGAGAATGATGTGATTGACATGACCCATTCCATTAGCTTAGCACCCGATCGTTTAGTATGTTGCTATTGCTTTCTTCATGACTTATACATGTTCCTATGACTATGAGATTATGCAACTCCCGTTTGCCGGAGGAACACTTTGTGTGCTACCAAACGTCACAACGTAACTAGGTGGTTATAAAGGAGCTCTACAGGTGTCTCCAAAGGTAAATGTTGGGTTGGCGTATTTCGAGATTAGGATTTGTCACTCCGATTGTCGGAGAGGTATCTCTGGGCCCTCTCGGTAATGCACATCACACAAGCCTTGCAAGCATTGCAACTAATGAGTTGGTTGCGAGATGATGTATTATGAAACGAGTAAAGAGACTTGCCGGTAACGAGATTGAACTAGGTGTTGAGATACCGACGATCGAATCTCGGGCAAGTAACATACCGATGACAAAGGGAACAACGTATGTTCTTATGCGGTCTGACCGATAAAGATCTTTGTAGAATATGTGGGAGCCAATATGAGCATCCAGGTTCCGCTATTGGTTATGGACCAGAGACATGTCTCGGTCATGTCTACATTGTTCTCGAACCCGTAGGGTCCGCACGCTTAAGGTTTCGATGACAGTTATATTATGAGTTTATGAGTTTTGATGTACCGAAGTTAGTTCGGAGTCCCGGATGTGATCACGGACATAACGAGGAGTCTCGAAATGGTCGAGACATAAAGATTGATATATTGGACGGCTATATTCGGACACCGGAAGTGTTCCGGGTGATTTCGGAGAAAACCGGAGAGCCGGAGGGTTACCGGAACCCTACCGGGAGTAGTAATGGGCCATATGGGCCTTAGTGGAGAGAGAGAAGGGCGCCAGGGTGGGCCGCACGCCTCCTCCCCCCCTTTGGTCCGAATTGTACTAGGAGAGGGGGGGCGGCGCCCCCCTTTCCTTCTCCCTCCCCACTTCTTTCCCCCTCCTAGTAGGAGTCCTACTCCTACTAGGAGGAGGACTCCTCCTGGCGTGCCTATAGGGGCCGGCCGGCCTCCTCCCCTTGCTCCTTTATATATGGGGGCAGGGGCACCCCTAGACACACAAGTTGATCCATGTGATCGTTTTCTTAGCCGTGTGCAGTGCCCCCTTCCACCATAAATCCTCGATAATATTGTAGCGGTGCTTAGGCGAAGCCCTGCGACGATAGAACATCAAGATCGTCACCACACCGTCGTGCTGACGGAACTCTTCCCCAATGCTTTGCTGGATCGGAGTCCGGGGATCGTCATCGAGCTGAACGTGTGCTAAAACTCAGAGGTGCCCTAGTCTCGGTGCTTGATCGGTCGGGCCGTGAAGACGTACGACTACATCAACTGCGTTGTCATAACGCTTCCGCTTCCGGTCTACAAGGGTACGTAGACAACACACTCCCCTCGTTGCTATGCATCACCATGATCTTGTGTGTGCGTCGGAAATTTTTGAAATTACTACGTTCCCCAACATAGGATTCTTTCTGGTGAGTTCCATTTTTCTAAAAGTGTGCTCTACACGGACCATGTATGTGCCTGTTGAAACTGTCAATTCATAGTACAGTTTGCTTTATACTAATCACTTTTTTGTATTTGTGCAAACAGGGGTGCTCAGCTTGATTTCAATGGGAACTGCACAAAATGTTCATGAATACATCGAATCATTCATTTCCACCATAAGAAAGGATGTGCCAATAAGTTCAAGGTGTTGCAACATATAAGGGTGAAATCATACAAGCTACGCGCGAATTTGGTTGATTTTGGTGGAACTGCACAAAAAGAACAGCTGGTTTTTTAGCACGAGGTGCCATGTCAATGTCCGAACTGATGGCAAACCCTGCCCATTCCACAATCATAGGCATTTGATATTTTGGAATGGGACAACCTTGTCAAATTTTGCTCATTGATTTTAGCAAGACATGCGTTTGATATTTTCGAATGGGACGCCCTTTGTTGTCAGCAGCGTCGATCAATTTTTTCTTTATTCTTTAGTTGTGAAGTAAATATTGCCTCTGACATGTGAGTCGCTGAGATGCATAATCATCAATTGTTTTGAATGTTCTCTATGAATTGCCAGGCCTGTGTTTCATTGCAATGTACAAAAACGCTAAAAAGCTGCTCAAACTCTTTGTACTCCTTCTGTTCCTTTTTACTTCGCACATTGTGAAAGTGCATACTTTTTTGTATAAGATTGGTCAAAGTAGAGATACTTTGACTGCAGACAAAACTTGTATGCAGACTAGAAAGGACCGGAGGGAGTACATGTGAAACTGCTACAAACGAGGTGATCACCCTGGGAATAATGCTAGTATGTATTGTTTTGCATGTTCATCCAATGCCAGTGATACAGGAATTCGAACTAATCAAAATAAATTCATTCATACACGGTCGGATTTCATATAAACATGCCGGATTTCATTACATTTCAAACATTCTTCAACTAAAAAGGGGTGCGCTAGAGGTATAATTAATTAACCGAAGCTACCCACATGTGTCCCGCTGAGTCGAACAGAAGCTTCAGTGACTTAACTGCAGGTGCAGTTGCGTAACTGACATGTGGCCTGTTGGGCCCACGTGTTAGTCAGCCAACTGCACCAGCAGTTAAGTAGAAGCAGCGTTCTTCTCCAGTTCAGCTCTCCGACTCCACGTGGCCGCCAAGAAGCTAACCGGACGTCAATGGTCAATCCACCTAGCTTGGCTTCAACCGGAGGGTAGCAGCGGTGGCCTTACTTGGACCCGAGCGGCGGCGGCCTACCGTGTTCTACTCTTCCTCGTTTTCTGTGTGGCGCGGCCTCGTTGGCAGCGGGGCGGGGCCTCGACGGAGCAGTGGAAATCCTCCCCCACGTTGCCGGTAGGGTGGGGCCTTGGCTGAGCCGGCGATGTCCTCTGCCTCGTTGTTGGCGGGGCGGGGCCTCGGCGGAGCCGGCGGTGTCCTCTGCCTCGTTGTTGGCGCCGCGGGGCCTCGGCGAAGCAGGGCCTCGTCGACGCCAGCGGAGCGGGGACTCGTCGGAGCCGGCATTGTCCTCTGCCTCGTCCTCAATCTCTCCATACAGCGCCTCGCCCGCTTCATCGCCCTCTTTGCTAGCCTCTTTGTAGACGGCTGCAGCCTCCGCCACCCGCATGCGGTACCGCCGGCGCTCGAGGCGGCCCTTGCGGGCGGAGAGGTACGAGTCGAGTAGCACCTCCTGCTCCGCACGCTCCGCGGTGGTCTGCTCCTCCGCCTGCAGGTGCTCCTGGAGGAGATGGTGGTTGTAAGCGGCATCGGCCTATGCCTCCCAGAACTGCTCCTCACGCATCTGCCTCACCCTGTCCATATATTGGGCACGGGCCTCGCTGATGGTCATGGTGCAATGCACCGGCGAGGATGGCGCGGAGGAGGGGGTTGGCGCCGGATCATCGACTACCATGTTCTCCATTAGGACGTCGTCGTCCTCCGGCTGCCTGTCGGCCAGCCGGTCGGCAGCAATGCCTGCCATCTCCTTGTGGCCCGTCGTTCGCCCGTCCTGAAGAGCGCTGGAGCATGAGGAAGCCATGGTGGGCAGTAGTGGTGTGGATAGGAGAAAGGGAACGGATGCGGATGACTGCGGCTATGGCCGGAGTAGCAGTTTATATAGCAATGGTGGGCGGGTGGAGGGACAGACATGTGGCGCCGGAGTAGCCGCCTCGGCAACCGCGTATCATTAATGTGGGCGGTAGATGGACGGACAGACGGCACTTGTGTCGTTTGAAGGCGGAGCAATCACCTGCACCGGGAAGCGGGGCGGACGGCGCTAACTGTTTCAGGCGGAAAGCGCGCGCGAGCGAGGAGATGACTTTACTTGGAGAGGATGACAATGGGGACCCACCAGGTCCATAGCCTCACATACGCAAGTGCCTCCTTATTATTTATATATATATATAACTATAATTTATTTTGCTTCCTCCTGGTTTCCTGACATCACGGTCCCACACCATTGTCAACCTATGTAGTAGTCAATAAACGAGAGAATTGCACAAGAAGCGGCCGACAGCTGGGACCAAGCAGCTTGATTAGTATTTGTGTTTTTGAGGTGTGAGCACTGCAGAGTTTTTCGATGTTTAGCCCAGATATTAATTTTTCTCCTCTGAACAACAACGAAAACATTGTTGCAGGTATTAACTGGGCGGGATGTGGCTCGTCTAGTCCAGGCCAGATATCCAGCCCAGATATTAATTTTTTTTCAAGCTGAAAATGGCTAGCCCAGCTATACTTTTTTAGGAATACCTAGGCAAGATCAAGTTGTTATTCTCCGCCCCGCTGGGCTGCAAATCTTTCCTAGGAGGGATGCATTAGGCTTAACAAGAAAATAGGCTTTAAGAAATAATAAATGGGATGTAATTATAAAAACTGGGCAGTAACTATAAAAAATGCACCAAACACGTGATTACTTTATAGAATATTATTTTTGGATATTGAAAATTTTAATTTCATTAATTGTTGCGAGCACAATGTTTCATTGGATTTTTACGTAATATAAATTTATATTAAAATTGTATTTAATTTGACTAGAAATTTCGGGATAAAAATATTTCGGATCCCATCAAAATGTGGGAAATTTTATTGAATTCTGTTTTGAACGGTTGGTTGAAATGGGCTGTACTTTTAACAAACTATAAATGGGCTGTAGTAAATTCCATTAGAATTCAAAAATGGGCTACACATTCTTACAAAACTCAAATGGGCTATAAGTTCTCTGCCACGCACTTCTGGCCTTACTAAGTTGACGCGTCCCCTAAAAAACAGAGTTGACGCGTATGCAAGGCTTTGTCAACTTATAGTCAACACACGGATCTAGCAGCAGTGGCCGTTGGATGTCCATCCAACGGATGTCATGCTTCTTCTTCAATCTCAGATATTCTAGCTTCACCCGCCCAAAAAATGATTCCTCCCCCTGACATCTAGGGCGCACCGTTTTGGAAGCTGACTTGTGGGCCTACTAAGTTGACGTACCAAGGGCTTTGTCAACTTAGTCAATATAAATGATTCTAGCTACAGTGACCATACGATGTCCATCCAACGGCCGTCGTGCTTCTTCAACCTCTGGTCTTCTTGCTCCAGCCACCCAAAGCAGCGCCGATCGTGCCGCCTGCTCCTGCCTCTCGTAGTCGGTTGTGCTGCCGCGGAGGCCTCACCGCCCCCTACTACTCCCACCGCTAGCCAGGCCATCCCTCCACTCACCCACACCCCCTGTTATTCTGCGGCGACGGCAGCGCGGCCGAACTAGTGAACCCTCGTACTCCTCTCCACGTGTGCATCCACTGCCGCGTCTTCCCCGGCTCCGCGTCGTCCCCTTCCTAGGCCTCGTCGTCGTCCACCGCCCTTGTGCTCTCGGCGCGGCGTGGTCAACGTGGTCAAGGAACGACTTCCATCGGACGTGGACTGTACGTGGAGAGGCTGACAGCTGGGTCCACGGCAGCCGCAAGGAAGTGCCTCCTTATTATGCGCAAAATAATTATTCCTCCACCTGACAGCAGGGACCCACCGGACGGGCCGCCGTATTTCGCAAAAAAAATGATTCTCCCCCTGACTGCTGGGACCCACAAGCTACATCTTTGAACGCAAGGAAGTGCGTCCGGAAAAAAAATGATTCGCCCCCCGACTGCTCGGACCCACCAGCTACATCTTCGCATGCAAGGAAGTGCGTCCAAAAAAACGATTCGCCCCCCGACTGCTGGGACCCACCAGCTACACCTTCGCACGCAAGGAAGTGCGTTCGGGCAAAAAAATGATTCGCCCCCCAGACTGCTGGGACCCATCAGCTACACCTTCGCACGCAAGGAAGTGCGTCCGAGAAAAAAACAATTCGCCCCCCTGACTGCTAGGACCCACCAGCTACATCTTCGCAGGCAAAGAAGTGCCTGACAGTCGGGACCCACCTCGTCGAAGCGTACGTAGCGTTGTCATTCTGGTCGCGAACGTGTACGTACATACTGGTCGATGTAGAGGCGCGCACGTGTCATAGTAGAGGCGTGCATGTAGCATGTACACGTACACGTACGTACAACGGCCATGTTGCAAGAAAGAAAATACGGCCACGTATATGTACATACGGGCAGGGTCTCAAACGCCTACTCGCGCATACGTACGGCCAGGGCTCGTGTACATGGCTGGGTCGGAACGGAGAAACAGCGTCGTCGTCGTGTTCATGGGGAGGCAACGGAATGCGTCGTGTTCATGGGGAGGCAACGGAATGCGTCGTGTTCATGGGGAGGCAACGGAATGCGTCGTGTTCATCGGGAGGCAACGGAACGCGTGGGAGCCAACCGGCTGGGTCGGAACGGAATTCGTGGTCGTGTTCATCGGGAGGGCTTGGACAGAACAGGCAATGGAAACGAGGCCTAGTGTACCGCAGGACGGAGGAAACGGACCTCCTACGATCGAAACGGGGGTCCTGTTGATTGGGAGGGGTGTGGTGTACCGCAAAACGGAGGAAACAGACCTCCTACGGTCGAAACGGGGGTCCTGTTGATCGGGAGGGGTGTGGCGTACCACAAAACGGACGAAACGGACCTCCTGCGGTCGAAATGGGGGTCCTGTTCATCGGGAGGGGTGTGGCGCACCGCAAAACGGGACTCCATGGGATACTGTTCATCTCCACCGTCGACCTCCTCCAGCCTCCACGGGCTACCGTCGACCTCCTCCAGCCTCCACGGGCTCCTGTTCATCCAGCCTCCACCGCGCGCTACTCCACCGGCTACTGTTCAACCACCCCTCCACCATATACTGTTCATCCAGCCCTCCACACCACGGGGTCCTGTTCAACCACCCCTCCACGGGCACCCCTCCACCGTCTACTGTTCATCTAGCCCTCCACACCACGGGGTCCTGTTCATCCAGAGGCAACGCCACCGCTCACTGTTCATCCCCCCCCCCCCCCGCAACGCTCACTGTTCGTCCAATCGATCGGCTTCAATTAGCAGCAGTAGCGAAGGAATCGCTCGATTGGGTTCAATTAACAGCCATTGATCGATTGCTCGGGTTCAGTAACGCGTAGCCTGCAGTGCAATTGCTCGGGTTCAGTTAGAGCCCAACGCCTCGCTTGGGTTCAGTTAGAGCCAACGCCTTGCACACACGCGCGTACGTGTACGAGAGAAACGCGCATCGCTCGGCCCCCGACCTCCCACCGTAACCGGGAACTCCCTGATATTTTCCTCGCCCTCGCTTTTACCACGGTTTTTTCCGTCATGGACGGCCCAAAGAATGTCATGCAGCTGCGTCTCCGGCCCGCCCAGGACGAAAAGCCCATTTTCTGTCATGATTTTTTGTCATAGAAGTAGGAGCCCACCACATCTATGATGATACTGGGTTTTGTCACAATTATCGTCATAGAAGTGTCATATGTATGACAGAAAAAAAATCATTCGGCCCAAAATGTCACGGATGTGTCTTTTTTTTGTAGTGCATATGGTTCCTTGCCCAACCCGGAGTTCGTACCTGCTGCCTCCCCCCTCGCGAGCCCCTCGAGAGAGGGGGCTGGGCGCGGCACGCGTGCGCTGCGCATACGCCCTCCCACGGCTGGCGCTTGCTCCTCGCGACGCCCTCTCGGGGGGCCAGCAGGCCCTTCAAGAGCTCACGACCTCGCAAGCTAGCCAGAAGCAGATCCTGACCAAGGTAAATTTCAGTAGTAAACTCGTGCATGACTCGCGGGCCCATAAAAACACATCTTCAGATTGGCCTAAGGAATAGAGGCAGTAATCTATTTACATGAGGGGCTCCCCCTCCCAAAATGCTCTCACAACTTTCAGGGTCGTGCCCAAGTTTTCACTTACAGGCTTAGCAGCACGGGCTCAATCGGATATATCGCTCGCCGCATCCTCCAGGACGCCCTCAGACGCATCGCTGACATCATCGTCACCATCGCTCGCGCCACCATCCTCGTCATCAGCATCACCGTCACCATCGTCGGCATCACCCGCACCATCGTCGACCACGTCGCCTTCATCCACAGCGACCACCACCGCGTCATCCTCGGAGGTGAAGGCCCTGACTACGGCGTCCACATTGTCCTCAACCTAGCGCGCCAGGTCATCCCGGATGGCTTGGGGCATAGGGGCAATGGCGGCGTCAAAGTCAAAGTGGGGGTAGGTGTTCTGGAGGTGGCGGAAGACACGGGAGAATGCATGCTTGAGCAGGCCGCGACTCCTCTCCTCAACAAGCACGCAGGACCTCTTGGATCGATTCACCAAGCGCGTTACCACGTCGGTGAAGAAAAGCAGGTGACTGGCGTAGTCGTCCGAGTGGGGATGAGGTGCATTTTCGTCACAGACGGCGCCCAGCGCTGCGTTGGCTCTGGTCCTGAGGTTTTGGAGCATGGGGGCATGCTCGCGCTCCAGCGTCCGCCGCCGGAGCACTTCCTCCCTACCCTGCTGCGCGGAGGATTCGGCGTCAGTGACCCGCTGCTGAAGAGAAAACATCTCGGCACGTGCGGAAGTGAGCTCGGCTTGCACTGAAGACAGGGTGGCTATGGCGGCTTTCTCGCGACGTTCAGCCTCCTCCAACCCTGACCTGAGGGCCTTGGTCCTTCCCACAGCCTCGGCTTCCACAAGCTTCAACTTCAGGTCGTACCTGCCCACAAGATTCGCGCGAGCTTCGGCCACCCAGTGATCCACTTCCTCCTGGGCCTTGGCCTCGCACGCGCCAACAGCATCCTCAGCTTGGGCAACCTGGCTCTCCCTCGTCTCCAACCGCTCGAGCTCAAGGCTGCGCTCTATGGCTTACAGCGCCAGCGCTTCCTTGCACCTCAGGATCTCTTCCTCCTCAGCAGGCGTCCCCTTCATCGATGCTAGGGCAGCCTTGTGCGCCTCCACTTGCCGCTCTAGGGAGGCACTCCAGGCTTGGAGCTCCCACGCGCGTTTCTCTATGATATCACGACGTCGATCAGCTTCCCAGGCTTCCTCCAAGGCTCGAGGGCAAGCTTCACGCGAGGTCGCGGGAGACGCCTCAGCCTTCGCATTATCAAGCTCACGTTGGTGGCGCCCGAGGTTGATAGCCACCTTCAGTTTATGCCACTCTTCCACCAGCCGAAGACCCTCAGCCTTGAGGCGCGCGTCTACATCCACGAGCTCCTCGCCAAGCCGGTTCATCGTGCCCATCGACTCCCAGAAGAGCTCGTCGAGGACGACGCTCCTTTCATGCGCAGCTTCCGGACACCGACTGGGTTTCGGCAGGAGCCTGGTTAGGATGAGGCTCGCCGCTGAAGGAACCAAGACCAAAGCCATCCAGTCACCGTCTATAACTAGAGGAGGAGACCTTGGCACACTCATCACACCCCCGATGAGGCCACGAAGAAGAGACGGCAGGAGCGCAGGCTCAAGGCGCCAAGCCAGCGCACCTGCCTCTCCAGCCGACCCTGCAACAGGGGGAGCATATTGGCCTGGGACGCTCAAGGCCAGCGGAAGATCCAAGGCAGGAGGAGTTTGCTTCCCGAGGGGTTTCGCGGCCTTAGCAGATGGGATCCTGAAGAACCACCGTCAGGAAGGGAAGCAGCACTCAAGGAATTACAGAGATAAGGTACTTACTCATCTATGGCAATGTACTTCCTCTGTTTCAACGGTCGGAAAGCGCCGCTGCCGCAGCTTGGGGACCCCTTCCTCTTGCGGAGCGCATCGAAGTCCACACGGAGTCGGCCGAAGCGTTGGGCGTGGTGACCAGCACGGGGCATGGCTGGTGAAGCACCCAAGGGGATGACCTCAGGAGCACCAAGCTGGGGAGAGCCACCAAGCACCACCTCGTGACGGCCTCCAGAGGCCTCGGGAGCTTGGGCCTCAGGAGCAGCGGGTTGCGTCGCCCCCTCAACTACTTCCTCTGCGGGCTGCTCCAACGCCTCGCCACCCGCGCCTCCAGCTTCCAGCGATGCTTGCCCCCCTGCGTCCACTCTTGGGGCAAGTTCGGCGCCAGCGGCAAAGATGGGAACCACGGTGACTGGGTTCTCACGGGACCCCTCAAGGCTAACCGGATGCAGCTGCCATTCGTCAAAAGGGGGCATCTTGTAACGCCCTCGATGCGGCTATATCTCCCACGTGTCGAAGCACGACTTAGAGGCATAACCGCATTGAAAACAATGTCGCAAGTGAGGTAATCTTCACACAACCCATGTAATACATAAGGGAAAGAGATACATAGTTGGCTTACAATTGCCACTTCACACAATTACATGAATAAAGCATTACATCATCCAGATACAATCAAGGTCCGACTACGGAACCCAAAATAAAAGAAGACTACCCCAAATGCTACACAGATCCCCGATCGACCCCAACTGGGCTCCACTACTGATCACATAGAACGAAAACAACACAAAGGACAAGATATTCATCAAGCTCCTCCTTGAGCTTGGTTGCGTCATCTGCCCGGTTCAACGGCACCTGCAAGCTGGTTTTTGGAAGTATCTGTGAGTCACGGGGACTCAGCAATCTCACACCCTCGCGATCAAGACTATTTAAGCTTATAGGTAGGGTAAAAGGTATGATGTGGAGCTGCAGCAAGCGACTAGCATATTTGGTGGCTAACATACGCAAATGAGAGCGAGAAGAGAAGGCAAAAGCACGGTCGAGGAACTATGATCAAGAAGTGATCCTAGAACAACCTACGTTAAGCATAACTCCAACACTGTGTTCACTTCCCGGACATCGCCGGAAAGAGACCATCACGGTTACACACGCGGTTGGTGCATTTTAATTAAGATCAACTTCAGGTTTTCTACAACCGGACATTAAAAAATTCCCATATGCCCATAACCGCGGGCACGGCTTTCAAAAGTTCAAATCCCTGCAGGGGTGTCCCAACTTAGCCCATCACAAGCTCTCACGGTCAACGAAGGATATTCCTTCTCCCAAGACAATCCAATCAGGCTCGTCATCCAGGTTACAAGACATCCTCGACAATGGTAAAACAAGTCCAGCAACACCGCCCGAATGTGCCGACAAATCCCGATAGGAGCTGCACATATCTCGTTCTCAGGGCACACTCAGATGAGCAGTCCGTACAACTAAAACCAGCCCTTGAGTTTCCCCGAGGTGGCGCTGCAAGGGGCTCTAGTTTGGACCAACACTCAGAGGAGCACTGGCCCCGGGGGGGGGGGGGTTAAAATAAAGATGACCCTTGAGTCTGTAGAACCCAAGGGAAAGAAAAGGCTAGGTGGCGAATGGTAAAACCAATGTTGGGTATTGCTGGAGGAGTTTTATTCAAGGCGAACTGTCAAGGGGTTCCCATTATAACCCAACCGCGTAAGGAACGCAAAATCCGGGAACATAACACCGATATGACGGAAACTAGGGCGGCAAGAGTGGAACAAAACACCAGGCATAAGGCCGAGCCTTCCACCCTTTACCAAGTATATAGATGCATTAATTAAATAAGAGGTATTGTGATATCCCAACAAGTAAACATGTTCCAACAAGGAACAACATCTCCATGTTCCAACAAGGAACAAACTTCAATCTTCACCTGCAACTAACAACGCTATAAGAGGGGCTGAGCAAAGCGGTAACATAGCCAATCAATGGTTTGCTAGGACAAGGTGGGTTAGAGGCATGGTTCAACAATATAGGAGGCATGATAAGCAAGTGGTAGGTATCGCAGCATAGGCATAACAAAAGAGTGAGCAACTAGAAAGCAAAGATAGAAGTGATTTCGAGGGTATGGTCATCTTGCCTGAAATCCCGCAAGGAAGAAGAACGAGTCCATGAAGAAGACAAACGGACGTAGACGAACGGGTCCTCACAAATGCGACGTTATCGGAACCAACCCGAAGAAGCAACACCGGAAAGAAGCAAACAATCATGGTAAACAACCACCACATAATCATGGCATGATGCACAATCAAGTATGATGCATGTCCGGTTTAATGAAGCATGGCATGGCAAAGTGCACAAGCAGTTCTACAAATTAAGTGGAGCTCACTATGCAACGAGTTGCATATTGACGAAACACCACGTGACTTATTTAGTTCTCTCTCGTTTATGTACCCAACAATATTAAATGTTGTTAGCATGGCAAGAGGTGAAACATGATGAAACTATCTAATCTAGGCAAGTTTAAATGAGGCCGGAACAACAAAACAACAAGTCCGGAAACTCCTCATATGCATATATTAGGTTTGGTACTGTTCTGCCCTAATCCATATTTTATAGTTGTTAAACATGCAAATTGGTGCCACCATGTTAAACTAGGCATTTTTCTACCCCATTTACATATAAAGTTTATTAAATTCCGAGTTACAGTTATTTAGTTATGAAATAAATCATTTTAGCAAGTTATTTAAGCAAATTTAAACAAACAACATTTTAAATAGTTTAAACATAAATGAAAGTTGCATATTATTAAACTAGATGAAAATCTAAGCAAGTTTCATATACAAAGTTTTTACATGTGATGCTTAGTTTGTGAGATATTAAATGCATGAAGGCTAAGGGGTTTTCTGAAAAACTGCACTCTCTGGAAAAAAGACAAAAACGCTAGATCTGAAAAATCCATTACGGGCCGAAACAAGAACTGGCCCAACATCAGGGGAAAAAGGTGGGCGCTGGGGCTTGGCCCGGTGGGTGGAGGAGGAAGCTGGGCCGCGGGGCTTGCGGCTGGGCCTGAAGCGTGCTTGTGGCCCTAGAACAGAGAAGGGCCGACTCGAGCGACGCGGTCAACGGGCACGGGCACTGCTCGCCCTCCTCTGCTCGATCGAAACAAAGGAGCGGCGTGGCGAGGGATGAAGGGCACAGGGAGGTGCGGCTCTGGCGGCTACGAGGAGGCAAACGGCGACGGGTCTGGGACGGCACAAAGACGACGCCGACGAGCTCCACGCCCACAGCGGATGGCGGAGCTGGACGGACTCGAGGGAAGGGAGGCAGCTTCAGTCGACCTGCCGACAGCGAGGCCCCGGCGAAGTACAACGAGGGCTTGCCGGAGCTTCGGTTGGTGGCGACGAACAGAAGGCGACGAGGCAGACTTGGCGCGGGCTTGACGAGGTCCTGCTGGTGGCTTGCTAGCGGCGAGGTTCAGTGGGGGCAGCGGGATCATGAGGTGGAGGCGCGCTCGGGCGATGCTGCCTTTTGGGGTGGGGCGCTGGGCATCTTCAGCGCGGGTGCTCGGGTAGAGGATCTCGTGCTCTCAGACGAGGGGAGGCGCAGGAGATCGGGCGGTTCGATCCAGATGCGTCCGGGACGGGTGTTGCTCGGGGAAGAAGGAGCTCGGGGAGGATTTGTCTTGGCTGGTGTTGAACAAGAGAGGAATTTTGGATCAGGGAGGACGATGTTGGTTCGGTGTGGAATCCGAGGAAGAGAGTGGCGGCGGTGGGATGGATCCCTAGAATTTTGGGATTTGGTCTAGGGTTAGACTAGCTATATATAGTAGGTGGGTTTTACTTAGGGGTATATCGTCCCTCCGGTTGCAATCGGACGAACAAGAAAAATGGGCTAGGGGGTCCAAATGAGAAAACGGTGACGTTTTGTAGATGTTAGGGGATGATCCGGACACAACGGTGGCGACAGTCCGGGTCGGGTCCGGGACAACTTTTCGGACGCGCGCGCGAGGGGGTTTGATGCACTGAGCAGAGAGGGTTTCGGACCGTGCGATCGCATTGGACAACTCCAGAAGCGAAGAGGGGAAGGAGGATGGACTAGGTGGGCTGTGGCGAGACTGCGAGGGGGAGAAGAGAGAGAGAGGGCCCGGCATCAGTTTCCGGAGACCGAAAACGTCCGACGAAAAGACTGGCTATACTGCCGCTATAGTTATCCGTTGGGGGGTCAAACAAACTCCGAATGCGATGAAATTTGACAAGCGGTCTATCTACACTATAATAAGACCGCATGCCAACTTTCAACCCATTCCGAGAACATTTTCTGGCCACTTATAAAATATTATTTCGGACATGCCTCGGGCGCGTGCAAGTGTGTCTAGGCTCAGAACAGACAACGGAAGGAACGAGGAGACCGGGGCGGATGCAAGTTTTGAAAACATGATGATGCAATGCACATGATGACATGATATGAAATGCATGACACGCAAGCAAAGACAAGGCAACAACAGCGAATAACTGGAGGACACCTGGCACATCGGTCTCGGGGCGTTACACATCTGCCCCGCGAACTCCACCCTGTTCGGCTAGCAGTACAAGAGACAGCCCACCGGTGGCATATCGGCAGGCGAGGGGTTGCCCGCCAGGACCTCGGGCACTGTTCTTCGTGCCTCAAGCAGGACCTCTAACTCCTGGAGCATCAAGTGGTCCGGGCCGTCAGATAAGGCCCACATCGGCCGGGAATGGCGCTGAAGAGGGGAGTTGCGGCGTCAGAGGAACTCCTTCATCACCATGGGCGCGGTTAAGCCAAGGTCTTTCAACCTCCTCATCCAGAGCCAGACGAAGGCAAGGCAGGGGCTCGTAAGCTTCTCATGAGCCCAGCCGGAGCTGGGAACGGCAGGCGCAGATGGAGGCGAGAGCAAAGGGCTGAGCACCCCGACATCCACATACACTCACCGCATCCGGAACCTGCTCGCAGACGGTGGGAGCTCAAACAATCCACGAGCCGGCCGTCGCCGCCACAGCCTGGAAGCTCAGGCACCCCGAGCTTTGCCGGGGGTCGGTCAGGTGCCGCGAGAAGAAATGGCGCAAAAGGGCCACGGAGGGGGCGATGCCCACCATGGCCTCGCAGGCAAAGGCGGAGACGGCAAGAAGAGTGACAGATTGGGGATCTAAGTACAGCAGGTGAATCTGGTAATGGGAAAGCACGGCGTTGAAGAAGGCGGAGAAGGAGGGAACTAGACCGGCACACAGGGCGTCGACGAAGAACTGGACTTCGGTGGCTGCTCTATCAATAGAAACTCGGGACGCCTGCCAGGCCGCCGTCCTCCCCCATCCATTGAAGCTGGTGGCGAGCGCAAGGCGGACCTTGTCCATGGCCTCCTCATTGAGCACCCGCGATCGGCCAACAGCGGGCTCAACGGCAGGAGGCGGGTTGGCCGAGAACATGGGCTTCTTCCCTTTCTCCGTCCGGTTCGGCGCCATGATGATGGGGAGGACTGAGCTCAGGTTGGATTGGGAGAGGAAGTTGAGGTTTGAGGAAGCGAAGGAGTCGGGGGTGCGTTGCCAGCAAGGGGAAAATAACTGTGTGGGACGCCGTGGCCGCCTGGCCAAGCAGATATCAAGGCTGCATGGGGAAGCGGGGCCACCCACGTCCAATCGATCGCCACATGTCAAGAAGGGTCGTAGGCTATTGGGGCCCGCGGCGCTCCACGCTTGCCCTTGGGCTTCGCCTCGAAGCCAAGCCCAAGCATGCCTTGGGCCTGGGGGCTACTATCGGCATTCTGGGAACAGGGGTCCCCAGACTTGCCTGCCTACCGCCCGCAGCGTGGCTCCACCAACGGCCCCGTACGGCCCATCTTCACCAGCAAACATTCAAGACCCTCGCGAGGGGCCAAGCCTCACGAGGCGGACGATGCAAGACCTCCTCAGGGGCGGCCTCACCAGGCTGGCTGCGAGGGACAGAGAGATCAAGGCGAGGGGCACCTCGCGAGATTCTATGACGCAAGCCATGACGATAGAACCAGGCGGGCGCCAAGCAGGCGCCAGAGCGCGCAGTGTCCTCATTTCCTCTTTGGTGCTAAAGGGGCAAGTGCAGGCGAGGAGTCCCGAGGCATCAGGCAAAGGTTTCCATATCGGTGCAACAAGACCAAGACTAGTAGGACGGCAAGATGGAGGTCATGGTGGAGCCCAAGACGGCGTCACCACCAGAGCCTTTGGCAGGCGAAGACCACTTTTGTTAGGATAGCTTGTACTAGTTGTCTCCCTTCGAATTTGGCCGTTGTGGGATCCCTTCCCGCTCAATATTTGGGAAGAGGACCAGTGCCTCTATAAATAGGACTAGCCACCACCATAGGAAGGGGAGATCTGATCTGATCTGATTCCGATCCTCAACCACACAAGCACACCAAGCACAAGAACACCTTACCTCGCGAGTCAGTTCTTCCCTTGTAATTGTTCATTCTCAGCTAGAGAGGTAATCCATCACACCACACTAGAGTAGGGTATTACACCACAACGGTGGCCTGAACCAGTATAAATCTTGTGTCTCATATTCTTTGGGTTCGTCGAGCTAGGCTGTGAGATCATAGAGTGCGCGAGCTAGAGAGGGTGAGAGATCTTTGTGTGCACCCCGGTGTTCGAACCTCAAGGGTTTTGCCGGAACTCGAAATCCGACACCTTTGTCAGCGTAGGTGATATGATTTAGATGTGATGGAGATAAAGCAGTGTCCATCAATAAGTTCCTATCACCAGTCATGTGATTTGTACATCCACTTTCGAGGACCTACTCAGTGGCTTTGGGTTGATCATGCTGCAGATGAATTAGTGCAACTTACGAACTCATATACTTCATCAGTGAATAATATGACATCAAATTCATCAGATCAATTTCATCAAGCAATAGAACAGATATACAGTATGAGGACGTGAGAAATGAAAATTCATTTCTTCATGATTAGCTTGCGTCCTTTCAAGCATATTCAGGTCTCCAGCAAATTCTTCAGGCGTTTAGGTTCGTATGGAGACCTAACCCTGCATAAGAGATTAGTTCTTTTTCTTCACCACCCACATCTGGAGGGATGGCAAATAGTTCATCATTCTATGAGCTGCATGAGAGAAAGGTGGCATTGAAGCCAATCCACTTCGTTTCACATAAGAGGGGTTAGAGTAAGCATATGAATAAGCAGATAAATTCTTCGAGGACTTATGAACATAATGATTTGAAGAATAATGCACATATTCATAGCCCTTAGATCTTCCCTGCGAAACAGAAGGGTTAGCACGATGATGTTCATATGACGATCTGAAGAATTTGGTCCATATGAGGACTTGGATCCGTATGAATACTTTGGTCCATATGGAGAATTTGATCTGGGGTTCCTATTCTTCACAGGTGGTGTCATGATGACATTCACCTGAAGACTTTCAAGGCACCTTTTGAGAACCCGGGTTCTCTTCATGGGGGGACCGTTCCTGTAGTTAGTGCCAACATATCTAGCAAATACTTCACCATTCTGATTTTTGAATAGTTTATAGTTGGAGTCAAATTACTCATTAGAAGAATATGAAGATTCACATGTAAAGCCAGATAAACACTACAAAAATACACTTCTGTGATGATACGTGTTTGTCACAGTAGGTCGCGTTTTTTGTCATGCATGTACATCCATGACAAATTTATGACAGAATCAAGATAGTCATACCTGTGCTGTCGTAGAAGTGTTCCATGACATTACCAAAATTATCATCACGGAAGTGTCCACTTCCATGACGATAAATCGCGCGTCACAGAAGTGCTTTCGTCAAGGGTGACCGACACGTGGCATCCACCGTAACGGAACGCCGTTAAGCTATCGGGTCGGGTTTTGGATCCGATAACCCGTTAACAGCCCCGACCAATGGGGATTTTCCACGTGTAAAATCATCATTGGCTGGAGGAGACACGTGTCAGGTCCGCGTTGGCACAGGTGTCACTCATCCAATGGGCGAGACGCGCCTATGATATGTTGACACGTGGACCGGCCCATCAAGTTTAAATGGGCCGGCCCAACTGAAGGCCCACAAGATTTTGCGGACCATAATGGGCCGGCCCAGCTAAAGGCCCACGAGATTTTGCGGACCATAATGGGCTGGCCCAGCTAAAGGCCCACAAGATTTTGCGGGCCATAATGGGCCGGCCCAGGTAAAGGCCCACAAGATTTTTGTGTGCCATAATGGGCCGGCCCAGGTAAAGGCCCACAAGATTCTTGCGGATCATAATGGGCCGGCCCAGCTAAAGGCCCACGAGATTTCGCCGACATTAATGGGCCGGCCCAGCTGTAGGCCCACAAGATTTTGAGGACCCTAGTAGGCCGGCCCATTAACTGGCTGCCATGTTTTGGGCCAAATGCCGGCCCATATTTGATCCGGTCCATTAATGGCCTGCCACGCTCCGGGCCTAATAGTGGCCCATATGAGATCCGGCCCGTTAAAAGCCTACCACGTTCTGGGCCAAATTACGGCCCAGATCAGGTCCGGCCCTTTAAGAGGCTTTGGGCTCAATTATGGCCCATATCAGATTCGGCCCGTCAACTGGACACTATGCTTTTGGGCCCACTTGCTAAAGGCCCACTTAGTAATTCGGCCTGATATTAGTTTTGGCCTGTTAAGGGCCCGTTTAACATTTCGGCCCTATATTAATTTCGGCCTGTTAAAAGCCCGTCATATAGTTGGGCCTAACTACGGCCCGGTTTGCATCCGGCCTGCTCGCAGCCGATATCTGATTGGGCCAAACAAGGACCGAGACAATTTTGGCCTGTTAAAAGCCCGTGATTTGATTCGCACAATCATGGGCCGGGGTTCATTTCGGGCTGCTGCCGGCCCGTGAGCTGTTCGGCACGTTTCAGGCCCAACCTACATCGTGATTGCATGACGGCCCGATTATGTACCGTAATTTTACGGTTTGGCCGGTTTACTGCGAAGACAGGATATATATACAGTAAAATAACTGCAGCATCGTGAATAAGAAAAAACCTAGACTATACAATAAAGAAATTACGGCATATTACATCCACTGGGCATCAAAGTTCGCCACTATGATAATAAAGCACAAGCAGACAGCAGATTACATACACTGGGCATCAAAGATCGCCACCAGTGCAAATAAACACGCCGACAAAATAATATACAAAACCGACAGCACTTCAATAGAGTTCAAGAAAGGTTAGCCCTGCTGGGGAGCTGCAGCGCAAGCAGCTGAGCAAGATGATGAGACTGCGCTTGTTCAACACTTATATCTTCCTCACTCTGAAAGATAAACAAGCAGACAGATGACAGGTTTTGCACATAAAAGTATCAGTGCTGACAATTCATCACATTTCTTACTGACGAATAAAGTGACACAGTTTAAAATTGCATTAACACAATATGGTATTGTTCAGGTCAAGACATGGCAGGAAATGACATTGTGAAGGAGTTGGCAGCTTCACGACACCACTGGATTACAGATCAAGAACTCATAAGTATCAATGGTTAGTGTGCTGTCAATTTATACCATTTCAGATTGGCAAATAAAGAGACGGTTTAAATAATAGTAGAATGATATGACATTGTTCATAGTTAAGACATTGCAGAATATGACATTGTGCTGTAGTGGGTAGGTTCACCACACCACTGGATTACGGATGAAGAACAGAAGCATACATGCAGTGCAAAAGAAGATCACTTGCTCTGTATAGTTTAATTTACATGGTATGAAGAAGGAACTTGGTTGTACAACTGAAAACTTAAATTGAGAAAGGACAAACTTTTGTTTATGAACTACATAATAAACTTTAAACAAGCAATTTGATGCAAACACCAAAAATAAACAGCTGTTGCAGTCATGCCTAACCAAATATATACAACAAAGTTTGAAGGCTTGAGATGGACAAACTTACATTATTGGTGAAGACAGGCTCTATAAAGGCCTTGTCCATGCTGATGGGGGGGGGCAATTCAAGAAGTTTACCACAGAATCTTCTTCAAAAGCATTGCCTTTATTCTACATTTTGTTAAGAGTAAATATAGATGTGATAATATACGAAAAAATGGAGAATATTTAAGATAAGATGAAGAGTGATGCTACATAACCAAGTAGCTATAAATGTAAGTGCAGCGATACAGGCAAAAGGTACAGCCAAGAGCAATGCACAGCTAAACTTCTTCAGTACCAACCTTATGGTAAGAGTAAATATAGATCTGATGTGTAGAAAATGGAGGGCAAAGGAAAATAAGCTGCAGAGTGATGGTACATGAACAACTACCTGTCATTATAAGTACACTGATAAAGGACAGCATGTACTTACAAGAACAATGCAGAGCTAAAAAAACATTGGCATTGGATATATTCTACACTAATGTAACCATTCATACAGATCAGATAATTTGGAGCGAACAATTGATAAGCAAGCTATCATGCATACTGCTGTCACATAATGAACCAGGTATGTATGCAAGTACAGTGATACAGGACAACAGGTACTAACAAGAGCAAAGCAGCGGGCAGCATATTTGCGATATCCTGTCGTTCTTGTCAAACCGGAATTCTTCTTCGAGCAGATTTCCTGCAAAAAAGATCCGTAAGGCACATGCGGAAAAGTAGAAGTTCAAATTGTCATGTGATTTCATAGACAGTACCTCATCCTGGGAACGAGACCAGTGCATAACAAGGTTTTTCCATTCAATGTCTTCTAAATTTAGCACAGGAGACTTCACCGGAAATTCGTTTATAGACTTGCCATCAAAGTGTGATTTCCTCAGGTAACACCGATACTGCTGCAATGCTTCCTTGAAAAGCACAAGCAAGCTTTGCTCGTCATGACTATCCAGATTGACCCTCGCCTAGTTACAACAATGTAATGTAAATCATTGATGTGTTCAATCAGCAGAAAACAGGAAAATAATAACCATGAATAATAGCACTTACACGTAAGTTGGACAGGAAGATGTGAAAATGGTGTTTGTCTTCACAATAATCTTCCCATGATGGGAATATATGCACGTAGTCCCTAACAACATTGAAAGCATTGTCTTTTAAACTGGGAATAAATGGAATGGGGTTCCAATCTGCAGGAATTGGCCGTCTCTGCAGTTGGGATAGGTCTTCGGCCGGTGGACTTGCTGTACTTTTTGCTGGAGTGGGATTTTTCTGTGGTACAGCTGGTGCTATGGCAAATGAAATCGGTATACCTTTTGCTGGAGTGCAGGTCCTGTGTGGTGGGGCTAGTGGTGTGGCCAGTGAAGTATGGGTACAGTCTGCTGGAGTCGGTCCTACGTTTTGTGTCACTGGTTGTACAGCCAATATAAGTGGGGTGCTGTCTGATTTCTCCGGCACCACCACGTTTTTCAAGGACTTTGCTGGTGCTCCTTCAGGTTCGGCAATCACCCTCTTCCTTTTTGATGTCTGATGCACAAGAACAACATTTGAGTGGAAAAACATGGTATGATGACAGATGGAATATGTATTGATAATGGATGGGCATGGCATCTCGACATATATGATGAGTAAACTAAGCAGATGGCGGTGCAACAAAGTAGAAGAAATGCAAGACAACATATGCAAGATACCCGCAATCAATAAAACATTGCCAAATTAGAACAGGCACCTTGATGGGTGAACAGGACAGGCCATCTGCCTTTGACTCCTCGAGGTTAGAATAGTCATTAGGATCATATTCTGAACAAGAATCAACAGGTGGGGAGCGTATGAGTTTCATTGCATCCAGAATGGCACTCAATGCCTTGGTGCCAATTTTGTAAGTCATTGCAGTGTTTAGCTTCAAGAGTGGACTGCTGCTAGTGCGACACAAAGCAGCTACACAGATCATAGTGTAGATATAACGGGAAAACCTTAAGCATCAGAGTAAAATCAGCAAAGTGGAACTTGCTGGAATATATGTGCTAGTATTGCCGGTACGGCTAGAAAGGCTTCGGATACCAGCTCTCTTCAAGTGAAGGTGCGGTACTGTTAATATCAGTGTAACTCTCAAAGGCGACACAGCTCCCCGCATTTCCTTGCTATTCTTATAGGATTCAAGTGGGCAGGCCACTACAAATCCTATTCCTATGTTTACAAGATCCTACGAATCAAAGAGGCTCAA
Source organism: Triticum aestivum (assembly GCF_018294505.1). Lineage (NCBI taxonomy): Eukaryota > Viridiplantae > Streptophyta > Magnoliopsida > Poales > Poaceae > Triticum > Triticum aestivum. The sequence continues at coordinate 106,377,049 of NC_057806.1, read as the reverse complement.
AGTGTCCATCACAACCGACCGTATAGACCTCTACACTGCAAATGTCCCTGCTCATCTTCAGTACAAGGAACATACTGTACTACTATCATACTCCCTCCGTTCCAAAATATAAGTCTTGGTAGAGATTTCCACTATGGATCACATACAGATGTATCCAGATACATTTTAGAGTGTAGATTCACTCATTTTGCTCCATATGTAGTCCATGGTGGAATCTATACAAAGACTTGTATTTAGGAACGGAGAGAGTACATATTAAAGAAGAACGGAAGAGGAACATGGTAAAGAAGAGCAAGCAGATTTTGGATAATAAAATGTTGGTTGCGCAGTGCCCACACATGATGAACCAGAGCGCATTAAGAATGCAACTCCCAGCTGTCTCTCGACCATTTCAGGCGGTTGGATGAAGATCCTACGTCTCCTAACCCTTCTTCTTCCTCGTCTCTGATTCTTCCCATACAGAACACCGCACGGGCCGCCGGCCGGACCACCGGCCCCCACCGCCTGTGTTCCTCCGCCACCCCCACCCCCACCCCCGCCCCAACCCCCACCCGCGTCGAGTTTTCTTCGTTCGGCGAGGCCCCACAACCACCCGAGCCCCTTCGATCGCACCGGCGAACTCCGGCGAGCTCTGAAAAATCGACTGACCCAATTTTGAAATTTAGTCTACTGTGATTTAACTAGTGTGGAATATAAAAGGGGAAAACCATAAGCATTGGGAGTATAGTGTTGAGCGTGCCATGGCGGATCTGAAGGTGCAAACCGGACAAAGGCAACTTCGCAACCAAGACAAGAAATCAGAGTAAAGCAGTGGCGATCTATTTTCTTGCTGCGATAAATAAGTTGAGCAGATACGAAAGAGTACCGCCTCTGGTGCGGCGCCGTGTACGCATCTGCTGAGAATTTGACGGTGCTGCGGTAGCGATGGCTGTCGGCGGCGTGGAAGCAGATCTAGGAGGGTAGACGGTGGCGGCGGGGCGCGGTGGACGAGACGGTCGTAGGAGCGGCGCCGGCAAGGTGGACGACGGCGGGGATGAAGCGAGAGGACGGGATGCAAGGATCCCGGTCCGAAGCCGTGGATGAGAGAGGTCGATCTCTTGTAATGGACGGCGGCGTCGGGGTATCAGCTCCGGCATGGTGGAGGAGGACGGCGGTGGATGGGGTGGCGGACGGCGGCGGACGGAGGAGGGTGGGGTGGAGAGGGTGTTTTGGCGCCCACGGAGTACGAATGGGGAAAAGGGAGGTAGAGAGGAAGGGGGGAACCATGTATTCAGGGCGCGCTTGTCTCAAATGCGAGGAAATTTACAAACTTAGCCCCCGTTTCAAATTTCTACTACATCACAGCAACATTAGTCGGTTGGGGATAGGACGGTAATCTCGCATACACCGAATATTTGCCGACGAGAGTTTGTTTTTGGCGCCCACCGTGTATGAATATGAATCGGGGAGGGAGTCGATTTCGGCCGAGGACACACTGTGTTTTGGCGCCCACCGTGTATGAATCCGGGTGAGAGGCGGTTACGTCACGTTTGGGTGAAATTACAAACCTACCCCTATCGAAACCTATAGAAATCCAGCAGATAGGCTTTGCGTGGCAGGGATAGGCAGTAGTGATTTCCATCTCGCAGATTTTGGTTTCGGGCGGTTACTGCGACTTTCCCCGCTTCGTTCAAATTTTGCAGAGTGCACGTTTACCGTGCCAACTCAATTCGAATCCCGTTTGTATTCTATTTTTTTCGGGCGGGATCCATTTTCAATTGGAATTACATTCTATATACATCATTTTTTATATATACTTTCAAAAGCACAACAAAGAATTCTGCTCCTTTATATGTATAATATGATTTACAAATACAACGATCTCGAAATCTTAAGGTTGAATTCGAAAAATTTAACCAAATTATGTTCTACTAAAATGTATGGATCAGTAATATCTACATATTAAATAACATAGATGTGCGTGAATTCATATGAGTATGCATGTTTGATAGATCAATTTTGGTTCGAGTATGGATTACATGTATCATCATCTCGAATTCAAATATTTGAATCCCTTTTTTGTTCACTCCTTTCACGCCCATCTCTCTCGCATGCATGCTCCTTCAGGTAGCTATCACTCTCTTTTCTCCAGCTCACCCGCACGCTCACTTCATGTTTCTCCTATCCTCGCAAACATGGTCTCTCGACGTCTCCCTTGAGAAGTGTCACACTCTCCCTATCATTATACATTACACGGTTTTCATTATCTCTCACGTCTCTACTGTTCTCTGGTATCACTCGGTACCTAAGCTTTCTTTTTCACCGCCACACACACAGTCTCCACTCGTCTTTCACTTTGTCTTTCTCTCTATGGGATTCTCTCACACACCCTATATGTCTCTACATATGACTCATACCACTAAAATTACTCTCTCTCTCTCCTGTAGACACAACATTTGTTGCGGTCTCCTTTTCGTCTCCATCCCAGACTGACATTATTCATTTGTTTACCGATCAGACAACCCCGACTACCGTCTCCTCTCTCTCTCACAGACACACACACACAACTCCTGCTTCCACTCCCCTTCCCGACTACCGTCTCTCTCTCACACACACAAAACTCTCGCTTTCGCACCCCGACTCGTATTTCTCTCACAAACATTTATCGACTAGCTAGCCTCTAGATAGGTTTATACACCCGCACACTCGTGCTTCCACCATCGCATACATGTCTCTCTCCCGCTCCTTGTATCTATGTAGATTTTTCTTCCCTTCTTGAGACACGCCCTCTCGATCGTGCACACACACACTATCGCCTCATTTTAAGCTGATACCTATCGCACACACACTCCTTGTGTCTTTGTCACACATGCACTCCGTCCTCCTCCACTCTCCCTCTCTCTCACACACACATGGGCTTTTTGCAACAACTAGCAAGATGCCCATGCGTTGCACGGAACATCAAGATGCATTTGTATGAGTAGTTTATCTTGTGGGGGAAAAGGATGAACGAGGGAAGGCCTTATTTGCAAATGTGGAGAGGGGTGTGGGTATCTTTTTGCAAAATTGCCATAGTTTCCTTCCTATCCGTCAGATATAGATCGGACGGCCTATATTGCAGGATGGCAGGCACACGATCATCACCGACAATGCTTTTTATAAGAGTAGGGATAAAAAATAGAGTTGGTGATGATGGTGGGCCTGCCATCCTGCAATGTAGGTCGTCCGATTTATATCTGACGGATAGGAAGGAAAATATGGCAATTTACCCGCACTCTTCACCACATTTGCAGATAAGGCCTTCCCTCGTTCATCCTTTTCTCCCACAAGATCTTGATGTTCCGTGCAACGCACGGGCATCTTGCTAGTAAGAGTAGAAATTAGACATATACCACTTCTCGAATCTTGAAACCAACAACATTCCTCCCTTATCTCATCAAAACCGCCAAAGGAATATATTTTGAGTGAAACATAACATATTTTTAGTGATATACGTATTTCAAAACTAGACTTTTTTTCTATCAAATCGGTGAATATGTATTAATCTACTTTGATCGTGTGGCAACGCATTGGCACATTGCTAGTAGTTATTATAATTTTTTGGACACCAGACAAACGGTGGAGTACATATACGAAGAGAAGAGGCGCACGCACGCAGTCGGCCTCTCGCTGTCTCGCACACATGAGTGTTACGTAAAGGCGACGTTAACAAATAAACCCTAAAACCCTAGGTGCACGATTGCTGCATTCGCGGGTACCGGGTACGTGGTGGAGCACCTTTGTAGGAATAGTCAGCTCGCGTGATAATTTGATCCGTAGGAGTTGATGGTCGGGACCACAGGTGAACGACTTGGAGCGCGGTGGCTCGCCAGTTGCCACAGATCGAGTAGCCACGTTTAAAATATCGTTTTTTAGCGGGGTTAAGAGTTCCGATTTTCAATGGCGCGTTATAAGTAGTAAGTAGTTTTTAGAACGATTGGTATGGAGCGAAAATGGAATTCATAGTACTACGTACCTCCTTGGCGTATGGTTGTATGGTTTTTTTTGCGATGGAGGTTGTATGGGTTTATGTTGCGAGATGTTGAACCTGGTAGTTCTAGGGCAAATACTATGGTTTAGATTTAGATGCTGGTTTTCAGTAATGAAAATCGGAAGGGGAAACCCTTCTTTGATTAAAAAAACTACTACCTCCATTCTGGTTTACTAGTCCCCATCGTACTTTGGGTCAAAGTTTGTCCACGAATTTTACTTGTAAAATGTGAATGGAAAACGAGATTTTGTTATACCCAAACAAAAAAGGACTGGAGGGAGTGATTGCTCTGACACGGACGCGACCTCTCATAGCGCAGGCATTGAACCGGCGCGCCGGCCAAGAGGGCCGCACTCGCTGCAGGCCCGGCTGAGCACGCCTCCTCGCCGCGTGCAACCAGCTTAAGACTGCCCCGCCTGCCTTCATTGAATCCGCGCGTGTGCCGGCAACACGTCCTTCCGCGAGCCGGCAGGCATTTTAGAACACAAAAAATGACTAAAATATAATTAATTTACGCATGGTCTTGACTTGTTGTGCTCGCACTGGTAGCAGGAACTAGTAGAGGATTTTCTTTATTTATAACTCTCCTCACATTTTTTTGGCTTTGAAGTGAATCATGGTTGTGGACATTATGTATGAATGTGCAGATATCTGTGAACATGAGTTTGATGTGGAAGTTGAACTTGGAATGTCGGGCTTGCGCGTGAACTATACCATGTCCAATGCTTCGTCTGTTATTGTTTGGAAAGTAATTGCTGTTATTACATGACCCGAAAAAAACATTTTGTGCCACATCAGTAGATGCACGGACATCACAACAGGCATGCTGACTGGATAAACATTTGAACCTAGCTATTATGAAGGAAATTTTGTATTGACAACAGTTTTAGATAGCAGGAGACGCCTAGCCTGCTCTGCCTCTGCTAGCTTATTTCTGGCTTCTTCCATCTCTTCTTTGGCTTGGGTGAAGAGAGCATCTGATTGCTCTTTTCGCTTCTTCAGGAACTCAGCTACATTCTCAAGGGCTGCTGCACGCTTTCTTTCAGCCTTTACTAATGCCACGAGGACACGAACAGCTGACGACTCCACCTGGCTTGTGTGTAATCCAGCATCATCTGGGAATTTGCACCTTGTGTCTAATCCAGCATCATTAGGGAACTGGCACCTTGTGTGTAATCCAGCCTCATTTTGGAAACATGATCTCGAGGTTGACCATACTTCCCTCCTCGCAGGAACTGCATCCTGACATGAAGTTACTTCTTTTTTAGATCAATACTCAGAGCAACCTAGATCCATTTAGTAGAAGCCAGATAAACAGAACTCGGAGAAGTGAATTCAAAAGGAAAAAAAATAAAAACAGACTACAAGGTGAGAACACCCACTTCCTACATCAAGCTAAAAACGAAAGCATTAGGACGATTAAGACTCTTCTTATTACACATCGAAGAACACCACACTTAAGAGAAACAGAAACTACAACATATACACATCGAAGAACACGAGGCTACACGAAAGTAATTGAAAGGGTGTTACTTACCAAAGCTCGTTTTACAGGTTCGGTGCATCTCCTCTTTACTTGCCACGCTCCTTGAAGATGTCCCGAATATCCCGTGTTTGGTCTTCATTGCTCCTCTGCATGTTCGCACTCGTGGTTTTAAAATCTCAACATGGCAAGAAAAATATACTACTAGTAATACTCGCGCATCTTGTGGGCAACATTAAAGCACTCGTGTGTCATGTTAGAGCATCTCCAACAGAATCGCAACGCGCGGCGCTTTAAAGATCTCAACATGCTATCTCTACTCTCTTCTCTACCGTTATATTTATTTTATATTTAATATTTATCTCTACTTCCTTTACTGTCTACTTTTTTCTCTATACTTTTTTCTTGCAATATAGGTCATCTGATTTATATCTGACAGATAGGAAGGAAACAAATGGGAATTTTGCAAAAAGATACCCATACCCCTCTCCAGATTTGCAAATAAGGCCTTCCCTCGTTCATCCTTTTCTCCCACAAGATAAACTACTCATACAAATGCATCCTGATGCATGCAACGCATGGGCATCTTGCTAGTTCTAAAAACCTTTCCATCATTTGCCACACTAATGGTTGCAGATGTAAAACCTACCCAAGCACAGCATGATACAGGAGCGACGCTCAATTACAAGCTGTATTATGCTGGATAATGGAGGCTATAACCAATTACTTTTATGGGAACAATAGCACCCAGGAAATTCGAAGGGTAGGTATGAACAAAATTGGAACTGCACATGTACTGCTAAGTGATTCAATACACACATTACCAATCGAGGAGGAGAAGATGGTCGCGGCGGCCTCTATGAGTCATGGTCGGCAACGGGAGTCAGTTCATTGTCCACGACGGTGGTACTTCTGCGCTTGGCGTCGGCTTCCGGGAAGAAGATCCGAGACCATGGAAGACGATGCCGGGGAAGAGGCTCCTTGTATGACAACAACGGTGGATTGGCTCCAGTGTGGCGTACAAGGTCGTCGATGAGGCAGACGCGCTGCGGTGGACGAGTGCACCGATGTAAAGGGGAGGAGCACGAAGGCTGCGGTGTCGTGGAGAAGTCTATTTTGCGGTGGGATAGAAAATGGGGAGTATTCAGGTGTACTACTCTGGGTGACGGGGTGGGGTTGGCTGGGTAGGGTGAACCTGATGTTACGAAAACAGCCCCCTACCTGATGTTACGAAAACAACCATAACTCTACATCAGCCATTATAGAAGCAACATTTTGACATATCCCAATGTGTGAATGAAACATGCAGAGAGAGCTTTTGAAGATGGAGCAGATAGGGCGGGAAAGATTGTATGTATGTGGATGAGAGAGTAGGAGACAAACCTAATGAGACAGATATATATATATATAGAGAGAGAGAGAGAGGAAGAAGTTAGGTCTGTGAGAAAGATGGATACATGTAATATACATGAGATGCGTGTGCATCTGGATTCTGTATACGTGGAAGGAGAAGAGACAACATGTTTGATGAGAGAGCTGGAAAAACATGGACGCGAGGGGAAGGATCTCGTGGGTTGAGGGATTGACAATTTTGTGCGGGGGAGAGAGGGATTGGTAATTTTGTGCAAGAGAGAGAGAGAGGGTGGGGGAGGAGTCAGTCAGCCGTCGTCACATCACCCTGCTTCCAAATGACCCCGCATTCTCTAGCGCGGTGTGGTCGCCATCTTCGATCTGCTCGATGCCCTCTTTGAAGATTGAGGTGTTGCGCATGTTGGGGTGAAAAAAGCACAAGCGAGAGTGGTCGCCGTATAACCTTGGATGGGGATGAATTGTGTGCTCGGGGGAGTGTGTGTGTTGTGCTGCGTGTGTGTGTGTGTGTATGTGTGTGTGTGTCATATATTGAGAGAAAACAAACCTAAGGAGAGAAATGAGTATTCACGAAGAGATTGTGCGGGCCTTGAGGTGAGTAGGGGCCGGGTGAGGGTGTCAAAATGTGCGCGTTGATGCATGTGTTGCGAGGGGATGGACGAATCGAGAGAGATGGTTGTTGTGTTACGGATGCTCCTCTCTCTCTCTCTCTCTCACACACACACACACACAAGTAAACTAGAAGACTGTTCTCTCATGTATACACAACGTATCGGCATCTGTCTATGTCTCACTCATGCATGATCATTTGCACATTCACACCTCTCTATGTCTGTATCACACGCACACCGTCTCCACATTGCCCTTCCGCCACAACACACATATGGACACATACACACGTTCTCTGTTAGTCACACACACAAAATCAGTATTAAAAAAACTAGGGCGCACCTAAAACGTCCAAACCCAAATAAACACGAACTGGAGCTAAATTCAAATATATGGAAATATTGCAGCGTCAAGAACTTTCACAGGAAAAAAAGTTGAGTAATATTCAAGGATTGTTTTCACACACACAAAAAGGTTCGGTGGATGTCCTTCGAGCGCGACACGGTGATGCACCGTTCGATCGACCGCGCGGCCGCGGTTCATGCGCTTGCACAGGATTCCGTATCGTGGTTGTGGTACTAACTAATAAAAGCGCTGCCTAAGTCTAATGTTTACTGTACTAGTACGGTTTTCTTTTAAGTTTGACCAACCTTATATATAAAACTAAAGTAAGCACCCACACGCGCACTCATCAATATGTCGCCGCCGCTGTTGCGCATGCCGGCGCCCGCCTGCTCCGGCCAACAATTTCTCACCCATCACCGTCATGTCGCCGCCATCCCTGTGCCATGAAGCCGAAGGCTCGCCCGCTGATGTCGTTTGCAGTCCCTCCTTGTGATGCCGCTGCGCTGCCAAGCACGCGAGCAGCTGGTGGAGCCGCGTGTATGCACGCAGCATACGAAGAGGAGGACGAGCGCGTGCTCCAGCACGCCGGCAAGGAGGAACTAGCGTGTAATTGTCGTCTCCGCCCGCGCGGAGGAGGCGCGCATGGTGGCTGTCATGGCATAAGCCGGTCGCGCGCGCGTCGAGCCCGCAAACCGGGTGCGGACGTAGAATCTCCCTTCGAGACCTTGAATGCCATGTGGATCCTGCAATCTGAAGGAGCAATTTGGGTCAGTCGACTCATGTGAGCCGTTTGATGCAACATGGATGGCTAGAAGGGCTTCTTCCACCTCTTCTATCGTCTTCTTCCTTCGCTCCGTCGAACTTCTTTCACAAATCGGCTGACCCAAATTATACTACTAGTACGAACGTATTAAGTACAGTAGGAACACTAGTACCAACTGCAAGAAGAGCAGTAGTAAGACATAGTACTAGTACTACTGTACGTACTAAAGAGTTCAAATAACGAGAAAGAACATAAACATAGTTCTGCTGGGGCCTCAGCACAACACACCCTTGAAAATAAACTAAGCAACTAGTCCGCTTGACACTGCAGTAGAACCAGCATGAGCGACGGCACTTCCACGTCCTCGACTTCGTCCTCGTCCCTCTTCCTCTTCCTCTTCGCCGACGCTTCTTTGCTTGAACCGGACACTGGGCTCTGCTTCTTCATCCAACCCTTGTAGATATTTAAACAAAGGTAGGCATCCATTGCTGCGTACAGGATGTGATCTTCATCTAATGTCTTCGACTCCCATGCATGATGAAACTCGTGATGAGGTTTCTTCAGTTTAGCGTACGAAGGATCAATCATGGCTGCTGCCAGGGTCAGCATTGAAGGTTGAGAGGAGGACACCAGGCTCGCCTTCTGGAGATCGAAGGGCTGGCCTACAACGAGACCTATCCGACACAGGACATCCCTGTCATTCTTAAAGCCTACAATAACAAATTTCACTCTTTTGTCCTTGAGGAAGTTCTTAAAATCCTGGCACTCAACGTCGGCATGGCATATGTGGTAGACCAAGCAAACGTTATGTACGCAAACCTGGATCACGCGGGCTTCTTCCTCTCTTCGTCCTTTAGATCCTTCTCTCGTCCCAGGACTGTGGTGTACTCAACATCTAGCCCAGCGACCCACTCATCCGTTGAACTGTTGAACATGCGTAGGAAGCGAGCAAGCCATGCTTTCACCGTCGCGGATCCACGTGTGTAGATGACGATGAACTGATCGCCGGTGATGGCTCTAACCTGGTACTCAGCGGCGACCATGGAGATTTGGGAGGCCATGGATTTTGGAGGAGGGTTAGGAGAAGTTGAACTGTTGTACCCCGCAAAAACTGGGAGCGAACTAATGTGGAAGGACGGGACGACTGGGAGCGAACTATTGTAAGGTAGAAGACGGGGACGAGTAGGGCGTGCGAACGGCGTGGGGTTGCTGGCTTGCCCGCTGGATAAACGGCTGCAAGCCCACAAAGAGTTCTCGAGAACTATGCGGGACCCACCAGATGTCATGTCTACTAGACCCATATCATAGGCATGACAGTATAGCTTCTGCCTATTCGCACGCCATGCCGGCGCGTGGATGTAACTTCACTTAATTCTGTCAAACGTCGCGCCTCCCATGACCTTCGCCTCCCTCGCGCGGTCGCGCCCTTTGAGACTTCGACCGGCTATAAATGAGCAATTTTTTTGCCTTTTTTTAGACAAGAATTTTTTTTGCCTACTCCGCATGCATGATAGTCCCTCTGGTCCATTTTACTCCCGTCAACCATTTGCAAAGTGTTTGACAAAATTTATACTTTTTTTGAACACCACCTTATATTAATGAACCAGCCACACCAGTACACTCATTCGATACAATATTCACCATACAGGGTGCTATGTTATTTACAAGAATACCATCTAATCTATTGTCAAAGCTATACTTAGCGATTACGGCTAATCTTTGACAATTGAAGATTGTTGATCAACTTCGAGATGCTCAACGCTTTCATCTTCAGGTCACGCATAGCAGACCTGTCATAGTCCCCCGATGCAAGAGACGCTACCACAAAAGCGCAATCAGTCTCTAAAATTACAGGATTATGAAGAGAAATACCTATGTAGAGACCGACAATGCAAGACCTAAGCTCCGCTTCCTCCATGCTTTGACAGGCATCAATGAAATCCCACGACCAAATTTATACTAAAAATATCAATATCTACAATACTGATTATAATGAGTATAAGAACTACGTTTTATAATGAGTGTAAAAATATTGATTTGACATTGTGAATGTTGACACATTTTTCTATAAGTCTGGTGAAAGTAGAGGTACATTGACTTTAGACAAAACTTAAATGCACAATGCAGACTAGTTCCTCCATCCAGGTGCGTGCCATGTCCTATCTTGTCATCACAACAAGGTTAGCTATTAGAGTACCACTACCTCCCTTCTAGTTTAAAGGGCTCGATTCAAAAATTTCACCTACTGTTAGCAAGATAGTAGAGGCGGTGGAATAGTTTTTGAAGTCTGCAAAAGTACTGAACTAGTGCTGTCATTCTTCACAAAAAATGTGTTTACCAATGCATGCATGAACACTAGTTACTCTAACCCCCTCTCTTCTTTAATTCTTTGCCACATCAGCATGTTTGCTATTCCCGTGTGCATGATACCAGCTAAGATACCACCATTATGGCCAGCATTAATCATCGCATGCAATAATTTAGTGCACCTTGAAATATGAACATGTGTGGGGCGTGTATGTTTTTAATGACTTGAGACTATACCTAGCCCGGCATGCAAGATGACTTATTATGCACCGTTCCCCATACCTGCAGGAAGCCCGTTCGTCTCCAAATCTTTTCCTCTCCATGTGTGGAAACAATATGCCTGCCAAACTCTCCTTCTCCCTCCGGCGGTCCCACCACTCCACCCCGTGTGAAAAAATCTACATGCACGACTCTCCTCCCCCCCACGCCCGTCCAATCCGTTGTGACCAGCAATATTTCCACCCCTTCGCTCCCCTGTAATTTACTCCAACAAATATGCCCACGTAGTTGTTACTTAACTGCAGGTGCATTGGGTCACTAACATATGGGCCCAACAGGGGTCTGGCCCACATGTCAGTGACGCAACTGGACCTGTAGTTAAGTCAGTGCAGCTCAGTCCATATCTTACGTAGGTGTGCCATTGCTCACTATAAATACTATGCCTCCCACGACATCGGTATCTCCTCCCCCTCATGTTCACCTTCATCGCTATCTCCTCCCCTCCCTCTCATGTTGACCACCATGGCATCGCCCCTCCCAAGCCCTAGGAGCCCCTCGCTGCACCGCGCGGATGGTCACGCATCGCCGTTCCGTTCCTCGCTGCCACTACTCGAGGAGGACGCGTCGGTGTTCCGCTCCTCGCCGCTACGCGACACCTCGCCGTTCCGTTCCTTGCCGCCACTAGTCAGGAGGACGCGTTGGCGTTCCGCTCCTCGCTGCGACGCGATGCGTCGCCGTTCCGTTCCTCGCCGCCACTAGTCGAGGAGGACGGGTTGGCATTCCGCTCCTCGCCGCGACGTGTCGATGTGGACGCGTCGGCGTTCCCAATCTCGCCTAGCACGCGCGCCGGAGGACGCGTCGGCTCCCCGCTACGAGGAGAACGCCTCGCTGCCCGCCGAGCCCCCCAGCCTTGAGGGGCTTTGGAAGAAATGGATGTCGCCTTGTGGGAGGCTTTGCCTCCAGCAGAGCGCACCAAAATAGAGGCGGAGAAGAAGGTCGAGGAAGAGAAGCGCACCACGGAACAAGCTGCTTGGGAGGCCTATGTCGCATCCGAGAGAGTCAGGCGATTGGCTCTTTGGCAGAAGGCTCGTGCGAGGGCCGTGAGGGTGGCGGAGGACGCCCGTGCCGACGCCCTGAGTGCAGTCGGGCCCAAGCACCTCATCTACGCTTGGCGGTACGTGGACCGGGTGCATGCTTCCAGCGAGGAGGAGTACCTGTTGGCGCCGGATCACCACACCGGTGAGATCGCGCTCGCCCGCCGGCAAGCCGCCAATCAGCACCTCGCGAGTTGCGAGGCTGAGGAAGAGGCGTTGTGTCGGCGCGCTGGGAAACGGCCGCGCACCAGGGCACTCGTGGCGCGCCGCAAGCGCTCCTGCGAGCGCCGTGGCTTTTAGGAGGAGTATAATTTTTGTTTCGTAAGGCGATCTCATTAGTTTTGGGACGCAAATGATAAATCCCGAACGTTCAGGAATTTTTAGCGTCCTTAATTAAGTATGTAAAAGGGAAAGTTTGGAAACCTTGTGTATTCATACGCATTTTGCAAGTACGTGCATATAGCACAAACTTTACTATATACTATCGCACTACACGTCTCTCTCGATATATGCTTGCAGACTGTGCTACTCCCTCCGTCCAGGTCAATAAGTCATCTTTGGTTGTGCACCGTGACCAAGAAGGAGGGAAGACTTATACACCTAGACGGAGGGAGTACTACTATTACTTATGTACGTGCAAATGCACGTTTTAACATTACGATGCGGTTTTTGTAAAAGTAGAAAAACAACACTAGTCAAGCTTGTGAAACGATTCAATGCAAAACAAATGCAAAAATGCTCGTTTGATTGTTTACTTTTAGCTTCCTTCTCTGTGGTTATTTCTCTGTCGTACTTTGTACGGAGTATCTCACTGGTTGGAAAGGCATGCAAATTCCCAAACCGCTTCCTACACCCTGTATCGAATTTTTTGCCTAACAAGTTGTGCCGTGCAATTGGAATTCCAACTTGAGTACTACTACTAGTAGGAGTACCAGGGGCCAGTTCTTTTAGGCTTCTAGATTAGTAATCCCATAACTACTACCTCCGTCCTGGTTTATTGGTCCCCATTGTAATCTGTGTCAAATTTTGATCATAAATTTAACTAATGAAATGTTAGTGCATGTCACATGCACTACTCCATCCGTCTAGGTGAGTAAGTCATCTTAGGCTGTGCACCGTGACCAAGGAGGAGGAGAAAACGAGAAACGTTAATGTTTATTTGCTAATTAATAGTATTGCATGCAATGAACTAACCACTGCATGTCGTGTTTGATATCTCAAGTCATTAAAAGCATGCACACTCTTTATCTCTTATTGGTTGATATGTCAAGAAACAAGAAACGAGGTAGAAGTTAATGCACCGCGCCTAAGTGTTTTGGGATTATTTGGTTTTCGTAAGATGACTTACACACCTAGACGGAGGGATTACAATGGTGAGGAATAAACCAGTTAAATCTTTGGTCAAAATTTAGCACAAATTACAATGGTGAGGAATAAACCAGGACGGAGTAGTAGTTTAGAAGCCCAAATAAATGAGTAGTACTCTCCACTATGACTAGTCTTGTGGGAAAAGCTGGGGAAGCCGCCGAAAGAACTGGCCCTAGGAGTAGTAGCTAGGGATCGAGTGTGCAAGATGAACCGGAGAAAGTAAATGCAGAGAGATGAAATGCAAAAAAGACGGAGGGATGTGATGGTTGCTTGTCCATTTATTTTACCAGGCCACTTATTACTGGGAGTGGTTGGGTTTTGTGATATGACGGCTTTACTACCGCGCCACGGGCAGGGTGAGAGGTGAGACTCCTGTGTAGCGCCGCCCTCTACACTTGTACTACATCGGTCGTGGTTTATTAGTCCCCCATTGAATTTGACTGAAGATTTAACTGAAAAAATGTTAGTGCATGTCAACAAAAACTATATCGTTGGATTCGTATTTGAACATAGTTTTGAATGATATAATTTTAGGTGACATGCATCAGCATTTATCGTACTATATATAATGTTAGTTCAATTTTTGGTCGTACTAATCTATAGTAGTAAGGTGCCCGTGCGTTGCACCGAAGAGTGAAATGCATTGATCAGGGAGTTGTTTATTTTGACAAAGGATGTGGGGGTCATCTCATGTGTAACGGGTATCGATAGGTTTCTTCGGATATTATTTCATCTCTAGAGCTCACAAACATCCGGGTGAAATAGATAAAAAGGTATCTTTTGCAAACAAAAGCGTTCAACTGTTCAACCTGCATCCAAAACTTGTGAAGAAATAACACTTATTGTGCTTTGCAAGAAATGATCTTTAAGAATTAGTTTTTGAGTATCGATTGTTATACATGTTGGCTACAGATGACATGGCACTTTCTTATAGTCAACAGTTGGCTATACTATTAAGTAATATTAACCATGCCCTTATACACCTAGACGGAGGGATTAAATGAGGATGACTTGCAAGCGGGCAGAGGAGATGTAAGAAATGGTTCATCGTAAGTCTTTCACCAGTACTGTAGTAAAAATTCATACATGGAAGATTCTAGACTAAACCATAAACGGATACACTTTTATTCATGCGCGATACTACAATAGAGCAAGATCCTGCATGGAAGTATCCACATGCTTAGACAGTGGATTACATTGAGTGATTTCAAACAGGAAGGACAGAAACACATACGGTGCAACGGGAGCAGCACCGTTGGCGTTGAGGTTGTCGCCCATGTCCAAACACCACGTAGACACGGTCTTTGAGCACGGTTCGTAGTCGTTCCACGCTCGGGCATTGAAGTTTGTAACTATTTTAGATTAGAATATACTACTCCTCCGGTGCTAGTAGTAGAGCAGAGTCCTACTCTACTACTCTACTCAAGCAAGTTAGGGCATAGCACTGTAGGGAGTACCAGTACTGTGATCACTCAAGCAAGTTCTCTGGCATCGACATGACCCTACGCTGCTGGTATGTGTCTCGTAAGTCAAGCGGCGTGTTGTAGTCATCATCACCTGTCCACTTCCCGCAGCACATATTCGCTTCTCCATCTTTGTCCGCACATAATCTCGTCCAATCTTCCATCCCCGCTAAGGCGCCTCCCCCCTCGTCCGAAACCCAAGCACTAACAATGGTAGAACCGAGCAGCGTCCGCCGAAAGAGTGGCTGGAATTCTCTCCCCACAGAGGTAATCAAGCTCATTGTTTCGCGTGTGGACAATCTCAGTACCATGCCGCTCGCCGCGTGCTCGTCGGGGCTGTACCGTTTACTCAAAGCCCTCAGGCCGGAGCTTTTTAAGCCAGCTCCTTGCTTGCTGATGCCGCCTGATCTTCAGAAACGGCGTGTCACGCAGCATAACGATCATAGGGTGGCGAGCATCAACCCCCTTGACTGTGATCCGATCCCCGCCAGCCTCAACTACATTAACGGTATGTACTAGGTCGGCATGAACACGTCTTGGATGGTGCTCGTCGACGGTCGCGGCAGCTGGATGCTCGTGGAGGTCTACACCTGGCGATTGATCCCCCTTCCTTCGATTAACACTGCACTGCTTTGGCACCGCGGCTACTCGTAATCTTACAATAGCCAACATGATACCAAGTTTGATTTGCTCAAGGTTGTAATATGCCAAGTGCCCACAAGAACTGCGAATTATAAAGACTTCAGGCTAATTGCGTTCTTCAACCGCGGTCTCGCCTATCTGACAGGTCACTACGGTAAGTGGATAAATCTGCAAGTCCATCGCAGGATCATACATCCTCCATGGTTCTCTGATGCCATTGAACACAAGGGCTTCATTTACGCTGTCGACTCCTTCTATGGCTGGACGTATTGCTGGCCTACTCCAGTCATCGCTACAAATGGCTGTTACAGCAGTATGTTACTTTCCTATGATATCATGATGGCTTGCTTATATTACTGTCAACATTTGCTGAAAAAATATTCATGCTCATAACATGTTGTTCTTAAGATTGACTAAATCAAGAGCCCTTTTTTATTTGACTCCAACTTGATATGATGTTGTAGGCCGCCTGGTGTCCCTACCCTTCCTAATCCCAGAACCTTTCAAAGAAAAGTGGCATGGCAGTTGCAGGTGGTTCCTGGCTCGATCAGACGACGGCGAAAGATTGATGATCGTTTGCACGTACCGGACGTGTTGTTTCGCGGAATACAATCACAGTCACTGCAAGGTCTTTGAGCAGGATCCCAGCTTCTCTGGGCCTTCAGGAATTTTTGACTGGAGGCTGGTAAGTAGCCTTGGTACACGCTCTCTGTTTGTCGGACTGAATTATCCGATTAACCAGGAGATAACCGACGGCAAGGATCATGATGGCAGCGCGGTTTCGTTCATCAGGCAAAACTGTGTGTACATAGCGTACCATGCGTCTCTGCATGCACCATACCCTGATATGTGCCGCCACGCTCTGCAGCCCAAAGTAGGAGAGAGGGTCGCAAGTATCAGACTTCGACCTGCTGGCTGGAGTTTCCCCCGTCAGGCACCCATCTGGTTCAAGCCGTCAGCCAATCTCCACAGCTTAATAAATAGTAACGTCTAACTGAGCCAGTTAGTTAGATGCGTACACTTGGTGTAGTAGGATCTTTATTTAGTTTGATGCATACACTTGTTCTTTTTTGGTAGCCCTTTTGTAATGATGGCTGATGTTTGGTTTGGAAGAGAGAGCTGCATCTTCACTCTTCTGGCTTGCTTACTGCTTCTGTTGCACCCCCAGACCTGGTTGCTGCTGCTGCTGTTTTCAATGTACAATCAGTAGTATATTTCGTCTGTTGGTTGAATAAATATGTTGTTAGAACGTCAAACACAATGTTTTGGAAGTTGTTGCATGGTTCGATCATTTAGTGCCCCGTGCCATACATAGCGCATACTATTTTTCGTACGGAACACATTTCCCACTTGTTGATAAAATGCAACCCACTGATGAAGGCCCAATAAAGAAGCCCATAATTAACTGGAAGGGAGGCCCTCACATGAATCCGGCCCAGGTACATGCTCATGGTCCCCTAAACATAAATAAGTAAATAAATAAATAAAGCTAAATGCTCATGCACCAGTTCTTTGGGAAAATAAGTAGCCTAGTATTTCTTTTTGAAGAATACCCAAGCTAGGCCTATTTGTTTTCTCCGAATTACTGAGCTGCAAATCTTTCAAGACGAGGAGGGATGCATTCATTCCGGCCTGGCTTAAGAGTATGGTCAATGTCTGTTAAAAGTAATATCAAAAGGGGTTGAAAATTCCAAAAAATTATAGCAAATGGGATATAAGTTTCTTTTTTTGTTTTTGTTCTTCACTGATATCTTATACGTATTTCATTGGATTTAACATGACATAGTACTAATTTATTTTTAAATTTGTTTTAGTATGGCTATTAATTTTTGGATTAAGAATATTTCGTTCCCCAGCCAAAAATTGCGAATTTTCAAAATTTCCCACATATTTAGTTAATTTTTTGACCCTGGTACTGACCAGAAAATGGCCAGCAATTCTAAAAATGGAAAACGGGCTGCAATAAATTCCATATGAATTAGAAAATGAGTAAAAATTATAAAAATAATAGCAAATGGGTTGTACACGCCACATATTTCGAGGCTGACTTTTTACGCAAGGCTTTGTTAGTGAACACACGATTTTAGCAGCAATGACTGTTGGATGTCCATCCAACGGCCGGCGTGCTTCTTCAATCTCTGATCTTCCTGCTCCAGCCGCCTAAACTAGCACTGGCAGGACTGCCTGCTCCCTCCTCTTGTGGCCCGTTGTGATGCCGCGCAGGCTTCCCCGGCCCACCCTACTCCCTCCGCTGGCCTGGCCGCACGCAATCAACTGCCTCCTTATTACCTAAAAAAATGATTCCTCCCACAGACATCTGGGCCGCACCGGTTGGGAGGCTGACTTGTGGTCCTACTAAGTTGACGCGTACGCAGGGCTTGTTAACTTCGTCAACAAACGATTCTAGCAGCAGTAACCGTTGGATTGCAATCGAACGGTCCTGCTGCTTCTTCAATTGCTGCTCTTCTTGCACCAGCCGCTCAAACTAGCGCCGGGGAGACCGCCTGCTCCTGACTCCAGTGGCCGGTTGTGCTGCCGTTGAGGCCTCATCGCCCCCTACTACTCCCACCGCTAGCCAGGCCCTGCGGCGACGACAGCCTCACACCGCAGCCGAACCAGTGAACCCTCGTACTCCTCTTCGTGTGGGCATCCACTGCCGCGTCTTTCCCGGCTCTGCATCGTCCCCTTCCTAGGCCTCACCGTCGTCCACCGCCTTGGTGCTCTCGGCGCGGCGTGGTCAACATGGTCAACGACATTCCATCGGAACAGTACTGTACGTGGAGAGGCTGACAGCTGGGTCCACGGCCACAGCCCAGTTTTTTGTGATTTGCCAAGTAAGTCGCTTTGTCAGGCCTGTTGGGCTGCAAATCTTTCAAGACGAGGAGAGTTTTCATTCGGCTGACCGAGAAAATGGCCCATCAGTAATGAGAAATGGGTTGTATATTTTTTAAACACATCAAACCGGCAATTAGTTTCAAATATCTTTTTTTTCATTTTGAGATTTTAAATTACATTAATTTTTATGCATGGAGAATTTGTTGGATTTTATATTGATATACATTTATTTTTTAAATCAGTTTGAATGTGAGTCGATATTTCGGGATTAAAAACAGTTCGGACCGCACCGAAATATGCAAAATTTCGTATAATTTTTTAACCGTGGCCACAATATGGGCTGTAATGCTAACAAAAAGAATATGGGCTCCAAAAAAACCTTAATAATTAGCAAATGGGCTGTAAATTATTAGAAATAATGGCAGATGGGCTGTATGCTGTTTTTCACAGATTTGAGGCTTTCTAAAAAAGGTTGACGCACAAGCAGTGACTATTGGATGGCCATCCAACAGCCGTCGTGCTTCTTCAATCACTGCTCTTCCTGCTCCAGCCGCTCAAACAAGCGGCGGCAGGACTGTCTGCTCCCTCCTCCCCGCGGCCGGCTCTGCTGTCGCGCAGGCCTCACCGCCCCACCGTACTCCCATCGCTGGCCTATTCATCCCTCTACTCACCCACACCTGCTGTTATTCTCCAGCGACGGCAGACGAACCAGTAAACCCTCGTACAGTCGTACTCCCCTCCGCGTGAGAAACAATTGCCGAGTCTTCCCTGCCTCCGTGTCGTTCCCTTCCTAGGCCTCGCCGTCGTCCACCACCCTGGTGCTCTCGGCGCAGCCTGGTCAACGTGGTCAACGACTGACATGCATCTGAAGTGGACTATACGCGGAGAGGCCGACAGCTGGGTCCACGGCCGCACGCAAGGAAATGCCTCCTTATTACGCGCAAAATAATGATTCCTCCACCTGACATCAGGGACCCACCGAAAGGGCCTCTGTATTTGTGGAAAAAACGTTACCGCTGTAGTGCTTCTTCAACCTCTGGTCTTCTTGCTCCAGCCGCCCAAACCAGCGCCGGTCGTGCCTCGTGCTCTTGCCTCCTGTGGCCGGCTGCGATGCGGCAGAGGCCTCGCCGCCCCCTACTACTCCCATTGCTAGCCAGGCCATCCCTCTACTCACCCACACCCCATGTTATTCTGCGGCGACGGCAGCCTCACACCACAGCGAACCAGTGAACACTCGTACTCCTCTACGCGTGGGCATCCACTGTCGCGTCTTCCCCGGCTCCGCGTCGTCCCCTTCCTAGGCCTCGCCGTCGTCCACCGCCCTGGTGCTCTTGGTGTTGCGTGGTCAACATGGTCAAGGAACGGCTTCCATCGGACGTGGACTGTACGTGGAGAGGCTGACAGCTGGTTCCACAGCCGCAGCAAGGAAGTGCATCCTTATTACGTGCAAAATAATTATTCCTCCACCTGACAGCGGGGACCCACCGGACAAACCACCGTATTTCATGAAAAAAACGTTTCCCCCCTGACTGCTGGGACCCACCAGCTACATCTTCGCACGCAAGGAAGTGTGTGACAGTCGGGACCCACCTGGTCGAAGCGTACGTAGCGCTGTCATTCTGGTCACGAACGTGTACGTACATATATAATGGTCGATGTAGAGGCGCGCACGTGTCGTAGTAGAGGCGCGCACGTAGCATGTACACATACGTACAACGGCCAGGGTGCAAGAAAGAAAATACGACCACGTATGTGTACATACGAGCGGGGTCTCGAACGCCTACTCGCACATACGTACGGCCAGGGCTCGTGTACATGGCTGGGTTGGAACAGAGAAACAACGTTGTCATCGTGTTCATGGGGAGGCAACGGAATGCGTCGTGTTCATGGGGAGGCAACGGAATGCGTCATGTTCATCAGGAGACAACGGAATGCGTGGGAGCCAACCGGCTGGGTCGGAACGGAATGCATGGTCGTGTTCATCGGGAGGGCTTGGACAGAACAGGCGATGGAAACGAGGCATGGCGTACCATAAAACGGAGGAAACGGACCTCCTACATTCGGAACGGGGTCCTGTTGATCGGGAGGGGTGTGGCGTACCACAATACGGAGGAAACGGACCTCCTACGGTCGAAACGGGGGTCCTGTTGATCGGGAGGGGTGTGGCGTACCGCAAAACAGACAAAACGGACCTCCTACGGTCGAAACAGGGGTCCTGTTGATCGGGAGGGGTGTGGCGTACCGCAAAACGGACGAAACGGACCTCCTACGGTCCAAAGGGGGGTCCTGTTCATCGGGAGGGTGTGGCCTACCGCAAAACGGGACTCCACGGGATACTGTTCATCTCCACCGTCGACCTCCTCCAGCCTCCACGGGCTACCGTTGAAAGCACAAGTGCTCCCTAGGTGGTTTTGGTAATTAATGACAACATATCTCTTGTTGGACTAACACTTTTACCTAGTATGTTTCAGACAAGTTCAACAAATTAGGTGGCATGGACTAAAGGATGTGGAACCCCTTCAAGATGCTAAGGACAAAAGATTGGCTCAAGCTTCAAGATCAAGACTCTACCATTTTCTATTTTAGTGGTCCAAGATCACATTGAGTCTATAGGAAAAGCCAATACTATCAAGGAGGGGTGAGGTGTTGCTTAATGGCTTGCTTGCTCAAAGTGCTTAGTGATATGCTCCAAAACCCTTAACTACCTTCCCACATCCACATATGACCTAAACCAAAAGTCAAACTCGGCCCCACCGATTCTTTCTATCCGGAGCCACCGAATTTAGTTGACATAGCCACTGCTAGAAACCCTAATCAGTTCGATCTCACCGATGGGATCTCAGTCTCACCGAGATGGGCTTGCAAACTCTCTGTTACCTGTTGCAATATTTTTGGTCCCACCAAGATATGCAACCGGCCCCACCGAGTTTGATTGGCCAACTCTATGTTTAGCTTATTACCCAAATCGGTCCCACCGAGTTTGAGTAATCGGTCAAACCGAGTTTTGGTTTTACCCTAACCCTAGCACATCGGTTCCACCGAGTTGATCCAGTCGGTCCCACCGAAAACCCTAACAGTCACTAGGTTTGCTAAATCGGTCCGACCGAGTTTTTCAATTCGGTCTCACCGAGATTGGTAAATTGTGTGTAACGGTTAGATTTTGTGTGGAGGCTATATATACCCCTCCACCCACTCTTCATTCATGGAGAGAGCCATCAGAACATACCTACACTTCCAATACACATTTTCTGAGAAAGAACCACCTACTCATGTGTTGAGGCCAAGATATTCCATTCCCACCATATCAATCTTGATCTCTGGCCTTCCCCAAGTTGCTTTCCACTCAAATCTTCTTTCCACCAAATCCATATCCTGTGAGAGAGAGTTGAGTGTTGGGGAGACTATCATTTGAAGCACAAGAGCAAGGAGTTCATCATCAATACACCATTTGTTACTTCTTGGAGAGTGGTGTCTCCTAGATTGGCTAGGTGTCACTTGGGAGCCTCCGACAAAGATTGTGGAGTTGAACCAAGGAGTTTGTAAGGGCAAGGAGATCGCCTACTTCATGAAGATCTACCACTAGTGAGGCAAGTCCTTCGTGGGCGATGGCCATGATGGGATAGACAAGGTTGCTTCTTCGTGGACCCTTCGTGGGTGGAGCCCTCCGTGGACTCGCGCAACCGTTACCCTTCGTGGGTTGAAGTCTCCATCAACGTGGATGTACGATAGCACCACCTATCGGAACCACGACAAAAACATCTGTGTCTCCAATTGCGTTTGAATTCTCCAAACCCTTCCCCTTACATTTTTGCAAGTTGCATGCTTTACTTTTCGCTGCTCATATACTCTTTGCATGCTTGCTTGATATGTATTGTGTTTGTTAAACTTGTGCCAAAACTCCACTTCAACTTAAAGAAGTTATAAAAACTACAACTTTTAGCACTTAGTGTCTAATCACCCCCCCCCCTCTAGACACCTCTTCTCGATCCTTTCAATTGGCATCAGAGCTTTGGTCTCCATTGCCTTGGTTTAAACACCATTGGAGGAAGATGGATGAGTCTACTTTGGGGAGTCTTAGACATAGAGTGCCTATTCTTGATGGAGAATACTTTCATGAGTGAAAAAATGAAATGCTTGAGATTTTCAATGAATATCACTTGAACAAGTATATTGCTAGCCCTTGTGCACCTCATGTTGATCCCATGCATCCTACCCTTGATGAGTCAATTGACATGATTCGCAATCTTAGAACTGTTAATCTTATCACTAAAGGCTTGCCTAGAAACTTGATTGGATGTTTGCCTACTCTTAAGTGTGCCTACACAATATGGAAATTTCTTGAGGAACTCTTTCCAAATTATTCCTTGAAAGATCTAGATGAAATTCTCCATAAGCCTATTGCCTTGATTAAGATGAGTTCCAATGATCCCAAATTTGGTGACTGCTTATTTGAGCTTACTAATCTTACGAGTGTCAAAGGAGACGTTGGAATCATTAGCAATATCATTTCCAGAGCTATTAGAATTCATAAAGATAACTATAGAAATGATCATTTATCTAATGAATTATCCTCTCTAGGAATTGATCAACCACAAGATGATGCTGAACATGGATACTCTGATGAGGATGATGATGATAGATACTATGATCTCGATGATGCGATGAGACACTTTGGTCTTATGGCAAATCTTCGCGGCTACATGGCTGGAGGAAAGGAATGGGTCCTTGATAGTGGATGTACTGATCATATGACCGGAGATAAAGACATGTTCCGTGAGCTTGCTAAAAACGACGGCCCTCGAAAGTATGTCACTTTTGGTGATAATTCAAAGGGTAAGGTGGTTGGCCTTGGTAAGGTGGCCATCTCACATGATAGCTCCATACAAAATGTCATGCTCATTGAATCTCTTGGCTACAACTTACTCTCAGTATCTAGACTTGTTGATTTCGGTCTCAGTGTCCTATTTACTGAAGTAGACTGCCAAGTGTTTCGTAGAGATAATCATAAAATGGTCTTTACCAGTATACGTAGAGGAGATCTCTACATTGTTGATTTCACTAAAAAGGCTCAACCTAAAACTTGCTTAATTGCTAAATCTTCTAAAGGCTCAACCTCCTTCTCAACCACGACAAGAGAACGACAACGCTAACAATGAAGAAGACCAAGAAGAAGAACAAGATGAAGAAGATGTTCAACAAAGACCCAAGCAAAAGCTTTCACGAGTTCGAGCAAGAATTGCTAAAGATCATCCCGTGGAGCAAATCTACAATGATATCCAAACCGGGAGAATCACTCGCTCAAAAACTCGTTTAGCCAACTTTTGTGAAAACTGTTCATTCATCTCTCGCATTGAACCTATGAAGGTTGAAGAAGCATTGGAAGATCCGGATTGGATAAACTCTATGCATGAAGAGCTACACAACTTTGAGAGAAATCAAGTGTGGACATTGGTCGAGAAGCCCGATAACAACCACGACATCATCGTTACCAAATGGGTATTTCACAACAAGCAAGATGAAGATGGACAAGTGGTTCGCAACAAAGCACGTCTCGTCACCCCAAGGCTACACACAAGTCGAAGGTATGGACTATGGTGAGACATATGCTCCCATTGCTAGACTTGAGTCCATTCGCATCTTACTTGCCTATGCTAATCACCATGATATCACTTTGTACCAAATGGACATTAAAAGTGCTTTTCTAAATGGTGAAATCGAGGAGGAAGTTTATGTTAAGCAACCTCCCGGCTTTGTCAATCCTAAGAAACCTAATCATGTCTACAAACTTCACAAAGCCCTTTATGGTCTTAGACAAGCTCCTAGAGCATGGTATAAATGCTTGACCAAGTTCCTTATTGAAAAAGGCTTTGAAATTGGAAAAATAGATTCTACTTTTTTTACTAAAAGGGTTAATGGAGAACTATCTGTGTGCCAAATTTATGTTGATGATATTATATTTGGATCAACTAACCCTCATTTTAGTGAAAAGTTTGGGAAGCTAATGTCGGAGAAGTTTGAGATGTCTATGATGAGTGAACTCAAATTCTTTCTTGGTTTGCAAATCAAGCAAACTAAGGAAGGCACCTTTGTCTCTCAAACGAAGTACACCAAGGACTTATTCAAGAAGTTCAATATGCAAGAATGCAAAGGTATGACTACACCCATGCCTACTAGTGGACATCTTGATTTGACCAAAGATGGTGAACCGGTTGATCAAAAGGTTTACCACTCTATGATTGGTTCATTATTATATCTATGTGCTTTACGTCCAGATATCATGTTAAGTGTGTGCATGTGTGCATGATATCAAGCTTCTCCTAAGGAATGCCATCTTAAGGCCGTGAAAAGGATAGTGAGATACTTAATACATACACCAAATTTTGGCATTTGGTATCCAAAGAGGGCTTCCTTTGATCTTGTTAGCTACTCCGACTCGGAC
Organism: Triticum aestivum; assembly: GCF_018294505.1. Classification (NCBI taxonomy): domain Eukaryota; kingdom Viridiplantae; phylum Streptophyta; class Magnoliopsida; order Poales; family Poaceae; genus Triticum; species Triticum aestivum. The sequence continues at coordinate 106,352,105 of NC_057806.1, read as the reverse complement.
TATGCTGGTGACAAGGTTGATAGAAAGTCCACTTCTGGTACTTGCCAATTCCTTGGTAGATCTCTTGTGTCTTGGTCTTCCAAGAAACAAATCTCGGTATCCTTATCCAACGCTGAAGCGGAATACATTGCCGCTGGTTCATGTTGTGCTCAATTAATCTAGATGACCCAGACTCTTAAAGATTATGGGATATATGTGAAAGATGTTCCATTACTTTGTGATAATGAAAGTGCTATCAAGATTGCTCACAATCCCGTGCAACACTCTCGAACTAAGCATATTGAAGTTCGTCATCATTTCATTCGAGATCACATAAACCTTAAGCATGTTCGCACCGATAAGCAATTAGCGGATATATTCACTAAACCACTTGATGAGAAAGTGTTTTGCAGGTTAAGAGGTGAATTTAACATCATTGATGCTTCAAACTTGGAGTAGGAACTCCATTGGATACATGCAAGACTTGAGCTCACGACTAATCACTTGATATTTTGATGATTATCTTATGTCTTGAAAATTTGCATCTTGCATGTTATCTAACCCTTGTAGGTGAAGGAAATATGCCCTAGAGGCAATAATAAAGTTATTATTTATTTCCTTATAATCATGATAAATTTTTATTATTCATGCTAGAATTGTATTAACCGGAAACATAATACATGTGTGAATACATAGACAAACAAAGTGTCACTAGTATGCCTCTACTTGACTAGCTCGTTAATCAAAGATGGTTATGTTTCCTAACCATGAACAATGAGTTGTTATTTGATTAACGAGGTCACATCATTAGTTGAATGATCTGATTGACATGACCCATTCCATTAGCTTAGCACCTGATCGTTTAGTGTGTTGCTATTGCTTTCTTCATGACTTATACATGTTCCTATAACTATGAGATTATGCAACTCCCGTTTGCCGGAGGAACACTTTGGGTACTACCAAACGTCACAACGTAACTGGGTGATTATAAAGGAGTACTACAGGTGTCTCCAAAGGTAAATGTTGGTTGGCGTATTTCGAGATTAGGATTTGTCACTCCGATTGTCGGAGAGGTATCTCTGGGCCCTCTCGGTAATGCACATCACTTAAGCCTTGCAAGCATTGCAACTAAATGAGTTAGTTGCGGGATGATGTATTACGGAACGAGTAAAGAGACTTGCCGGTAACGAGATTGAACTAGGTATAGGAATACCGACGATCGAATCTCGGGCAAGTAACATACCGATGACAAAGGGAACAACGTATGTTGTTATGCGGTCTGACCGATAAAGATCTTCGTAGAATATGTAGGAGCCAATATGGGCATCCAGGTCCCGCTATTGGTTATTGACCGGAGACGTGTCTCGGTCATGTCTACATTGTTCTCGAACCCGTAGGGTCCGCACACTTAAGGTTACGATGACAGTTATATTATGAGTTTATACATTTTGATGTACCGAAGGTTGTTCGGAGTCCCGGATGTGATCACGGACATGACTAGGAGTCTCGAAATGGTCGAGACGTAAAGATTGATATATTGGAAGCCTATGTTTGGATATCGGAAGTGTTCCGGGTGAAATCGGGATTTTACCGGAGTACCGAGAAGGTTACCGGAACCCCCCGGGAGTTAAATGGGCCATGATGGGCCTTAGCGGAAAAGAGAAGAGGCAGCCCTACATGGGCTGCGCGCCTACCCCCTCCCCCTAGTCCTATTAGGACTAGGAGAGGTGGCCGGCCCCCTCTCTCTCTTTTCCCCCTCCGCGAATCCTATTCCAACTAGGATTGGGGGGGGGGATCCTACTCCCAGAGGGAGTAGGACTCTCCTGGCGCGCCACACCTTGGCCGGCCAGCCTCCCACCTCTAGTCCTTTATATACTGAGGTAGAGGCACCCTAGAACACACAAGTTGATCCACGTGATCTATTCCTTAGCCGTGTGTGGTGCCCCCTGCCACCATATTCCTCGATAATACTGTAGCGGAGTTTAGGTGAAGCCCTGCTGCTGTAGTGCATCAAGTTCGTCACCACGACGTTGTGTTGATGGAACTCTTCCCCGACACTTTGCTGGATCGGAGTCCGGGGATCGTCATCGAGCTGAACGTGTGCTCGAACTCAGAGGTGCCGTAATTTCGGTGCTTGATCGGTTGGATCGTGAAGACATACGACTACTTCCTCTACGTTGCGTCAACGCTTCCGCAGTCGGTCTGCGTGGGTACGTAGACAACACTCTCCCCTCTCGTTGCTATGCATCACCATGATCTTGCATGTGCGTAGGAAAATTTTGAAATTACTACGAAACCCAACAGTGGCATCCGAGCCTAGGTTATTTATGTTGATGTTATATGCACGAGTAGAACACAAGTGAGTTGTGGGCGATATAAGTCATACTGCCTACCAGCATGTCATACTTTGGTTCGGCGGCATTGTTGGACGATACGACCCGGACCAACATTACGCGTACGCTTACGCGATACCGGTTCCCCCGACGTGCTTTGCACATAGGTGGCTTGCGGGCGACTGTCTCTCCAACTTTAGTTGAACCGAGTATGGCTACGCCCGGTCCTTGCGAAGCTTAAAACGGAGTCTATTTGACAAACTATCGTTGTGGTTTTGATGCGTAGGTGAGGTTAGTTCTTGCTTAAGCCCGTAGCAGCCACGTAAAACTTGCAACAACAAAGTAGAGGACGTCTAACTTGTTTTTGCAGGGCATGTTGTGATGTGATATGGTCAACGCATGATGCTGAATTTTATTGTATGAGATGATCATGTTTTGTAACCAAGTTATCGGCAACTGGCAGGAGCCATATGGTTGTCGCTTTATTGTATGCAATGCAATCGCGATGTAATGCTTTACTTTATTACTAAACGGTAGTGATAGTTGTGGAAGCATAAGATTGGCGAGACGACAACGATGCTACGATGGAGATCAAGGTGTCGCGCCGGTGACGATGGTGATCATGACGATGCTTCGGAGATGGAGATCACAAGCACAACATGATGATGGCCATATCATATCACTTATATTGATTGCATGTGATGTTTATCTTTTTATGCATCTTATCTTGCTTTGATTGACGGTAGCATTATAAGATGATCTTTCACTAAATTATGAAGAAGTGTTCTCCCTGAGTATGCACCGTTGCCAAAGTTCGTCGTGCCCAGACACCACGTGATGATCGGGTGTGATAAGCTCTACGTCCATCTACAACGGGTGCAAGCCAGTTTTGCACATGCAGAATACTCAGGTTAAACTTGACGAGCCTAGCATATGCAGATATGGCCTCGGAACACGGAGACCGAAAGGTCGAGCGTGAATCATATAGTAGATATGATCAACATAACAATGTTCACCATTGAAAACTACTCCATCTCACGTGATGATCGGTTATGGTTTAGTTGATTTGGATCACGTAATCACTTAGAAGATTAGAGGGATGTCTATCTAAGTGGGAGTTCTTAAGAAATTTGATTAATTGAACTTAAACTTATCATGAACTTAGTACCTGATAGTATCTTGCTTGTTTATGTTGATTGTAGATAGATGGCTCGTGTTGTTGTTCCGTTGAATTTTAATGCGTTCCTTGAGAAAGCAAAGTTGAAAGATGATGGTAGCAATTATACGGACTGGGTCCGTAACTTGAGGATTATCCTCATTGCTGCTCAAAAGAATTACGTCCTGGAAGCACCGCTGGGTGCCAGGCCTGCTGCTGGAGCAACACCAGATGTTATGAACGTCTGGCAGAGCAAAGCTGATGACTACTCGATAGTTCAGTGTGCCATGCTTTACGGCTTAGAATCGGGACTTCAACGACGTTTTGAACATCATGGAGCATATGAGATGTTCCAGGAGTTGAAGTTAATATTTCAAGCAAATGCCCGGATTGAGAGATATGAAGTCTCCAATAAGTTCTATAGCTGCAAGATGGAGGAGAACAGTTCTGTCAGTGAGCATATACTCAAAATGTCTGGGTATAATATTCACTTGATTCAATTGGGAGTTAATCTTCCGGATGATTGCGTCATTGACAGAATACTCCAATCACTGCCACCAAGCTACAAGAGCTTCGTGATGAACTATAATGCAAGGGATGAACAAGACTATTCCTAAGCTCTTCACAATGCTGAAAGCTGCGGAGGTAGAAATCGAGAAGGAGCATCAAGTGTTGATGGTTAACAAGACCACTAGTTTCAAGAAAAAGGGCAAAGGGAAGAAGAAGGGGAACTTCAAGAAGAACAGCAAGCAAGTTGCTGCTCAGGAGAAGAAACCCAAGTCTGGACCTAAGCCTGAAACTGAGTGCTTCTACTGCAAGCAGACTGGTCACTGGAAGCGGAACTGCCCCAAGTATTTGGCGGATAAGAAGGATGGCAAGGAGAACAAAGGTATATGTGATATACATGTTATTGATGTGTACCTTACTAGAGCTCGCAGTAGCACCTGGGTATTTGATACTGGTTCTGTTGCTAATATTTGCAACTCGAAACAGGGACTACGGAATAAGCGGGCACTGGCAAAGGACGAGGTGACGATGCGCGTGGGAAACGGTTCCAAAGTCTATGTGATCGCGGTCGGCACGCTACCTCTACATCTACCTTCGGGATTAATATTAGACCTAAATAATTGTTATTTGGTGCCAGCGTTGAGCATGAACATTATATCTGGATCTTGTTTGATGCGAGACGGTTATTCATTTAAATCAGAGAACAATGGTTGTTCTATTTATATGAGTAATATCTTTATGGTCATGCACCTTTGAAGAGTGGTCTATTTTTGATGAATCTCGATAGTAGTGATACACATATTCATAATGTTGAAGCCAAAAGATACAGAGTTGATAATGAAAGTGCAACTTATTTGTGGCACTATCGTTTAGGTCATATCGGTGTAAAGCGCATGAAGAAACTCCATACTGATGGACTTTTGGAACCACTTGATTATGAATCACTTGGTACTTGCGAACCGTGCCTCATGGGCAAGATGACTAAAACACCGTTCTCCGGTACTATGGAGAGAGCAACAGATTTGTTGGAAATCATACATACCGATGTATGTGGTCCGATGAATATTGAGGCTCGTGGCGGATATCGTTATTTTCTCACCTTCACAGATGACTTAAGCAGATATGGGTATATCTACTTAATGAAACATAAATCTGAAACATTTGAAAAGTTCAAAGAATTTCAGAGTGAAGTTGAAAATCATCGTAACAAGAAAATAAAGTTTCCACGATCTGATCGTGGAGGAGAATATTTGAGTTACGAGTTTGGTGTACATTTAAAAAATTGTGGAATAGTTTCGCAACTCACGCCACCCGGAACACCACAGCGTAATGGTGTGTCCGAACGTCGTAATCGTACTTTACTAGATATGGTGCGATCTATGATGTCTCTTACTGATTTACCGCTATCGTTTTGGGGTTATGCTTTAGAGACGGCCGCATTCATGTTAAATAGGGCACCATCAAAATCCGTTGAGACGACGCCTTTTGAACTGTGGTTTGGCAAGAAACCAAAGTTGTCGTTTCTTAAAGTTTGGGGCTGTGATGCTTATGTGAAAAAGTTTCAACCTGATAAGCTCGAACCCAAATCGGAGAAATGTGTCTTCATGGGATACCCAAAGGAGACTGTTGGGTACACCTTCTATCACAGATCCGAAGGCAAGACATTCATTGCTAAGAATGGATCCTTTCTAGAGAAGGAGTTTCTCTCGAAAGAAGTGAGAGGGAGGAAAGTAGAACTTGACGAGGTAACTGTACCTGCTCCTTTATTGGAAAGTAGTACATCACAGAAAATTGTTTCTGCGACACCTACACCAATAAATGAGGAAGCTAATGATGATGATCATGAAACTTCAGATCAAGATACTACTGAACCTCGTAGATCAACCAGAGTAAGATCCGTGCCAGAGTGGTACGGTAATCCTGTTCTGGAAATCATGCTACTAGATCATGATGAACCTATGAACTATGAAGAAGCGATGGTGAGCCCAGATTCCGCAAAGTGGCTTGAAGCCATGAAATCTGAGATGGGATCCATATATGAGAACAAAGTATGGACTTTGGTTGACTTGCCCGATGATCGGCAAGCAATTGAGAATAAATGGATCTTCAAGAAGAAGACTGACGCTGATGGTAATGTTACTGTCTACAAAGCTCGACTTGTCGCAAAAGGTTTTCGACAAGTTCAAGGGATTGACTATGATGAGACTTTCTCACCCGTAGTGATGCTTAAGTCTGTCCGAATCATGTTAGCAATTGCCGCATTTTATGATTATGAAATTTGGCAGATGGATGTCAAAACTGCATTCCTGAATGGATTTCTGGAAGAAGAGTTGTATATGATGCAACCAGAAGGTTTTGTCAATCCAAAGGGAGCTAACAAAGTGTGCAAGCTCCAGCGATCCATTTGTGGACTGGTGCAAGCCTCTCGGAGTTGGAATAAACGTTTTGATAGTGTGATCAAAGCATTTGGTTTTATACAGACTTTCGGAGAAGCCTGTATTTACAAGAAAGTGAGTGGGAGCTCTGTAGCATTTCTGATATTATATGTAGATGACATATTGCTGATTGGAAATGATATAGAATTTCTGGATAGCATAAAGGGATACTTGAATAAGAGTTTTTCAATGAAAGACCTCGGTGAAGCTGCTTACATATTAGGCATTAAGATCTATAGAGATAGATCAAAACGCTTAATTGGACTTTCACAAACAACATACCTTAACAAAATTTTGAAGAAGTTCAAAATGGATCAAGCAAAGAAAGGATTCTTGCCTGTGTTACAAGGTGTGAAATTGAGTAAGACTCAATGCCCGACCACTGCAGAAGATAGAGAGAATATGAAAGATGTTCCCTATGCATCAGCAATAGGATCTATCATGTATGCAATGCTGTGTACCAGACCTGATGTGTGCCTTGCTATAAGTCTAGTAGGGAGGTACCAAAATAATCCAGGAGTGGATCACTGGACAGCGGTCAAGAACATCCTGAAATACCTGAAAAGGACTAAGGATATGCTTCTTGTATATGGAGGTGACAAAGAGCTCGTCGTAAATGGTTACGTTGATGCAAGCTTTGACACTGATTCGGATGATTCTAAATCGCAAACCGGATACGTGTTTACATTAAACGGTGGAGCTGTCAGTTGGTGCAGTTCTAAACAAAGCGTCGTAGCGGGATCTACATGTGAAGCGGAGTACATAGCTGCTTCGGAAGCGGCAAATGAAGGAGTCTGGATGAAGGAGTTCATATCCGATCTAGGTGTCATACCTAGTGCATCGGGTCCAATGAAAATCTTTTGTGACAATACTGGTGCAATTGCCTTGGCAAAGGAATCCAGATTTCACAAGAGAACCAAGCACATCAAGAGACGCTTCAATTCCATCCGGGATCTAGTCCAAGTGGGAGACATAGAAGATTTGCAAGATACATACGGATCTGAATGTTGCAGACCCGTTGACTAAGCCTCTTCCACAAGCAAAACATGATCAGCACCAAGGCTCCATGGGTGTTAGAATCATTACTGTGTAATCTAGATTATTGACTCTAGTGCAAGTGGGAGACTGAAGGAAATATGCCCTAGAGGCAATAATAAAGTTATTATTTATTTCCTTATAATCATGATAAATGTTTATTATTCATGCTAGAATTGTATTAACCGGAAACGTAATACATGTGTGAATACATAGACAAACAAAGTGTCACTAGTATGCCTCTACTTGACTAGCTCGTTAATCAAAGATGGTTATGTTTCCTAACCATGAATAATGAGTTGTTATTTGATTAACGAGGTCACATCATTAGTTGAATGATCTGATTGACATGACCCATTCCATTAGCTTAGCACCCGATCGTTTAGTGTGTTGCTATTGCTTTCTTCATGACTTATACATGTTCCTATAACTATGAGATTATGCAACTCCCATTTGCCGGAGGAACACTTTGGGTACTACCAAACGTCACAACGCAACTGGGTGATTATAAAGGGGTACTACAGGTGTCTCCAAAGGTAAATGTTGGTTGGCGTATTTCGAGATTAGGATTTGTCACTCCGATTGTCGGAGAGGTATCTCTGGGCCCTCCCGGTAATGCACATCACTTAAGCCTTGCAAGCATTGCAACTAAATGAGTTAGTTGCGGGATGATGTATTACGGAACGAGTAAAGAGACTTGCCGGTAACGAGATTGAACTAGGTATAGGAATACCGACGATCGAATCTCGGGCAAGTAACATACCGATGACAAAGGGAACAACGTATGTTGTTATGCGCTCTGACCGATAAAGATCTTCGTAGAATATGTAGGAGCCAATATGGGCATCCAGGTCCCGCTATTGGTTATTGACCGGAGATGTGTCTCAGTCATGTCTGCATTATTCTCGAACCCGTAGGGTCCGCACGCTTAAGGTTACGATGACAGTTATATTATGAGTTTATACATTTTGATGTACCGAAGGTTGTTCGGAGTCCCGGATGTGATCACGGACATGACGAGGAGTCTCGAAATGGTCGAGACGTAAAGATTGATATATTGGAAGCCTATGTTTGGATATCGGAAGTGTTCCGGGTGAAATCGGGATTTTACCGGAGTACCGGGAAGGTTACCGGAACCCCCCCGGGAGCTATATGGGCCATAGTGGGCCTTAGTGGAAAAGAGAAGAGGCAGCCCAACATGGGCCGTGCACCCCTCCCCTCCCTTGGTCCGAATAGGACAAGGAGAGGGGGCTGGCCCCTCTCTCTCTTTTCCCCCCTCCACGAATCCTATTCCAACTAGGATTGGGGGGGGGATCCTACTCCTAGAGGGAGTAGGACTCTCCTGGCGCGCCTCTCCTAGGCCGGCCGCACCCCCCCCCCTTTAGTCCTTTATATACGGAGGCAGGGGCACCCCAGAAAGACACAAGTTGATCCACGTGATCTTATTCTTAGTCGTGTGCGGCGCCCCCAACCACCATAGTCCTCGCTAATATTGTAGTGGTGCTTAGGCGAAGCCCTGTGACAGTAGTGCATCAGATCGTCACCACCCCGTCGTGCTGACGGAACTCTTCCCTGACACTTTGCTGGATCGGAGTCCGGGGATCGTCATCGAGCTGAACGTGTGCTCGAACTCGGAGGTGTCGTAGTTTCGGTGCTTGATCGGTTGGATCGTGAAGACGTACGACTACTTCCTCTACGTTGCGTCAACGCTTCCGTAGTCGGTCTGCGTGGGTACGTAGACAACACTCTCCCCTCTCGTTGCTATGCATCACCATGATCTTGCATGTGCGTAGGAAAATTTTGAAATTATTACGAAACCCAACAGTAGGTACTTGGACGAATCTAATTCTATGAGATTGCAACTCACTCACATCTTGAGCAATCTCTACATCACCAAGTCTCTACACAATGGTGGCACAAAACCTTTCAAACATATCCTTTGACAAATTCTATGTTGAGTTTCATGATTGTCATGTTGGATACACAAGTGCTCTTCCTTGCAAAAACTAACCCATGTAGGTAGATGAACTCAAAATCCAAAGGGTGCTCCCAACACTTGACGGGCTACATCAACTTTGAGCAACCCACACAAGTTCAACTACATGATCAAGATCAACACCGCCACCCAAGGTATGTTATTCCATCTTAGAGTAGCTTTACTCCAAGTCATGAGTCAAAGCAACTCGACAAGATGTGAATACATCAAGATACTTAAACGAAAAATGGTAACCCCATTTTTGAGCTTAAACGATGAGTATGACCTATGATCAAGTGATCTCACTTGACTCCTAAGTCAATGTACTCTAACATAGGTGACTTTGTCACCGCCCAACTCTAGATGAAGTTCTCTTGTGTTCTTTTCTGTGTTCTTTCACTTGTCTCGTGCATATTTGTTTCCCCTTTCAAACTTAATCTAGACTGTTTAGTTTTTTTTCTTTGTTCTTCGCTCTGCATTTTTTGCATCAAATTCTTTGCAAATCTTTGTGCGATCCTTTTTTCTAGTGAGCTGAGGTGACAAGTGTTTTTCTCTGTGATGAACTTGGTTCCACCAGTTTCATGATTCCGGTCTAGCCGCAGATTTTTCGGGCAACCGAAGCATCCAACTCGGTGACACCGATTTTGTTGGGGAACGTAGTAATTTCAAAAAAAATCCTACGCACACGCAAGATCATGGTGATTCATAGCAACGAGGGGAGAGTGTGATCTACGTACCCTTGGTAGATCGACAACGGAAGCGTTTGGTTGATGTAGTCATACGTCTTCACGGCTCGACCGATCAAGCACCGAAACTACGGCACCTCCGAGTTTTAGCACACGTTCAGCTCGATGACGATCCCCGGACTCCGATCCAGCAAAGTGTCAGGGAAGAGTTCCGTCAGCACGACGGCGTGGTGACGATCTTGATGCACTACTGTCACAGGGCTTCGCCTAAGCACCACTACAATATTATCGAGGACTATGGTGGCTGGGGGCGCCGCACACGGCTAAGAATAAGATCACGTGGATCAACTTGTGTCTTTCTGGGGTACCCTTGCCTCCGTATATAAAGGACTAAAGGGGGGGTGTGGCCGGCCTAGGAGAGGCGCGCCAGGAGAGTCCTACTCCCTCTAGGAGTAGGATTCCCCCCCCCCCCAATCCTAGTTGGAATAGGATTCGCGGAGGGGGGAAAAGAGAGAGAGGGGTCGGCCCCCTCTCCTTGTCCTATTCGGACCAAGGGAGGGGGGGGCGCACGGCCCATGTTGGGCTGCCTCTTCTCTTTTCCACTAAGGCCCACTATGGCCCATATAGCTCCCGGGGGGGTTCCGGTAACCTCCCGGTACTCCGGTAAAATCCCGATTTCACCCGGAACACTTCCGATATCCAAACATAGGCTTCCAACATATCAATCTTTATGTCTCGACCATTTCGAGACTCCTCGTCATGTCCGTGATCACATCCGGGACTCCAAACAAACTTCGGTACATCAAAATGCATAAACTCATAATATAACTGTCATCGTAACCTTAAGCGTGCGGACCCTACGGGTTCGAGAACAATGTAGACATGACCGAGACATGTCTCCGGTTAATAACCAATAGCGGGACCTGGATGCCCATATTGGCTCCTACATATTCTACGAAGATCTTTATCGGTCAGACCGCATAACAACATACGTTGTTCCCTTTGTCATCGGTATGTTACTTGCCCGAGATTCGATCGTCGGTATTCCAATACCTAGTTCAATCTCGTTACCGGCAAGTCTCTTTACTCGTTCTGTAATACATCATCCCGCAACTAACTCATTAGTTGCAATGCTTGCAAGGCTTCAGTGATGTGCATTACCGAGGGGGCCCAGAGATACCTCTCCGACAATCGGAGTGACAAATCCTAATCTCGAAATACGCCAACCCAACATGTACCTTTGGAGACACCTGTAGAGCACCTTTATAATCACCCAGTTATGTTGTGACGTTTGGTAGCACACAAAGTGTTCCTCCAGTACACGGGAGTTGCATAATCTCATAGTCATAGGAACATGTATAAGTCATGAAGAAAGCGATAGCAACATACTAAACGATCGGGTGCTAAGCTAATGGAATGGGTCATGTCAATCAGATCATTCAACTAATGATGTGATCCCGTTAATCAAATAACAACTCTTTGTCCATGGTTAGGAAACATAACCATCTTTGATTAACGAGCTAGTCAAGTAGAGGCATACTAGTGACACTCTGTTTGTCTATGTATTCACACATGTATTATGTTTCCGGTTAATACAATTCTAGCATGAATAATAAACATTTATCATGATATAAGGAAATAAATAATAACTTTATTATTGCCTCTAGGGCATATTTCCTTCAGATTTCACTACAGGAAAAACATTTTGCCACTTATTCCTGCCTTATTCTTGATCCAGCTCCACTCAATGAATCTTGTCCTCTTCAAGCATCACATTTACCTTAATGCTGTGATTCAAGGACCGAACCCATTCACAACAAATTCCAGGAGACCCTTCTTGAAAATTGATGTCAAAGGGGGAGAGAGATCACATCAAAGCTTAATCATATCTCTAGGGGGATAGATCTCTAGGGGAGGGAATACTCCAGGAAAGAGTAATCTTCAAGGATCCCAGATGCTTGATGTTCAAGAGGAGAGATGCCACATGTCTTCTTGGGGGAAAGGCATGTTCATATGTGCTTATTTGCATTAGCACTGTTCATTTGTTTCTTTGAGCTCTGTTTTTCTGTTCCCTATCTTCTCCCAGCATCCCATGCTAGATTCAGGGGGAGCAAGACATCCAAGGGAAAGAAATTCATTAAATTCATTGCATATCTTTCTTTTTGGGGACATGTCAATCTCTATCGTTGTACTTTGTACTCACTCTACATGTCATCCCAGTCTTGGTACTCTTGTGGTTTCTTTTGTTTGATCTAGCTAGTAGGTGCATCTGTGTTATCTAACCTTGTTTACGCAGGTTCATCCCATCCTAGCCAACTCAAGACCACAAGGTAAGTATATGCATCATGGTCATGTGTATGAGAAATTCTTGCCGATGTACATAATGTTTGCAAGAAGGACTCATGGGCATGAAGGTACATTTCTCATATTTTCATCACTTGCTCTGATGCATATAGCCAAGATACATGTAACACATTGCTACTCTATCATGGTTATGCCCTCACATGCTTCTATATACCATATTCACATGATTGCATACATGTAGGGGGAGCCTATGCTTGTTACATGTCTTTCCAAAGCTTTACTTGCTACTCTCTATATCTTTATCTAAAGCTTTGATGTATGTTGCCATCAATTACCAAAAAGGGGGAGATTGAAAGTACAAGTGCTCCCTAGGTGGTTTTGGTGATTAATGACAACATATCTCTTGTTGGACTAACACTTTTACCTAGTATGTTTCAGACAAGTTCAACAAATTAGGTAGCATGGACTAAAGGATGTGGAACCCCTTCAAGATGCTAAGGACAAAAGATTGGCTCAAGCTTCAAGATCAAGACTCTACCATTTTCTATTTTAGTGGTCCAAGATCACATTGAGTCTATAGGAAAAGCCAATACTATCAAGGAGGGATGAGGTGTTGCTTAATGGCTTGCTTGCTCAAAGTGCTTAGTGATATGCTCCAAAACCCTTAACTACCTTCCCACATCCACATATGACCTAAACCAAAAGTCAAACTCGGCCCCACCGATTTTTTCTATCTGGAGCCACCGAGTTCAGTTGACATAGCCACTGCCAGAAACCCTAATCAGTTCGGTCTCACTGATGGGATCTCGGTCTCAACGAGATGGGCTTGCAAACTCTCTGTTACCTATTGCAATATTTTTGGTCCCACCAAGATATGCAATCGGCCCCACCGAGTTTGATTGGCCAACTCTATGTTTAGCTTATTACCCAAATCGGTCCCACCGAGTTTGAGTAATCGGTCAAACCGAGTTTTGGTTTTACCCTAATCCTAGCACATCGGTTCCACCGAGTTGATCCAGTCGGTCCCATCGAAAACCCTAACAGTCACTAGGCTTGCTAAATCGGTCCGACCGAGTTTTTCAATTCGGTCTCACCAAGATTGGTAAATTGTGTGTAACTGTTAGATTTTGTGTGGAGGCTATATATACCCCTCCACCCACTCTTCATTCGTGGAGAGAGCCATCAAAACATACCTACATTTCCAATACACATTTTCTGAGAAAGAACCACCTACTCATGTGTTGAGGCCAAGATATTCCATTCCCACCATATCAAGCTTGATCTCTAGCCTTCCCCAAGTTGCTTTCCACTCAAATCTTCTTTCCACCAAAACCATATCCTGTGAGAGAGAGTTGAGTGTTGGGGAGACTATCATTTGAAGCCCAAGAGCAAGGAGTTCATCATCAACACACCATTTGTTACTTCTTGGAGAGTGGTGTCTCCTAGATTGGCTAGGTGTCACTTGGGAGCCTCCGACAAAGATTGTGGAGTTGAACCAAGGAGTTTGTAAGGGCAAGGAGATCACCTACTTCATGAAGATCTACCACTAGTGAGGCAAGTCCTTCGTGGGCGATGGCCATGATGGGATAGACAAGGTTGCTTCTTCATGGACCCTTCGTGGGTGGAGCCCTCCGTCGACTCGCGCAACCGTTACCCTTCGTGGGTTGAAGTCTCCATCAATGTGGATGTACGATAGCACCACCTATCGGAACCACGACAAAAACATCCGTGTCTCCAATTGCGTTTGAATTCTCCAAACCCTTCCCCTTACATTTTTGCAAGTTGCATGCTTTACTTTCCGCTGCTCATATACTCTTTGCATGCTTGCTTGATATGTACTGTGTTTGTTAAACTTGTGCCAAAACTCCACTTCAACTTAAAGAAGTTATAAAAACTACATGGGATAATGTTCATCGGGAGGGGTGTGGCCTACCGCAAAACGGTCGAAATGGGGGTCATGTTCATCGGAAGGGGTGTGGCCTACCGCAAAACGGGACTCCACGGGATACTGTTCATCTCCACCGTCGACCTCCTCCAGCCTCCACGAGCTACCGTTGAAAGCACAAGTGCTCCCTAGGTGGTTTTGGTAATTAATGACAACATATCTCTTGTTGGACTAACACTTTTACCTAGTATGTTTCAGACAAGTTCAACAAATTAGGTGGCATGGACTAAAGGATGTGGAACCCCTTCAAGATGCTAAGGACAAAAGATTGGCTCAAGCTTCAAGATCAAGACTCTACATTTTGTATTTTAGTGATCCAAGATCACATTGAGTCTATAGGAAAAGCCAATACTATCAAGGAGGGATGAGGTGTTGCTTAATGGCTTGCTTGCTCAAAGTGCTTAGTGATTTCCTCCAAAACCCTCAACTACCTTCCCACATCCACATATGACCTAAACCAAAAATCAAACTCGGCCCCACCGATTCTTTCTATCCGGAGCCACCGAGTTCAGTTGACATAGCCACTGCCAGAAACCCTAATCAGTTCGGTCTCACCGATGGGATCTCGGTCTCACCGAGATGGGCTTGCAAACTCTCTGTTACCTGTTGCAATATTTCTGGTCCCACCAAGATATGCAATCGGCCCCACCGAGTTTGCTTGGCCAACTCTATGTTTAGCTTATTACCCAAATCGGTCCCACCGAGTTTGAGTAATCGGTCAAACCGAGTTTTGGTTTTACCCTAACCCTAGCACATCGGTTCCACCGAGTTGATCCAGTCGGTCCCACCGAAAACCCTAACAGTCACTAGGTTTGCTAAATCGGTCTGACCGAGTTTTTCAATTCGGTCTCACCGAGATTGGTAAATTGTGTGTAACGGTTAGATTTTGTGTGGAGGCTATATATACCCCTCCACCCACTCTTCATTCGTGGATAGAGCCATCAGAACATACCTACACTTCCAATACACATTTTCTAAGAAAGAACCACCTAATCATGTGTTGAGGCCAAGATATTCCATTCCCACCATATGAATCTTGATCTCTAGCCTTCCCCAAGTTGCTTTCCACTCAAATCTTCTTTCCACCAAATCCATATCCTATGAGAGAGAGTTGAGTGTTGGGGAGACTATCATTTGAAGCACGAGAGCAAGGAGATCATCATCAACACACCATTTGTTACTTCTTGAAGAGTGGTGTCTCCTAGATTGGCTAGGTGTCACTTGGGAGCCTCCGACAAAGATTGTGGAGTTGAACCAAGGAGTTTGTAAGGGCAAGGAGATCGCCTACTTCGTGAAGATCTACCGCTAGTGAGGCAAGTCCTTCGTGGGTGATGGCCATGATGGGATAGACAGGGTTGCTTCTTCGTGGACCCTTCGTGGGTGGAGCCCTCCATGGACTCGCGCAACCGTTACCCTTCGTGGGTTAAAGTCTTTATCAACGTGGATGTACGATAGCACCACCTATCGGAACCACAACAAAAACATCCGTGTCTCCAATTGCGTTTGAATTCTCCAAACCCTTCCCCTTACATTCTTGCAAGTTGCATGCTTTACTTTCCGCTGCTCATATACTCTTTGCATGCTTGCTTGATATGTATTGTGTGAAGGAAATATGCCCTAGAGGCAATAATAAAGTTATTATTTATTTCCTTATATCATGATAAATGTTTATTATTCATGCTAGAATTGTATTAACCGGAAACATAATACATGTGTGAATACATAGACAAACATAGTGTCACTAGTATGCCTCTACTTGACTAGCTCGTTGATCGAAGATGGTTAAGTTTCCTAGCCATAGACATGAGTTGTCATTTGATTAATGGGATCACATCATTAGTTGAATGATGTGATTGACTTGACCCATTTCGTTAGCTTAGCACTTGATCATTTAGTTTGTTGCTATTGCTTTCTTCATGACTTATACATGTTCCTATGACTATGAGATTATGCAACTCCCGTTTACCGGAGGAACACTTTGTGTGCTACCAAACGTCACAACGTAACTGGGTGATTATAAAGGTGCTCTACAGGTGTCTCCGAAGGTACTTGTTGGGTTAGCATATTTCGAGATTAGGATTTGTCACTCCAATTGTCGGAGAGGTATCTCTGGGCCCTCTCGGTAATGCACATCACATAAGCCTTGCGAGCATTGCAACTAATAAGTTAGCTGCGGGATGATGTATTACGGAACGAGTAAAGAGACTTGCCGGTAACGAGATTGAACTAGGTATTAAGATACCGATGATCAAATCTCGGGCAAGTAACATACCGATGACAAAGGGAACAACGTATGTTGTTATGCGGTCTGACCGATAAAAGATCTTCGTAGAATATGTAGGATCCAATATGAGCATCCAGGTTCCGCTATTGGTTATTGACCGGAGACGTGTCTCGGTCATGTCTACATTATTCTCGAACCCATAGGGTCCGCACGCTTAACGTTACGATGACAGTTTCATTATGAGTTTATATATTTTGATGTACCGAAGATTGGTCAGAGTCTCGGATATGATCACGGACATGACGAGGAGTCTCGAAATGGTCGAGACATAAAGATCGATATATTGGACGGCTATATTCGGACAAGGAAGTGTTTCGGGTGATTTCGGAGAAAACCGGAGTGCCAGAAAGGTTACCGGACCCCCCGGGGAAGTATTGGGCCTTAGTGGGCCTGAGGGGAGAGATAGGGCAGCAGCCCAGGAGGTGGCGCGCCCCCTCCCATGGGGAGTCCGAATTGGACTAGGGGAGGGGGGCGCGGCCCCTCTTTCCCTCTCCCCTCCATCTCTTTCCTTCCCCCTTCTCTCTTCCTAGTTGGACTAGGAAAGGGGAGTCCTACTCCTACTAGGAGGGACTCCCCCCTCCTTGGCGCGCCCCAAGGGCCGGTCGGCCTCTCTCCCTTGCTCCTTTATATACAGGGGCAGGGGGCACCTCTAGACACACAAGTTGATCTTCGTGATCGTTCTCTTAGCCGTGTGCGGTGCCCCCCTCCACCATAATCCTCGATAATATTGTAGCGGTGCTTAGGCGAAGCCCTGCGACAGTAGAACATCAAGATCGTCCCCACACCGTCGTGCTGACAGAACTCTTCCCCGACACTTTGCTGGATCGGAGTCCGGGGATCGTCATCGAGCTGAACGTGTGCTAGAACTCAGAGGTGCCGTAGTTTCGGTGCTTGATCGGTCGGACCGTGAAGACGTACGACTACATCAACCGCGTTGTGCTAACGCTTCCGCTTCCGGTCTACGAGGGTACGTAGACAACACTCTCCCCTCTCGTTGCAATGCATCACCATGATCTTGCATGTGCGTAGGAAATTTTTGAAATTACTACGTTCCCCAACAGTGGCATCCGAGCCAGGTTTTATGCGTTGATGTTATGCACGAGTAGAACACAAGTGAGTTGTGGGCGATATAAGTCATACTGCTTACCAGCATGTCATACTTTGGTTCGGCGGTATTGTTGGATGAAGCGGCCCGGACCGACATTACGCGTACGCTTATGCGAGACTGGTTCTACCGACGTGCTTTGCACAAAGCTGGCTGGCGGGTGTCAGTTTCTCCAACTTTAGTTGAACCGAGTGTGGCTACGCCCGGTCCTTGTGAAGGTTAAAACAACACCAACTTGACAAACTATCGTTGTGGTTTTTGATGCGTAGGTAAGAACGGTTCTTGCTAAAGCCCGTAGTAGCCACGTAAAACTTGCAACAACAAAGTAGAGGACGTCTAACTTGTTTTTGCAGGGCATGTTGTGATGTGATATGGTCAAGACATGATGCTAAATTTTATTGTATGAGATGATCATGTTTTGTAACCGAGTTATCGGCAACTGGCAGGAGCCATATGGTTGTCGCTTTATTGTATGCAATGCAATTGCGCTGTAATGCTTTACTTTATCACTAAGCGGTAGTGATAGTCGTGGAAGCATAAGTTTTGGCGAGATGACAACGATGCTACGATGGTGATCAAGGTGTTGCGCCGGTGACGATGGTGATCATGATGGTGCTTCGAAGATGGAGATCACAAGCACAAGATGATGATGGCCATATCATATCACTTATATTGATTGCATGTGATGTTTATCTTTTATGCATCTTATCTTGCTTTGATTTACGGTAGCATTATAAGATGATCCCTCACTAAATTATCAAAGTATAAGTGTTCTCCCTGAGTATGCACCATTGCGAAAGTTCTTCGTGCTGAGACACCACGTGATGATCGGGTGTGATAGGCTCTACGATCAAATACAACGGGTGCAAAATAGTTGCACACGCGGAATACTCAAGTTTAACTTGACGAGCCTAGCATATAACAGATATGGCCTCGGAACATGGAGACCGAAAGGTCGAGCGTGAATCATATAGTAGATACGATCAACATATTGATGTTCACCATTGATACTACTCCATCTCACGTGATGATCGGACATGGTTTAGTTGATTTGGATCACGTGATCACTTAGAGGATTAGAGGGATATCTTTCTAAGTGGGAGTTCTTAAGTAATATGATTAATTAAACTTAAATTTATCATGAACTTAGTATCTGATAGTATCTTGCTTGTCTATGTTTGATTGTAGATAGATGGCTCGTGTTGTTGTTCTGTTGAATTTTAATGCGTTCCTTGAGAAAGCAAAGTTGAAAGATGATGGTAGCAATTACACGGACTGGGTCCGTAACTTGAGGATTATCCTCATTGCTGCATAGAAGAATTACGTCCTGGAAGCACCGCTAAGTGCCAAGCCTGCTGCAGGAGCAACACCAGATGTTATGAACGTCTGGCAGAGCAAAGCTGGTGACTACTTGATAGTTCAGTGTGCCATGCTTTACGGCTTAGGACCGGGTCTTCAACGATGTTTTGAACGTCATGGAGCATATGAGATGTTCCAGGAGTTGAAGTTAATATTTCAAGCAAATGCCTGGATTAAGAGATATGAAGTCTCCAATAAGTTCTATAGCTGCAAGATGGAGGAGAATAGTTCTGTCAGTGAACATATACTCAAAATGTCTGGGTATCATAATCACTTGACTCAACTGGGGGTTAATCTTCCTGTTGATAGTGTCATTGACAGAGTTCTTCAATCACTGCCACCAAGCTACAAAAGCTTCATGATGAACTATAATATGCAAGGGATGAATAAGACTATTCCTGAGCTCTTCGCAATGCTAAAAGCCGCGGAGGTAGAAATCAAGAAGGAGCATCAAGTGTTGATGGTCAATAAGACCACCAGTTTCAAGAAAAAGGGCAAAGGGAATAAGAAAGGGAACTTCAAGAAGAACAGCAAACAAGTTGCTGCTCAGGAGAAGAAACCCAAGTCTGGACCTAAGCCTGAAACTGAGTGTTTCTACTGCAAGCAGACTGGTCACTGGAAGCGGAACTGCCCCAAGTATTTGACGGATAAGAAGGATGGCAAAGTGAACAAAGGTATATGTGATATACATGTTATTGATGTGTACCTTACTAATGCTCGCAGTAGCACCTGGGTATTTGATACTAGTTCTGTTGCTAACATTTGCAACTCGAAACAGGAGCTACGGATCTCGGAAGATTGGCTAAGGACGAGGTGACGATGCGCGTGGGAAATGGTTCCAAAGTCGATGTGATCGCGGTCGTCACGCTACCTCTACATCTACCTTCGGGATTAGTATTAGACCTAAATAATTGTTATTTGGTGCCAGCGTTGAGCATGAACATTATATCTGGATCTTGTTTGATGCGAGACGGTTATTCATTTAAATCAGAGAATAATGGTTGTTCTATTTATATGAGTAATATCTTTTATGGTCATGCACCCTTGAAGAGTGGTCTATTTTTTATGAATCTCGATAGTAGTGATACACATATTCATAATATTGAAATCAAAAGATGCAGAGTCGATAATGATAGTGCAACTTATTTGTGGCACTGCCGTTTAGGTCATATTGGTGTAAAAGCATGAAGAAACTCCATATTGATGGACTTTTGGAACCACTTGATTATGAATCACTTGGTACTTGCGAACCGTGCCTCATGGGTAAGATGACTAAAACGTCGTTCTCCAGTACTATGGAGAGAGCAACGGATTTGTTGGAAATCATACATACAAATGTATGTGGTCCAATGAATGTTGAGGCTCATGGCGGATATCATTATTTTCTCACCTTCACGGATGATTTAAGCAGATATGGGTATATCTACTTAATGAAACATAAGTCTAAAACATTTGAAAAGTTTAAAGAATTTCATAGTGAAGTTGAAAATCATCGTAACAAGAAAATAAAGTTTCTACAATCTGATCGTGGAGGAGAATATTTGAGTTACGAGTTTGGTCTACATTTGAAACAATGCGGAATAGTTTCGCAACTCACGCCACCCGGAACACCACAACGTAATGGTGTGTCCGAACGTCGTAATCTTACTTTATTAGATATGGTACGATCTATGATGTCACTTACTGATTTACCGTTATCGTTTTGGGGTTATGCTTTAGAGACGGCTGCATTCATGTTAAATAGGACACCATCGAAATTCGTTGTGACGACACCTTATGAACTGTGGTTTGGCAAGAAACCAAAGTTGTCGTTTCTAAAAGTTTGGGGTTGCGATGCTTATGTGAAAAAGCTTCAACCTAATAAGCTCGAACCCAAATCGGAGAAATGTGTCTTCATAGGATACCCAAAGGAGACTGTTGGGTACACCTTCTATCACAGATCCGAAGGCAAGACTTTTGTTGCTAAATTTGGAGTTTTTCTAGAGAAGGAGTTTCTCTCGAAAGAAGTGAGTGGGAGAAAAGTAGAACTTGATGAGGTAACTATACCTGCTCCCTTATTGGAAAGTAGTACATCACAGAAACCGGTTTCTGTGACACTTACACCAATTAGTGAGGAAGCTAATGATAATGATCATGAAACTTCAAATCAAGTTACTACCGAACCTTGTAGATCAACCAGAGTAAGATCCGCACCAGAGTGGTACGGTAATCCTGTTCTGGAAGTCATGCTACTAGATCATGATGAACCTACGAACTATGAAGAAGCGATGGTGAGCCTAGATTCCGCAAAATGGCTAGAAGCCATGAAATCTGAGATGGGATCCATGTATGAGAACAAAGTGTGGACTTTGGTTGATTTGCCCGTTGATCAGCAAGCAATTGAGAATAAATGGATCTTCAAGAAGAAGACTGACGCTGACGGTAATGTTATTATCTATAAAGCTCGACTTGTTGCAAAAGGTTTTCGACAAGTTCAAGGGATTGACTATGATGAGACCTTCTCACCCATAGCGATGCTTAAGTCTGTCCGAATCATGTTAGCAATTGCCGCATTTTATGATTATGAAATTTGGCAAATGGATGTCAAAACTGCATTCCTGAATGGATTTCTGGAAGAAGAGTTGTATATGATGCAACCAGAAGGTTTTGTCGATCCAAAGGGAGCTAACAAAGTGTGCAAGCTCCAGCAATCCATTTATGGACTGGTGCAAGCCTCCCGGAGTTGGAATAAATGCTTTGATAGTGTGATCAAAGCATTTGGTTTTATACAGACTTTTGGAGAAGCCTGAATTTACAAGAAAGTGAGTGGGAGCTCTGTAGCATTTCTGATATTATATGTGGATGACATATTATTGATTGGAAATAATATAGAATTTCTGGATAGCATAAAGGGATACTTGAATAAGAGTTTTTCAATAAAAGACCTCGGTGAAGCTGCTTACATATTGGGCATTAAGATCTATAGAGATAGATCAAGACGCTTAATTGGACTTTCACAAAGCACATACCTTGACAAGGTTTTGAAGAAGTTCAAAATAGATCAAGCAAAGAAAGGGTTCTTGCCTGTGTTACAAGGTGTGAAGTTGAGTAAGACTCAATGTCCGACCACCGCAGAAGATAGAGAGAAAATGAAAGATGTTCCCTATGCTTCAGCCATAGGCTCTATCATGTATGCAATGCTGTGTACCAGACCTGATGTGTGCCTTCCTATAAGTCTAGCAGGGAGGTACCAAAGTAATCCAGGAGTGGATCACTGGACAGCGGTCAAGAACATCCTAAAATACCTGAAAAGGACTAAGGATATGTTTCTCGTATATGGAGGTGACAAAGAGCTCATCGTAAATGGTTATGTTGATGCAAGCGTTGACACTGATTCGGACGATTCTAAATCGCAAACCGGATACATATTTTTACTAAACGGAGGAGCTGTCAGTTGTTGCAGTACAAAACAAAGCGTCGTGGCGGGATCTACATGTGAAGCAGAGTACATAGCTGCTTCGGAAGCAGCAAATGAAGGAGTCTGGATGAAGGAGTTCATATCCGATCTAGGTGTCATACCTAGTGCATCGGGTCCAATGAAAATCTTTTGTGAAAATACTGGTGCAATTGCCTTGGCAAAGGAATCCATATTTCACAAGAGAACCAAGCACATCAAGAGACGCTTCAATTCCATTTGGGATTTAGTCCAAGTGGGAGACATAGAAATTTGCAATATACATACGGATCTGAATGTTGCAGACCCGCTGACTAAGCCTCTTCCACGAGCAAAACATGATCAGCACCAAGGCTCCATGGGTGTTAGAATCATTACTATGTAATCTAGATTATTGACTCTAGTGCATGTGGGAGACTGAAGGAAATATGCCATAGAGGCAATAATAAAGTTATTATTTATTTCCTTATATCATGATAAATGTTTATTATTCATGCTAGAATTGTATTAACCGAAAACATAATACATCTGTGAATACATAGACAAACATAGTGTCACTAGTATGCCTCTACTTGACTAGCTCGTTGATCGAAGATGGTTAAGTTTCCTAGCCATAGACATGAGTTGTGATTTGATTAACGGGATCACATCATTAGGAGAATGATGTGATTGACTTGACCCATTTCGTTAGCTTAGCACTTGATCGTTTAGTTTGTTGCTATTGCTTTCTTCATGACTTATACATGTTTCTATGACTATGAGATTATGCAACTCCCGTTTACCAGAGGAACACTTTGTGTGCTACCAAACGTCACAACGTAACTGGGTGATTATAAAGGTGCTATACAGGTGTCTCCGAAGGTACTTGTTGTTGGGTAACATAGTAATTTCAAAATTTTCCTACGCACACGCAAGATCATGGTGATGCACAGCAACGAGAGGGGAGAGTGTTGTCTACGTACCCACGCAGACCGACTGCGGAAGCATTGACGCAACGTAGAGGAAGTAGTCGTACGTCTTCTCGATCCGACCGATCCAAGCACCGTTACTCCGACACCTCCGAGTTCTTAGCACACGTACAGCTCGATGACGATCCCCGGGCTCTGATCCAGCAAAGCGTCAGGGAGGAGTTCCGTCAGCACGACGGCGTGGTGACGATCTTGATGTTCTACCGTCGCAGGGCTTCGCTTAAGCACTGCTACAATATAATCGAGGTGGAATATGGTGGCAGCGGGCACCGCACACGGCTAAGGAACGATCTCAATGATCAACTTGTGTGTCTAGGGGTGCCCCCTGCCTCCGTATATAAAGGAGCCAAGGGGAGGGGGCCGGCCGGCCAAGGAGGGCGCGCCAAGGGAGTCCTACTCCCTCTAGGAGTAGGATTCCTCCCCCCAATCCTAGTTGGAGTAGGATTCGCTGAGGGGGAAAGAGAGAGAGGGGGGCCGGCCACCTCTCCTTGTCCTAATAGGACTAGGGGAGGGGGGAGGCGCATGGCCCATCTAGGGCTGCCCCTTCTCCTTTCCACTAAAGCACATTAAGGCCCATACAGCTCCCGGGGGGTTCCGGTAACCTCCCGGTACTTCGGTAAAATACCGATTTCACCCGGAACACTTCCGATATCCAAACATAGGCTTCCAATATATCAATCTTTATGTCTCGACCATTTAGAGACTCCTCGTCATGTCCGTGATCACATCCGGGACTCCGAACTAACTTCGGTACATAAAAATGCATAAACTCATAATAACTGTCATCGTAACGTTAAGCGTGCGGACCCTACGGTTCGAGAATAATGCAGACATGACTGAGACACATCTCCGGTCAATAACCAATAGCGGGACCTGGATGCCCATATTGGCTCCTACATATTCTACGAAGATCTTTATCGGTCAGACCACATAACAACATACGTTGTTCCCTTTGTCATCGGTATGTTACTTGCCCGAGATTCGATCGTCGGTATCCAATACCTAGTTCAATCTCGTTACCGGTAAGTCTCTTTACTCGTTCCGTAATACATCATCTCGCAACCAACTCATTGGCTGCAATGCTTGCAAGGCTTATGTGATGTGCATTACCGAGAGGGCCCAGAGATACCTCTCCGACAATCGGAGTGACAAATCCTAATCTCGAAATACGCCAACCCAACATCTACCTTTGGAGACACCTGTAGAGCTCCTTTATAATCACCCAGTTACGTTGTGACGTTTGGTAGCACACAAAGTGTTCCTCCGGTAAACGGGAGTTGCATAAACTCATAGTCATAGGAACATGTATAAGTCATGAAGAAAGCAATAGCAACATACTAAACGATCGGGTGCTAAGCTAATGAAATGGGTCATGTCAATCAGATCATTCAACTAATGATGTCACCTCGTTAATCAAATAACAACACCTTGTTCATGGTTAGGAAACATAACCATCTTTGATTAACGCGCTAGTCAAGTAGAGGCATACTAGTGACACTAAGTTTGTCTATGTATTCACACATGTATTATGTTTCCGGTTAATACAATTCTAGCATGAATAATAAACATTTATCATGATATAAGGAAATAAATAGTAACTTTATTATTGCCTCTAGGGCATATTTCCTTCAGTCTCCCACTTGCACTAGAGTCAATAATCTAGATTACACAGTAATGATTCTAACACCCATGGAGCCTTGGTGCTGATCATGTTTTGCTCATGGAAGATGCTTAGTCAACGGGTCTGCAACATTCAGATCCGTATGTATCTTGCAAATCTCTATGTCTCCCACCTGGACTAGATCCCGGATGGAATTGAAGAGTCTCTTGATGTGCTTGGTCCTCTTGTGAAATTTGGATTCCTTTGCCAAGGCAATTGCACCAGTATTATCACAAAAGATTTTCATTGGACCCGATGCACTAGGTATGATACCTAGACCGGATATGAACTCCTTCATCTAGACTCCTTCGTTCGCTGCTTCCGAAGCAGCTATGTACTCCGCTTCACATGTAGATCCCGCTTCGATGCTTTGTTTAGAACTGCACCAACTGACAGCTCCACCGTTTAATGTAAACACGTATCCGGTTTGCGATTTAGAATCGTTCGGATCAGTGTCAAAGCTTGCATCAACGTAACCTTTTACGGTGAGCTCTTTGTCACCTCCATATACGAGAAACATATCCTTAGTCCTTTTCAGGTATTTCAGGATGTTCTTGACCGCTGTCTAGTGATCCACTCCTGGATTACTTTGGTACCTCCCTGCTAGACTTATAGCAAGGCACACATCAGGTCTGGTACACAGCATTGTATACATGATAGAGCCTATGGCTGAAGCATAGGGAACATCTTTCATTTTCTCTCTATCTTCTGCAGTGGTCGGGCATTGAGTCTGACTCAACTTCACACCTTGTAACACAGGCAAGAACCCTTTCTTTGCTTGATCCATTTTGAGCTTCTTCAAAATCTTGTCAAGGTATGTGCTTTGTGAAAGTCCAATTAAGCGTCTTGATCTATCTCTATAGATCTTAATGCCTAATATGTAAGCAGCTTCACCGAGGTCTTTCATTGAAAAACTCTTATTCAAGTATCCCTTTATGCTATCCAGAAATTCTATATCATTTCCAATCAGTAATATGTCATCCACATATAATATCAGAAATGCTACAAAGCTCCCACTCACTTTCTTGTAAATACAGGCTTCACCGAAAGTCTGTATAAAACCAAATGCTTTGATCACACTATCAAAGCGTTTATTCCAACTCCGAGAGGCTTGCACCAGTCCATAAATGGATCACTGGAGCTTGCACACTTTGTTAGCTCCCTTTGGATTGACAAAACCTTCTGGCTGCATCATATACAACTCTTCTTCCAGAAATCCATTCAGGAATGCAGTTTTGACATCCATCTGCCAAATTTCATAATCATAAAATGCGGCAATTGCTAACATGATTCGGACAGACTTAAGCATCGCTATGGGTGAGAAGGTCTCATCGTAGTCAACCCCTTGAACTTGTCGGAAACCTTTTGCGACAAGTCGAGCTTTGTAGACAGTAACATTACCATTAGCGTCAGTCTTCTTCTTGAAGATCCATTTATTCTCAATTGCTTGCCGATCATCGGGCAAGTCAACCAAAGTCCATACTTTGTTCTCATACATGGATCCCATCTTAGATTTCATGGCTTCAAGCCACTTTGCGGAATCTGGGCTCACCATCGCTTCTTCATAGTTCGTAGGTTCATCATGATCTAGCAGCATGATTTCCAGAATAGGATTACCGTACCACTCTGGTGCGGATCTCGCTCTGGTTGATCTACGAGGTTTAGTAGTATCTTGTCCTGAAGTTTCATGATCATCATCATTAGCTTCCTCACTAATTGGTATAGGTGTCGCAGAAACAGTTTCTCTATGATGTACTACTTTCCAATAAGGGAGCAGGTACAGTTACCTCGTCAAGTTCTACTTTCCTCCCACTCACTTCTTTCGAGAGAAACTCCTTCTCTAGAAAGGATCCATTCTTAGCAACGAATGTCTTGCCTTCGGATCTGTGATAGAAGGTGTACCCAACAATCTCCTTTGGGTATCCTATGAAGACACATTTTTCCGATTTGGGTTCGAGCTTATCAGGTTGAAGCTTTTTCACATAAGCATCGCAGCCCCAAACTTTAAGAAACGACAACTTTGGTTTCTTGCCAAACCATAGTTCATAAGGCGTCGTCTCAACGGATTTTGATGGTGCCCTATTTAACGTGAATGCGGTCGTCTCTAAAGCATATCCCCAAAACGATAGCGGTAAATCAGTAAGAGACATCATAGATCGCACCATATCTAGTAAAGTACGATTATGACGTTCGGACACACCATTACGCTGTGGTGTTCCGGGTGGCATGAGTTGCGAAACTATTCCACAATTTTTCAAATGTACACCAAACTCGTAACTCAAATATTCTCCTCCACGATCAGATCGTAGAAACTTTATTTTCTTGTTACGATGATTTTCAACTTCACTCCGAAATTCTTTGAACTTTTCAAATGTTTCAGACTTATGTTTCATCAAGTAGATATACCCATGTCTACTTAAATCATCTGTGAAGGTAAGAAAATAACGATATCCGCCACGAGCCTCAATATTCATCGGACCACATACATTTGTATGTATGATTTCCAACAAATCTGTTGCTCTCTCCATAGTACCGGAGAACGGTGTTTTAGTCATCTTGCCCATGAGGCACGGTTCGCAAGTACCAAGTGATTCATAATCAAGTGGTTCCAAAAGCCCATCAGTATGGAGTTTCTTCATGCGTTTTACAGCGATATGACCTAAACGGCAGTGCCACAAATAAGTTGCACTATCATTATCAACTCTGCATCTTTTGGCTTCAACATTATGAATATGTGTATCACTACTATCGAGATTCATAAAAAATAGACCACTCTTCAAAGGTGCATGACCATAAAAGATATTACTCATATAAATAGAACAACCATTATTCTCTGATTTAAATGAATAACCGTCTCGCATCAAACAAGATCCAGATATAATGTTCATGCTCAACGCAGGCACCAAATAACAATTATTTAGGTCTAATATTAATCCCGAAGGTAGATGTAGAGGTAGCGTGCCGATCGCGATCACATCGACTTTGGAACCGTTTCCCACGCGCATCGTCACCTCGTCCTTCGCTAGTGTTCGCTTAATCCGTAGTCCCTGTTTTGAGTTGCAAATATTAGCAACAGAACCAGTATCAAATACGCAGGTGCTACTGCGAGCTCTAGTAAGGTACACATCAATAACATGTATATCACATATACCTTTGTTCACCTTGCCATCCTTCTTATCCGCAAAATACTTGGGGCAGTTCCGCTTCCAGTGACCAGTCTGCTTGCAGTAGAAGCACTCAGTTTCAGGCTTAGGTCCAGACTTGGGTTTCTTCTCCTGAGCAGCAACTTGCTTGCCGTTCTTCTTGAAGTTCCCCTTCTTCTTCCCTTTGCCCTTTTTCTTGAAACTAGTGGTCTTGTTAACCATCAACACTTGATGCTCCTTCTTGATTTCTACCTCCGCAGCTTTCAGCATTGCGAAGAGCTCGGGAATAGACTTGTTCATCCCTTGCATATTATAGTTCATCACGAAGCTCTTGTAGCTTGGTGGCAGTGATTGGAGAATTCTGTCAATGACGCAATCATCTGGAAGATTAACTCCCATCTGAATCAAGTGATTATTATACCCAGACATTTTGAGTATATGCTCACTGACAGAACTGTTCTCCTCCATCTTATCTCTCAATCCGGGCATTTGCTTGAAATATTAACTTCAACTCCTGGAACATCTCATATGCTCCATGACGTTCAAAACGTCGTTGAAGTCCCGATTCTAAGCCGTAAAGCATGGCACACTGAACTATCGAGTAGTCATCAGCTTTGCTCTGCCAGATGTTCATAACATCTGGTGTTGCTCCAGCAGCAGGCCTGGCACCCAGTGGTGCTTCCAGGACGTAATTCTTCTGAGCAGCAATGAGGATAATCCTCAAGTTACGGACCCAGTCCGTGTAATTGCTACCATCATCTTTCAACTTTGCTTTCTCAAGGAACGCATTAAAATTCAACGGAACAACAGCACGAGACATCTATCTACAATCAAACATAAACAAGCAAGATACTATCAGGTACTAAGTTCATGATAAGTTTAAGTTCAATTAATCAAATTTCTTAAGAACTCCCACTTAGATAGATATCCCTCTAATCCTCTAAATGATCACGTGATCTAAATCAACTAAACCATAACTGATCATCACGTGAGATGGAGTAGTTTTTAATGGTGAACATCGTTATGTTGATCATATCTACTATATGATTCACGCTCGACCTTTCGGTCTCCGTGTTCCGAGGCCATATCTGCATATGCTAGGCTCGTCAAGTTTAACCTGAGTATTCTGCGTGTGCAAAACTGGCTTGCACCCGTTGTAGATGGACGTAGAGCTTATCACACCCGATCATCACGTGGTGTCTGGGAACGACGAACTTTGGCAACGGTGCATACTCAGGGAGAACACTTCTTGATAATTTAGTGAGAGATCATCTTATAATGCTATCGTCAATCAAAGCAAGATAAGATGCATAAAAAGATAAACATCACATGCAATCAATATAAGTAATATGATATGGCCATCATCATCTTGTGCCTGTGATCTCCATCTTCGAAGCACCGTCATGATCACCATCGTCACCGGCGCGACACCTTGATCTCCATCGTAGCATCGTTGTCGTCTCGCCAAACTTATGCTTCTACGACTATCACTACCGCTTAGTAATAAAGTAAAGCATTACATCGCGATTGCATTGCATACAATAAAACGACAACCATATGGCTCCTGCCAGTTGCCGATAACTCGGTTACAAAACATGATCATCTCATACAATAAAATTTAGCATCATGTCTTGGCCATATCACATCACAACATGCCCTGCAAAAACAAGTTTGACGTCCTCTACTTTGTTGTTGCAAGTTTTACGTGGCTGCTACGGGCTTAAGTAAGAACCTACGCATCAAAACCACAACGATAGTTTGTCAAATAGACTCCGTTTTAACCTTCGCAAGGACCGGGCGTAGCCATACTCGGTTCAACTAAAGTTGGAGAGACAGTCGCCCGCAACCCACCTATGTGCAAAGCACGTCGGGGGAACCGGTCTCGCGTAAGCATACGCGTAATGTTGGTCCGGGTCGTCTCGTCCAACAATACCGCTGAACCAAAGTATGACATGCTGGTAGGCAGTATGACTTATATCGCCCACAACTCACTTGTGTTCTACTCGTGCATATAACATCAAACCATAAAACCAAGGCTCGGATGCCATTGTTGGGTAACGTAGTAATTTAAAAATTTTCCTATGCACACGCAAGATCATGGTGATGCACAGCAACGAGAGGGGAGAGTGTTGTCTACGTACCCACGCAGACCGACTGCGGAAGCGTTGACGCAACATAGAGGAAGTAGTCGTACGTCTTCTCGATCCGACCGATCCAAGCACCGTTACTCCGACACCTCCGAGTTCTTAGCACACGTACAACTCGATGACGATCCCCGGGCTCTGATCCAGCAAAGTGTCGGGGAGGAGTTCCGTCAGCACGACGGCGTGGTGATGATCTTGATGTTCTACCGTCGCAGGGCTTCGCTTAAGCACTGCTACAATATAATCGAGGTGGAATATGGTGGCAGGGGGCACCGCACACGGCTAAGGAACGATCTCAATGATCAACTTGTGTGTCTAGGGGTGCCCCCTGCCTCCGTATATAAAGGAGCCAAGGGGAGGGGGCCGGCCGGCCAAGGAGGGCGCGCCAAGGGAGTCCTACTCCCTCCAGGAGTAGGATTCCTCCCCCCAATCCTAGTTGGAGTAGGATTCGCTGAGGGGGAAAGAGAGAGAGGGGGGCCGGCCACCTCTCCTTGTCCTAATAGGACTAGGGGAGGGGGGAGGCGCGTGGCCCATCTAGGGCTGCCCCTTCTCCTTTCCACTAAAGCCCATTAAGGCCCATACAGCTCCCGGGGGGTTCCGGTAACCTCCCGGTACTTCGGTAAAATACCGATTTCACCCGGAACACTTCCGATATCCAAACATAGGCTTCCGATATATCAATCTTTATGTCTCGACCATTTCGAGACTCCTCGTCATGTCCGTGATCACATCCGGGACTCCGAACTAACTTCGGTACATCAAAATGCATAAACTCATAATAA
This sequence comes from Triticum aestivum, assembly GCF_018294505.1. NCBI lineage: Eukaryota > Viridiplantae > Streptophyta > Magnoliopsida > Poales > Poaceae > Triticum > Triticum aestivum. The sequence goes on along the minus strand of NC_057806.1, from coordinate 106,320,872 downwards.
CTGTCATCGTAACGTTAAGCGTGCGGACCCTACAGTTCGAGAATAATGCAGACATGACTGAGACACATCTCCGGTCAATAACCAATAGCGGGACCTGGATGCCCATATTGGCTCCTACATATTCTACGAAGATCTTTATCGGTCAGACCGCATAACAACATACGTTGTTCCCTTTGTCATCGGTATGTTACTTGCCCGAGATTCGATCATCGGTATCCAATACCTAGTTCAATCTCGTTACCGGTAAGTCTCTTTACTCGTTCCGTAATACATCATCTCGCAACCAACTCATTGGCTGCAATGCTTGCAAGGCTTATGTGATGTGCATTACCGAGAGGGCCCAGAGATACCTCTCCGACAATGGAGTGACAAATCCCAATCTCGAAATACGCCAACCCAACATCTACCTTTGGAGACACCTGTAGAGCTCCTTTATAATCACCCAGTTACGTTGTGACGTTTGGTAGCACACAAAGTGTTCCTTCGGTAAACGGGAGTTGCATAAACTCATAGTCATAGGAACATGTATAAGTCATGAAGAAAGCAATAGCAACATACTAAACGATAGGGTGCTAAGCTAATGAAATGGGTCATGTCAATCAGATCATTCAACTAATGATGTGACCTCGTTAATCAAATAACAACACCTTGTTCATGGTTAGGAAACATAACCATCTTTGATTAACGAGCTAGTCAAGTAGAGGCATACTAGTGACACTAAGTTTGTCTATGTATTCACACATGTATTATGTTTCCGGTTAATACAATTCTAGCATGAATAATAAACATTTATCATGATATAAGGAAATAAATAATAACTTTATTATTGCCTCTAGGGCATATTTCCTTGAGTCTCCCACTTGCACTAGAGTCAATAATCTAGATTACACAGTAATGATTCTAACACCCATGGAGCCTTGGTGCTGATCATGTTTTGCTCGTGGAAGAGGCTTAGTCAACGGGTCTGCAACATTCAGATCCGTATGTATCTTGCAAATCTCTATGTCTCCCACCTGGACTAGATCCCGGATGGAATTGAAGCGTCTCTTGATGTTCTTGGTCCTCTTGTGAAATTTGGATTCCTTTGCCAAGGCAATTGCACTAGTATTATCACAAAAGATTTTCATTGGACCCGATGCACTAGGTATGATACCTAGATCGGATATGAACTCCTTCATCTAGACTCCTTCATTCGCTGCTTCCGAAGCAGCTATGTACTCCGCTTCACATGTAGATCCCGCTACGACGCTTTGTTTAGAACTGCACCAACTGACAGCTCCACCATTTAATGTAAACACGTATCCGGTTTGCGATTTAGAATCGTCCGGATCAGTGTCAAAGCTTGCATCAACGTAACCTTTTACGGTGAGCTCTTTGTCACCTCCATATACGAGAAACATATCCTTAGTCCTTTTCAGATTGAACTAGGTGTTGAGATACCGACGATCAAATCCCGGGCAAGTAACATACCGATGACAAAGGGAACACCGTATGTTGTTATGCGGTCTGACCGATAAAAGATCTTCGTAGAATATGTAGGAGCCAATATGAGCATCCAGGTTCCGCTATTGGTTATTGACCGGAGACGTGTCTCGGTCATGTCTACATTATTCTCGAACCCGTAGGGTCCGCACGCTTAACGTTACGATGACAGTTTCATTATGAGTTTATATATTTTGATGTACCGAAGGTTGTTCGGAGTCACGGATATGATCACGGACATGACGAAGAGTCTCGATATGGTCGAGACATAAAGATCGATATATTGGACGGCTATATTCGGACATCGAAAGTGTTTCGGGTGATTTCGGAGAAAACCGGAGTGCCGGAAGGGTTACCGGAACCCCCCGGGGAAGTATTGGGCCTTAGTGGGCCCGAGGGGAGAGAGAGGGCAGCAGCCCAGGAGGTGGCGCGCCCCCTCCCATGGGGAGTCCGAATTGGACTAGGGGAGGGGGGCGCGGCCCCTCTTTCCCTCTCCCTCTCCCTCTCTTTCCTTCCCCCTTCTCTCTTCCTAGTTGGACTAGGAAAGGGGAGTCCTACTCCTACTAGGAGGAGGACTCCCCCGTCCTTGGTGCGCCCCAAGGGCCGGCCGGCCTCTCCCCCTTGCTCCTTTATATACAGGGGCAGGGGGCACCTCTAGACACACAAGTTGATCTTCGTGATCATTCTCTTAGCCGTGTGCGGTGCCCCCCTTCACCATAATCCTCGATAATATTGTAGCGGTGCTTAGGCGAAGCCCTGCGACGGTAGAACATCAAGATCGTCACCACACCATCGTGCTGACGGAACTCTTCCCCGACACTTTGCTGGATCAGAGTCCGGGGATCGTCATCGAGCTGAACGTGTGCTAGAACTCGAAGGTGCCATAGTTTCGGTGCTTGATCGGTCGGGCCGTGAAGACGTACGACTACATCAACCGAGTTGTGCTAAACGCTTCCGCTTCCGGTCTACAAGGGTACGTAGACAACACTCTCCCCTCTCGTTGCTATGCATCACCATGATCTTGCGTGTGCGTAGGAATTTTTTTGAAATTACTACGTTCCCCAACATTGTGTTTGTTAAACTTGTGCCAAAACTCCACTTCAACTTAAAGAAGTTATAAAAAGTGCAACTTTTAGCACTTAGTGTCTAATCACCCCCCCTCTAGACACCTCTTCTCGATTCTTTCAACCGTCAACCTCCTCCAGCCTCCACGGGCTCCTGTTCATCCAGCCTCCACCGCGCGCTAGTCCACCGTCTACTGTTCAACCACCCCTCCACGGGCACCCCTCCACCATCTACTGTTTATCCAGCCCTCCACACCACGGGGTCCTGTTCAACCACCCCTCCACCGTCTACTGTTCATCCAGCCCTCCACCACATCACGGGGTCCTGTTCATCTAGAGGCAACGCCACCGCTCACTGTTCATCCACCCCCCCGACAACGCTCACTGTTCATCCAATCGATCGGCTTCAGTTAGCAGCAGTAGCGAAGGAATCGCTCGATCGGGTTCAGTTAACAACCATCGATCGATCGCTCGGGTTCAGTAACGCGTAGCCTGCAGTGCAATCACTCGGGTTCAGTTAGAGCCCAACGCCTCGCTCGGGTTTAGTTAGAGCCAACGCCTCACACACACGCGCGTACGTGTATGAGAGAAACGCGCATCGCTCGGCCCCCGACCTCCCACCGTAACCGGGAACTCCCCAAAATTTTCCTCGCCCTCGCTTCTACCATGGTTTTTTCCGTCATGGACGGCCCAAAGAATGTCATGCGGCTGCGTCTCCAGCTCGCCCAGGACGAAAAGCCCATTTTTTGTCATGATTTTTTGTCATAGAAGTAGGAACCCACCACATCTATGATGATACCGGGTTTTGTCACAATTATGGTCATAGAAGTGTCATATGTATGACAGAAACATTTTTCGTTCGACCCAAAATGTCACAGATGTGTCTTTTTTTGTAGTGAAAGTAGATGGATCTACTAAAGGTCCCTTTGCAGCAACCCATGAGGTTTTGGGATACTGCTCAGGTTTCCAGTAGGTCCCATCAGCATTGAGTTTCCTCTCAAAGGCAACACGCTCTTTCCTAGGGTTCCTGTTGAGGATCTGATTTTTAAGCACATCACAAAGTGCCTCGTGCCCTTTGAGGCTTTTGTACATGCCTGTCACATACAATTCCTTCAGCCCTGCATTGTCAGTGATACTAGTAGCATCCTCAGATGAGGAATTAGTGATAGTAGAGACAGGTGAAGAATTTGCAGTAATAGAAGCATTTGAACTTTCAGGTGAAGAACTAGCAGATTCATGTTCAATGCATTTCAAACATGGTGGAGTGAATTCAACCTAAGCGGAACTGATTTGTTGAGCAAGCAATGAATAACACTCCTTCTGAAGATCTTCATAACTCGCCCTTAGCTGCTCAAGATCTTGTTTTCTTTGAAGAAACTCGTAAGAAAGCTTTTCATGATCAGATAAGAGAGTGTTATGATGACTCTGAAGATTATCAAACTTAGTCTGAAGTCTCTGAAGACTTTCAGTCAAAGTTTTAGTGCGATCCATTTCTTCACCCAACATATCATCGCTTTTATCTAGCATATTTTGAACTTTTTCCAAAACTCTTTGTTGTTTGGTGGCAAGGGAATCAAATTTGGTATAACTGGGTCCAAATTCATCACCAGATTCATCATCACTAGACTCAGATAGGTAGCATTTAGTTACCTTAGCACCTTTTGCCATAAGGCATGGTGAAGAGGATGATGATTCTAGATCGAAAGTCATAGCCTCGCGTGATTCCATGAAATCCCCAAACCAGGGATCATGATGAGTTCGATGACCTTCATAGACCTCAGAGAGTTGGTCCTAGATGAGCTTCGCATGGCTGAGATGCATAATGTTCCTAAACTGATTTTGGGACAAGCTAGAGCAGATGATGTCCTTCGCCGTGAGGTTAAGTAGAGTACTTGCAAATATCATCCGCGTCCGCCATCTTGCAGAGATCGATAAGACCAATCTCAGCGACGGTCCACAGTTCGTTGTTCATTGCCATGAGGCGCTTCTTCATCATGGCCTTCCACTTGGGATAATCATGACCATCAAAGATGGGGCATGTCACTGTCTTCATTCCTACGGTCGACATAACTAAAACTCCAGGCGGTTAAACCAAAATCACACAGAACAAGGGAGTACCTTGCTCTGATACCAATTGAAAGTGCGTTATATCGACTAGAGGGGGGTGAATAGGCGATTTTTACAAATTCATCACTGAGGAATTTCAAGGTGAGGAAATTCCTAAGTCACGAACTACTTAGCAGCGGAATAAGTACTCAGAAGCAAGCATAATAGAGTAGTAGCACAGTCATCATGAAGAAATAAAAGCAAGCAATGAGTACAAGAAGCGTAAACACAGGATAAGCAGGCTGAAGACAAACAGAATGAAGAAATTGAACTGAGGAAATTGAGAAAGTCTTCAGTCAAAGTCTTCAAACAGTAACGATCAAGTACACAACACAGTAATGAGGAAATGGAAGAGTGGAGGAAATAGAACCAGTTAGCTCGGTGAAGACAATGATTTGGTAGACCAGTTCCAACTGTTGTGATAGTTGTACGTCTGGTTGGAGCAGCTAGGTATTTAAACTCGAGGACACACAGTCCTCACCATATTCTCCTTGAGCTAAGGTCACACAAACATCGCCCAATCACTCGTGGTAAGTCTTCAAGTGACTTCCAAACCTTCACAAACTCGGTCACTCGCTGATCCACAATTTCCTCTTGGATACTCTAGACCATGACGCCTAACCGTCTGGAAGATGCACAGTCTTTAAAGGTAACAAGCGTCGGTTCCACACAGGAACAATCTCTTTAGTGATGCCAATCACTTTGGGTTTGTATGTGTTTGGTTTGGGGTTTTGGGTTTTTCCTCACTTGATGATTTTCGCTCAAAGTCCTCGAAGGATGGGATACTCTCAATGACAAGTGTCAGTTTCTCGCAGAGCAGCCAACCAGCTAGTGGTTGTAGGGGGTGGCTATTTATAGCCTAGGGGCAGCCCGACATGATAAGACATAAATGCCCTTCAATGATATGACCGAACTGAAGAAATTGACTGAACTATATGAGATTTCCAATGGCTTCACTTGAAAGGATTGGTAGGTGTAGGGTTTTGAGATGAGCATCAATTGGAAACTTTTCCTTAGTTTTACCTCGACCCCCTTTAACAGTACGGTGTTCCTTATGACTCAAGAAAGAGAAAAACGAAACTATGAAAACAAAAGTCTTCGAGCTTCATATTCCTCGCATGAATATCAAGTCTTCAGGATCACACCAATTTCTTCACTTCCAAAGTCTTCAGAAAGCCAAAGTCTTCAGTTGAAGACATTCATTTTTAGGGATATACTTTCTTTGTAAATATCAAACTCCTCATAGACTTATAGACCTGTGTACACTCACAAACACATTAGTCCCTTAACCTATAAGTCTTTAATACACCAAAATCACTAAGGGGCACTAGATGCACTTACACCAAGTTCTTCAAGTTAAGATGGAGTTTTAGCATAAGTTTAAGCATTCACAATACATTTCAAGCAAGCATGATAAGAATATATGCAGCCAGAAGAGTAAAGCATGCTAATTGCAAGAAAGTAAAGGGATGGGATTTGGAGTGTGCAAACGCAATGAAGACACCGAGATTTTTGGCGTGGTTTTGATAGGTGGTGCTATCGTACGTCCACGTTCATGGAGACTTCAACCCACGAAGGGTAACGGTTATGTGAGTCCACAGAGGGCTCCACCCACGAAGGGTCTATGAAGAAGTAACCTTGTCTATACCACCATGGCCATCGCCCACAAAGGATTTGCCTCACTCGGGTAGATCTTCACGAAGTAGGCGATCTCCTTGCCCTTACAAACTTCTTGGTTCAACTCCACATCTTGACAGAGGCTCTCAAGCGACACCTAACCAATCTAGGATACACCATTCTCCAAGAGGTAATAAATGGTGGGTTGATGATGAACTCCTTGCTCTTGTGCTTTAAATTATAGTCTCCCCAACACTCAACTCTCTCTCTCTCTCTCTCACACACACATATTTGAATGTGATGGAAAGATGATTTGAGTGGAAAGCAACTTGGGGAAGGTTAGAAATCAAGATTCTTGTTGTAGGATTGGCATATCTTGATCTCAACACAAGAGTAGGTGGTTCTCTCTCAGAAAATGTATGGTGGAAGTGTAGGCACGCTCTTATGGCTCTCTCACATATAGAGATGGGGATGGAGGGGTATATATAGCATCCACACAAAATCCAACTGTTACACACATTTGACCAAACTCGGTGAGACCGAATAGATGAACTCGGTCTGACGAATTAGTTCAAAATGTGAACATCAGGAATCTCCGTGGGACTGACTAGAACAACTCGGTGGGACTGATGTGCCAGGGCTTAGGGCAAACCTCATCTCGGTGGCGCCGGTTACATCAACTCGGTGAGAACGAAGTGAAGCAATAGGGCAACCGAGAATTGGTCAAGCCATCTCGGTGAGACAATCGTAATCGGTGAGACCGGAATAATTGCAACTGATAGCAGGGAGTTGGCAAAGCCATCTCGGTGAGACCAGATCCGTATCGATGTGACCGAACTGTTAGGGTTTCTCGCTGTGGCTATGTCATATGAACTCAGTGGCGCCGAATAGAAAAAATCGGTGGGGCCGAGTTGGAGTTTAGGGTTTTGACATATTTGGAGTGAGAAAGTGGTCGATGGCTTTGGAGCAATATCACTAAGCATTTTGAGCAAGCAAGCCATTAAGCAACACCTCATCCCCTTTTTAATAATATTGGCTTTTCTATGGACTCAATGTGATCTTGGATCACTTAAAATAAAATGAAGGGGTCCCACATCCTCTTGTCCTTTCCACGTCATTGTTAAACTTGTCTGAAATACACTAGATAAAAGTATTAATCCAACAAGAGATATGTTGACATTAATTATCAAAATCATTCAGGAAGCACTTGTGCTTTCACTACTGTATTGCATCATCCTCTCTTCTTCAAGGAAATCCGAATGCAGCTGACAAGTCGCAGCGCTGCGAGACTTCGCGTCGCGGGTGCGTGCCTGCTCCCTACGCTTCTCCGACACAGGAGGGCGGAGGGAGGAGCTATTGGCCTCGTCGTCGTTGCGACGCTTGCGTCCGGTGAACCCACCGCACCCGAACCCCATCGTGCCAGTCAAAGCCCCCGCCGTCGCCACGCCGTGCACCCGCGGACGCCATCTCCAGTGAGATCTGACGATCAAGTGCGTCGGAATTTTCTGCCTGAGGGGTAGAGATCTCGCCGGACTTTGAAATTTGCGGCGGAGATGGATAAGGGGAATGCCGAACGGAAACCCTAAAATGACTCCGGGCCCGCATATATACTGCAATGCCGGCTGGTTTACGAGCCGCTTGTAAATTTTTTTACGGGCCAGATCTTTGTTTGCGGACCTGTTCGGGCCATATTTTTGGCCCGTCCCGTAAACCGACAAAAAAACACAGTTCGCCGGAATTATATGGGATCTGCTAGAAATGCTTAAAATAACTAAAAGGAAGGGTTTCTTTCGCACAGAATCCTGTACTTGTTCCTACAGATTCCTGCACCAAGATCTGTGCCATCCAACTCCGATCTAACGGGTGCTCAGGGTGAGGTTTTCTGTTTTTTTTTTCCACCGGAGGTCCAGTTTCTATCCTAACCCCAAGTCGCCCCCGGTCCAAAGTCCAAACCCTAACCCCCAGAGGCCAAAATCCCAAAATTCCAAATAGAACGCCTCTTCCCCACCATTTTCTCCGCCTCCTTCCTTCGCCCGCCCGTCTCCCCCGTCCATGGCGGAGCAATAGATGGATTCGCCCCCCACGCCCAGAGGATAGATCATTGTGACACGCCGACGCAAGCAGCAACGCCGGAGACGGCGCCGGCGTGGGAGGGAATACGAAGGAGCCGAAGCAAGAGAGGAGGTGGGACAGGAGGGGAGGAGTTGGAGGAGGGATAGGATTTGGGGGCCAAGATGAGCACGGTGGACAAGATGCTGATCAAGGGGATCCGGAGCTTCGACCCGGAGAACAAGAACGTCATCACCTTCTTCAAGCCCCTCACCCTCATCGTCGGCTCCAACGGAGCCGGCAAAACCGTAATGCCCACCAATCCAATCTACTCATCCTGTTCCACTGTATGCCGTGTGTATGCGCCGATTCATTCATGGCCTGGGTTCTTTTGGATTTCCGCAGACCATCATCGAGTGCCTGAAGCTGTCCTGCACCGGCGAGTTGCCCCCCAACTCCCGCTCCGGCCACACCTTCGTCCATGACCCCAAGGTAATGCGCCGTCCTTATTGACCTCGCCATTCACTGTTCGGGGTCTCATTGCTGTCCATAAGGCCTTGTGCTCTCTGCTGCTGACCTGGACTTGGGAGATGTTTTACTGATTTGGGAACGGCGGCGGTGGTAGTGTGTGCGCGTGCAAGTATGTGTGTGGCCCAATGCATTGGGTTGTGCTGCTCTATAGGTTTAATCGGGGTCCAATTAGAGAGGTTCTCTGGGCTTTGTGGATTCCGAGGTCTGTTGAAATCCTGTGTGCTCTAGCACTCGCTTGCACATGGGAAAATTTGATGCCTCTGACTTGTGGTGTGCTATGAGCTTAGTCGAATTTGTGCCCGGTGTTGTTTGGATCAATACTATCTTAAGGTTGTTCTTTTCTTATGTTGTACTCATTCTCTCTTCGATTCTTACTTTTATACATGTTTGTGAGATTTAGGTAGCAGGTGAAACTGAAACGAAAGGGCAGATTAAGCTGCGGTTTAAGACAGCAGCAGGAAAGGATGTGGTGTGCATCCGCTCTTTCCAGCTTACCCAGAAGGCATCAAAGATGGAGTTTAAGGCAATCGAGAGCGTCCTCCAGACTATAAATCCACACACGGGCGAGGTCCCTTTCCCCCCCTCCTTTGGCTTTCAAGTTGCTTCATATGTGCTTTGCGATCAGTTATGTTAATTCTGTTGTATTGATGTTTGGGTTATTCATGTAATTCCTGGGTTATGCCCGAACTCAGCGCAGAAGGTTGTTTAAACTTCGGTTCTGGAAAAACCAATGCGTTGTCATGCCTACTGTTTAGGTTCCTGTTATTTATATTGCCATAATGTACTTGCATTCGGCTTAAACTTGCTTCTGTTGCTGTTTCAAACTCGAGGATCATTAAAATGATGTGAGTTATTGAACATACCAAGCACCTCTCGGCTCTCGTAGTTGATACTTGCTGTTGTTGTATGCATCTCTGTTATAGAACTATGATGCAGTACTGCTGCTCCCATGGGTACATACACAGACACTGGTTCACAAAACATGTCAATTGTTTTAAAATCCCTGTGATATACTTCCATCCACCCTGATGGTCAAGAGTTCTACTTCTTACTCCAGCCTTTTGGAGCTGACTGAGATTTATTCTGCTTTCAAACGCCTTTATAACTTACACTCGCTTGGAACTTTCTCTCACTTTATATACTGAAAGAGAAACTAAATGCTATTTTGCCCCATTTGGTTGGAAGTATATCAAAAAGATTAGAACAGTTAACACGTCTTGTGAACCATGTAATTTTTCTAATACCTGAAAGGGCATATGATTTACTTGTTCCTTGTTATGTTTGCGTCTGGCCATAGAAAATCTTCTCTAGAGCACTCCTCCGTTTTTTATACATTATATTCCCAACTGCAAATAGGGCGATAGATTTGCACATAGGAAAAATTAATTCATGTGAATCAAGACAAAGGAAATTTTGAATCTGGACAATTGATTTTTCACAGCAGTTCTTTGATTGATTCCAAGTGATACCATTATAGTAGCATACTTAAGTTGTGTAGCCCTAGAAGCCTATTAGCTTTAATGGAATACTGCTGAAAATGTTCTATAAAATCATATCCTCACTGATCGGTTTTTATTGCTGAGCTCAGAAGGTTTGTCTCAGCTACAGATGCGCTGATATGGATAGGGAGATTCCAGCCCTAATGGGTGTTTCGAAGGCTATATTGGAGAATGTTATATTTGTGCACCAAGACGAATCCAATTGGCCATTACAGGACCCTTCAACACTTAAGAAAAAGTTTGACGACATCTTTTCTGCTACCCGGTATATGAATGCATTACTATTTACTTCATTAGTTAGAAGCTCCGATTAAGGCCATAAATTTTCTTATTTGATTGTTGCATTCTGTTTAAGATGGTGTAGTCTCCACTTCTCTGGAGGCTAATCTTTCTGTGAAAGTGGGGAGATAATGTCAAAACTAGCATCTCACTACCTTAATTTCTAATGTACAGCTATACCAAAGCTCTCGAAGTCATAAAGAAACTTCACAAGGACCAAGCACAAGAAATCAAGACTTTTAGGTTAAAGTTGGAGAACCTTCAGACTCTTAAAGATCAAGCATACAGGGTAATTTGTATCTTCTATTTATATGTTTTCATTTATTTTCACAATTATGTGATATGTTTCTAGAATCCTACTTTCTGTCGTGTTACCACCCTACTTTGTGTTATGTTGCCACCATGGGGGATGTATATGTATAGAATATAAATGGAGGTGATATACAAATAACCTCCCTATAATAGCTGACAACGATTCATTACACTTCACAATTCACATTACCCTAGTAGACTACTTAATTTCTGTTGCCTTTACTCTTTCATTGGCATACTTGTCAGCTCAATTTGAGTCACTGCATTTTCCAGCTCATGTCAGTATTCATGTGCAGCAACATTGAACACTTGAATGTGCACTGAAAATCAATCTGTTCTACACTTCTGCTGCAATTTAGTTTAATTTTTCGAAGGGTATGCTGCTTTTAATATTAGTTTAATTTCCTTACTTTCACAGCTTCGTGACAGTATTGCACAAGATCAAGAGAAGTCAGACGCCTTAAAAACTCAAATGGAGGACCTGAAAACAAACATCCAAGCTGTGGAAAACAAAATCCTTCGTACCGAAACAAGTATGGTGGACTTGAGGAAACTTCAGGAGCAAATTAGCACCAAAGCAACTGCTAGAAGTACATATTTTACACTTCAGCAGCAACAGTATGCTGCTCTTTCTGAGGAAAATGAAGGTAAGCAATTCCTCATCATGCTCATCACTCAAATGGTTCCTTCTCAGCATAATGACGGTTTACCTTGCTTCATTTAGATACTGATGAGGAGCTGAAGGAGTGGCAAACAAAATTTGAAGAAAAAATTGCATTACTGGAAACGAAAATCGCTAAACTTGAAAGAGAGATGAATGATGAATATGCAAAAAGCTCTCTGCTATCTGAGACCATCAATGATTCAACACGCGAAATAGGAAAGCTCCAGGCAGAAGCTGATGTAATACTGTAATCCTTTATTCTTTCTTTTGACTGGCTTGACCATTCGTAAATGATAGTGGACATTGTGACACAAGGTTAAATACAAGTATCTTGTTTTCAGGCTCACATGTCCGTGAAGCATGAAAGAGATTCAGCCATCAGAACGATATTCAATAAACATAATCTTGGGCCAGTTCCTGATGCTCCTTTTACCAATGATATTGCCATGAACCTTACAAACAGAACTAAAGCAAGACTATCGAATCTCGAGGACGATTTGCAGGAAAAGAAGGTTATAATACCTATTCTTCGTATTTTGGAATTTAGTTGCAAAATTAAACACTTCCATGTGAACTTCTTTTTTTGTATCGCACTTAACGTTTTTCTAGGCATTCATTTTGCTGCCTATTTTTGTTTGTAATCTTAGTGGTTCCATGACCCTCTGATATGTTCATGCAAGGTTTCTTGCTTTACCATACTTTATTTATTCAAAAGCATCTGTGCAAGTGCAATTAATTAGGAAATGCTGAAGACCTGCATTCTTATCAAGTATGTCCCTTGGTAATCAAATTCCTTTTCTTAAGCAGAAAACTAACGAGACACAGTTAGAATTTCTTTGGGGACGTTATCTTAAAGTAAATGCTCGCTACTCTGAAGTTGATGGCCAGATACAGTCTAAGAAGGAATCTAAGGTTAGTAATGGAAACAACACTGGACTTGCACACGCATGATGTTCCGTAACTGATACATCAGATACCATTCATTAATATACTATATTCCAGATAGGTGTTTTAAGGCGCATAAAGGATAAAGAGAATGAGCGAGATGCTGCAGAGACGGAGCTTTCAAGGCATAATCTGGCCCGTATTGATGAAAGAGAGCGGCATCTGGTATTTATTTAACCTAACTATCATTGTCCATTGGATCTATTCATCGTTATATACCTGTGCTTCGCTGGTCTGCTAGGTTGATTTGTTTTCACTTTGTTTACATCTATAAGTAAGTTACATCTCTCTAAGTTTAACACTCTTAATTCTAAATAAGTGTCCCATTGTGATTTGAATAGCAAATTGAAGTTGAGAGGAAGACAATTGCGCTGGGAGAAAGAGACTATGATTTGATTATAAGTCAGAAGCGCTCAGAGATATATACCTTGGATCACAAGATAAAAGCACTTCACCGAGAGAAAGATAACATAGCAACTGATGCTGATGACAGAGTAAAATTAGAACTCAAGAAGGATGAGTTGGAGAAGTGCAAGAAGAAACTTAAAAAGATGTACTTCTTTCCTTTCCCTTTTAATTTCTATCTGTGCTATGGTTTTATTGTTAGTTATATTCCAATACCAATTCTTTCGTTATGAAGATTGAGATAACATGATATAAAATGCAGATATGATGAACATAAGGATAAATTTAGAAGTGTCCTTAAGGGAAGGCTTCCTCATGAGAAGGATGTCAAGAAGGAGATTACTCAAGCTTTCGGGTTTGTGTCGCAGTGCTTTATTGATATGCGTAATCGCCTCTCTTAGTGATTTTCTGGTGCATAATATGTCCTATTTTGGCTCACATTATCAAACTGAAGTTACCTATGTAAAGCTGCAATATATTGACTTCCTCCAATGCAATTCATCTTTCTTGTTCATGCCATTGTTGGTTACTGGACAGGCAGTAGTAGTATCTCTAACGAGGTACAGTTTGATAAATCATGTGCACAATAAGTATGTATCCAGTTTAAGCATACATGTTAGTTGTAAACATTCACATATGGATGTGTATTTCAAAGGTCTAGTCTGTTAATGCGACGTCTAGGCCTACACATTCCATTCTGTTCTTGAACTAGCAATCTGTTAAGCTTCCATCCTGACGTGGAAAAAAAGTTATGCACGTTACTCTGACACACCCAACTAGTAATCTATTAATTTATTATGCTTTCATTCTTCCTTATGGATTATACTACATGTGGCACTTCATATTTTCTGGTGCTGTTTGTTAATGTTGCCACAAAACTCTGCTTGGCGCAGGTCTGTAGACTCAGAATACAATGATTTGAACTCAAAATCTCAGGAAGCGGAACAACAGTTGAAATTGGCACAAATGAAAATTGATGCTGCTAAAAGCCACTTGTCAAAGCTCCAAAAAGTTTTGGATGGTAAATTTAGATATGATCACTGCACGCTTACTTATTTTACAAAGTTGATGATGCTTCTTTGGCATGTAAAAGCTCCACTATGTATGAAATTTGGAATCAAAATCTGAGAGGTGCACACAGCACACTACATCTCTCTTTTGCCTTTTAAGATGTATTTTTTTCCCCGAGAAAACGCAAAGGGCTTTTGCTTTTCATTTCATTGAAAAGGGGGGGGGGGGGGGGCGAGCCTCCTAGGAGGTGAGTTTACAACAGCATTGGCCAGTTAGTGTACATCCCAGGATGTGGGCAGAACAACCCTAAGCCCCTGGGCACCGGCTCTAACCCAGCAGCGGGCCTCTTCTTTAATCCTATCCACTAGGACATCAATTGAGGGTGTCGCATTGTCAAAGACACACGCGTTCCTGTGCTTCTAGAGCATCCAGGGAACAAGCAAGGCAATAGACCTGAGGGCCTTGCGATGCGTTGCCGGTGCGTGTGAGTTCGCTTGCTGCCACCATGCCATGACAGTGGTCTCATTGGTCGGTGCACGGATCGGCAGGCGCAGCCAGGACAGGGTGGCATGCCATGCTTGCCGAGCGAAGGGACAGTTCAGAAGCAAGTGCTGAATTGTTTCGGTGGCTTGGTCGCAAAGGAGGCACCTGGGGTGATGCTGCAGTCCGCGACGAGCGAGCCTTTCCGCCGTCCAGCAGCGATCTTGATTCGCCAACCAGTGAAAAAATTTCACCCGTGGTGGCGCCCAGCTTTTCCAAGTTAGCTTCCAGGAGGTGCAACGTGTGGAGCCGTGGAAGGAGACAGCATAGCAGGACTGCGCCGAGTAGATGCCGTTGGCCGTCCACCTCCATAGCAGCCGGTTTGGGTCGTTCGATAGGACGGTATGGCACACCTTCTGCCAGATCATCAAGTATTGGCCTATCTCGTGGAGGCCGAGGACTCCCTGGATGTCACGCGCCCAGGAGTTCCCAAGCAGCCCTTCCGCCACCGTTCTAGAATTACATTGCCGTTTGGGGATGCACAGGTACAACAGTGGTGTGAGCTCGCGAATGGACTGCCCGTTGATCCAGTGATCCTCCCATAACAAGGCCAACAGGCCGTTCCCAACTGTCATGGTGGTGGAGGCGAAGAACAGCGCACACTCCTCTGGTGAGAATTGGAGGTCAAGCCCCTGCCAAGCATGGTCCGTGTCCACACGTGCGAACCATAGCCATCGGAGCCGGAGCGCCATCCCAGCACGCTCCAGATCTCACATCCCAAGTCCTTCGTACTCAATTGGGTGGCAAACGTGTCGCCAGTTGACATGGCAGTGCCCTCCTTTGGCAATGGCACGTCCAGCCCATAGGAATCCCCTCTGAATCTTCTCTAGCTGCTTAAGGGTCTTATTTGGAGGGGCGAACGCTAGCACCTGATGTACGGGGATAGCACTGAGTACCGACTTGACCAGAGCAAGGCGCCCAGCCTTATTCATGAGCCATGCCTTCCAGGATGGCAGCTTGGCGGCCACCGAGTCCACCAATGACTGTAGCTGGGCGGCAGTAGGGCGGCGCGTCGTCAGGGGAATGCCAAGGTAAGTAACAGGGAGCTGCACCACCAGGCATCCAAGCTAGGCAAGTACCGCATCCGCGCGGGTTCACCATGGAGAACAGTGGCGGAACTCTTGGCGTAGTTCATCTCTAGTCCACTCGCCTCGCCAAACAGGGTCAGGATACCCTTGATGGCAGCCACATCGCCCGTCGTGGCATGGCAGAATAACATGATGTCGTCGGCGTACAGGGAGATCGTCGGGATATGCCGGTGTGGGTGGAGCCGCTGTAGAATACCGGAGTCAATGGCGCGACGCATTAGTCTGCCAAGAGTGTCCACAACGAGCAAGAAGAGCTGTGGGGACACCGGGTCACCTTGGCGCAGCCTGTTGTGATGCCAAATCGGCGGGCCTGGCTCGCCATTGATCAAGACGTGGGTGCTTGACGTTGATAGCAGGATCGCGAGCCATTCCCGGAATCGGTCTCCGAATCCGTATTGGCGCAGTACCTCAAAGAGGAACGGCCAAGATAGGGAGTCGAAGGCACGCGTGAGGTCGAGCTTGAGCATGATCCGTGGGGCTCCAAGTTGGTGAAGCATCTTGAGCGATTGCCTGACAAGAATGAAGTTGTCGTGTAGGCTGCGGCTGGTGATGAACGCGTTCTGATTGCGACTAACCAGGCTGTCCAGCCTAGGTGCAAGGCGCAGCGATAGGACTTTGGCGAAGAGCTTGGCCACCAGATGTATCAAGCATATCGGCCGGTAGTCGCGAAGCTGGTGGGTGTCGGCGCGTTTAGGCAGCAGGGTAATGAGGGCCTGGTTGAGCTTGCTGAAACCACGGCCTCTCATCATGTACAGCTGCTGGAAAATGTCCATGAAGTCTTGCCTGACTATGCCCCAGCAAGCCTGGAGAAATTCCGCGGTGAACCCATCCGGCCCCGGTGCCTTATGTGCGGGGAGGCGCTTAACAGCGTCCCAGACCTCCTCCGCCGAGAAGGGCGCGTCGAGGCTCGCGAGATCACTCGCATCAATGAGGTGCTCCAAGTCCATCGTCACATCACGGGCGGTGGACGTACCCAAGATACCGTCGAAGTGCTCGAACGCTGCCCGCGCCATCTCAGCATGGTCGGTGAGCACACGCCCGTCCACCGTCAGGCTGAAGATCCTATTCTTCTGCCTCCGGAAGGAACACTACCTGTGGAAGAAGCCAGCGTTGGCGTCGCCGTCCTTGAGGGTGGCGATGCGTGCATGCTGCCGGGCAATGGTGCGCTCGAGGGACGCAAGACCGAGATATTTGAATTTCAGCTGCTTCCGCAACCAGGCTTCTGGAAGGGTAAGCACTCGAATCTCTTGAGCCTTGTCGAAGCGCGCAAGGAGCTCCCAGGAGATGGCCATCTTATCCTTGATGTTGCCCGTCGACTTGGCACTCCAGCTGGTGAGGCTGCGAGCTGTGGCCTGCATGTGAATCATGAGGCGGTGGAAGGGGTCCTCGGCATGGACCGAGCCCCATGCTGTGGCCACCGTGTCGTGGAACCCCTCTAGTCTCAACCAGTAATCCTCAAAGCGAAAACGTCGGTGAGCAGCAGGCATGGGGGAGCAGTCAAGCAGGAGCGGGCAATGATCCGACACGACGGATGCAAGGCAGCGGAGATGGCACTCCCCATGTGCCTCCTCCCAGTCCGAGGTGCAGAGTACGTGGTCCAGGTGCACCAAGGTGGGTGGGGACTGCTCGTTTGACCAAGTAAACCGGTGTCCGTTGAGGTATACCTCCTTCAGGGCGAGGTCGTTGACAAGACGTCGAAATCTGCCCATCATGCGCCGGTTCAGGTTGCCATTGTTCTTGTCCTCATCGCGAAGGATCAAGTTGAAATCGCCGCATAACATCCATGGTCCCGGGCAGGCCGCGTGTATCTCCCGGAGCTCATTCAGGAACACAATCTTTTCCGTGTCCTCCTGGGGGCCGTAGACAACCGACATCCAGCAGAGCACACCAGGGGCCGTGGTCACCTTGGTCGTGACGGCGTTCGTGGTGAACAGTGGGTCTGTGATGGTTACGGCCCTGCTCTTCCACGCTAGAAGAATGCCACCTCGCGTGCCCTGTGCCGGGAGATAGGTGTAATCGTCAAACTCCGAGCCAAGGGTGTCCAGGACGACGCGTGAGCAGAGCAACTCCATCTTTGTTTCCTGGAGGCATACAATGAAAGCAGCGGTGGTGTCAAGCAGCAAGCGGACGGCGAAGCGTCGGGCTCGCGCGTTGAGGCCGCGCACGTTCCACACAGCAATCTTGAGGCCGTGATCAATAAACACTGGATCGACCAGTAAGCTACAGGACCGTCCTAACTTGCGCGAGCACGCTTGACTTGCATCTGTGCACTTGGCAGGGTGGACATGCCTGCAGGGATCTCGCGATCGACCAGGGAAGCAAAGGCCTTGAGCACCGTGAGCGGAATCGGCATCGCAAACATGCCATCGTATGCGTTCATCTCGGTTGAAGTGATCCTCTAGTTCATGCCAACGATCCCAAGCGTGCGCAAGACCTGGACCTGCGCGCGTCTCTCAGCAGTGGGCGGCGCCGCCGTTGGGGGTGTGGTCGCAGCCGAGCGGCCGCGGCATGGCGCGAAGTTCAGGGGGCGGCGCGACTTCTTCCCTGGAGTCGGCAAGGCAGCAGAGATATGCTTGGTGGTGGCGGCCAGGAATTCGCCAAGCGTGAGGGTTCGCGACGCAGAGGCACGAGCGCGTGGCCGACGCATGGTGACTGGCGGCGAGGCAAATCTTCCGGAGGCCGATAGGATTGGGCGATGGCGTCCGCTAGCCGGCGTGTGAGGGACGATGGCGGGCCTGGACGGGGTGGGGGTGGGCCGGGCCTGGGGGCGTTGCAGAATAGTCGTGGCTGGGCCCAGGTCCCTGGCGGGAGAGCGATCCGGGATGAGGCGCGCGTCCCCGCCCTCGGGAGTGTGCGCGCGGGGCCCAGGTGGCTGGTCAGCAGAGGCGGCCAGGTGCACGTCAGGGCTGGCCCTACCCGCGGAATGGGCAAGATGTATTATCATTCCATCATTTTGAGTTGCTATGTTGGAACAATGACAGATTCACTGCCAACTAAGTAGAGTCTACGCAGTTGAAATTGTTCCTTGGGCAAAATTTCCCTGACCTACAGTTACATTCTAATCCAGAACAAAGTGAAGGTGATCAAAGTATGTGAAAGATCCATTTTGATTATCATGTCGAAGGAATGTCTTGGACAATGCACCACATTGCACTATTGTGCATGCTCGATTTCTATCTCATAGTGTAGTATAAACCTTGTAGTGGTTCCAACTGTCACTACATAGGGATCAAGGGTAACTAGTGTTTCAATTTGATGAATGCAGTATCAAACCAATGTGTCACACAAGCCATTAGTTGTTCGATTTAACCGAGTTAAACTGAAGCACGAATTGGCTTGCCCACCTAGGTCAACATCCAAGTGTCTCGCTAAGAGAAGTAATATATTGATACGTACTAAAATTCTAAGCAAAAACTCCATAGGCTTTAGTTATTTATTCTGCCAATACTGCAGTTTTATGGGTAAATGTTATCTCTCGTGCAGCAAAAAGAAAGCATCTGAACTCGAAACTTCAATCCATTTCTAAGGTATCTGTTGACATCAACGCTTACCCCAAGATTCTGAAAGATGCCATGGACGAGAGAGATAAACAGACAAAGTAGGTATCCATAACTGTAGCTATCTCTTTAAGCCACACCTCATTATGACGCCCAAATTCAATGCTTTCTTCCTATTTGCAGTAATTTCAGTTATGCTAAGGGAATGCGCCAAATGTATGAACCTTTTGAAAAAGTGGCCCGCCAGCATCACAAGTGTCCTTGCTGTGATCGTGCTTTCACACCTGATGAAGAGGACCTCTTTGTAAAGAAGGTGGGTAATCTAGTAAGCATAAGAGTGCTGCATTTTTCATTTGATTAGAGTTACTTTGTGGTGGATGATTTCTTTCTGTTGTATGCTGCATCTTTCAGCAAAGGACAACAGGTACAAGTACCGCAGAGCGCTTGAAAGTGCTGGCAGAGAACTTATCAGTTGCTGAAGACTTATTCAATCAATTGGATAATCTCCGTGTGATTTATGATGAATATGTGAAACTGGAGAAAGAGACTATACCTTTAGCAGAGAAGGATTTGGAACAACTTTCGGCAGATAAAAGTGAGAAGGAACAGATATCTGATGATGTTAGTCCTCCCTATTGACAGCACTTTATTTTCTGTTCTCATCATACGCAAAATAAAGATAGACACAGTCGGACATAATACCTTAGATGACCTGTGTTTCTGTTAACCAAATTACTCTCAAACTGAAATATTTCTTAGCTCTACTATGTGTCCTGATGAAGATTCTCCACTCCTGAGGCATAACTCTAGCGACCCTTTCTCCACGTCAAGTGTCAAGATGTAGTAAATCAGTCTATAATACAGATGTACAAGTCTACTTGTGTAGATATTATGCTCTCTGGGACTAGGCCATGGAATGTTTCATCCTCTTCAGAGGGCTGGTAGATTATTTTGTTTGCAAATCTCCTAGGTCACATCCATATGATGGTTGTTTGGGCTGTTCTTAAGCTTAAGCACTTCGACAATGTGTGCTGTTGGATTGGCTTCTTTCATGAAATTGAGGAAAATTTCTGTACTTTGGGTAATTGATATAATGGTCTGGTATTTTAGATAGTCGCACTGTCATTTGAGAAACTTCACTTTGCAAATGCACTTCAGGTGCACTGCCTCCAGAGAAACATGGGTTTTTACTTTTAGTTACCAAGCAGTAGCATCTGTTATAAACATAATTCATGATGTCTTTTCTATTTTGCTTTGACTTGTATGCTTGATGCGTTGCAGCTTGTGAGTGTTCTTGCTCAAGTTAAAATGGACAGGGATGGAGTGGAAATCTTGTTACGTCCAGTTGATACTATTGACAGGCATGTGCAAGAAATACAGGAGTTAGAACCACAAGTCAAAGATCTTGAATATAAGCTTGATTCTCGTGGCCAAGGTGTTAAATCTGTCGACAAAATTCAGTTGGAGCTGATCTCTGTGCAGAGGGCAAGGTAATGATTTTCTACGGGGAACAATCTTGCTAATACTCAGATGCAATTTCCATGGCCTAGAATTATAAGACCCTCTGTTGGGGAATTGAGAAAGTAGTTCAGGCAACTAAATTCTAGTTCTAGTATCACAGGGGATTAGAAAATGACTCTCCCTTACCCCCACCACTTGAGACCCTTCTAGCTCCAGTAACTCATTTTTTGATTTATGGAACATAACATAGGAGACTTCTTTAGGGTGCGTTTTTCTTCTTTAGCATGCAAGAATTAATCTCAGCGTTCCCGTGTAGCTCCTTAATTTTTCTTCTTTTTATTTTCTCACCCATGGTCCATCCCAACCATCCTTGATCCACATCATCGTCCAACCAAACTTACCATGTATATCGTTGCCCTTTTGTGTTCTCTTCTCTATTCGTTTCCTTTTTTTTTTCTGAACTGAAAACTGTATGGGAGGCCTTGACAGTAAATTTGATGAAAGAAACATAGAGATAGAAACATAAAAATATTTATGAGAGGAGAGAATTTTACGAAGGTAGAGGAGACATGGCTATGCGGTGATCTATACATGAGAGTCTAGGTGAAGCTTTGAGAGGAGCTTGCAGCTCCTCCTTCTCTTTCCTAACGGTAAATAGAGCATATGCATGATGCATGTGTGCCGTCAGTGTTGCTTTGGTTCTCTGGATGGGATTTAAAGAAAGCCTGTTCTCACATAAGTGAAAGACTGAGAATAGTTTCTTTATGTGCTTCTATCATGTTCATAGACTATTCCTTTTTTGTTGGCCTGTGAAATGAAACAAGTGCTTAAGCTTTTCTGGTTTGCCAATGAAGGAGGATATTCCTTTTGTGACACACACATGGATACACTTTTACCCTGATTAATTTGTTGTATAGCTATCAATTGAATTTGGTGAAGGATTCATTCTGCATCCTCATAGATGCTGCCTTTTCTACAGAGAACTATCCGTTTCATATTTTTATGTGGAGGTCCATATTATACTGGCTACCTACACAACTAAGCACACAAATACAGGTTATTAGGGATGTTTAAATGTTTTGGTTTACACATTCTGCAACTGTGTGCGCTAGGGATGCAGGAGCAGGCCTGCAAAATGTGAGATGTTAGTTCAACTGCAAACATCAAACAACTCAGTAACCAGACTTGCACATGAAGCGGGTTTTCTTGCATCCGTAGTGTTCGCAGGGTGTGTTCGGTTTGAGCCCAAGCCAATCCCACCAAAAAATTGTTTTTGGGCCCATTTTTTGGCCAAAGCTGGCAAGAAAAAATGAACTAGTGTTGGCCAAGGAGCCGGCATGTATGTTTGACATTATGCAAGAAAGAGCCAAAACATTGGTCATTGATGAAATATTGGTAGGGTTGGTTTTGGTGATCAACCAAACATATGCTAAGTGCGTTCAAATGTTGAATATTCAATCCGTCACCCATGAAACATTTGAATTAGTTTAGTCTTACTTCTTTTATGACTTGCTCTTGGAGGCTCAACTATACTGGTTTGTTTACTTCTGTCTGGCAGGGACACATTGACTGGTGAAGTAGACGATCTCAGGGATCAGCAAAAAATGCTTAGCGAGGATCTATCAAATGCTCAGATGCGGTGGCATGCTCTTAGGGAAGAAAAACTAAGAGCTTCAAGTGTATTGCTGAAGTTCAAAAAGGCTGAAGAAGATTTGGTACATTTTGCCGAGGAAAAGGAGCAACTGATCCTAGATCAGAAGGTATTCATTGAACTTCCATTTATCTGCAATATTGGTCCAGTTAATATTCTCTAGTGACTAGCACATATGCCCGTGCGTTTCTGTCAAGTTGTATTCTTTGGCATACACAAAGAGATATAAGATACGCTGGCAACATGTTTCTTTTGCATGATACACAAGCTTGTAGACATGCCACATTAGTATTGGGCGGTCGATTCTTCTTTCATAATGATATGTTTTTCCTCTACATGACATGTTGGTACTTCTCAACCTACCACATCTCGCTTGCTTCTAGTCCTCATGAACTACATTGACCGGTGTTAACCAATTCATTAATAATTTTGGTTATCCCCGCTTGATTCATGTCAAACTACTTTCCTATATGAAAAAAAAACCATTCATGTTGATACATCTGTACCATTCATATTGTTCAGTTCCTAGAACAACACATGCATGTCCATACATGCATATTACTTTGATGATTTTTTTCATCGCTACATATTGCATGTTATCGGATGTCAGTGAATTGCTATTTTTATTCCAGCGGTCGTTTGTATGTTGAATTGTCTATACAATCTCCACTTACGTTTATATAACTTTTTATACATAGTTCGTAATAGAAAAATTGTTATTTGTATTTCTTGACTTTTATATAGAAAATGGTTGTAGTTTTATCCACAGTATGAAATTTCTATTTTCCTTGACCATATATCTACAGCAAATTTTATGTAATGTCTGATTTAAGAAAAGATGCTAGCTACCTCTCTTTATTCCTTATTCTGAATTTTTATAGAGAGAATAATTATAGCTTTTATCGACAAATAATAGTTTTCTTTTTGTTTTATTATGTACTGCCTACGTTCAGAAATACTTGTCAGAGAAATGGATGTATCTAGACGTATTTTACTTCTAGATACATCCATTTTTATCCATTTTCCAACAAGTATTTTTGGATGGAGGGAGTATATTTAAAGCAATGCTGGTCCATATAAATTTTCTAGTATTTACTGTTTGCAATAAGACCAATTTGCTAACACCTTTTATTTCTTGCTTCTTATTTCTTATTTGGAATTTAGTAAATAGAAGTTTTTGTCCTCCTGATAAGATTTTTTGGTGTCGCCTTGACCATCACTCAAAGGTAGTTTTAATTTGTACGTCACCACCATGTCCGCCTCATTACGAACATCATCATCTCTCTCTCTCTCTGTCCCTCTCATGGTTGCTTGTATGTTCATGCCGATACATATGGTTGCTTATAGGTCACACATTTGAATGGTAGACTTAATATTTATAATATTATAAGATTTCTTTCCTTGTTCCGTGACCATAATGTTGATAAATCATTAA
Organism: Triticum aestivum; assembly: GCF_018294505.1. Classification (NCBI taxonomy): domain Eukaryota; kingdom Viridiplantae; phylum Streptophyta; class Magnoliopsida; order Poales; family Poaceae; genus Triticum; species Triticum aestivum. The sequence goes on along the minus strand of NC_057806.1, from coordinate 106,297,236 downwards.
GGATAAATAAGAAAAATAAATAGGTTTTAGCCCTTTATGAATTTGATATTATCTATGCATAAAAATTGATAGCAAATTTATTAATAGGCTTTGCGAATTTCTCTTTGACACCTTTATTGCCTGATATCTATCAACTTAACCATAAGATTGATAATAAAATTTCTGGGAATTTAATCTAAATGGTGACTTGTACTTAATTGCTATTTTTCCTCGAGAATTCAGTCTAAACTACGATTCATAATTAAACCTTGTGGTTTCTGTCTCCACATGTCTCAAAACAGACCACACTTAATTTGCATTTTTTTGTGAAGTAACTTCCATTTTGTTAAAAGAGTTCTTGTAAATAATTGCAATCTATCAAGCCAACTTTGTGTGTCACGTGTCGTATTCTTCTTATAATTGTCTCTTTTGTTATAAACCAAAAAAGGTGATCACATCTTCCTGCAATATTTCCTCTTAATCTTTTTGAAAATAAGTCTATACAAAATCAATTGTAAATATGTGTGTTAAGTCGATTAGTGTGCAGTCATGGCTGAGATCGTCGGTAATGTCACTGCATGCATGCATACCCATGGCTGAGACTCTAATACTAATCTATTGGGCTGCATTCCGTTATGTCTGATCGAGCTGTTGAGCAATCAACGGAGCACACAGATTAATTTCTGACAACAGTGCACCTTCCCTATAAAAATTTCTCTTGATTAATTGTCTGTCTACTGCATGCATTTGATTCGGAAGGAATCCAAGCTATTTTAGTGCCATCTAGAGTTTCCGTAACCAAAAGGTCAATCACGTGCAAGTTGTATTAGATGGAAGTCTAGCCGGACACCAATCGTATATGCCAATCCAAGTAGACGTAGTATGTGTACCTTCCGAATATATTATTACAGTATGACCATGGGTGTCCGATGGAACTTGTCTATGCACATTGTACGTGTCCTATGAGACGTGTCTATGTACACCAATATTGTTGTACATAACTCTTATCAATCGTTGTAATTTAGATCAATAGGTAATATTTTTTTAGCCTATGTGGATTAACGTAATGGCTTGTTTGACTTCTATTTTAATAATATAATACGGAGTAGATACATAACTTGTGCAGTTGTAGGTCACTGTTTCATATGGAACTGGGTAATACTCCCTCCGGTCCTTTTTACTCTGCATATTAGAATTCTCTGAAGTCAAACTTCACAAAGTTTGACCGTATTTATATGAAAAAATATCAACATCTGCCATGCTAAAGTTAATATAATATGAAACTTTAAGTCATGACACATCTAGTGGTATTGATTTCAGATTGTGAATGTTGACACTTTTTTCTACAAAGCTGGTCAAACTTTACGAGGCTTGACTTCAGTCAAATCTTATATGCGAACTAAAAAGGACCGGAGGGAGTATTAACTGGCTGGTGCTGGCCATTGACTTACTGTTAGTAAACAGTCAGGTCTCGCCACCCACTAGTTTGATCAGTTTACTGTCATGGGCTTACAGCTCTCTTGACCAACTTTGGGTAGTACTGGGTGCATGCAAATTAACTTGTGACAGTTGGTCTAGATTTTAACCCTGAAGGCATGATCTCATTATTCTTTCTGTCGTACTCCTATGTAGTTTTGTGCATCAGTGACACTGCAACTCTTGCGCTTGTGCATGATGATCTAATACATGCTAAATGTTTATTTCTTATGGACACAGCATTTAGAAGAAGCTCTTGTTCCATTGTCAAAAGAGAGAGAAAGCTTGTTGCAAGAATATAAAGCTTTGAAGGAAAGGTTTGATCAGGAGTATGATCAGCTGGCAGAAAGAAAAAGGGGATTCCAGCAAGAAATCGATGTACTTGGAACCCTTAACACACGCATCAAAGGGTATATATTTTCCCACTCCCGCTCTTTCAATTTGTCCCCCCTTTACTAACTACTTTGTCTAAAAATATATTCTCTTAGGTACCTGGATTCAAACAAAGTAGAGAAGCTTAATGAGTTGCAGGAAAGGCATACCCTATCCCTGTCTCAGTTACAGAAATGTGAGGCAAGAAAGCAAGACATCTCGGTTGAGCTTGACAAGAGCAAACAGCTATTACGGAGCCAAGATCAATTGAAAAGAAACATTGATGACAATCTGAACTACAGGAAAACAAAGGCTGAAGTGGATCGACTTACTCATGATATCGAGTTACTTGAAGATAATGTGCTTTCCATCGGCAGCATGTCTACTATAGAAGCTGATCTTAAGCGGCATGCTCAAGAAAAGGAGAGGCTTCTTTCAGAGGTATTGTGTTTCTCTCATTCCTAATAATTGGCAAACTTGTCTCTAATAAGATGCCATTCTTTTCTCATACCTATTTAGGGAATCATGAACATGCATTTGGCCAGCTAGTACATATATTACGTATTTCTTAAGAGTAAAAATAATGTACGCCCGTCCTTCAACTTTTCATAGGTGTGCCGCCCAGGTCCTGGTAATATGAAAATGCATGTGTTAGTCCTTATGGTAAATTAGTGAGTCATCAGATGTCCTGGCCTAATTGATTTGTGCACAGAAGGTCTAAAATGAGCAATTTCATAGTGCAAGTATCTAAGTGACACAACTTTGGAAGTTCAACGGCGCACCATACATATTACTCTATTTCTTAGTATGAAACTCTATCAAATATGGCTGACACCTTGATATTTGATTTTCTTGGCAATCCCTGCAGTATAATAGGTGTCAAGGAACAATTTCTGTTTACCAAAGTAATATTTCAAAGCACAAACTTGAACTTAAACAGACACAATACAAGGATATTGAGAAGAGATATTTTAACCAACTTCTTCAACTAAAGGTAGGTGGCATGATCTTCTAGGTTCAGTTTCTCCAGCTTTATGATCTTATTACTTGATGAGGAAGCTGATGTGGTTGCAGACAACTGAGATGGCAAATAAGGACTTGGACCGATACTATGCTGCTTTGGACAAGTGAGTATGCTTTCACGGCAAAAACGACAAATCTGACCTTCCACTGATAGTTGAGGCAAAAATGACTCCTCGCAGAAATTTTAGCATGATATGGCGTTTAGGTTAGACAGGTAAACGCCATGGTCAATGGCATTGCTAACAAACTCGTGACTTTGCGAGCAAAACGCAGTGTCCAAATACTTGTCGTTGAACTAAAACCACGACAAGTATTTTGGAACGGGGGGAGTAAAATTTTCTGTTCTTTGCCTTAATGATAGACTTGCTTCCCTTGGTGATAGGCTGAAAATATGGCGGGTTACACCATTATTCTTACCATGTCAAACACTTTGTGAACTCAAAACATTGCAAGTTTCCATATTTTCATGTATATTGTGCTCCTGTCTTTATGAACCAAAATTTCAAAATTCAGACATACTTTCTGTTATGAAAATGGGTCTGATGTACTATTACTGGTCACCATTGGGCTATTCTGTATAGAAGTACGTGTGACTCATAAATAAGGGAAACACAATGCTAGATTAACACTAACAAATGAGCCTGTACCCTGCATGATATAAAAGAACTCGCTTTTGGGTTGGTGCATGCAACCTAATATGGCATCAGCGTTGAGTCCGTAAAACTGAACCATAATACCCATCACTACTGACACATGACTAGTTCTGGATGTATACCAGAGTTGAATTTGATGTCATAAGACTTAACCCTAGTAGTCACCAGTTAGTTGTCATTAATCAGTACTCCCTCTGTAAAGAAATATAGGAGTGTTTAGATCACTAAATGTTTAGATCACTACTTTAGTGATCTCACTCTTATACTTCTTCACGGTAGTAACTACCGACATTTTAGCTTGAAACTGTGTTGCATCTGAAGATGGGCATTTCACTTGTCCAATATCGTTTCTAAATTTACTCTTACTAATATCAAAATTCTAGTCATTTTTCTTTCTGGATAGATTAAGAAATCATGAAACCAAGATAAAGACGGCAAGGTGGAGGGATTAGTACAACATAGAGTATTTTTTTCTTAAAATTAAAATTATCCATAAAATATATGGATGCTTCGTAACTTTCTTTATGATGGCACACTTGTATTTCTGTAGGGCTCTTATGCGGTTCCATACCATGAAAATGGAGGAGATAAATAAAATAATTAAGGAATTGTGGCAGCAGACATACAGAGGCCAAGATATTGATTGCATAAGCATCAATTCTGATTCTGAGGGTGCAGGCACTCGATCATATAGCTACCGTGTAAGTTAAATTAGCTACACGTTTTACTAACTGATTGCTTGGACAACTGTTACATTTGGCTGTTTGAACTGCATTGTAGGTTGTCATGCAAAATGGTGGTGCTGAGCTGGAAATGCGAGGGCGATGCAGTGCTGGTCAGAAGGTAAACTTGTTTTGTTTCTTTTGTTGTCATAAACTTCAGCTAGCATGATCTTATGAATCGTATACAATCCTACAAATCTCATCGTTATCTCCACTGCTGTTCAGGTGCTTGCTTCTCTTATAATCAGACTCGCACTGGCAGAGACATTCTGTCTGAATTGTGGCATATTAGCTCTGGATGAGCCAACCACCAATCTTGATGGACCGAATGCTGAGAGCCTAGCTGCTGCCCTATTGAGGTAAACTTTCAGGCATGGCGATTAAATTTATTATTATTTGGAGCTTTACCATTAACAGAGTCTCTTGTGTGTGCCATAGAATAATGGAGAGTAGGAAAGGCCAGGAGAACTTCCAGCTGATTATAATCACCCACGATGAGCGGTTTGCTCAGCTTATTGGTCAGAGGCAACTTGCCGAGAAGTATTACCGAATCTCCAAGGATGAGCAGTAAGTTCATGCAGTGTTGTCTCTTGCATAGTTTTCTGTGCGTCCAGTGTTTGCACTTCCGTCTGTAAGGCCTCTTTGATTCAAATTCAAAGGGTATTCATAGGCATTCTGGAGGGTTGAAATCCTTAGGAAATTCTCCTTATGAGGTTTGTTTGATTTGTCGGATTGTATACCCCATTGGATTTTTCCTAAGCATTCCACTGCATTACATTTTATGGTAGAAAAATCCATTGGGAAGAATCATTTCCCCGCCTCTGTTGCAATCAAACAAGCATTCCTGCAAATTCAATTCTGTAGGATTCAATGTTTACATGGCATTGCAATTCTATTGTTCTTGCGTTGTTGTTCAGAATCGTGTGGACCTAAGAGGCATGTTGAAGTTGTCTGGAGACCTGCTGATATTATTTGGTTTCTTGGATAATATTCATAAATTTGTGCAATGATTGATACTTTGAATAAGATAAATATATTCAGTCTCGTAGTATTTGGCTTTTGGCGCTAATATTACCTTTGACCAAATCCTGCAGGCAACACAGCAAAATAGAAGCCCAAGAGATATTTGACTGACGATGGTTGCTTGGAACATATATGCTCTCAGTGCTAATCCTCCTTTACCGGCCAAGTGGGTGCGGTTCACTATGATGGGCTGTCATGGAGAGAAATGGGTACCAGCGAACTAGTAGTTCCTTAGTTTGGTTTCTGTGCATGCAATTGCCTGCTTATTCTTGTATATAATCTGGAGGTGGTACTGTGTTATGACTTGTCTCTTCGCCCTTTATTCTTGAATTGACTTCTAATGCAGCCTCCACTCTGATGTCGTCTCATGACAAAAAGGGTTGTCTTAAAATGAAAAAAAAGGATTATTGGAAGAATGCACGGTTGCTTTTCTTCCAGAAATCATTCCTCGCAAGAGGAAATTGATATCCAGGAGCCCTTTTTTTTATGTCAAAAATATTTTTTCCACCCCTAGAAAAAGTTGGAAAAAAGCAGTATATACTCTCCCTTCATTTATAGCACCTGCATTTTGATAAATAAAATTTCATAATGTAAGATGTATCAGTACAGTTTCTAAGCTCCCAGGAATAACTGCCTCCTGGTGAATCTGGGTTGCTTAGAACGCTGTGGGGTCTATTTGGCAGGGGTGATTAGGGTCGGTGCACGGTGCGTGCCATGGTTTCCTTTTCACGTGAGGCTGCTGCTCTTGTCACTCTTTCTATTTGCTTCCGCCTTCAGTTCCCTTCCCCCCAGATAGCCTAAAAAAACTCCTTCCAGATTTACTTCTTGATGCTTTTCTGCCATTTGACGGTAGTCAGCCGAAGTGGGCATGGGGACTCCTCGGCGATGGTGGACGAGGTTGTCTCCCCGGAATCATGCCTTCCCCACACATCTGCCGCGCCTGCAGTACTTCCTTGCCGCCCAGCTCCCTGAGTCGTGGGCCGCCCGAGGCTATCTTGCTGTCCGTCATCGACACCGCTGCTCCGCCTACTGCTGGCATGTTCTCCTTGCCGTGCATCGCTACGAATTCCGGTTTGATTATTCACTCCCCTCTGTAACCTCTGCTTTCTTCTCGTAGATCTGTCATGGGCACGGGCCAGTGGTAAAGATCTGGGAAGGCAAGTCTGGGCATGTGCCGCGGCCACGGTGGAGTTCAGGGAGGAATGGTGGTGTTTGGGTCCGACGTGGGCGAGGTGGAAGTGAGGTTGGCGGAGCGCAGGTAGGGGTCGGCTAGAGAGGTGTAGCTGGGCGGTGATGCTCCGGTATGACCCGGGAGAGCTCGAGCGAGGACGACGATGGTAGACGGGCAGAGTGTGGGTTGGGTGCGGCTGGCGTGAGCAAGCTCCGGACGAGGACTGGGTAGGGCTATCCACGATTCACAGGTGATTACTGCATTTTTACCATAGGAGACTGTATATACAGAGATTGGTGGATATTTCTACAATCATTGTGACGGTCTATCATGGCCCGCCAATCTCTGTATATATAGAGGACTGACCAACTGAATGAGTGCCAACAGTCGACATGTTAGCTTTTGTTGAACTCTAATCGTGCTTATGCTTTCCTTTTGCCTTGCATGTGCTAGATTCAGTATCATGCAATGCTCGAGGCCTGAATTAAAAAGAAAAAAGTATAAATTATTTTCGTCCAGATCCATGTTTTTTGCTAGCCATTGCCATCAAATAGTTTGCATGCTATGTGCTACTATCTAGGATAATATGTTAAGAAACTTAAGATGTATACACAGAGAGAATGGGAGATAAACGGTGTCTTGGCTTCTTTTTGTTTTGCTCCATGGGTCTGCGTTGTGCATTTACAAGTTGATGTGCTGGATAATTTTGGACTCATCATGTTCATCTGAAAAATCACTAGGAGCAAAATGGTACCTGAACTATAGAGAACCTGCTGTCAAAATCAGAGCACCTGGGCTCAACACAATAAACTGTTAACAGGAATTCTCGCTATTTTAGATGTTCACAGTATAACTTTCAGAAGGGATTAAAAAAATTGTGGCAAAATCAGTACGATGACTTGTTTTTAAGTTTGATTTACATGTCTTGTTGTCAGGTTTCTCATTATTTTATATCTTTAGAAACTGAAATTTTAAAAAGAGTGAACTCTTTTCCTGCGGGAATTATTAACAATCACTTATTTTTTACTTTGAAGTACCTATTCTATTCTTCTCACTTCTTTTTATATCAGAATTCATCTTAGGATCCAAAAAAACCATGACAGAAAAAGTGAGACTTGCCACATGCCAAGTACATGAAAAGAGCGTATAAGTTCTTACCACGGGATGTTGTTCATGAGAACAGGGCTTACTGCCTCATCCATCTATAATTCCTTTATTGAATATTGATATTGTTAAATAGAGATATTTCAGAGATGATTGATCGCCAATCAATCTTATGTACTCATTCCATAGTTCAATGTGGGAGTTCAGGCAATCCTATTATTTCAACTTGATGGCTAGGTTTCCCCTTGCATCCTTGGTCCCGAGACTATCATGGTATAAAATTGTGCCAAATGTCAAGATTCATCTCTAGAATCTACTCCAAGATACATGTTTTCATGAACTTTTCCTATCTGTGTGCTTGCTCCTGAATTAGTATCATGCTGCTTATGTGGCAAGGCGCTTAGGGACCGCCATGCAGATTCAAGCTTTGGTCACGGAAAACTATATATACAGAGATTGGTGGATATTTCTACAATCATTTGGATAAATATGTTTTTTTGACTTATTTCCTTACTGTCCCAAACAATGATAGGTGAGTTCAGATGTGCCAGAATTGATACATTTCGGCATTCACAAAGAGCCACACCTATATTTATGTTTGAGATCACAGTAAGCTATTATGTGGATCTCATGACTACACAAGCATATAAAGTATCCAAAGTAAATTATCACTTGTGATTATTCCTTCTGTTTCAAATGTGTTTACTACGTAGATCCTCTTGAGTTGCTATGAATCTACTCGAGCATTAAGCTTCAGTTCGATGTTAAGGAGGACTGGCCACCCTTCTATGTTTAGCTTCCTAATAATATTATGCTCTTTATTGTTCAATGTCCACTGTTTCCCTTATGTTTCATTGATTCCATTTTGTTGGTGTCTTTTATACCAAAGTTTGGAAGGCATGGTGCAGTTTCCCAATAAAAGTTGTTTGGCTACCAACTTCATGTTTCGCTAAATGTATGGTGGTTAATAAATAGCTACAAGTAGAGAAGTGGATATGTTATCATTTATTTATCTGTATATGTTATGATCAGAAGGACACACATCTTTATGTCCTCGAGATATATGCAAACTTATTTGTGTCATGGAATGAGCGGAATGCTTGCGTGGGGACCCTTGCCATGTTGATCTCTTGGCAGATTTGGAATGAGCGGAATGCTCGCGTCTTCCACCATGTCCAGGCCCACCCAAAGACCATTCTGTCAAAACTCAAGGGCGAGTCACGTTTATGGCAGAAGACCGGCGCCAAGCATTTGAGCTTCATGATATTGGGAGAGTAATTCACATGAGGGTTGTTAGGTTTCCTGTTTTTTCGTTGGTGTTTGGGTTCAGGCTTTCTATGAATAGAATTCGGTGTGCTATTCCTCTCGCCAATGTGCTTTGTGAGAGGTCTGTAGTGAACCTTGCTTTTCTCCCCCTACTTAATTAATGTAAAGGCAAGCCTTTTGCCTTTCTTCATTTTTTGTGTGTGTCATGGATCATCATTAACATAAAAAGTAATATTCGTGCTACCTGCTATATATGATCTATTTACTGGATGGAACTTTGTTCCTATTCCCATTGTTGGGCGGGCCAAACAGAAGGAAATGACCTATCGGATACGGACCCCCGCAACCTAACCCCTCCCGCGACCCCCGCTTCGCCTCCCCCGGCGGTGGCGGGGGGGAACCCTAGCCACGCCGCCGCGGCCCCCTCACCACCTCATCCCACCTCCTCGCCGCCGCCGGAGGAGCGGCCGGCGAAGCCGCGCCGGCTCCCAGGAAGGTGGCGGCGCGGCGCCTCGGCTGGCCTGTGTTGTGCCACCTCCACCCCTTTCCCCGTCGACCTCCGCCGCGCACCGGGGCGCCGGTGTGCCTTCGGCGGCTCCCCCCCCCCGCCCTCGCCTCCCTTCCTTGTCGGGCTCCAGTTGCTCCTGGACTTCGCCGGCGCGACCTCCCCTTTCCCCACCTTCCGTGCCAGATCCATGGCTTCCGCCAGCACCCCTGCTGCTGCCGGCGCCGGATCCCTGGAGGACGGGGCTGGGGCTTTGGCTGGGCTGGCCGACCCTAGGGGCGCCGTGGTGGCGCTCTTCCACCCCGCGTGCTGCGGCCATGCTTTCGGGGCGGCGGTTCATCTCGTTGGTTGCGGTGGTTTCCTGGCGGTGGCTGCCTCCTACAGCGCGCTGGTCTTGATAACCCACAAGTATAGGGGATCGCAACAATTTTCGATAAGTAAGAGTGTCGAACCCAATGAGGAGCTAAAGGTAGAACAAATATTCCCTCAAGTTCTATCGACCACCGATACAACTCTACGCACACTTGACGTTCGCTTTACCTAGAACAAGTATGAAACTAGAAGTACTTTGTAGGAGTTGTTGGATAGGTTTGCAAGATAATAAAGAGTGCGTAAATAAAAAGTAGGGGCTGTTTAGATAAAGACACATTAAGTTATGTTTAGTAAAGAGCTTGTTGTTACGAGAAAGTTATTTGTCCCTAGGCAATCGATAACTAGATGGGTAATCATTATTGCAATTTTATATGAGGGAGAGGCATAAGCTAACATACTTTCTCTACTTGGATCATATGCATTTATGATTGGAACTCTAGCAAGCATCTGCAACTACTAAAGATCATTAAGGTAAAATCCAACCATAGCATTAAAGCATCAAGTCCTCTTTATCCCATACACAACAACCCCCTTACTCGGTTTTGTGTTTTAGTCACTCATGCAACCCACTATAAGCGAATCATGAACGTATTGCAACACCCTACAACGGGGATCCCTCACGCTTGCGCGACACGGAGAGCACCATAGGACAACACCAATAATAAAACATGCAACTCAAACCAATCTTGATCATCAAATAGCCCATAGGACAAAATGGATCTACTCAAACATCATAGGATAGCCATACATCATTGGGAAATAATATATAGCGAGCGTTGAGCACCATGTTTAAGTAGAGATTACAGCAGGTAAGAGAGAGATTACACCGCTGCATAGAGGGGGGAAGAGTTGGTGATGATGGTAGTGAAGTTGTTGGTGAAGATTGCGGTGATGATGATGGCCCCCGGTGGCACTCCCGTGCCACCGGAAGTGAGGAGGAGAGGGCCCCCCTCCTTCTTCTTCTTCCTTGACCTCCTCCCTAGGTGGGAGAAGGGTTTCCCCTCTGGTCCATGTCCTTCATGGCATGAGAGGGGCGAGAGCCCCTCCGAGATTGGATCTGTCTCTCTGTCTCTCTCTGTTTCCGCGTTCTCAGATTCTACCCTTTCACCGTTTCTTATATTCCCGGAGATCCGTAACTCCGATTGGGCTGAAATTTTAACACGATCTCTATCCGGATATTAGCTTTCTTGCGGCAAAAAATGGGCACCAACCGCCTTACGGGGTGGCCACAAGGGTCAGGGGCGCGCCCCCTGCCTCGTGGCCCCCTCGGGCACCGTCTCGCGTGGATTTTTCTTCCAAAAATCATATATATTCCAAAAAAAATCTCTGTCAGTTTTTATTCCGTTTGGACTCCGTTTGATATGGATATTCTGCGAAACAAAAACATGCAACAAACAGGAACTGGCACTGGGCACTGGATCAATATGTTAGTCCCAAAAAATAGTATAAAAAGTTGCCAAAAGTATATGAAAGTTGTAGAATATTGGCATGGAACAATCAAAAATTATAGATACGACGGAGACGTATCAGCATCCCCAAGCTTAATTCCTTCTCGTCCTCGAATAGGTAAATGATAAAAAAAGATAATTTTTGATGTGGAATGCTACCTAGCATAATCTTGATCACATATCTAATCATGGCATGAATATTAAGATACGAGTTATTCAAAGCAATAGTCTATCATTTCACATAAAAACAATAGTACTTTAAGCCTACTAATAAAGCAATCATGTCTTTTCAAAATAACAAGGCCAAAGAAAGTTATCCCTACAAAATCATATAGTCTGGCTATGCTCCATCTTCACCACACAAAATATTCACATCATGCACAACCCCGATGACAAGCCAAGCAATTGTTTCATACTTTTGACGTTCTCAAACCTTTTCAACTTTCACGCAATACATGAGCGTGAACCATGGACATAGCACTATAGGTGGAATAGAATGGTGGTTGTGGAGAAGACAAAAAGAGAAGATAGTCTCATATCGACTAGGCGTATCAACGGGCTATGAAGATGCCCATCAATAGATATAAATGTGAGTGAGTAGGGATTGCCATGCAATGGATGCACTAGAGCTATAAGTGTATGAAAGCTCAAACTGAAATTAAGTGGGTGTGCATCCAATTTGCTTGCTAATGAAGACCTCGGGCGTTTGAGGAAGCCCATCATTGGAATATACAAGCCAAGTTCTATAATGAAAATTCCCACTAGTATATGAAAGTGAGAACTCAAGAGAATCTCTATATGAAGAACATGGTGCTACTTTGAAGCACAAGTGTGGTAAAAGGATAGTAACATTACCCCTTCTCTCTTTTTCTCTCATTTTCTTTTTTTTTTCTTTTTTTGGGCCTTCTCTTTTTTTGGCCTTTCTCTTTTTATTTTTATTTATTTTATTTTATTTTTTACCCGGAGTCTCATCCCGACTTGTGGGGGAATCATAGTCTCCATCATCCTTTCCTCACTGGGACAATGCTCTAATAATGATGATCATCACACTTTTATTTACTTACAACTCAATATTACAACTCGATATCTAGAACAAAGATATGACTCTATATGAATGCCTTCGGCGGTGTACCGGGATGTGCAATGATCTAGCATAGCAATGACATGAAAAAAGGACAAGCCATGAAAACATCATGCTAGCTATCTTACGATCATGCAAAGCAATATGACAATGATTGCTCAAGTCATGTATATGATGATGATAGAAGTTGCATGGCAATATATCTCGGAATGGCTATAGGAATGCCATGATAGGTAGGTATGGTGGCTGTTTTGAGGAAGGTATATGGTGGGTTTAAGGTACCGGCAAAAGTTGCGCGGTACTAGAGAGGCTAGCAATGGTGGAAGGGTGAGAGTGTGTATAATCCATGGACTCAACATTAGTCATAAAGAACTCACATACTTATTGCAAAAATCTATTAGTCATCGAAACAAAGTACTACGCGCATGCTCCTAGGGGGATAGATTGGTAGGAAAAGACCATCGCTAGTCACCGACCGCCACTCATAAGGAAGACAATCAATAAATAAATCATGCTCCGACTCCGTTACAGAACGGTTCACCATACGTGCATGCTACGGGAATCACAAACCTCAACACAAGTATTTCTACTAATCCACAACTACCCACTAGCATGACTCTAATATCACCATCTTTATATCGCAAAACTATTGCAAGGAATCAAACATATCATATTCAGTGATCTACAAGTTCTATGTAGGATTTTATGACTAACCATGTGAATGACCAATTCCTGTCATCTCTCTGAATAGATATAAGTGAAGCAAGAGAGTTTAATTCTTTCTAAAAAAGATATGCCCACGCTCTAACAAATATAAGTGAAGCAAAAGAGCATTCTATAAATGGCGGTTTTCTATGTAAAGAGAAACAAGCAATCCAAACTTCAAATGATATAAGTGAAGCACATGAAACATTCTATAAAGCCATACTCAAAAGATATAAGTGAAGTGCATAGAGAATTTTATATATCAACCAAGGACTATCTCATACCAGCATGGTGCATAAAAGAAAAATTAAAACTAAATGCAAAAGACGCTCCAAGATTGCACATATCGCCTGAACGAAACGAATCCGAAAACATACCGATACTTGTTGAAGAAAGAGGGGATGCCTTCCGGGGCATCCCCAAGCTTAGACGCTTGAGTCTCCTTGAATATTTACTTGGGGTGCCTCGGGCATCCCCAAGCTTGAGCTCTTGCCTCTCTTCCTTCTTCTCACATCGAGACCTTCTCGATCATCGAACACTCCATCCACACAAAACTTCAACAGAAAACTCGGTAAGATCCGTTAGTATAATAAAGCAAATCACTACTCTAAGTACTATTGCAAACCAATTCATATTTTGTTTTTGCATTGTGTTTACTGTAATATAACTTTTTTATGGCTTAATCCACTGATATGAATCGATAGTTTCATCAAAACAAGCAAACTATGCATGAAAAACAGAATCTGTCTAAAACAGAACAGTCTGTAATAATCTGAAAACATTCACCATACTTATGATATTTGAAAAATTCTGCAAAAATTAGGAAAAATAAAAAATTTGTATAGAGATACAGTGCAAAACAAGCAAACTATGCATCAAAAACAGAATCTGTCTAAAACAGAACAGTCTGTAATAATCTGAACATTCACCATACTTCTGATACTTGAAAAATTCTGCAAAAATTAGGAAAAATAAAAAATTTATATAGAGATACAGTTCAAGAAGAATCAGAACCATTTGACGTTCCATCTAAAAATGTAAAATCGCGCACTACAGCCAAAGTTTCTGTCCTGCACCTTACAGACCATCAAGCAAATGTAAACATCCTAAAAGCTAACCTTGGCACATTATTTTTATAATACAATGGAATTGTACAAGGGGATACTTATTTTTGTTGAAAAGTTTCTGTAATCAAGATTCACAAAGTTTCTATGAGCATGAACAAAGTTCAAGGAGCTCTCCCACTTCAACAATGCTTGTCTTTCTTACTTTCACTTTCCTTTTTGAAAAAGTTTTGGGTTCCCCTCTTTATTTTTGTTGTTTTTAAACTATATGAAAGCATCAATAGAAATAAATGACTCTCTAAAACTTTCGGGTTGTCTCCCTGGCATCGCTTTTTTTTAAAGCCATTAAGCTAGGCATATAGTGCTCAAGTAGTGAATCCACCCGGATCCCAAGGTATATCAAAGCCAATTTTAATTAGCAATGATTTGTAAGTTAGTAGTGAGCACAAAACAACATATATCATGTAATGACGAAGTCTAACTCTCTTCCTATGCATCGACATGTCATAAAAGAACAATTCATGCACACATAGTAGAGGCCAATGCATAGTATAAATAGTTTCTTGCAATTTTATCGTATTGGAAACATAGAGAGGTGGAGATATAGTTCCTCTCTCATAATAATTGCAAGTAGGAGCAGCAAGCACATGCATATTATATTCATCAAAATCATCATGTGTAACGGTAAAATGCAACCCATCAATATAATCCTTAATAAGTGCAAACTTCTCCGATATAGTGTAGTCGGGAGAATTCAAAAAGATAATAGGACTATCATGCATGGGTGCAATAGCAACAATTTCATGTTTAACATAAGGAACTATAGCAAGTTCATCTCCATAAGCATAATTCATATTGGCATCTTGGCCACAAGCATAGCAAGCATCATAAAAAGAGATATTTCAAAAGAATCAACGGGATCATAGCAATTATCATAGCATTCATCCTTCGGTAAGCACGAAGGGAAATTAAACAATGTATCAGTTGAAGAGTTACTCTCATTAGAAGGTGGGCACGGGTGATCAATCCGTTCTTCCTCCTTTTGTTCTTCGCTCTCCTCCTCATCTTTTTCATTCAATGAGCTCACAGTTTCATCAACTTCTTCTTCCATAGATTCCTGCAAAATATTAGTCTCTTCTTGGACAACGGAGCCTTTCTTAATAAGCGTATTAATATAGAAATTATATTCATAATTATCATAGCAATATTTTAGGATAGCTAAATTTTCAGGCCTATAAACATCATCATCAAAAGCTTCATACTTTTCAAACAAAGATTCAATTTCATAAGCACCCTTAAAAGCAACAAATTCTTCTATTTATTCCACATCGTAGTAATCATATATACCATTAGCATAAGAAGCTAAGGTTTCATTATCATTAAATTCACATGAAAAGGGAAGGTGTGGAGCCTTCATCCTAGAGCAACAAGTATAATCATATCTCAAGCATAGTTGCCTAGCATACCAATACAATATATAAATTTGATCCCATAATAGTTTCCCTTTTTGTGTCAAGCGATAATCCCTAAAATATTCACGTTGATCCAACGTTACTCCCATTACCAGATTGATGAGGTTTTCTCAGGATTATCAAAGTGGTACATAATATTTTTCACATATTGAGCATCGAGGGTTTTAGGAGGTTCCTCATCTCCATGAGTAGCAAGTAAACCTAATTTTTTTGGTATTTCATGTTCCATATCTATAACTAAAGATAGAGAACAACTAAAAACAACAAATAAAAAATTACTTAGTGATAAAGCAAACAAGCACACACGAGAACATTCACCCCACGCTATTGCTCCCTGGCAACGACACTAGAAAAAGGTCTTGATAACCCACAAGTATAGGGGATCACAACAGTTTTCGATAAGTAAGAGTGTCGAACCCAACGAGGAGCTAAAGGTAGAACAAATATTCCCTCAAGTTCTATCGACCACCGATACAACTCTACACACACTTGACGTTCGCTTTACCTAGAACAAGTATGAAACTAGAAGTACTTTGTAGGAGTTGTTGGATATGTTTGCAAGATAATAAAGATTGCGTAAATAAAAAGTAGGGGCTGTTTAGATAAAGACACAACTAAGTTAGGTTTAGTAAAGAGCTTGTTGTTACGAGAAAGTTATTTGTCCCTAGGCAATCGATAACTAGATGGGTAATCATTATTGCAATTTTATATGAGGGAGAGGCATAAGCTAACATACTTTCTCTACTTGGATCATATGCACTTATGATTGGAACTCTAGCAAGCATCCGCAACTACTAAAGATCATTAAGGTAAAATCCAACCATAGCATTAAAGCATCAAGTCCTCTTTATCCCATACGCAACAACCCCCTTACTCGGGTTTGTGTTTCAGTCACTCACGCAACCCACTATAAGCGAATCATGAACGTATTGCAACACCCTACAACGGGGATCCCTCACGCTTGCACGACAAAGAGAGCACCATAGGACATCACCAATAATAAAACATGCAACTCAGACCAATCTTGATCATCAAATAGCCCATAGGACAAAACGGATCTACTCAAACATCATAGGATAGCCATACATCATTGGGAAATAATATATAGCGTTGAGCACCATGTTTAAGTAGAGATTACAGCAGGTAAGAGAGAGATTACACCACTGCATAGAGGGGGGAAGAGTTGGTGATGATGGCAGTAAAGTTGTTGGTGAAGATTGCAGTGATGATGATGGCCCCCGGTGGCACTCCGGTGCCATCGGAAGCGAGGGGGAGAGGCCCCCTCCTTCTTCTTCTTCCTTGACCTCCTCCCTAGGTGGGATAAGGGTTCCCCCTCTGGTCCATGGCCTCCATGGCATGGGAGGGGCGAGAGCCCCTCCGAGATTGGATCTGTCTCTTTGTCTCTCTCTGTTTCTGCGTTCTCAGATTCTACCCTTTCACCGTTTCTTATATTCCCGGAGATCCGTAACTCCGATTGGGCTGAAAATTTAACACGATCTCTATCCGGATATTAGCTTTCTTGCGGCGAAAGATGGGCACCAACCGCCTTACGGGGTGGCCACGAGGGTCAGGGGCGCGCCCCCCTGCCTTGTGCCCCCCTCGGGCACCGTCTCGCGTGGATTTTTCTTCCCAAAAATCATATATATTCCAAAAAATCTCTGTTAGTTTTTATCCCGTTTGGACTCTGTTTGATATGGATATTCTGCGAAACAAAAAAACATTCAATAAATAGGAACTGGCACTGGGCACTGGATCAATATGTTAGTCCCAAAAAATAGTATAAAAAGTTGTCAAAAGTATATGAAAGTTGTAGAATATTCGCATGGAACAATAAAAAATAATAGATACGACGGAGACGTATCAGCTGGCCGGGTGTGTGGCAGTGGCACGTCTGCGAGCTCCCTTCGCCCTCCCCTTACCCTGCAGGTGCGGCCTCGGCCCTGGCAGCAATGGACCTGCACCCTTCTTCGATGTCCATGGTTGGCCAGTGCGGCTCCAGATCCGGCGCTCCCCGCGTCTGAGCTGCGTCAACTTTCGGCTCATCCGGCTTGTCGGTGTCTCGACAGCTTCGCAAACACCCCCTGCAGGCGTCTGTGGTTGGCCGACATCCACCCCGGTGCGGCTTCGACTCTGGCGTGCCTCTGGAGCTGCACCCCCTTCCAGCTCCTTCGGCTTGCCAGGTGTCCCTGCTGCTCCGATCTCGGCAGTTCGGATCTGCGCTCCTCTCCGGATCTTGCCCTGTCCGGATCACACCCCTCCATCCTTTTGAAGGAAATATGCCCTAGAGGCAATAATAAAGTTGTTATTTATATTTCCTTATATCATGATAAATGTTTATTATTCATGCTAGAATTGTATTAATCAGAAACTTAGTACATGTGTGAATACATAGACAAACAGAGTGTCCCGAGTATGCCTCTACTTGACTAGCTCGTTAATCAAATATGGTTAAGTTTCCTAGCCATGGACATGTGTTGTCATTTGATGAACGGGATCACATCATTAGAGAATGATGTGATGGAATAGACCCATCCGTTAGCTTAGCACTATGATCGTTTAGTTTATTGCTATTGCTTTCTTCATGACTTATACACGTTCCGATGACTATGAGATTATGCAACCCCCGAATACCGGAGGAACACTTAGTGTGCTATCAAACGTCACAACGTAACTGGGTGATTATAAAGATGCTCTACAGGTGTCTCCGATGGTGTTTGTTGAGTTGGCATAGATCGAGATTAGGATTTGTCACTCCGTGTATCGGAGAGGTATCTCTGGGCCCTCTCGGTAATGCACATCACTATAAGCCTTGCAAGCAATGTGACTACTGAGTTAGTTGTGGGATGATGCATTACAGAACGAGTAAATCCGGTAACAAGATTGAACTAGGTATGATGATACCGACGATCAAATCTCGGGCAAGTAACATACCAATGACAAAGGGAACAACATATGTTGTTAAGCGGTTTGACCGATAAAGATCTTTGTAGAATATGCATGATCCAATATGAGCATCCAGGTTCCACTATTGGTTATTGACCGGAGATGTGTCTCGGTCATGTCTACATAGTTCTCGAACCCGTAGGGTCCGCACGCTTAACGTCCGATGACGATTTGTATTATGAGTTTATGTGTTTTGATGTACCGAAGGTAGTTCAGAGTCCCGGATGTGATGACGGACATGACGAGGAGTCTCGAAATGGTCGAGACATAAAGATCAATATATTGGAAGGCTATATTTGGACATCGGAATGGTTCCAGATGAGTTCGGGCATTTTCCGGAGTACCGGAAGGTTACCGGAACTCCCCGAGGACTCAATGGGCCTTAGTGGGCCCTAGTGGAGAAAGAGGGCAGCAGGCAAGTGGTGGGGTGCGCCCCCTAGGCTCAAAACGAATTGGTTTAGGGTTTGGGGGGGCGCCCCCCTTTCCTTCTCCTCTCCCCCTCCTTCCTCCTTCTCCTAGTAGGAATAGGAAAGGGGGGGGGGGCAAACCTACTTGGAGTAGGATTGCTCCCCCTTGGGCGCGCCTCCTCCTAGGCTGGCCCTCTCCTCCTCCCCTCCTTTATATACGGGGGAGGGGGCACCCCATAAACACACAAGTTGATTGTTTAGCCGTGTGCGGTGTCCTCCTCCACAGATTTCCACCTCAGTCATATTATCGGAGTGCTTAGGCGAAGCCCTGCGTCGGTAACTTCATCATCACCGTCACTACGCCGTCGTGCTGACGAACTCTCCCTCGGCCTCAGCTGGATCTAGAGTTTGAGGGACGTCATCGAGCTGAACGTGTGCAGATTGCGGAGGTGCCGTACCTTTGGTGCTAGGATCGGTCGGGTCGTGAAGACGTACAACTACATCAACCGCGTTGTCATAATGCTTCCGCCTTCAGTCTACGAGGGTACGTAGACACATTCCCCCCCGCTCATTGCTATGCTTCTCCTAGATAGATCTTGCGTGATCGTAGGAAATTTTTGAAATACTATGTTCCCCAACACCTTTCGCCCAACTGCCCAACTCCACCCACCTCCATGCTCCATCCGCCCTTCCGCATGTTCGCTAGCTCGCTCTTCCGGCAGCGCCCGATGCCTCCCTCGTCGGCAGGCGTTGCTCCCCTTCCTGCGATGGCGGTTCTAGCCTCCGACTCGACTTCCTCCTCCTCGACTTTTGCTTCGATGGCTTGGTACTGCTCAGACTCGGCCAGGGCAAAATCCTTGCTCGACCTTTCAATGCTGGCAGCGGCGACACCCGCGGGTGTCATTTCCTTCTTGGAGGCGCTGCCATGGCCGCTTTCTGTGCCCCTCTTCGAGCATCAGGGGAAACCCTAGGTCTTGCTTTGCAGATCAGACGGTGATGGCGCCCTGGCGTCGTTCCCCTTCTTGAAGGCGTCGTCTTGTATGCTCGCGGTGTTCTCAGTGGCAGTTTCGATGACGTTGGTCGTCTTGTTGGTTTGGTTTGGGCTGCGTCCCAGGGTGGCGATTTTAGCCATGTTACTTTCTTGTTTGGGCTGAGCATTCCATGTCCCTCTGCCCCGGTAGCCATGTTCACGCCTTCTGCTTTTGTGTCATGCGTTGTACCACCCCCGTACTCATTCTTATCTTCTTATATTAATGAAATGATACGCAAGCTTTGTGTATTCGCAAAATATTTTTTTTGGTGAATACGCTTAGCAGCGTATCATTTCATTGATAGGTGGGAGGGGTGGAAAGTACAAGGTACAGGTAGCATCCGTACAGACGTACGCTGGAAGGCGTCTGGAGGGATGCATCGAGCAGAGGGAGGAGGATGCTCAGCCTCACTACAATGATCAGGTTACAGGAATAATAGAGGCTAGTCCCTTGGCGCCGGCCTTAGCCCATAGGCGAGCGTCATCCTTGATGGAGACCACCAGACCATCAGTGGAGGGTTGTAAGCCGTCGAAGATGGCGGCGTTGCGATGCTTCCAGATGGCCCAAGCGGTTAGAGCGACGATGGAGTTGAGCCCTTTACGGAGTCCGCTCGGCGAGGTGGCGGACGCAAGCGCCCACCAAGCGAAGAAGGTCGTCGCGCCGTCCATGGGAGGAGTGGTGAGCCGGCACCAAGCCAGGATCTCGTGCCAGGTTATCCGGGCAAAGACGCATCCCGCAAGGAGGTGGTCGATGGATTCTGTCTCCTGGTGACATAGGACGCAGGCGGTGTCGAGCGTGAGGCCGTGACGAGCGCGGCGCTCAGCCGTCCAGCACCTGTCCAGAGAGGCGAGCCAGAGGAAAAACTTGGTGTTTAGGGGGGGCCAGCTCCTCCAAAGAAGCTTCCAAGAGGGCGGCGTAGTGGATCCGTGGAAGAGAGCATGATAGCAGGATTTGGTCGAGTAAATGCTGTTTGACGTCCAACGCCAGGATATCTTGTCGGGTGTGGTAGTGAGGGCCAGGCCTTGGAGTTTGCGCCAGAGGCGGATGTACTCAAGGGCCTCTGGGATCCCGAGCGTGCCGTGGATGTCACGAATCCAGGCATGCTGCTTAAGGCCCTCGCAGACCACGGTGCGTCGCTTGCGCCGGCTCGGTACGAGGGAGAAAATGCCAGGGGCGATCTCGGATACGGCCTGGCCCTCGAGCCAGTGATCGGTCCAAAAGAGGCAGGTCTTCCCATCTCCAAGATGCCAGGATGTGGAGGCGCGGAAGAAGCGAGATGTCACATCATCCGTGGGGAGCTGTAGATGATGCCAAGGCCGCGCGGGGTCGGTGGCTTTGAGCCAGAGCCAGCGGCAGCGCAGGGAGATCCCAGTGAGGTACAAATCGCGCACACCAAGCCCGCCGAACTCGATGGGTCGACATACGCGGGGCCAGCTCACCAAGCAGCTGCCAGATCGGGCGTCGCGTCGGCCATGCCAGAGGAAGTCGCGGATGATCCGCATGATCTTCTTAAGGATGGATGGGTTGATGACGATGGCCATGAGGATGTGCACGGGCATGGCAGAGAGCACGTGGCGTACGAGTGCAAGGCGCTCGCCACGGGCCAGGAGTGCGGCTTTCCAGGTGGCCAGCTTCCGCATAATCTTGTCCACGAGCGGCAGCAAGGACGAGGAGGGCGTCTTGCGCACGGATAGAGGCAGGCCCAAGTAAACCACGGGGAAGCTGGAGACGGCGCACGCGAGCGTGGAGTCGATGATCGAAGGCACCTCCTCGTCGCATCGGATGGGAGTGGCCGAGCACTTGAGGAAGTTCGTGCGTAGACCCGATGCCTCCCCGAAGATCCGTAGCAGCTCGCGGATGGTGGCAAGCTCCGTGGTAGTCGGATGGCAGAAGACGACCACGTCGTCAGCGTACAGAGAGATGCTGGAAGCGGCGTGGCGAGTGGTAAGCCGTTGTAGCATTCCCGCGCTGACCGCGTGCTGGAGGAGGGAGTTCAGGGTGTCGATCACAATCGCGAAGAGTAGCGGGGATATCGGATCGCCTTGGCGAAGCCCGCATGCATGATCCACCGGGGGTCCTGGATTGCCGTTGATGAGGACCCGCGTGGATGCGGTGGAGACTAGGATGCACACCCATTCGCACCAGCGTTGCCCGAAGCCAAGGTGGCGGAGAGCTTGAAGGAGGAAGGGCCAGGACACGGTGTCGAACGCCTTCGCAATATCGAGCTTGAGGAGGATGCGCGGAGTCTTGAGGTTGTGAAGCAGGCGCGCCGTCTGCTGGACGAGGAGGAAGTTGTCGTGCACGCTTCGTCCAGCGATGAAGGCGCTCTGGTTGGTCGAGACAATCTGGCCCATCCTGGGCGCCAGACGAAGGGAGAGGACCTTGGCGAAGAGTTTTGCGACGATGTGTGATGAATGATATATCCCCGAGGACATGATCGGCTTGATGTGAACTATGGAATAGCAAAATGATACTTACATTGTAGATATTAAAAATCGTTTTTAGCATCTGATATAATTATTGACTAGATGATAATTATACAGTGTGATGAATGAAGAGTAAATAGAAGGCTCGGTTTCTCAGTTTTTTTTTATTGTTAATGGACATGGAATGGCTTTCATCATTTTTGTTCCATTGATACAGATCTAAGGTGATGATGACAAGTGACAAGGAGGGTGCTAGGGAGGTGGTTGGCGATTGGCATGGCTGGACGCGACATACAACCTAGGCGATGTATTGATGGTCCTTTTTTGCTGAACTTGATCTGGTGTATATGGTTTAGAAAATATGATTTTAGGGATGTTTAATGTACGAAATTAATGGGTTCACCACAAATAAAAATTTGCTAATTTTATGGACATTTGCATATGATTTCTGTATATCTTTGTTTCAACATGGTCGTGTATGGAAACAGCCTCTTACAGAAATGTAGGGAAAGGCTGCGTACTATAGACCCAAAGTGGTCGGACCCTTCCCTGGACCCTGCGCAAGCGGGAGCTACATGCACCAGGTTGCCCTTTTTTTTAACATGGTCGTGTATGGATGTTCTCTAATGTATTCATGTCAGGATGTTACTGTTTCCTAGATAAGTAATTGATTTGATGTGTTAATCCTATCTTTGAAAATTCTAAATTATTACGAGGTCAGTAAACAACGGCGCGGCTCGCACGTATACTTCTAGTTTCTTCTAATTCCTAATTCTTTACACCTCTAGAAGAACGGAAATTAACTCTCCCCATTGTCTATCTGTAGTAGAGAAAAAAGAAAGTTCTCTATAGATTTTCTGTATCTCTTCCTTTCCTGGTCTAGATTTATTTGCCACTAATCAAGAAATTAGTCAAGGGTAATTTCATATTAAATTCTCTAATTTCTTACCTTGGCAACTTGCCCCCAAAAAAATTCACGTTCTTTTTTTAACACAGTATATACGCACTCATATATGCGCGCACGCACTCATATATGCGCGCACGCACTCATCCCTATAAATGCATACACGCACACCTTACCCCTATGAGCCGCTGAATATTCATTGGGCTAATGGCCCATTTAACAATTTCAGGAAAATCCCTAAGGGCCCATGCTGTCAAGGGGGTGGTGTGAAATTTAGTCCCACATGGCTAGTTGAGAGAGATGTACACCAACTTATAAGGTGAGCTCTTCTCCCACTAGTATGAGTTGCTGTGAAGGAAGGAGAGGTGTTCCACACGCGCGCTCCTCCTCCGCCGCCCGCCTCGCGACGCCTCGTGTAATTGGAGAGTCCATTACAGACACAAAATGAATGAGGAAACGCGTGTAATTAAACGTGTTTTTTATGAAGATGAAACGTCTGTAATTAAATGGTTTTATTGCTGGACCGTTCTCCTACCCGACTGGCTATATATATGAGGCATCGCAGCTCAGCTCCCTGGTCGTTCTTTTCACTGCTGCTGCCCTCGGTGATCCCATCCCGTCTACCGCATACACGGCTGACGGGAGAGCAGGCCTCCGAAACCCCGCTTCTCCAAATCCTGTACGGGAGAGAGGTGATTAGGTTTTTGGGGAGCGTCTACTATGCGATTGCTCGCCTCCGTTCAACTACTTCATCTACGTCGACTATTTCCGCGTCATCTTCGTCACCATGAACACTGACGCCGATCGCGCGGTTGCCGAGAAGGCCGCTGCTGACAAGAGGATCGCCGACGAGGCTAACGCCTCCACTGCTACTATGGCCGACTGGCCTACTGGAGGGTATAACACATTTACCCTGCTCCTGTTTATTTTCATGTGTGCAGTACTAGCGATTTGCCTAGATGTTTCTACTATCTGCCTAGTACTTGCGTACATCATCAAAATTCAGTATGTCATTAGCACTGCCTATGTCATGTTCATGATTTATTATTGGATTAAATTAATTGAACAATTGCTTAATTCCTCAACAATCCAAAAACCTAATATGTGTAGGCAATTTACGATCCATGGTTTTGCTGCTGCATTGAAACCAACCCCATTTACGGGGACGTACTTTAAGCGTTGGCAGACTAAAACCGTCTTATGGCTCACGGCGATGAACGTATTCTGGGTCACCGGTGTTACTCCCACGGGAACAATCGCTCCTGAACAGGAAAAGGCGTTCAGGGAAGCCACTGTCGTCTTTGTTGGATGCGTTCTGAGCGTGATCGGAGATAAGCTGGTTGATGCATACTTACATATGCGGGTTGCCAAGGACTTGTGGGAGGCGCTCGAATCTAAATTCGGCGCAACGGATGCTGGAAGCGAGATGTATATTATGGAGCAGTTCCACGATTACAAAATGGTCGAAAACCCAAGCTCATGAGATACAGTGCATTGCTAAGGAGCTTGAGCTTCTCAAGTGTGTGCTGCCGTGCAAATTTGTCACGGGTTGCATTATCGCTAAGTTACCCAATTCCTGGAGGAACTTTGCCACTACTCTAAAACATCAGAGGCGTGAATTCTTAGTTGAGGATGTCATTGGCCATCTGAGTGTCGAGCAGAATTCGAGGGCAAAGGACTCACACGGAAAAGGGACCGAAGGGACCTCTTGAAGGAAATATGCCCTAGAGGCAATAATAATGTTATTATTTTATTTCCTTATGTCATGATAAATGTTTATTATTCATGCTAGAATTGTATTATCCGGAAACATAATACTTGTGTGAATACATAGACAAACTAAACGTCACTAGTATGCCTCTACTTGACTAGCTCGTTAATCAAAGATGGTTATGTTTCCTAACCATAGACATGTGTTATCATTTGATTAACGGGATCACATTATTAGGAGAATGATGTGATTGACATGACCCATTCCATTAGCTTAGCACCCGATCGTTTAGTATGTTGCTATTGCTTTCTTCATGACTTATACATGTTCCTATGACTATGAGATTATGCAACTCCCGTTTGCCGGAGGAACACTTTGTGTGCTACCAAACGTCACAACGTAACTAGGTGATTATAAAGGAGCTCTACAGGTGTCTCCAAAGGTAAAATGTTGGGTTGGCGTATTTCAAGATTAGGATTTGTCATTCCGATTGTCGGAGAGGTATCTCTGGGCCCTCTCGGTAATGCACATCACATAAGCCTTGCAAGCATTGCAACTAATGAGTTAGTTGCGAGATGATGTATTATGAAATGAGTAAAGAGACTTGCCTGTAACGAAATTTAACTAGGTATTGTGATACCGACGATCGAATCTCGGGCAAGTAACATACCGATGACAAAGGGAACAACGTATGTTGTTATGCGGTCTGACCGATAAAGATCTTTGTAGAATATGTAGGAGCCAATATGAGCATCCAGGTTCCGCTATTGTTTATTGATCGGAGACATGTCTCGGTCATGTCTACATTGTTCTCAAACCCGTAGGGTCCGCACGCTTAAGGTGTCGATGACAGTTATATTATGAGTTTATGAGTTTTGATGTACCGAAGTTAGTTCGGAGTCCCGGATGTGATCACGGACATAACGAGGAGTCTCGAAATGGTCGAGATATAAAGATTGATATATTGGACGGCTATATTCGGACACCGGAAGTGTTCCGGGTGATTTCGGAGAAAACCGGAGTACCGGAGGGTTACCGGAACCCCCCCGGGAGAAGTAATGGGCCATATGGGCCTTAGTGGAGAAAGAGAAGGGCAGCCAGGGTGGGCCGCGCACCTCCTCCCCCTGGTCCGAATTGGACTAGGAAGGGGGGGGGCGGCGCCCCCCCTTTCCTTCTCCCTCCCCACTTCCTTCCCCCTCCTAGTAGGAGTCCTACTCCTACTAGGAGGAGGACTCCTCCTTGGCGCGCCTATAGGGCCGGCCGGCCTCCTCCCCTTGCTCCTTTATATACGAGGGAAGGAGGCACCCCTAGACACACAAGTTGATCCACGTGATCGTTTTCTTAGCCGTGTGCGGTGCCCCCTTCCACCATAATCCTCGATAATATTGTAGCGGTGCTTAGGCGAAGCCCTGCGACAGTAGAACATCAAGATCGTCACCATGCCATCGTGCTGACGGAACTCTTCCCCGACACTTTGCTGGATCAGAGTCCGGGGATCGTCATCGAGCTGAACGTGTGATAAGACTCGGAGGTGCCGTAGTTTTGGTGCTTGATCGGTCGGGCCGTGAAGACGTACGACTACATCAACCATGTTGTGCTAACGCTTCCGCTGTCGGTCTACAAGGGTACGTAGATCACACTCTCCCCTCTCGTTGCTATGCATCACCATGATCTTGCGTGTGCGTAGGAATTTTTTTGAAATTACTACGTTCCCCAACAGTGGTATTAGAGCCTGGGTTTTATGTGTTGATGTTATATGCACGAGTAGAACACAAGTGAGTTGTGGGCGATATAAGTCATACTGCTTACCAGCATGTCATACTTTGGTTCAGCGGTATTGTTGGACGAAGTGGCCCGGACCGACATTACGTGTACGCTTACGCGAGACCGGTTCTCCCGACGTGCTTTGCACAAAGGTGGCTAGCGGTGTCAGTTTCTCCAACTTTAGTTGAACCGAGTGTGGCTACGCCCGATCCTTGCGAAGGTTAAAACATCACCAACTTGACAAACTATCGTTGTGGTTTTGATGCGTAGGTAAGATTGGTTCTTGCTTAAGCCCGTAGCAGCCACGTAAAACTTGCAACAACAAAGTAGAGGACGTCTAACTTGTTTTTGCAGGGCATGTTGTGATGTGATATGGTCAAGACATGATACTAAATTTTATTGTATGAGATGATCATGTTTTGTAACCAAGTTATCGGCAACTGGCAGGAGCCATATGGTTGTCGCTTTATTGTATGCAATGCAATTGCGTTGTAATTCTTTACTTTATCAGTAAGCGGTAGCGGTAGTCGTGGAAGCATAAGATTGGCGAGACGACAACGATGCTACGATGGTGATCAAGGTGTCGCGCCGGTGACGATGGTGATCACGACGGTGCTTCGAAGATGAAGATCACAAGCACAAGATGATGATGGCCATATCATATCACTTATATTGATTGCATGTGATGTTTATCTTTTATGCATCTTATCTTGCTTTGATTGACGGTAGCATTATAAGATGATCTTTCACTAAATTATGAAGAAGTGTTCTCCCTGAGTATGCACCGTTGCCAAAGTTCGTCGTGCCCAGACACCACGTGATGATCGGGTGTGATAAGCTCTACGTCCATCTACAACGGGTGCAAGCCAGTTTTGCACATGCAGAATACTCAGGTTAAACTTGACGAGCCTAGCATATGCAGATATGGCCTCGGAACACGGAGACCGAAAGGTCGAGCGTGAATCATATAGTAGATATGATCAACATAACAATGTTCACCATTGAAAACTACTCCATCTCACGTGATGATCGGTTATGGTTTAGTTGATTTGGATCACGTAATCACTTAGAAGATTAGAGGGATGTCTATCTAAGT
Organism: Triticum aestivum; assembly: GCF_018294505.1. Classification (NCBI taxonomy): domain Eukaryota; kingdom Viridiplantae; phylum Streptophyta; class Magnoliopsida; order Poales; family Poaceae; genus Triticum; species Triticum aestivum. The sequence continues at coordinate 106,269,518 of NC_057806.1, read as the reverse complement.
GGGAGTTCTTTAGTAATATGATTAATTGAACCTAAATTTATCATGAACTTAGTACCTGATAGTATCTTGCTTGTTTATGTTTGATTGTAGATAGATGGCCCGTGCTGTTGTTCCGTTGAATTTTAATGCGTTCCTTGAGAAAGCAAAGTGGAAGATGATGGTAGCAATTACACGGACTGGGTCCGTAACTTGAGGATTATCCTCATTGCTGCGCAGAAGAATTACGTCCTGGAAGCACTGCTGGGTGCCAGGCTTGCTGCTGGAGCAACACCAGATGTTATGAAGGTCTGGCAGAGCAAAGCTGATGACTACTCGATAGTTCAGTGTGCCATGCTTTACGGCTTAGAATCGGGACTTCAACAACGTTTTGAACGTCATGGAGCATATGAGATGTTCCAGGAGTTGAAGTTAATATTTCAAGCAAATGCCCGGATTGAGAGATATGAAGTCTCCAATAAGTTCTATAGCTGCAAGATGGAGGAGAACAGTTCTGTCAGTGAGCATATACTCAAAATGTCTGGGTATAATAATCACTTGATTCAATTGGGAGTTAATCTTCCAGATGATTGCGTCATTGACAGAATTCTCCAATCACTGCCACCAAGCTACAAGAGCTTCGGGATGAACTATAATATGCAAGGGATGAATAAGACTATTCCCGAGCTCTTCGCAATGCTGAAAGCTGCGGAGGTAGAAATCAAGAAGGAGCATCAAGTGTTGATGGTCAATAAGACCACTAGTTTCAAGAAAAAGGGCAAAGGAAAGAAGAAGGGGAACTTCAAAAAGAACAGCAAGCAAGTTGCTACTCAAGAGAAGAAACCCAAACCTGGACCTAAGCCTGAAACTGAGTGCTTCTACTGCAAGTAGACTGGTCACTAGAAGCGGAACTGCCCCAAGTATTTGGCGGATAAGAAGGATGGCAAGGTGAGCAAAGGTATATGTGATATACATGTTATTGATGTGTACCTTACTAATGCTCGCAGTAGCACCTGGGTATTTGATACTGGTTCTGTTGCTAACATTTGCAACTCGAAACAGGGACTACAGATTAAGCGAAGATTGGCTAAGGACGAGGTGACGATGCGCGTGGGAAATGGTTCCAAAGTCGATGTGATCGCGGTCGGCACGCTACCTCTACATCTACCTTCGGGATTAGTATTAGACCTAAATAATTGTTATTTGGTGCCAGCGTTAAGCATGAACATTATATATGGATCTTGTTTGATGCGAGACGGTTATTCATTTAAATCAGAGAATAATGGTTGTTCTATTTATATGAGTAATATCTTTTATGGTCATGAATCCTTAAAGAGTGGTCTATTCTTATTAAATCTCGATAGTAGTGACACACATATTCATAATGTTGAAGCCAAAAGATGCAAAGTTGATAATGATAGTGCAACTTATTTGTGGCACTGCTGTTTGGGTCATATCGGTGTAAAGCGCATGAAGAAACTCCATACTGATGGACTTTTGGAACCACTTGATTATGAATCACTTGGTACTTGCGAACCGTGCCTTATGGGTAAGATGACAAAAACACCGTTCTCCGGTACTATGGAGAGAGCAACAGATTTGTTGGAAATCATACATACAGATGTATGTGGTCCGATGAATGTTGAGGCTCGTGGCGGATATCGTTATTTTCTCACCTTCACAGATGACTTAAGCAGATATGGGTATATCTACTTAATGGAACATAAGTCTGAAACATTTGAAAAGTTCAAAGAATTTCAGAGTGAAGTTGAAAATCATCGTAACAAGAAAATAAAATTCCTACGATCTGATCGTGGAGGAGAATATTTGAGTTACGAGTTTGGTGTACATTTGAAACAATGCGGAATAGTTTCGCAACTCACGCCACCCGGAACACCACAGCGTAATGGTGTGTCCGAACGTCGTAATCATATTTTACTAGATATGGTGCGATCTATGCTGTCTCTTACTGATTTACCGCTATCGTTTTGGGGATATGCTCTAGAGACATCCGCATTCATGTTAAATAGGGCACCATCAAAATCCGTTGAGACGACGCCTTATGAACTGTGGTTTAGCAAGAAACCAAAGTTGTCGTTTCTAAAAGTTTGGGGCTGCGATGCTTATGTGAAAAAGCTTCAACCTGATAAGCTCGAACCCAAATCGGAGAAATGTGTCTTCATAGGATATCCAAAGGAAACTATTGGATACACCTTCTATCACAGATCCGAAGGCAAGACTTTTGTTGCCAAATTCGGAAACTTTCTAGAGAAGGAGTTTCTCTCGAAAGAAGTGAGTGGGAGGAAAGTAGAACTTGATGAGGTAACTGTACCTGCTCCCTTATTGGAAAGTAGTACATCACAGAAACCAGTTTCTGTGACACCTACACCAATTAGTGAGGAAGCTAATGATGATGATCATGAAACTTCAGAACAAGATACTACTGAACCTCGTAGATCAACCAGAGTAAGATCCGAGTGGTACGGTAATCATGTTCTGGAAGTCATGCTACTAGATCATGATGAACCTACGAACTATGAAGAAGCGATGGTGAGCCCAGATTCCGCAAAATGGCTTGAAGCCATGAAATCTGAGATGGGATCCATGTATGAGAACAAAGTATGGACTTTGGTTGACTTGCCCAATGATCGACAAGCAATTGAGAATAAATGGATCTTCAAGAAGAAGACTGACGCTGACGGTAATATTACTGTCTACAAAGCTCGACTTGTCGCAAAAGGTTTTCAACAAGTTCAAGGGATTGACTACGATGAGACCTTGTCACCCGTAGCGATGCTTAAGTCTGTCTGAATCACGTTAGCAATTGCCGCATTTTATAATTATGAAATTTGGCAAATGGATGTCAAAACTGCATTCCTGAATGGATTTCTGGAAGAAGAGTTGTATATGATGCAACCAGAAGGTTTTGTCGATCCAAAGGGAGCTAACAAAGTATGCAAGCTCCAGCGATCCATTTATGGACTGGTGCAAGCTTCTCGGAGTTGGAATAAACGCCTTGATAGTGTGATCAAAGCATTTGGTTTTGTACAGACTTTTGGAGAAGCCTGTATTTACAAGAAAGTGAGTGGGATCTCTATAGCATTTCTGATATTATATGTAGATGACATATTACTAATCGGAAATGATATAGAATTTCTGGATAGCATAAAGGTATACTTTAATAAGAGTTTTTCAATGAAAGACCTCGGTGAAGCTGCTTACATATTGGGCATTAAGATCTATAGAGACAGATCAAGACGCTTAATTGGACTTTCACAAAGCACATACCTTGACAAAATTTTGAAGAAGTTCAAAATGGATCAAGCAAAGAAAGGATTCTTGCCTGTGTTACAAGGTCTGAAATTGAGTAAGACTCAATGCCCGACCAATGAAGAAGATAGAGAGAAAATGGAAGATGTTCCCTATGCTTCAGCCATAGGCTCTATCATGTATGCAATGCTGTGTACCAGACCTGATGTGTGTCTTGCTATAAGTCTAGCAGGGAGGTACCAAAGTAATCCAGGAGTGGATCACTGGACAGCGGTCAAGAACATCCTGAAATACCTGAAAAGGACTAAGGATATGTTTCTCATATATGGAGGTGACAAAGAGCTCATCATAAATGGTTACATTGATGCAAGCTTTGACACTAATCCGGACGATTCTAAATCGCAAACCGGATACGTGTTTACATTAAACGGTGGAGCTGTCAGTTGGTGCAGTTCTAAACAAAGCGTTGTGGCGGGATCTACATGTGAAGCGGAGTACATAGCTGCTTCGGAAGCAGCAAACGAAGGAGTCTGGATGAAGGAGTTCATATCCGATCTAGGTGTCATACCTAGTGCATCGGGTCCAATGAAAATCTTTTGTGACAATATTGGTGCAATTGCCTTGGCAAAGGAATCCAGATTTCACAAGAGAACCAAGCACATCAAGAGACGCTTCAATTCCATCCGGGATCTAGTCCAGGTGGGAGACATAGAGATTCGCAAGATACATACGGATCTAAATGTTGCAGACCCATTGACTAAGCCTCTTCCACGAGCAAAATATGATCAGCACCAAAGCTCCATGGGTGTTAGAATCATTACTGTGTAATCTAGATTATTGACTCTAGTGCAAGTGGGAGACTGAAGGAAATATGCCCTAGAGGCAATAATAATGTTATTATTTTATTTCCTTATATCATGATAAATGTTTATTATTCATGCTAGAATTGTATTATCCGGAAACATAATACTTGTGTGAATACATAGACAAACTAAACTTCACTAGTATGCCTCTACTTGACTAGCTCGTTAATCAAAGATGGTTATGTTTCCTAACCATAGACATGTGTTGTCATTTGATTAACGGGATCACATTATTAGGAGAATGATGTGATTGACATGACCCATTCCATTAGCTTAGCACCCGATCGTTTAGTATGTTGCTATTGCTTTCTTCATGACTTATACATGTTCCTATGACTATGAGATTATGCAACTCCCGTTTGCCGGAGGAACACTTTGTGTGCTACCAAACGTCACAACGTAACTAGGTGATTATAAAGGAGCTCTACAGGTGTCTCCAAAGGTAAAATTTTGGGTTGGCGTATTTCGAGATTAGGATTTGTCACTCCGATTGTCGGAGAGGTGTCTTTGGGCCCTCTCGGTAATGCACATCACATAAGCCTTGCAAGCATTGCAACTAATGAGTTAGTTGCGAGATGATGTATTACGAAACGAGTAAAGAGACTTGCTGGTAACGATATTGAACTAGGTATTGAGATACCAACGATCGAATCTCGGGCAAGTAACATACCGATGACAAAGGGAACAACGTATGTTGTTATGCGGTCTGACCAATAAAGATCTTCGTAGAATATGTAGGAGCCAATATGAGCATCCAGGTTCCGCTATTGGTTATTGACCGGAGACATGTCTCGGTCATGTCTACATTGTTCTCGAACCCGTAGGGTCCGCACGCTTAAGGTTTCGATGACAGTTATATTATGAGTTTATGAGTTTTGATGTACCAAAGTTAGTTCAGAGTCCCGGATGTGATCATGGACATAACGAGGAGTCTCGAAATGGTCAAGACATAAAGATTGATATATTGGACGGCTATATTCGGACACCGGAAGTGTTCCGGGTGATTTCGGAGAAAACCGGAGTACCGGAGGGTTACCGGAACCCCCCCCCCCCCCCCCCCCGGGAGAAGTAATGGGCCATATGGGCCTTAGTGGAGAAAGAGAAGGGCAGCCAGGGTGGGCCGCGTGCCTCCTCCCCCCTGGTCCGAATTGGACTAGGAAGGGGGGGGGGGGGCGGCGCCCCCCTTTCCTTCTCCCTCCCCACTTCCTTCCCCCTCCTAGTAGGAGTCCTACTCCTACTAGGAGGAGGACTCCTCCTTGGCGCGCCTATAGGGCCGGCTGGCCTCCTCCCCTTGCTCCTTTATATACGGGGGCAGGGGGCACCCCTAGACACACAAGTTGATCCACGTGATTGTTTTCTTAGCCGTGTGCGGTGCCCCCGTCCACCATAATCCTCGATAATATTGTAGCGGTGCTTAGGCGAAGCCCTGCGACAGTAGAACATCAAGATCGTCACCACGCCGTCATGCTGACGGAACTCTTCCCCGACACTTTGCTGGATCGGAGTCCGGGGATCGCCATCGAGCTGAACGTGTGCTAAAACTCGGAGGTGCCGTAGTTTCGGTGCTTGATCGGTCGGGCCGTGAAGACATACGACTACATCAACCGCGTTGTGCTAACGCTTCCGCTGTCGGTCTACAAGGGTACATAGATCACACTCTCCCCTCTCGTTGCTATGCATCACCATGATCTTGCGTGTGCGTAGGAATTTTTTTGAAATTACTACGTTCCCCAACACCTCTGTCGCCAATGTGGTATAGAAGAACTTCAACCCCACAAGCCCAAGGGGAAGACTGGTGTCCAATAGAATATCGAGTTTAAGAAGAAGGGAAAGAAGACCTTCAAGAAAGATAAGAAGAAGGGTGGCTGTTTCACTTGTGGTTCAGATGAACATTGGGCTGCCAAGTGCCCAAACAAGTTTAAGAAGTCAGGACAGGACTCCAAGACTGTTAACATGATTGTGAGCAACGATGGGAGTGGGCCATCTGGGGACGGTAATTCATTTACTGTATTTTCAGTTTGTCAGTCTACCGATTGGTGGATTGACACAGGTGCAAATATTCATGTATGTGCTGACATTTCATTGTTTTCTTCTTATCAGACCATAGGGAACGAGTCCGTACTGATGGGAAACGACGCGAGTGCTTCTGTTCATGGTGTTGGCACGGTCGATCTGAAGTTTACTTCGGGAAGGATCGTACAACTGAAGAACGTGCAGCATGTCCCCGCCATCAAGAAGAATCTCGTTAGTGGTTCCCTTCTATGTAGAGAAGGGTTTAAATTGGTATTCGAGTCTAATAAAGTAGTTGTTACGAAGTATGGACTGTTTGTTGGAAAAGGTTATGAATGCGGAGGTCTGTTCTGCTTTTTCCTCATTGATTTTTGTAATAAAGTCGTGAACAATATTCATTCGAGTGGTAATGAAACAGAAATTTGGCATTCACGTCTTTGTCACATTGGTTTTGGTAGTATGGCGCGGTTAGCAAAATTGAATTTAATCCCAAGTTTCACTTTAGCCAAAGGTTTTAAGTGCCATTCGTGTGTGCAAGCAAAGCAACCTCGCAAGCCCCATAAGGCTGCGGAGGAGAGACATTTGGCACCGTTAGAACTCATACATTCTGATCTTTGTGAGATGAATGGTGTATTGACTAAAGGTGGAAAAAGATACTTCATGACACTGATAGATGATTCTACTAGATATTGCTATGTATATCTTTTAAACACTAAAGATGATGCTCTACACTACTTTAAAATCTATAAGGCAAAAGTTGAGAATCAACTTGAAAATAAAATAAAATGAGTTCGGTCAGATCGTGGTGGAGAGTATTTTTCTAATGAGTTTGATTCTTTCTGTGCAGAACACGGAATTATTCATGAGAGGACGCCTCCTGATTCACCTCAGTCAAATGGGGTTGCCAAACAGAAAAATCATACTCTAACAGATTTGGTTAATGCCATGTTAGATACATCGGGTTTATCCAAGGCATGGTGGGAGAGGCTATATTGACATCATGTCATGTCCTGAATAAAGTTCCAACAAAAGACAATGAGATCACTCCCTATGAACAATGGGAGAAGAGAAGAACAACACTCTCATACTTACGTACTTGGGGCTGCTTGGCGAAAGTCAATGTGCCAATCCCTAAAAAGCGTAAGCTTGGACCAAAGACCGTGGACTGCGTTAATTTGGGCAACGCTAAGAATAGCGTCGACTATAGATTTCTGGTAGTGAAATCTGAGGTACCTGACGTGAAGGTCGGTACGATAATGGAGTCTAAAGATGCTACATTCTTTGAGGATAGTTTCCCTATGAGAGATATGCAAAGCACTTCTAGGCCAGAATCTGATGAGTCTCCTGAACCCGCCATTCCTATGGAATATTATGAACAGACACATGATGGAAATCCTGAGGAGGATGACAAGGAAACCCTTGGTAGGGGCAAGAGACAGAGGACCGCAAAGTATTTTGGTGATGATTTCCTTTTATACCTTGTGGATGATACTCCCACTTCTATTTCAGAAGCTTATGCGTCTCCGGGTGCTGACTACTGGAAAGAAGCGGTCCGTAGCGAGATGGACTCCATCATGGCTAACGGGACATGGGAAATCACTGAACGCCCATATGGCTGTAAACCATTGGGTTGTAAAAGGGTGTTCAAAAAGAAGCTTAGGCCCGATGGTACGATTGAAAAGTACAAGGCTAGGCTTGTGGCCAAGGGCTATGACCAGAAAGAAGAGGAAGAATTCTTTCATACTTATTCACCTATGGCCAGACTGACCACCATTCGAGTATTACTCTCGTTGGCGGCCTCACATGGTCTTCTCGTCCACCAGATGGATGTTCAGACGGCCTTCCTGAATGGAGAGCTAAACGAGGAAATCTACATGCAACAACCAGATGGCTTTATGATAGATGGTCAGGAAGGAAAAGTGTGTAGGTTGCTGAAATCTTTGTATGGCCTGAAACAAGCACCTAAGCAATGGCATGATAAGTTCAATACAACTCTGACATCTGTTGGTTTCGTTGTTAATGAAGCTGACAAATGTGTATACTATCGTCATGGTGGGGGCGTAGGAGTTATACTGTGCTTGTATGTTGATGACATACTGATATTCGAATCCAACCTCAAAGTCATTGAGGAGGTCAAGTCGTTTCTATCTCAGAACTTTGAGATGAAAGACCTTGGTATGGATGATGTTATCTTAAACATCAAGCTACTGAGAGATAATGAGGGTGGTATTACACTTCTGCAATCCCATTATGTTGAGAAGGTGTTGAGTCATTTTGGATATGCGGACTGCACGCCATCTCAAACACCATATGATCCTAGCGTGTTGATTCGAAAGTCCAAAGGCACGGCTATAGATCAATTAGGATACTCTCAAATCATTGGTTCACTTATGTACCTAGCGAGCGCTACGAGGCCTGACATCGCTTTTGCTGTGAGCAAACTGAGTCGGTTTGTTTCAAAACCGGGTGATGTAAATTGCCGTGCTGTTGAAAGAGTTATGCGCTATCTGAAGGATACTATGAACTATGGACTGCACTATACCAGATACCCGTCGATACTTGAAGGGTATAGTGACGCGAATTGGATCTCTGATGCTGATGAAATGAAAGACACAATTGGGTATATGTTTACTCTTGGAGGTGACGCTGTTTCCTGGAAGTCTTGCAAGCAAACGATCTTAACGAGATCGACAATGGAAGCAGAATTAACAGCATTAGACACATCTGGTGTCGAAGCAGGATGGCTTCGAGATCTTTTGATGGACTTGCCATTGGTTGATAAACCGGTTCCGGCTATCCTTATGAACTGTGACAATCAGACTATCATCACTAAGGTGAAAAGTTCAAAGGACAACATGAAGTCCAATAAACACATAAGAATGAGACTAAAAACTGTTAGAAAACTAAGGAACTCCGGAGTGATAGTGTTGGAGTATGTCCAAATGGCTAAGAATCTGGCAGATCCCTTTACAAAAGGGCTATCGCGTGTTGTGATAGATAATGCATCGAGGGAGATGGGTATGAGACCCACATGAGTTTCCATGGTGGTAACCCAACCTATGTGATCAGAGATCCCGTGAAGTAGGACCTGGGAAAACAAACCAGTGGTTAACTGAGGAGAGTATTTTGACTAACCCACTCCGTTGGAGATGCACAACTCTCGGTAACTGTATGGAAGGTTGACTTTTGTCTTAATGTGTTCCAAGGCTTGTAAAAGCAAGATGCTATCCTACAGAGCGATCTTTGGAGGAACACACCTATATGAGCCTGACTACTGGTCATAGTCTATGAGATTAGGGTGATCTCTAGTAAGTTCATGAATAGGCCAGGAGTGACCAATATGCTCCATCCGAGGGGTCAGCCTTCGGCAGCCTAGTACTGGTAAGACACTTGGTGAAACTCCTTCATGCCAAATTGACAATTCAAGGCCTAGTCCATTGTTCAGTTGTGAAGGAGTGTAGCCTTTTGTTCTAGGTGGATGTTCAACCTTAACGGGTCTCCACTGAAAATACTGGTATATCAAAACAGAGTTTGGAACATAGGACAACACCATGGGCCTCCGGGATTTGGTGGGGGGTTGCTGAATATTAGTTGGGCTAATGGCCCATTTAACAATTTCAGGAAAATCCCTAAGGGCCCATGCTGTCAAGGGAGTGGTGTGAAATTTAGTCCCACATGGCTAGTTGAGAGAGATGTACACCAACTTATAAGGTGAGCTCTTCTCCCACTAGTATGAGTTGGTGTGAAGGAAGGAGATGTGTTCCACACGCGCGCTCCTCCTCCGCTGCCCGCCTCGCCACGCCTCGTCACAACCCACGCGCGTGCCGCTGGTTGCGGGTTGCAGGAATGAGCCGAGCCGATGCAATGTTTTGCCGGTCAAAATTGGAGAGTCCATTACAGACACAAAATGAATGTGAGACGTCATATTCATTGCGGAAATGAAAACGTCCATAATAAATACGTTCTATTGTGGAGATGGAAACGTCTGTAATTAAACGTGTTTTTATGGAGATGAAACGTCTGTAATTAAATGGTTTTATTGCTGGACCGTTCTCCTACCCGACTGGCTATATATGAGGCATTGCAGCTCAGCCACACGCACTTCACACCTCCACTGCTTCCTGATCGTTCTTTTCACTGCCGCTGCCCTCGGTGATCCCATCCCGTCTACCGCGTACACTGCTGATGGGAGAGCAGGCCTCCGAAACCCCGCTTCTCCAGATCCTGCACGGGAGAGAGGCGATTAGGTTTTTGGGGAGCGTCTCCTACGCGACTGCTCGCCTCTGTTCAACTACTTCATCTATGTTGACTACTTCCGCGTCACCTTCGTCTTCACCATGAACACTGACGCCGATCGCGCGGCTGCCGAGAAGGCCGATGATGACAAGAGGATCGCCGACGGGGCTAACACCTCTGCTGCTGCTGCGGCCGACTGGCCTACTGGTGGGTATAACACATTTACCCTGCTCCTGTTTATTTTCATGTGTGCAATACTAGTGATTTGCGTAGATGTTTCTACTATCTGCCTAGTACTTGCGTACATCATCAAAATTCAGTATGTCATTAGCACTGCCTATGTCATGCTCATGATTTATTATTGGATTAAATTAATCGAACAATTTCTTAATTCCTCAACATGAGCACCTCCGAGAGCACCCTACCCCTATGAGCACATCCGATAGACTGAGCCGGCATATCATCTTGAGATTTTTAGGAAGTCACCATAGACACCTCGTAGTCGACAGAAACGTCTTCTAAATCCACTTTCTAAATAAATAAATTCAAAGTATATGTGTAGATATTTTTGAGAGAGTATGTGTGAGATTCTGCTGTTGCTAGCCATGGCAAATCGTTGGCACACCAAATAACTCCCAGCATGTTTTGTAACTACTTGGGTAGGGGAATGAGAGTTTTCACAAGGTTGTCTGTGGAGGGATTAGTCATTGGAAGTAGAGTTTTACTTCCATTCCCTTGATATATGATGATAAGTAGTGTGGGATAAAACTTTGCTCACGAATTAACAGGTTTTCTTTGAGAAAAAATTGATGGGAATTGACTTCCTTCCATTCTCCATTTTTAATTCCCCCAAACCAAACAGACCGTCCATGTTTTGACTGCCTTGTTCTTGCCAACAAATTAACTTCAGCAGCCGATGGGCAAGCCAAATAATCGGCTCCACCCAAATAGATGAGAAGGACGCAGTCAACTCCAATTTGTTGGTTGGGCAGGTGTTGCCTCAAATCTAAATGAACTTGAGTACAAATATTTATGAGTTAATTGCATCTATGGTACTCGAATTTGCATGATGGGTACAAATTCATACAATAACTTGAGGTTGACACAAACTAGTCATACAAGTTGAGTTTGGAAAACATTTAGGTACATTCCCGTTAACTTGCTGTCAACTTTGTCCTCATGGCACGCCAACATGGCAGCGGCTCCACAGTTCTCTCCCTATCAATGTGTGGGTCCCGCGTATCACATAGCAGGAGAAATTAATTTGTAACTAAAAATGTTGTAGGCTTGAATCAAACTGCACACCTCGGACCTTGCACAAACTGTGCTAACCATTGGTACAGTTGCCGCTTCTTTTTTAACTTAAACATAGAAGTTGTATTATATCTCTTTTGAGCGGGAGAAATAAATTGAAGAGAGAGAGAGAGAGAGAGAGAGAGAGAGCTGCGTGGGGATTAGAGCTTCTTTAATAGATCCGGCTAATCACCATCCAACAAAACCATTTTACAAAATCTGTTCCGCCGGAGCCCGCTCGGTACTACAAATCAGTTTCTAGGCTTTATTTTGACATCATCTAAATATTCATACCTACACCAAGTTAAATACTCGTGCTGCAATAGTTCACATTCAAAATCATACACAATATAAGAGGTAGCAATTTTTTCCATAAGAGTGCACAATCAAACAAAATTAAGCATGATCAAATTAAACAACATCAATGTTGCCAAGATCGTCGCCACCACCACTAGCCATAGCACCACCATCATCATCATCATCATCATCATCATCATCATCAAAACATTAACCAAAAAATGATCACCACCATTGCCGGAAGCACCACCATCAACTCCATTGGCCGAAGCACTATAGGGTAATGCAACAGAAAACAAAAAATTCTGACATACGCGCCAGCCCAGGACCACTACGAAGATGCATATAAGGCTTGATCTAATCGTTAGCAATTCGTAGGGCAATGTAAGTAGAGTTGGCAAAGATCATCGGTGCAGATCCCCGCAGCTAGGATTTTACAACCTCCCAACTGCGAGGATGTTCTCCCTCAGACGGCCCTTCAGATGGTCCCTCGGATAGCCCTTCGGGAGGCCCTCGGACAGAAGCTCGGACAACCCTTCAGGTGGCCCTCGGGCAGTCCCTCAGATAGCACCTCAACACGTCTGTCAAACTAAGATCGAAATTACAACCTCTCTACCAGGTTGCACACATCCGGTGTCAACTACCCAGCAGGGCTTCACCGTCCAAAACTATGCCCTATCAAAGACTAGACAACCTTTCGGCGTACGAAACTATTTCGCTGGGAGAGAGATAGAAAGCCAGAACATTGCATGGCATGTGTTGAGAGAGAAATTGGGGTGAAATGGAGAGCTCTCTCCACCTCTATTTATAGTGGGAGGCAAGAGGTAGAGGCCATGGGAAAATACCAAAAAGCTCTTGGGATATTTTCACCATAAACCCACAAAAAAGGGGGGCAGGTGGAGCTCCATGGAGGCGCTCCTACTTGGGCCGTCCACCTTGTGTACCCCCCAAAAGGGGGTCCCACCACCCCATGACATCACATTTGACTTTGGGGAAAAGCCCCAAAAGGTGGCTTTCCAAAAAGTCGCCAAAAGGGGGTTGTACCCTAATAGTGTTTTTCCCTCTGAGACTTTATGGATATATGTACTCAAGGACCATTGAAGTTATAGCATGAAAAATAAACATAATTACAAACTTGAAGATAAATAGTAACTCTTATTATTGCCTCTACGCCATATCTCCTACAACCACCACCACCTCCATTGCCGAAAGCTTCACCACCACCTCCTCCATTGTTGAAAGCTTCACCCTCGGGCCCTTGTCTTGCGACTTCGACCGTCCACCAGAGGGGGTGGAGGAGGCTCTCGTCCTCGAGCCGGCGACGGGAGGGAGCATAGTGGAAGTAGTTGGCATGGCGGCACGGAACACGACCACAGGAGGAGCGGGAGGACGAGGCGGCATCGATGGGGGCAGCGACGCATGAAGTCCACCAGCGGGTGGTTGCAGGTACTCCATGCCACCTATTGGGGGCACAACAAGGCGAGGCGGTGTGGGGTAGGGGAGATCGTCATCGGCGGCGGCAGCGTGGGGGTGGCAAAGAAGGGGCGGAAATGTCCCTCCTACCAAGTCGCGCACGTGATAGAGGAAACCGTAAACCCAGGGGCGGGGGGAGGGAACTGGAGGCCCTGCAGCTGATCCAGAGTTGGAAGATCGAGAAGAGGGGTCTGGAGGGGGGGGTGAATAGACACTTAACAAGGCAAAGGTGCATTTTTTAGATTCTCTTGGAATTTAGGCAGATTTTAGCACAAGTTAAATGGAAACCAATACAATCTACAGATGCATATCTAGAGAGTGAGCACCGGAAGAACAACATGCAAGTGCAAGAAAGTAAAGGGGGGGTAGATATAGGAAGATCAAACGCAATGAAGACATGGTGATTTTTGGCGTGGTTCCGATAGATGGTTCTATCGTACATCCACGCTGATGGAGACTTCAACCCATGGAGGGTAACGACTGCATGAGTCCATAGAGGGCTCCACCCATGAAGGGTGAAGAAGCAACCTTGTCTATTCCATCATGGCTTACGCCCATGGGGGACTAGTCTCAGTCGAGGTAGATCTTCACGAAGTAGGCGATCTCGTTACCCTTACAAACTCTTGGTTAAACTCCACAAGTTGAAAGAGCATGGTGCCCCCATGTGTGGTTTTGGTAATTGATGACAATCACTATGGACTAATTGTTGCCTTAAGCTATATTTGAAGGGTTTGTCCATAGGCATTTCTTGAAGTCCATTTGTTGGTTTCAAGGAGATTATATAATGACCAAGGTGCTATTCAAGGAATTATCTATTGATTGGTCATAGAGAAGACATGATACAAGGTTGATCAAGACTAAGTCAAACAGTGAATCAAGTTGATCAACACACAAAGCGTACAATACGCACCGAGAGGTATGTTTCCATGGGCGTGCATCAAAAGGAAGATATCATATAACCCATGGAGGATGACATCAAGTGGTGATCGTCATCAAGGTTGCGGTGTGCAAGTTCAAGTGGAGCATCATGATGACCCACAAGTATAGGGGATCAATCGTAGTCCTTTCGATAAGTAAGAGTGTTGAACCCAATGAGGAGCAGAAGGAAATGACAAGTGGTTTTAAGCAAGGTAATCTCTGCAAGGTAATTTGTAACAAGCAAGTAACGGTAAATAAAGTGTAGCAAGGTAGCCCTATCCTTTTGTGGTAAAGGACATGCCAAATCGGTTTCTTATAATAAGCAAAGCGTTCTTGAGGGTACACGGGAGTTTCATCTAGTCACTTTCATCATGTTGGTTATATTCGTGCTCGCTACTTTGATAATTTGATATGTGGGTGAACCGGTGCTTGGGTGTTGTTCTTACTTGAACAAACCTCCCACTTATGATTAACCACATCACAAGCATCCGCAACTACGAGAAAAGTATTAAGATAAAATCTAACTAAGGGAGTCCTGGATTAGGGGGTGTTCGGATGGCCGGACTATACCTTCAGCCGGACTCCTGGACTATGAAGATACAAGATTGAAGACTTTGTCCCGTGTCCGGGAGGGACTTTCCTTGGCGTGGAAGGCAAGCTTGGCGATACGGATATGCAGATCTCCTACCATTGTAACCGACTTTGTGTAACCCTAACCCTCTCCGGTGCCTATATAAATCGGAGGGTTTTAGTCCGTAGGACAACATACACAACAACAATCATACCATAGGCTAGCTTCTAGGGTTTAGCCTCTCCGATCTCGTGGTAGATCTACTCTTGTACTACCCATATCATCAATATTAATCAAGCAGGACGTAGGGTTTTACCTCCATCGAGAGGGCCCGAACCTGGGTAAAACTTCGTGTCCCCTGCCTCCTGTTACCATCCGGCCTAGACGCACAGTTCGGGACCCCCTACCCGAGATCCGCCGGTTTTGACACCGACATTGGTGCTTCCATTGAGAGTTCCTCTGTGTCGTCACCGTCAGGCTTGATGGCTCCTACAATCATCAATGGCGATGCAGTCCAGGGTGAGACCTTCCTCCCCGAACAGATCTTCGTCTTCGGCGGCTTCGCACTGCGGGCCAATTCACTTGGCCATCTGGAGCAGATCGAAAGCTATACCCCTGGCCGTCAGGTCAGATTTGGAAGTTTAAACTACACGGCTGACATCCGCGGGGACTTGATCTTCGACAGATTCGAGCCACTGCCGAGCGCGCTGCATTGTCACGACGGGCATGATCTAGCTCTGCCACCGAACAGTGCCCTGGAGGCCGCACCCGCATCGGCTTCGACCCTTAATTCGGAGCCAACTACGCCGATCGAGGATGGGTGGTTGGACGCCGCCTCGGGGGATGCGATCCCAATGGCGATCGAGCCGAACACCAGCCCCGCACTCTGCGAGACTCGTGACTCCAAGGAGCCGGACTCCTCTCCGAACTCCGAATCCTCCGCGCCCCTGCCGATCGAATCCGATTGGGCGCCGATCATGGAGTTTACTGCCGCGGACATCTTTCAGCACTCGCCTTTCGGCTATATTCTGAAGACACTGAAGTCTCTCTCTTTATCAGGAGAGCCCTGGCCGGACTACGGTCAGCAAGGTTGGGATTCAGACGATGAAGAAATTCAAAGCCCACCCACCACCCACTTTGTAGCCACTGTCGACGACTTAACCGGCATGCTCGACTTCGACTCCGAAGAGATCGATGGTATGGACGCCGATGAAGGAGACGATGAAGAACCAGCGCCTATCAGGCCCTGGAAAGCCACCTCGTCATATGACATATACATGGTGGACACCCCAAAAGAAGAAGATGGCGATGGAACAGCGGAGGATGACCCCTCCAAGATACAGCCTAAGCGCCGGCGTCACCGGCGCCGCTCAAAATCCCGCCAAAACAAATACGGTGATTCCAGCACCGGAGATAATAATACTCCGGAAAATGCTGAAGAAAACCCCCTCTAGCAAGATTTAGCACAGGAGGATGGAGAAACCAGCCCTCATGAGAGAGCGGCAGACAGAGAGGTCGAGGACGATAATTATATGCCTCCCTCCGAAGACGAGGCAAGCCTCGACGACGACGAATTCGTCGTGCCAGAGGACCCCGTCGAGCAAGAGCGTTTTCAACGCAGGCTTATGGCCACGGCAAGAAGCCTCAAGGAAAAATAGCAACAACTTAGAGCTGATCAAGATTTGCTAGTCGACAGATGGACTGAAGTCCTTGCGGCCGAAGAGCATAAGCTCGAACGCCCCTCCAAGAGCTACCCAAAGCACAGGTTGCTACCCCGATTAGAGGAGGAAGCACTTGATGCGGCCGACCGGCCACCTCGTGGCCGCGACAGAGAGGCCTCTCGGCCCTCCACTCAAGCCGCACCCCGTACCAAGGCACGGGAATATGCGCCGGACTTACGAGATATGTTGGAGGACAAAGCAAGGCAAACAAGATCGATCTACGGATCGCGTGGGTGCCCCACGGCTTGAGACGGTAACCGTCACGCCGGCCACAAATTCGGCAGGGCTGAACACAGTAGACAAAGCTCATTGGAGCTACGTCGTGATATAGCCCAGTACAGAGGCGCCACACACCCACTATGCTTCACAGACGAAATAATGGATCATCAAATCCCCGAGGGTTTCAAACCCGTAAATATCGAATCATATGATGGCACAACAGATCCTGCGGTATGGATCGAGGATTATCTCCTTCATATCCACATGGCCCGCGGCGATGATTTCCACGCCATCAAATACCTCCCACTCAAGCTTAAAGGACCAGCTCGGCATTGGCTTAACAGCTTGCCAACAGGATCAATCAGTTGTTGGGAGGACCTGGAAGCCGCATTCGTCGACAATTTCCAGGGCACTTATGTGCGACCCCCAGACGCCGATGACCTAAGTCACGTAATTCAGCAGCTAGAGGAATCGGCCAGGCAATTTTGGACACGGTTCCTAACAAGGAAAAATCAAATAGTCTACTGTCCGGACGCTGAGGCCCTAGCAACCTTCAAGCACAATATCCGTGACGAGTGGCTTGCCCGGCACCTGGGACAGGAAAAGCCGAAGTCTATGGCAGCACTCACGACACTCATGACCCACTTTTGCGCGGAGAAGACAGCTGGCTTGCTCGTAACAACAATATGACCAAGAACCTTGGTAATTCGGATACCAGGGACAGTAGGGGCAGGTCGCGTCGCAATAAGCAGAAGCACCGCATTAACGGCGACAATGCTGAGGATACGACAGTTAATGCCGGATTCAGAGGCTCTAAATCCGGTCAGCAGAAAAAGCCATTCAAAAGGAATCCTAGGAGGCCGTCCAGTTTGGACCGAATACTCGACCGCTCGTGCCAGATACATGGCACCCCCGAAAAGCCGGCCAATCACACCAACAGGGATTGTTGGGTGTTCAAGCAGGCAGGCAAGTTAAATGCCGAAAACGAAGACAAGGGGCTGCATAGCGATGACGACGAAGAGCCCCGGCCGCTGAACAACAGTGGACAGAAGGGTTTTCCCCCACAAGTGCGGACGGTGAACATGATATACGCAACCCACGTCCCCAAAAGGGAGCGGAAGCGCGCGTTAAGGGACGTATACGCGGTAGAGCCAGTCGCCCCAAAGTTCATCCCATGGTCCTCCTGCCCGATCACCTTTGATCGAAGGGACCATCCCACTAGCATCCGTCATGGCAGATTTGCTGCATTGGTTCTAGACCCAATTATCGACGGATTTCATCTCACTAGAGTCCTTATGGACGATGGCAGTAGCCTGAACCTGCTTTGCCAGGATACAGTGCAGAAAATGGGCATAGATCCCTCGAGGATTAAGCCCACCAAAACGACCTTTAAAGGTGTAATACCAGGTGTAGAGGCCAACTGTATAGGCTCAGTCACACTTGAAGTGGTCTTCGGATCTCCGGATAATTTCCGAAGTGAAGAGTTAATCTTCGACATAGTCCCATTCCGCAGTGGCTATCACGCACTACTCGGACGAACCGCATTCGCCAAGTTCAATGCGGTACCGCACTACGCATACCTTAAGCTCAAGATGCCAGGCCCTCGAGGAGTAATTACGGTCAATGGAAACACCGAAAGCTGCCTCCGAACGGAGGAGCACACGGCGGCCCTTGCAGCGGAAGTACAAAGCAGCCTCTCCAGGCAGTTCTCCAGTCCGGCCATTAAACAACCGGACACCTGAAGGAAATATGCCCTAGAGGCAATAATAAAGTTGTTATTTATTTCCTTATATCATGATAAATGTTTATTATTCATGCTAGAATTGTATTAACCAGAAACACAATACATGTGTGAATACATAGACAAACAGAGTGTCACTAGTATGCCTCTACTTGACTAGCTCGTTAATCAAAGATGGTTATGTTTCCTAACCATGGACAAAGAGTTGTTATTTGATTAACGGGATCACATCATTAGTTGAATGATCTGATTGACATGACCCATTCCATTAGCTTAGCACCCGATCGTTTAGTATGTTGCTATTGCTTTCTTCATGACTTATAGATGTTCCTATGACTATGAGATTATACAACTCCCGTGTGCCAGAGGAACACTTTGTGTGCTACCAAACGTCACGAAGTAACTGGGTGATTATAAAGGTGCTCTACAGGTGTCTCCAAAGGTACATGTTGGGTTGGCGTATTTCGAGATTAGGATTTGTCACTCCGATTGTCGGAGAGGTATCTCTGGGCCCTCTCGGTAATGCACATCACTTAAGCCTTGCAAGCATTGCAACTAATGAGTTAGTTGCGGGATGATGTATTACAGAACGAGTAAAGAGACTTGCCGGTAACGAGATTGAACTAGGTATTGGAATACCGACGATCGAATCTCGGGCAAGTAACATACCGATGACAAAGGGAACAACGTATGTTGTTATGCGGTCTGACCGATAAAGATCTTCGTAGAATATGTAGGAGCCAATATGGGCATCCAGGTCCCGCTATTGGTTATTGACCGGAGACATGTCTCGGTCATGTCTACATTGTTCTCGAACCCATAGGGTCCGCACGCTTAAGGTTACGATGACAGTTATATTATGAGTTTATGCATTTTGATGTACCGAAATTTGTTCGGAGTCCTGGATGTGATCACGGACATGACGAGGAGTCTCGAAATGGTCGAGACATAAAGATTGATATATTGGAAGCCTATGTTTGGATATCGGAAGTGTTCCGGGTGAAATCGGGATTTTACCGGAGTACCGGGAGGTTACCGGAACCCCCCGGGAGCTATATGGGCCATAGTGGGCCTTAGTGGAAAAGAGAAGAGGCAGCCCAACATGGGCCGCACGCCCCTCCCCTCCCTTCGTCCGAATAGTACAAGGAGAGTGGGCCGGCCCCTCTCTCTCTTTTCCCCCCTCCGCGAATCCTATTCCAACTAGGATTGGGTGGGGGGGAATCCTACTACCAGAGGGAGTAGGACTCTCCTGGCGCGCCTCTCCTAGGCCGGCCGCACCCCCCTTTAGTCCTTTATATACGGAGGCAGGGGCACCCCAGAAAGACACAAGTTGATCCACGTGATCTTATTCTTAGCCGTGTGCGGCACCCCCAGCCACCATAGTCCTTGATAATATTGTAGGGGTGCTTAGGCGAAGCCCTGCGACAGTAGTGCATCAAGATCGTCACCACGCCGTCGTGCTGACAGAACTCTTCCCCGACACTTTGCTGGATCAGAGTCCGGGGATCGTCATCGAGCTGAACGTGTGCTAAAACTCGGAGGTGCCGTAGTTTCGGTGCTTGATCGGTCGGGCCGTGAAGACGTACAACTACATCAACCAAACGCTTCTGTTGTCGATCTACCAAGGGTACGTAGATCACACTCTCCCCTCGTTGCTATGCATCACCATGATCTTGCGTGTGCGTAGGAATTTTTTTGAAATTACTACGTTCCCCAACAATGGCATCCGAGCCTAGGTTTTATATGTTGATGTTATATGCACGAGTAGAACACAAGTGAGTTGTGGGCAATATAAGTCATACTGCTTACCAGCATGTCATACTTTGGTTCGGCGGTATTATTGGATGAAGCGGCCTGGACCAACATTACGCGTACGCTTACACGAGACCGGTTCTCCCGACGTGCTTTGCACATAGGTGGCTTGCGGGTGACAGTTTCTCCAACTTTAGTTGAACTGAGTGTGGCTACGCCTGGTCCTTGCGAAGGTTAAAACAACACCAACTTGACAAACTATCATTGTGGTTTTGATGCGTAGGTAAGATTGGTTCTTGCTTAAGCCCGTAGCAGCCACGTAAAACTTGCAACAACAAAGTAGAGGACGTCTAACTTGTTTTTGCAGGGCATGTTGTGATGTGATATGGTCAAAACGTGATGAGATATAAGTTGTTGTATGAGATGATCATGTTTTGTTGAAGTTATCGGCAACTGGCAAAAGCCTTATGGTTGTCTCTTTATTGCATAAGATGCAAGCGCCAAATAATTGCTTTACTTTATCGCTATGCGATAGCAATAGTTGCAAGAGCAATAGTTGGCGAGACGACCATGTGACGACATATTGATATAGATCAAGATGATGGAGATCATGGTGTCATGCCGGTGACAATGGAAATCATGACGATGCTTTGGAGATGGAGATCAAAGGTACAAGATGATAATGGCCATATCATGTCACATATTTTGATTGCATGTGATGTTTATCTTTTATGCATCTTATCTTGCTTTGATTGACCGTAGCATTATAAGATGATCTCTCACTAAATTATCAAGAAGTGTTCTCCCTGAGTATGCACCGTTGCGAAAGTTCTTCGTGCTGAGACACCACGTGATGATCGGGTGTGATAGGCTCTACATTCAAATACAACGGGTGCAAAACAGTTGCACACGCAGAATACTCAGGTTATACTTGACGAGCCAAGCATATACAAATATGGCCTTGGAAAACGGAGACCGAAAGGTCGAGCGTGAATCATATAGCAGATATGATCAACATAGCTATGTTCACCAATGAAACTACTCCATCTCACGTGATGATCGGACATGGTTTAGTTGATTTGGATCACGTAATCACTTAGAGGATTAGAGGGATGTCTATCTAAGTGGGAGTTCTTAAGTAATATGATTAATTGAACTTAAATTTATCATGAACTTAGTCCTGGTAGTATTTTGCAAATTATGTTGTAGATCAATAGCTCGCGTTGTTGCTTCCCTGTGTTTATTTTATATGTTCCTAGAGAAAATTGTGTTGAAAGATGTTAGTAGCAATGATGCGGATTGGATCCGTGATCTGAGGTTTATCCTCATTGCTGCACAGAAGAATTATGTCCTTGATGCACCCTAGGTGACAGACCTATTGCAGGAGCAGATGCAGACGTTATGAACGCTTGGCTAGCTCAATATGATGACTACTTGATAGTTTACTGCACCATGCTTAATGGCTTAGAATCGGGACTTCAAAGACGTTTTGAACGTCATGGACCATATGAGATGTTCCAGGAGTTGAAGTTAATATTTCAAGAAAATACCCGAGTTGAGAGATATAAAGTCTCCAACAAGTTCTATAGCTAAAAGATGGAGGAGAATCGCTCAACTAGTGAGCATGTGCTCAGATTGTCTGGGTACTACAATCGCTTGAATCAAGTGGGAGTTAATCTTCCAGATAAGATAGTGATTGACAGAATTGTCTAGTCACCATCACCAAGTTAGTAGAACTTCGTGATGAACTATAATATGCAAGGGATAACGGAAACAACTCCCAAGCTCTTCGTGATGCTGAAATCAACGAAGGTAGAAATCAAGAAAAACATCAAGTGTCGATGGTTGACAAGACCACTAGTTTCAAGAAAAGGGCAAAGGGAAGAAGGGGAACTTCAAGAAGAATGGCAAGCAAGTTGCTGCTCAAGTGAAGAAGCCCAAGTCTGATCCTAAGCCTGAGACTAAGTGCTTCTACTGCAAAGGGACTGGTCACTGGAAGCGGAACTATCCCAAGTGATTGGCGGATAAGAAGGATGGCAAAGTGAACATAAGTATATTTGATATACATGTTATTGATGTGTACTTTACTAGTGTTTATAGCAACCCCTCAGTATTTGATACTAGATCAGTTGCTAAGAGTAGTAACTCAAAACGGGAGTTGCAGAATGAACAGAGACTAGTTAAGGGTGAAGTGACGATGTGTGTTGGAAGTGGTTCCAAGATTGATATGATCATCATCGCACACTCCCTATACTTTCGGGATTAGTGTTGAACCTAAATAAGTGTTATTTGGTGTTTGCGTTAAGCATGAATATGATTTGATCATGTTTATTGTAATACAATTATTCATTTAAGTAAGAGAATAAATTGTTGTTCTGTTTACATGAATAAAACCTTATATGGTTACACACCCAATGAAAATAGTTCGTTGGATCTCGATCATAGTGATACACATAATCATAATATTGAAACCAAAAGATGCAAAGTTAATAATGATAGTGCAACTTATTTGTAGCACTGTCGTTTAGGTCATATTGGTGTAAAGCGCATGAAGAAACTCCATGCTGATGGGATTTTGGAATCACTTGATTATGAATCACTTGATGCTTGCGAACCATGCCTCATGGGCAAGATGACTAAGACTCCGTTCTCCGGAGCGAGCAACTGACTTATTGGAAATAATACATACTGATGTATGCGGTCCGATGAGTGTTAAGGCTCACGGAAAGTATTGTTATTTTCTGAACTTCACAGATGATTTGAGCAGATATGGGTATATCTACTTGATGAAACATAAGTCTGAAACATTTGAAAAGTTCAAAGAATTTCAGAGTGAAGTGGAAAATCATCGTGACAAGAAAATAAAGTTTCTACGATCTGATCGCGGAGACAAATATTTGAGTTACGAGTTTGGTCTTCAATTAAAACAATGTGGAATAGTTTCACAAACTCATGCCACATGGAACACCACGGCATAATGGTGTGTCCGAACGTCATAACCGTACTTTATTGGATATAGTGCAATCTATGATGTCTCTTACCGATCTACCACTATCGTTTTAGGGTTATGCATTAGAGACAACTGCATTCACGTTAAATAGGGCACCATCTAAATCCGTTGAGACGACGCCTTATGAACTATGGTTTGGCAAGAAACCAAAGTTGTCGTTTCTTAAAGTTTGGGGTTGTGATGCTTATGTGAAAAAGTTTCATCCTGATAAGCTCAAACCCAAATCGGAAAAATGCGTCTTCATAGGATACCCTAAAGAAAATGTTGGGTACACCTTCTATCACAGATCCGAAGGCAAGATATTTGTTGCTGAGAATGGATCCTTTCCAAGAAGGAGTTTCTCTTGAAAGAAGTGAGTGGGAGGAAAGTAGAAAACTTGATAAGGTAATTGTACCTTTTCCTTTATTGGAAAGTAGTTCATCACAGAAATTTGTTCCTGTGACTCCTACACCAATTAGTGAGGAAGCTAATGATGATGATCATGTAACTTCAGATCAAGTTACTACCGAACCTTGTAGGTAAACCAGATTGAGATCCGCACCAAAGTGGTACGGTAATCCTGTTCTGGAGGTCATGTTACTTGACCATGACGAACCTACGAACTATGAGGAAGCGATGATGAGCCCAAATTCCGAGAAATGGCTTGAGGCCATGAAATCTGATATGGGATCCATGTATGAGAACAAAGTGTGGACTTTGGTTGACTTGCCCGATGATCAGTAAGCCATAGAAAATAAATGGATCTTCAAGAGGAAGACGGACGCTGATACTAGTGTTACTATCTACAAAGCTAGAATTGTCGCAAAAGGTTTTCGACAAGTTCAAGGTGTTGACTACGATGAGAGCTTCTCACTCGTATCTATGCTTAAGTCTGTCCAAATCATGTTAGCAATTGTCGCATTTTATGAAATCTGGCAAATGGATAAACAAAACTGCATTCCTTAATGGATTTATTAAAGAAGAGCTGTATATGATGCAACCAGAAGGTTTTGTCAATCCTAAAGGTGCTAACAAAATATGCAAGCTCCAGCGATCCATCTATGGACTGGTGCAAGCATCTCGGAGTCGGAATATACGCTTTGATAAGTTGATCAAAGGATATAGTTTTATACAGACTTGCGGTGAAGCCTGTATTTACAAGAAAGTGAGTGGGAGCACTACAGCATTTCTGATAAGTATATGTGAATGACATATTGTTGATCGGAAATAATGTAGAATTATTCTGCAAAGCATAAAGGAGTGTTTGAAAGGAGTTTTCCAAAGAAATACCTCGGTGAAGTTGCTTACATATTGAGCATCAAGATCTATAGAGACAGATCAAGACGCTTGATAAGTTTTTTCAATAAATACATACCTTGACAAGATTTTGAAGTAGTTCAAAAATGGAACAGTCAAAGGAAGAGTTTCTTGCCTATGTTACAAGGTGTGAAATTGAGTAAGACTCAAAGCCCGACCACGGCAGAAGATAGAAAGAGAATGAATATCATTCCCTATGCCTTGGTCATAGGTTCTATAAAGTATGCCATGCTGTGTACCGGATCTATTGTATTCCCTACCACTGAGTTTGGCAAGGGAGTACAATAGTGATCTAGGAGTAGATCAATGGACAGCGGTCAAAATTATCCTTACTGGAATAAGGACATGTTTCTCTATTACGGAGGTGATAAAAGGTTCATCGTAAAGGGTTACGTCGATGCAAGTTTTGACACTGATCCAGATGATTCTAAGTCTCAATCTGGATACATATTGAAAGTGGGAGCAAATAGCTAGAGTAGCTCCATGCAGAGCATTGTTGACATAGAAATTTGCAAAATACATGCGGATCTGAATGTGACAGACCCGTTGACTAAACTTCTCTCACAAGCAAAACATGATCACTTTTTGGGTCTTAATCACATAGTGATGTGACCTAGATTATTGAATCTAGTAAACCCTTTGGGTGTTAGTCACATGGAGATGTGAACCAATCACATAAAGATGTGAACTGTTGATGTTAAATCACATGGCGATGTGATCTAGATTATTGACTCTAGTGCAAGTGGGAGACTGAAGGAAATATGCCCTAGAGGCAATAATAAAGTTATTATTTATTTCCTTATATCATGATAAATGTTTATTATTCATGCTAGAATTGTATTAACCGGAAACACAATACATGTGTGAATACATAGACAAACAGAGTGTCACTAGTATGCCTCTACTTGACTAGCTCGTTAATCAAAGATGGTTATGTTTCCTAACCATGGACAAAGAGTTGTTATTTGATTAACGGGATCACATCATTAGTTGAATGATCTGATTGACATGACCCATTCCATTAGCTTAGCACCCGATCGTTTAGTATGTTGCTATTGCTTTCTTCATGACTTATACATGTTCCTATGACTATGAGATTATACAACTCCCGTGTGCCAGAGGAACACTTTGTGTGCTACCAAACGTCACAAGTAACTGGGTGATTATAAAGGTGCTCTACAGGTGTCTCCAAAGGTACATGTTGGGTTGGCGTATTTCGAGATTAGGATTTGTCACTCCGATTGTCGGAGAGGTATCTCTGGGCCCTCTCGGTAATGCACATCACTTAAGCCTTGCAAGCATTGCAACTAATGAGTTAGTTGCGGGATGATGTATTACAGAACGAGTAAAGAGACTTGCCGGTAACGAGATTGAACTAGGTATTGGAATACCGACGATCGAATCTCGGGCAAGTAACATACCGATGACAAAGGGAACAACGTATGTTGTTATGCGGTCTGACCGATAAAGATCTTCGTAGAATATGTAGGAGCCAATATGGGCATCCAGGTCCCGCTATTGGTTATTGACCGGAGACATGTCTCGGTCATGTCTACATTGTTCTCGAACCCGTAGGGTCCGCACGCTTAAGGTTACGATGACAGTTATATTATGAGTTTATGCATTTTGATGTACCGAAATTTGTTCGGAGTCCTGGATGTGATCACGAACATGACGAGGAGTCTCGAAATGGTCGAGACATAAAGATTGATATATTGGAAGCCTATGTTTGGATATCGGAAGTGTTCCGGGTGAAATCGGGATTTTACCGGAGTACCGGGAGGTTACCGGGACCCCCCGGGAGCTATATGGGCCATAGTGGGCCTTAGTGGAAAAGAGAAGAGGCAGCCCAACATGGGCCGCGCGCCCCTCCCCTACCTTGGTCCGAATAGGACAAGGAGAGGGGGTCGGCCCCTCTCTCTCCTTTCCCCCCTCCGCGAATCCTATTCCAACTAGGATTGGGGGGGGGGGGGAATCCTACTCCCAGAGGGAGTAGGACTCTCCTGGCGCGCCTCTCCTAGGCCGGCCGCACCCCCCCCCCTTTAGTCCTTTATATACGGAGGCAGGGGCACCCCAGAAAGACACAAGTTGATCCACGTGATCTTATTCTTAGCCGTGTGCGGCACCCCCAGCCACCATAGTCCTCGATAATATTGTAGTGGTGCTTAGGCGAAGCCCTGCGATAGTAGTGCATCAAGATCGTCACCACGCCATCGTGCTGACGGAACTCTTCCCTGACACTTTGCTGGAACGGAGTCCGGGGATCGTCGTCGAGCTGAACGTGTGCTAAAACTCGGAGGTGCCGTAGTTTCGGTGCTTGATCAGTCGGGCCGTGAAGACGTACGACTACATCAACCAAACGCTTCCGTTGTCGATCTACCAAGGGTACGTAGATCACACTCTCCCCTCGTTGCTATGCATCACCATGATCTTGCGTGTGCATAGGAAATTTTTTGAAATTACTACGTTCCCCAACAACACCGTCAAGCGCGCCCGGAGTAACCTACAACAAGACCGCCTGGCACGATCCGAGCAGGCGTAGCAATGCGGCCCCAACCCCAGCCCTCGCAAAAATGCGACACTAGTACTTCGCGTGCATAACTATGCTCTAGAAATACCATGGGTACAGGGGGAGGGGCACCATCACGGCACACCCGAAACACGGCTTAAACCGCACCAGGGGCTGCCGATTTTTTAATATTCTCTTACTTTCAGGACTCCACTCTTCGGAAGGCCTGCTCGGCAGTTCAATTGCCGCACACACGATGCAAGAACCAGGGAAGCAGACAAGCCACGCCGCATTACGGAACTCCCAGGTGGTCTCTATCACGAGCAATATACCTGTTTCGCATACTATTCCGCAGCTTGCCCCTGGAACGGACATGTTACATAGTCCAACCTTTTTCTTATCGCATTATTTGTATCGTCCTGCTTTGATCGCAGCCCTCTTTAATAAACAGTGCATAGCTTTTGTCTATTTCTGCATTACTCTTATATATATATATATATATATATATGTGTGTGTGTGTGTGTGTGTGTGTGTGTGTGTGTGTGTGTGTGTGTGTGTGTGTGTGTTCCTTAACAACATATTGCACCCGTACACTTTGGTATGGCCTAAATACGCCAGGGGCTTTAGTACCCCTCAATATGGTGTGAGAAGTCCGAACACTTTAACAAGTGCGGCACCCCGAACTTATAGCATTATATGCATCGGCTCTGAATCATGTCTTGGGTCAATAGTTGGGTTTGCCCGGCTCCTATGTTTTGGTGCCTTACGTTCCGCTATATCGGCTAAGGTAGCACTAGGAGAACCACTGCGATTGTGCCCCAGTTGAGCTGGGTCGAGCACCTAAGTGGAGAAAGCTAAAACTGACTGTCATGATGAAGCGAGAGCTGGTCGCTGTTCGAGAGGTTTTTCGAGTCCCTAACGACTTATGCCGCTTAGAGCAAGGAGCCGGCTCTGTCCGGCCAAGGCGTGGATAGCGCCCCGAACTCGGTCTTCCGAATACCAGGGGCTTCGCCGAAATTTAAAATTATAGAATTCTATGGCTAAGTGAGAGTGTTCACGCATTATAGTCCGATTGCCTTGTTCGTTGGGCTGAGCGCTTCCCTCGAAGGACCCAAACATGGGAAAAAGAGCGCTCAGGTTTATCCCCGAATGCCCCAGCACTAGCGGCACGGGGGCAGAAGCCGACAACTTGCCATCTCTCAGAATTGATAAACAGCCGCACAGAAGGTAATATTTTAAATTCCAACAGCATTGCTTAGCGCATATGAACAAGTTTTCAGCGCACAGGACAAAACGAGCAAGTTTCACTCAAAAATTACATCCCTAGAACATTCATCCACCACAAGGCAGGCACCCTTCAGAACATCCTTATAATAATTCTCAGGCTTGCGATACTCTTTCCCCGGTGGTGGCCCGTCCTTCACAAGCTTCCCAGCATCCAGCTTGCCCCAGTGCACCTTAGCACGGGCAAGGGCCCTACGGGCACCTTCAATGCAGACGGAGTGCTTGATGACTTCTAGCCTTGGACAGGCCTCCACCAGCTGCCGCACCAGCCCGAAATAGCTCCCAGTCAGAGCCCCTCCAGGCCACAGCCGAACTATGAGGCCCTTCATGGCCTGTTCGGCCGCCTTGTGGAGCTCGACCAGTTGCTTCAGCTGGTCGCTCAGGGGCACGGGGTGTCCGGCCTCAGCATACTGAGACCAGAACACCTTCTCTGTCGAGCTGCCCTCCCCGGCTCGATAGAATGCGGCGGCATCGGACACACTCCGGGGAAGATCTGCGAACGCTCCTGGAGAGCTTCGGATTCGGGTAAGTAACAAATAACTCACGTTTATGTGTTTGCTTTGCATAAAGAATGCCTTACCCGCTGCTATCTTCTTCACCTCATCCAACTCCTGGAGGGTCTTCTGGGATTCGGCCTTGGCAGACTTGGCATTTTCAATAGCCCCCGCAAGCTCGGACGCTCGCGTCTTTGAGTCAAGCTCCAAACTCTCATGTTTTTCCATGAGAGCCTGGATCACATTATTAGGAGAATGATGTGATTGACATGACCCATTCCATTAGCTTAGCACCCAATCGTTTAGTATGTTGCTATTGCTTTCTTCATGACTTATACATGTTCCTATGACTATGAGATTATGCAACTCCCGTTTGCCGGAGGAACACTTTGTGTGCTACCAAACGTCACAACGTAACTAGGTGATTATAAAGGAGCTCTACAGGTGTCTCCAAAGGTAAAATGTTGGGTTGGCGTATTTCGAGATTAGGATTTGTCACTCCGATTGTCGGAGAGGTATCTCTGGGCCCTCTCGGTAATGCACATCACAAAAGCCTTGCAAGCATTGCAACTAATGAGTTAGTTGCGAGATGATGTATTATGAAACGAGTAAAGAGACTTGCCGGTAACGAGATTTAACTAGGTATTGTAATACCGACGATTGAATCTCGGGCAAGTAACATACCGATGACAAAGGGAACAACGTATGTTGTTATGCGGTCTGACCGATAAAGATCTTCGTAGAATATGTAGGAGCCAATATGAGCATCCACGTTCCGCTATTGTTTATTGACCGGAGACATGTCTCGGTCATGTCTACATTGTTCTCGAACCCGTAGGGTCCGCATGCTTAAGGTTTCGATGACAGTTATATTATGAGTTTATGAGTTTTGATGTACCGAAGTTAGTTCGGAGTCCCGGATGTGATCACGGACATAACGAGGAGTCTCGAAATGGTCAAGACATAAAGATTGATATATTGTACGGCTATATTCAGACACCGGAAGTGTTCCGGGTGATTTTGGAGAAAACCGGAGTACCGGAGGGTTACCGAAACCCCCCCGGGAGAAGTAATGGGCCATATGGGCCTTAGTGGAGAAAGAGAAGGGCAGCCAGGGTGGGCCGTGCACCTCCTCCCCCTTGGTCCGAATTGGACTAGGAAGGGGGGGCGGCGCCCCCCCTTTCCTTCTCCCTCCCCACTTCCTTCCCCCTCCTAGTAGGAGTCCTACTCCTACTAGGAGGAGGACTCTTCCTTGGCGCGCCTATAGGGCCGGCCGGCCTCCTCCCCTTGCTCCTTTATATACGGGGGCAGGGGGCACCCCTAGACACACAAGTTGATCCACGTGATCATTTTCTTAGCCGTGTGCGGTGCCCCCTTCCACCATAATCCTCGATAATATTGTAGCGGTGCTTAGGCGAAGCCCTGCGACAGTAGAACATCAAGATCGTCACCACGCCGTCGTGCTGACGGAACTCTTCCCCGACACTTTGCTGGATCAGAGTCCGGGGGTCGTCATCGAGCTGAACGTGTGCTAAGACTCGGAGGTGTCGTAGTTTCGGTGCTTGATCGGTCGGGCCGTGAAGACGTACGACTACATCAACCACGTTGTGCTAACGCTTCTGCTGTCGGTCTACAAGGGTACGTAGATCACACTCTCCCCTCTTGTTGCTATGCATCACCATGATCTTGCGCTCGCGTCTTTGAGTCAAGCTCCAAACTCTCATGTTTTTCCATGAGAGCCTGGAGCTCTTACCGCACCTTGCCAACCTCGGCCTCATACTTCTCCCGCTCGGCGCGCTCCGTGGCCGCCCTCTTCTCGGCCTCGACCAGCGCTTGCTTAAGGGTCGCCACCTCAGACGTGGCCCCTACAATAGCTACGATAATCCTGTCATTTTTTGCAATTGCACCTTTTATATATATTTAAACAAGGTATTTCTTACCTTCATTGTCCTCGAGCTGCTTCTTGGCACGCCCGAGCTCTCGCTCGGACCGCTCAAGGTTCTGCTTTAGTGTGTCCACTTCCGCAGTCAGTGCGGCGGACGCAAGCAGAGAAGCCAGCATACGCATATTGACTCCTTTTTGTTAGACTCCTGCGAATTTTATTTGATCCTCTATTCGGCTTTTCTTCCCGAACGCCAAACAGAGCATCAGGGGCTACTGTCTATGCAGTAATATTATTTACACATTCTTCACTTACCTCAAAGCATGTTAAAAGGCTAGTACAAGCTTCAGTCAGTCCGCTCTTGGTGGACTGAACCTTCTGGACCACCGCACTCATTATGGTGCGGTGCTCCTCGTCGATGGAGGCGCCTTGGAGCGCCTCCAACAGATTGTCCGGCGCCTCCGGTTGGATGGAGGTCACCGGCATGGTGGGCTTGCTCCTCCTGGAAGGAGGTCCCCCGCCGGACTCTGGAACCTTTGAAGGTTCCGGAGCGGTGTCCGGCCTAGGGCCGGACTTGGAGCCCTGGGGGGTTTCATCCCCTTTACTCCCGGAGTCCGGGAGGTCGCCTCGCGGCGCCTCCAGGACCACCTCCTCTCGGCTTGGAACCTGTTGGGACAACACTTCGGTGTCGTCCGTAGGGCGGGGGGAGGAAGCCGTCGGAAGCGAGTTCACATCCGACGAGTCTAGTGAGCCGCTCGACGACGTGTCGAGCTGGTCTTTGGGTGGGCTGCATAAACATATTCGACATGAGGGAAAGCTGTGCAATAAACGAATACTATGAATTACTCTGGTATCCGGATACTTACGATTTTGCCACGAGCTTGGCCCTGGGTGGCCACTCCTCTCCGACGTCGTCGGCGTCGGTGGAGTAGTCCAGAGGAAGGGTTTTCCCCTTCTTGGACCCTCCGGCCTCCCCGGTGAGGGCGGCCTTCCTTTTCTTCTCTCCTCCTGCTGGAGGGGGAGAGGTCTCGCCTTCTTCCTCCTCGTCTTCATGGGAGGAATGCGCCTCGGAACCGTCGGATGATGGATCCGACACCTCCTGGCGCCAGGCACTCTTTCGAGTCCCCATGGCCTTTTTCGCGACCTTCTTCTCCGGCACCACATAGGGTGCCGGAACCAGCAGCTTCGCCAAGCGAGTGTCTGCTGGGCCTTCGGGCAAAGGAGCCGGACAGTTGATCTGTCCGGACGTCACCTGCCAATCCTGTCAAAGGTAAGGGAGCTTAGATCCCGCATGGAGTCAAACTATGAAAAACTGATACCATGTAAAAGGAAAAACAGCTTACCGCGAGAGCGTGATGCTGCGCACTGAATCCGCGATCCTCGGTAGCGGTTGCGGGAGCCTCGGCGCCCTTGAAAAGCACCTTCCAGGCATCTTCATACGTCGTGTCGAAGAGCCTGCTCAGAGTTTGGTGCCACGCCGGGTCGAACTCCCACAGGTTGAAAGCCCGTTGTTGACACGGGAGGATCAAGCGGATGAGCATAACCTGGACTATGTTGACAAGTTTGAGCTTCTTGTCCACCAGGGTTTGGACGCATGTTTGGAGTCCGGTCAGCTCTCCTTTTTTACCCCACAACAGGCCCGTCTCCTTCCAGGAGGTGAGCCGCGTAGGGGGTCCGGATCAAAACTTGGGGGTTGCGACCCATTCGGGGTCGCGCGGCTCGGTGATGTAAAACCACCCTGATTGCCACCCCTTCAGGGTCTCCACAAAGGAGCCCTCGAGCCATAAGACGTTGGCCATCTTGCCCACCATGGCGCCTCCGCACTCCGCCTGGTTGCCACGCACCACCTTTGGCTTGACATTGAAAGTCTTGAGCCATAGGCCGAAATGGGGGCGGATGCGGAGGAAAGCCTCGCACATGACGATAAACGCCGAGATGTTGAGGACAAAGTTCGGGGCCAGATCGTGGAAATCCAGGCCATAGTAGAACATGAGCCCCCGGACAAATGGGTGAAGAGGGAAGCCCAGTCCGTGGAGGAAATGGGGGAGGAACACCACCCTCTCATGGGGCCTAGGGGTGGGGATGAGCTGCCCCTTTTTGGGAAGCCGGTACGCAATGTCGTTAGACAAGTATCCGGCCTTCCTCAGTTTTTTGATGTTCCCCTCCGTGACGGAGGAGACCATCCACTTGCCTCCCGCTCCGGACATGGCTGGAGAAGGTTGAGGTGGGGAGTGCGGACTTGGGCGCTGGAGCTCAAGTATGCGAGAATGGATAAGCAAAGGAGGAAGAAGACGTAGGTGAAAAGGTGGATCCTTATCCCCTTATATGGGTGGACGCAACTACGTGTCCCCACCAGCCTGGTAAAACTCGCTTATCTCCAAGCGCCGTAATCAATGGCGCGGTTGGGTTACCCACGCCCATATTGATGAGAATCTCGGAATAAGGGGACACGATCTCTGCTTCAACAAGACGTGCCAAGGAAACCGCCTCGCATGACGTGCTAAGGTGGGATAATGAAACGACTCGGATAAAGGCTTGGCCGTGGTGTGTCATACTACGGAATACGTCAGCGGATTTGATTTGTGTAAATATTATTCTCTCTATGGCAATATGTGGAAACTTATTTTGCAGAGCCGGACGCTATCTTTGTGTTCAAAATCTTCTATGAAGTACTTGGAGGAGGAACCCGCCTTGCAATGCCGAAGACAATCTGCGCGCCGGACTCGTCGTCATTGAAGCCTGGTTCAGGGGCTACTGAGGGAGTCCTGGATTAGGGGGTGTCCGGATGGACGGACTATACCTTCAGCCAGACTCCTGGACTATGAAGATACAAGATTGAAGACTTCGTCCCGTGTCCGGGAGGGACTTTCCTTGGCGTGGAAGGCAAGCTTGGCGATATGGATATGCAGATCTCCTACCATTGTAACCGACTTTGTGTAACCCTAACCCTCTCCGGTGCCTATATAATCCGGAGGGTTTTAGTCCGTAGGACAACATACACAACAACAATCATACCATAGGCTAGCTTCTAGGGTTTAGCCTCTCCGATCTCGTGGTAGATCTACTCTTGTACTACCCATATCATCAATATTAATCAAGCAGGACGTAGGGTTTTACCTCCATCGAGAGGGCCCGAACCTAGGTAAAACTTCGTGTCCCCTGCCTCCTGTTACCATCCGGCCTAGACGCACAGTTCGGGACCCCCTACCCGAGATCCGCCGGTTTTGACACCGACACTAACCATAACATTAAACATTTGGATCCAAATCGGCCCCTTACGAAGTAGCACATAAACTAGGGTTTAAGCCTGTGTCACTCTAGCAACCCATCATCTAATAACTACTCCACAATGCATTCCCTTAGGCCCAAATATGGTGAAGTGCCATGTAGTCGACGTTCACATGACACCACTAAGGGAATCACAACATACATATCATCAAAATATCGAACACATATCAAGTTCACATGATTACTTGCAACAAGATTTCTCCCGTGACCTCAAGAACGAAAGTAGCTACTCACAAATGATAATCATGCTCAAAATCAGAGGGGTATTAAATAGCATAATGGATCTGAACATATAATCTTCCACCAAATAAACCATATAGTAATCAACTACAAGATGTAATCAACAATACTAGTCACCCACAGGTACCAATCTGAGGTTTCGGTACAAAGATTGAACATAAGAGATGAACTAGGGTTTGAGAGGAGATGGTGTTGTTGAATATGTTGATGGATATTGGCCTCCCAAAGATGAGAGGGTTGATGGTGATGATGATGGATTCCATTTCCCCCTCCGGGAGGGAAGTTCCTACGGCAGAATCGCTCCGTCGTAGGGCAAAAGTGCTCCTGCCCAAGTTCTGCCTCGAGATGGTGGCACTCTGTCCTGAAAGTCCTCCCCTTATTTTTTTCTAGGTCAAAATGACTTATATACCAAAAGATGGGCAGTGGAGGTGGGCTGGGCTGAGCACAACCCACTAGGGCGCGCCTGGGGGCCCTGGTGAAAGGATCGATATGGTTGACTAGAGGGGGGTGAATAGGCAACTAACAATTTTTAGCTTTTCTTTACCAAATTAAACTTAGCGTCAAAGTAGGTCATCTAGATATGCAACTAGGTGAGCAACCTATATGATGCAACAACAACAAGCACACAAGCAAGAAAGGGATGCAACACAAAATAGGCTTGCACAAGTAAAGGTAAGAGATAACCAAGAGTGGAGCCGATAGAGGAGAGGATGTGTTACCGAAGTTCCTTCCCTTTGAGAGGAAGTACGTCTCTGTTGGAGCGGTGTGGAGGCACAATGCTCCCCAAGAAGCCACTAGGGCCACTGTATTCTCCTCACGCCCTCACACAATGCGAGATGCCGTGATTGCACTATTGGTGCCCTTGAAGTCGGTGACCTAACCTTTACAAACAAGGTTGGGGCTATCTCCACAACTTAATTGGAGGCTCCCAACGATACCACGAAGCTTAAACACAATGGAATATGGCTTTGCGGTGACCTCAACCGTCTAGGGTGCTCAAACACCCAAGAATAACAAGATCCGTAAGGGATTAGTGGGGGGAATCAAATTTCTCTTACTGGAAGTGTAGATCGGGGCCTTCTCAACCAATCCCTAGAAAATCAACAAGTTTGATTAGCTAGGGAGAGAGATCGGGCGAAAATGGAGGTTTGAGCAACAATGGAGCTTGGGGAGAGAAGAGGTGGTCTTCTTGGGGAAGAAGACCCACTTTATATAGTGGGGGAAAAGATCCAACCATTATCCTCTCACTCGGCCCGCGCGGTGCGGTACTACTGCACATAGCCGCGGTACTACCGCAATGGGTCGCAGTACTACTGCTGGACAGTGCGGTACTACCGCTTGCGCGGTTGTGACCAGACGAGGCCCTGTTGCACAAGGAAATGAGCGGTAGAACCGCCGGAGCGGTACTATCACGCGCCCCTATGGTACTACCGCAAGGCAGGGCTCTACTGGCGCTGAAAACAACACATAATTAATAAATTACTTCTGTAACTACTTTCGCTGAGCTTAGGGTTGTGCAAAAGTCCGGCACGGTACTACCGCTCACAGGGAGCGGTACTACCGCGTAGGGGCGGAAGTAAAAAATTACTTCCGCACCTACTTCCGCATGCGCTGTCAGGGCTGGAGGTAGCGGTACTACCGCTCGCCAGGAGCGGTACTACCACTCGCTAGGAGCGGTACTACCACTGGGTGCAGTACTATCGCTCGCTTGAGCGGTACTACCGCATGCCCCTGTGGTACTACTGCTCCCTTGAGCAGTACTACCGCACGCCACAGATGCTTTAGCATTTGGCAGCCTTCATATCACAGAGACATGAATAACTGGATGGTGCTCCATCGAAGCAAAGGAAAGGCGATGCAAAGGAACATATGTGTACGTGTTGATTCCACCCTAACCTTTCCGGAGCAGACCCCCTCTTAATAGTACGGCTTTCCTACAATTCAAATCCCCTGGAAATAAACATAGAGAACTGCCGTCTTCGATAGGCTCCGAGGGGCACCGAATCGTCTTGTGCCTAGACATGAGATATCTGAAATGCTCAAAGCACACAATTAGTCCGCAAATGCACTGTCATCAATCACCAAAACCACTTAGGGAGAAATATGCCCTTACAATCTCCCCCTTTTTGGTGGATTGATGACAATACGGGATTTGCACAGAGATATAGAATGAACCTAAGCAAACCCAAAATCTATAAAATATAGACAGGCTCCCCCTAGATGTGTGCACTCTATAGATATGCTTTGGACTGCACAACACACACACTAGGATCAACACTTCCACTATATTTTATAGACAAGGCAATCTTTGCAACAAATTAAGTGACACTAAGCATGGAGGCAAGTAATAGTAAGTGAGCATGAAGTAAAGGGCACAAGACAAAATAAGCTACTAAACATACTAGACAATAAAAGGATAATAGACAAGGCATATGTCTCACACCATATGATAGAATAAGTCTTCTGGTCTCACACGCAACTAACACCAACCAAAGCAACGAAGGTTCAACGAAACAAAAGCAAGGAGACAAAAACTCGCAAATTAACCCGCAAATCCTACACTCTCTCCCCCTTTGGCACCGAGACACCAAAAATGCAAAGAGGACACCTAAGACACAGGTGGTAGCTCCCACTGAAGTGATCACCCATCAATCTCCTCATCCATCTTAGCAGCAGGAATGGACTCCTCATCTGACTCAGCCCACTAATAGCCTTGCTTCGTCATCCAGGCAGCCTTGGGAGTGATCTTCTTCTCCGACCCGCTCGAGACGTGCTCGCCAAGCTTCCTCAAGATCTGCTTGTCGCGCTGGCGACTCTCCTTCTAAGCAACGTGAGTCTGGTACTGCCCCTTGGCCTGCATGCATAATAGAGCCTTCATCTTGGCCTTGAGCTTCTTAGCCCAAGACGGCTCAGCAGAGGGAGGTGCATACCCCTCAGAACTGTCCTCCGCATCCTCCTCCTCAATCTCATCATCATCAACGTCCATGCGGGCAGCTTCTGCCTCAGCCTGGGTAGTGGTGTTAGCCCACTTGTTCTTCTGGTGCAGCTTAATGGGCTCATGGAGAATCCAGTTGGGAGCATGAGACTCTTCACCCAGAAAGAGCTTCTCCCATGTCTTTGAAATCAGGAGGTGCAGATAAGGGCCGTAGATAGGAACCTTGCTATGGAACACATCAGACTGAAGCTCACTCCACATGATGTGAGAGACATCAAGTGGTCCAGGTTGTTGATGACGCGCTTCCTCAAAAGTAAGCATCATGTCCACAAGATAGGAATGCACCTTGTCCTTGTCACCCATGCAAGGGAAAAGAGTGTTGTGGAAGATTCAGTGCATGATGTCGAGGAACGAGTTCAACACATAAGACTTCTTGCCATTGGTAAAGTCTTCTCAACAAGGTAGGGTTGAAGCTTGTTCTTGGAAGCAGACTCTGGGTTGGCATGTGGGCGGATACCAACGGGCACATCAAGCCCCTCATCATGAACGTGCAACATCTCCATGAACTCCTTCCACTCAGCAGTCATCCTCTTCCCATTTGTCATCCAAGTCATGCTCTGCTTCTCATCCGTGTGGAAATGGACAGAAGCAAAGAACTGAGCCACAATCTCCGGGTCAAAGTCAAGGTGAAAAGTGATGATCTCCTCAATACCAAACTGCTCCACCAAGTCTAGCCGCTCACTAAAATATGTTTGGTTCTTCCTCAGATGGTGCATGTCAATCCACTGAACGGGTACATAGATGTTCTGCTTGGCCTTGATCACATCTACTCCCTCCGTTCCAAATTACTTGTCTTAGATTTGTCTAGATACGGAGGTATCTAGCACTAAAATAAGTCTAGATACATCCGTATCTAGACAAATTCAAGACAAGTAATTCAGAACGGAGGGAGTAGGAAGATGAGATTTTGTTGCTTGGTTCAAAACAAGTCATTGCCCCTTATGAGTTCCCTAGGCTTGACATAGGGGTTGAGCTTCCTTCAAATCAGGAACTCTTCTTGAGGCATTTCATCTAAGCCGACAACTGGCTCCTTGATCTTGGTGGCTGAGGTCTTCACGTTGCGTTGCGGGGCATTGGACCCCTCAGGAGCTTCTTGGTTGCGAAGGCGCTTGGAGCTCGTATCACGGCTAGGGTTCGAGCTCCTAGCACCGGAACAGGAGCCAACACCTATGACACACAATGCAAACACACGAGAGAAGCGAGAAGACTTATTGCAAAGACCAAGGGCAAAAGAAAGAAACAAATAGAATTGAGATTAGGTGTGACAAAACAAAGCAATTTTAGGTCAAGCGGTAGTATTGTAACATGATGCAGAAGTAAATTTTACTTCTGCTCTGACCGCGGTAGTACAACACTGGGGTGGCGCGGTAGTATCACTCTCAGAGCGGAAGTAATTTTTTACATCCACGCCTCAAGCGGTAGTACCACTCCAGGGGAGCGGTAGTACTGCACGGGACCCGCAATGGGCGGTAGTACCGCTCCAGGCGGAGCGGTAGTACCGCACAGGGCAGATCTGGCAATAACGCATCTGAGAACACCCGTGAAGATGAATTGGTACTGCCGTTGATCAAAACTACATAGTTGTATCACACCAAATAGCATATCTACTGCACAAGCACTCTCCAACAATCTTCTCTTGCAAAGATTTAACCAAAAATCACAAGACCTACTCATGCATCTCCCAAAACTTAGAAGCAACAAAAAGAGGCAAAGAGAGAGGGGCAAGGGGAGATGCCGGGGTCCATGGCAAGAGGATGAAGTGGGGGTCGATCCCACCGGTTGAAAAGTGAGGAGAGTGGCTAGAGACGGAGATCCGGTGAGGTCCTTTGGTGCCGTTCTTGAGCAGGAGAGAGAGAGAGACGAGGTGAGGGGAAGAGATGAATGGGTATGAGGAAGTTGGAACTCCCCCTACCCGCTCTTAACCCCCACGCGGTCTCGACAATGCGGTAGTACCACCCGGGCGGTAGTACCGCACACTGAGCAGTAGTACTGTTGTTTCAGCGGCAGTAAAAAATTACTGCCGCGATGGATGCGGTAGTACCGTGCCGTGGTCGCAGCTGTGCAGGCACATCAACCACCCACCTCTAGCGGTAGTACCGTGGCACCCCATGGTAGTACCGCATGCCCAAGAAAGTGCAAGTTTCGACACAAGAGAAACAAAAAGGCCTTTGCAACACACACTCCAAGCAAAAGGACACACAAAAGAGCAGAAAAAGAAACAACTAAACCACGACACAAGGTCCAAAAGATAAGCACGGAGAAAGAAAGGACCAAACAACAAACCAAAACCTCTCATGAAGAGAGGGCGGTGGCCGGAGCCACCTATGTTTGAGTCAATTGGTATGGCACCGCAAAGAATTATCCTTGGGCCCATGACCAAAACTAGTCTTTGAAGCACAAGTACCATCAACAATGGCTAATGTGAAAGAGTTGATCAATTTATGCATAATGGGGGAGGGAGAGTTCATTGAGAGAACAACACTCCCCCTATGTCCATGCCTACACCTAAACAAGACATCAAGATGAGTATGGTGGGGTGTGCAAAGGTTCAAGCCACATTGCTGAAATGAATGATATTTAGCTCATGCCTTAACTCGCGAAATCTTGCTTCATCCAAAGGCTTTGTGAAAATATCTACAAGGTTATCATGAGTGTTGACATAGTTGAGCTTAGTCTCTCCTCGCCTAATGTGATCCTAGATGAACTGATACCGAATCTCAATATGCTTCGTCTTGAAGTGTTGCACCGGGTTGAGAGAAATCTTGATGGCACTTTCATTGCACACCAAAGAGGAACTTTGTCACAAATGACACCGTAATCCTTTAAAGTTTGCCTCATCCATAGAAATTGAGCACAACAACTACCGGCGGACACATACTCGGCTTCGGTGGAGGAGAGAGACACACAGCATTGCTTCTTAGAAGACCAACTCACCAAAGAGCAACCAAGAAATTGGCACCCTCCGAAAGTTGACTTCCTATCCACTTTGTCTCCCGCCCAATCCGAGTCCGAAAAGCCCACGAGGTTGAATTTTGCTCCTCTAGGGTACCATAAGCCAAAGTTTGGGGTATGAGCCAAATATCGAAAGATTCGCTTGACCGCCACATAGTGGCTTTCCTTAGGTGAGGCTTGAAACCGTGCAAAAATTCCCACACTCAACATGATATCCGGTCTAGATGCACAAAGGTAAAGCAAGGAGCCAATCATAGAACGATATACCTTTTGATCCACCGCTTTACCATTGGGATCAATGTCAAGTTGGCATTTGACGAGCATTGGTGTAGAAGTCGGCTTGACATCACTTAGCTTGAATCTCTTGAGCATGTCTTGAGTGTGTTTGGATTGGTTGATGAAGGTTCCTTCCCGAGAAAGAACTTCAACTCTCCCATCATGGACATCTTGAACTTTAAGGTCATGAGTGCAGCAAATTCCTCATTGAAAGCTTTGTTAGGAGAACCAAAGATTATATCATCAACATATAGTTGGCATACAAACAACTCCCCTTTGACCTTCTTAGTAAAAAGAGTGGGGTCGATTTTCTAAATTTCAAACCCACGATCTTGCAACAACTCGGTAAGGTGCTCATACCACGCACGTGGGGCTTGTTTAAGGCCACAGAGTGCCTTATCGAGTTGGTACACATGATTGGGTAACTCAGGATCCTCAAACCCTGGGGGTTGTTTGACACACACCAACTCATTAATAGGACCATTAAGAAAAGCACTCTTCACATCCATTTGTTGCAACTTGTAATTATGATGAGAAGCATAAGCAATCAACAAACAAATAGATTCAAGGCGAGCAACGGGAGCAAAGGTTTCACCGTAGTCGATACCCTCGACTTGGGAGTAGCCTTGTGCCACCAAACAAGCCTTGTTGCGAATGATAATCCCGTGAGCGTCTTGCTTGTTCTTGAATATCCATTTGGTTCCAATAACATTATGGTTCTCCTTCGGCCTTGGCACCAATCTCCACACCTTGTTGCGCTTGAAGTTGTTGAGTTCTTCATGCATTGCATTAAGCCAATCCGGATCCTTGAGTGCCTCATAGACCTTTTGGGGTTCAACACAAGAAACAAACGCATGATGTTCACAATAGTTTGCTAATTGTCTACAAGTGCTTATCCCCTTTCTTAAGCTTCCAAGCACATTCTTCATGAGATGATCTTTGGCGGTGAGCTTGGATGCAATCTTGGCGGCACGACGCTCCAATTACTCCTCAAGAGAGAGTGGAGGAGCGGTAACTTGATCATCATGAGCGTCGTCTTGAGCTTGTTCTTGATCTTGAGCTTGCTCTTGATCTTGAACTTGCTTGGTGGCAATAACTTGATCTTGGGCATCACTTGGTGGATCACCACCATCTTGAGGTTGATCTTGCCCTTGTCATGTTCATTTGGTTGAGGGCCTTCACTTTGTTCTTAGGAAGCGTGTGGGTCTTGGGTTGGTGATGGTTCCACTTGAGTGGAACATTGTCCTTCTTCTTCGGCCACAAGGGGTTCCTCAATGGGTAGGATATGACCAAAACCCATTCTTCTTATGGCTTGGGGAGGAATTTCATCACCTACATCACAAGTACCACTTTGCTCCACTTGGGAGCCGTTATTCTCATCAAACTCCATGTTACACGCCTCCTCAATGAGTCCCGTGGACTTGCTGAGGACACAGTAAGCATGAGAGTTTGTAGCATAACCAACAAATATGGCCTCACGAGCTCTAGCCTCAAATTTAGACAAACAGACACCTTTCTTGAGAATGAAACACTAACAACCAAACACCCGTAAGTACTTGAGGTTGGGCTTGTTGCCGGTGAGTATCTCATATGGGACTTGTTCAAGCCTTTGCGAAGATAGAGCCGATTGGATGCATGAAAAGTGATGTCGATGGCTTCGGCCCAAAAGTTGTATGGAGACTTGAATTCCGCCATCATGGTTCTTGCCGCGTCCATCAAGGTCCGGTTCTTCCTCTCCGCTACACCATTTTGTTGACGGGTGTAAGGTGTGGAATATTGATGCTTGATCCCCTCATCACTAAGAAACTCATCCAAGGTGTAGTTCTTGAACTCGGTGCTGTTGTCACTTCTTATCGTCAAAATCTTTGCATTGTGTTGACGTTGAGCTTAATTTGCAAAGTCGATGACGGTTTTTTGGGTCTCACTCTTTCTCTTGAAGAAATATACCCAAGTGTATCTTGAATAATCATCCACAATCACCAATCAATACTTTCTACCCCCAAGACTATCAAAGGATGGATGCCCAAAGAGATCCATGTGAAGGAGAACCAAGGGCCTCTTCGAGTAGATGATAGTCATGGGACGGTGAGCCTTCTCATGTAGCTTTCCTTCTATACAAGAACTGCAAGCACAATCTTTGGCAAAACTAACATTTTTTAGTCCACAGATATGGCCCCCCTCGAGAATACTTTGCGAAGATCTCATATTGACGTGGGCTAAACGATGATGCCAAAGCCATCCCATGTCAACTTTAGCCATTAGGCATGTCGCGGTCTTAGTGGGTCGCTCCGAAAAGTTAATCACATAAAGACCGTTCTTGACATGCCCAACAAAGGCTACTTTAAGAGTCTTGCTCCACAAGAGGGCCACAATATCAATATCAAAGAAACTGGCAAAGCCCATGAGTGCAAGTTGACGAACAAAAAGTAAGTTGCATGCAAGGGACTCAACAAGCATGACTTTCTCGATTGTGAGATCATGAGAAATGACAACCTTGCGAAGACCCAATACCTTATAAGAGGAAGCATCACCCCATTCGACATTGGTGGGCTGATGTCTACTACACAACCTTCTTCTTGTAGACGTTGTTGGGCCTCTAAGCGCAGAGGTTTATAGGATAGTAGCAAATTTCCCTCAAGTGGATGACCTAAGGTTTATCAATCCATGGGAGGCGTAGGATGAAGATGGTCTCTCTCAAACAACCCTGCAACCAAATAACAAAGAGTCTCTTGTGTCCCCAACACACCCAATACAATGGTAAATTATATAGGTGCACTAGTTCGGTGAAGAGATGGTGATACAAGTGCAATATGGATGGTAAATATTGGTTTTTATAATTTGAAATTATAAAAACAACAAGGTAACTAATGATAAAAATGAGCGAAAACGGTATTGCAATGTGTTGAAACAAGGCCTAGGGTTCATACTTTCACTAGTGCAAGTTCCCTAAACAATAATAACATAATTAGATCATATAACAATCCCTCAACATGCAACAAAGAGTCACTCCAAAGTCACTAATAGAGGAGAACAAACGAAGAGATCATTGTAGGGTACGAAACCACCTCAAAGTTATTCTTTTCGATCAATCCATTGGGCTATTCCTATAAGTGTCACAAACAAACCTAGAGTTCGTAGTAAAATAACACCTTAAGACACAAATCAACCAAAACCCTAATGTCACCTAGATACTCCAATGTCACCACAAGTATCCACGAGTATGACTATACGATATGCACCACACAATCTCAGATTCATCTATTCAAACCAACACAAAGAACTTCAAAGAGTGCCCCAAAGTTTCTACTGGAGATTCAAGACAAAAACGTGTGCCAACCCCTATGCATAAATTCCCAAGGTCACGGAACCCGCAAGTTGAT
Source organism: Triticum aestivum (assembly GCF_018294505.1). Lineage (NCBI taxonomy): Eukaryota > Viridiplantae > Streptophyta > Magnoliopsida > Poales > Poaceae > Triticum > Triticum aestivum. The sequence goes on along the minus strand of NC_057806.1, from coordinate 106,225,572 downwards.
CACCAAAACATACATCAAGTGAATCAATAGAATACCCCATTGTCACCATGGGTATCCCACGCAAGACATACATCAAGTGTTCTCCAATCCTTAAAGACTCAATCCGATAAGATAACTTCAAAGGGAAAACTCAATCCATTACAAGAGATAGAGGGGGAGAAACATCATAAGATCCAACTATAATAGCAAAGCTCGTGATGCATCAAGATCGTGCTGAATCAAGAACACGAGAGAGAGAGATCAAACACATAGCTACTGGTACATACCCTCAGCCCCGAGGGTGAACTACTCCCTCCTCGTCATGGAGAGCACCGGGATGATGAAGATGGCCACGAGTGATGGATGCCCCCTCCGGAAGGATGCCGAAATAGGGTCCCGGTTGGTTTTTGGTGGCTATAGAGGCTTGAGGCAGCGGAACTCCCGATCTAGGTTTCTTTTTAGGGGTTTCTGTATTTATAGAAATTTTTAGCGTCGATCTCACATCAGGGGGGGTCTCCGAGTCATCCACGAGGCAGGGGGGCGTGCCCAGGGGTGTAGGGCGCGCCCTCCACCCTCGTGGATGGCTCGGGACTCTTCTGGCCCAACTATTTTAGTCCCGGGGCTTCTTTTGATCCATAAACAATCAACAAAAATTGGCACATCAATTGAACTCTGTTTGGTATTCCTTTTCCGTAAAACTCAAAAATAAGGAAAAAACAAAAACTGGCACTGGGCTCTAGGTTAATAGGTTCGGCCCAAAAATCATATAAAATAGCATATAAATGCATATAAAACATCCAAGATGGATAATATAATAGCATGGAACAATCAAAAATTATAGATACGCCGGAGACGTATCAAGTATCCCCAAGCTTAATTCCTGCTCGTCCTCGAGTAGGTAAATGATAAAAACAGAATTTTTGATGTGGAATGCTACCTAACATATTTATCAATGTAATCTTCTCTATTGTGGAAAGAATATTCAGATCCATAAGATTCAAAACAAAAGTTTAATATTGACATAAAAACAGTAATACTTCAAGCACACGAACAAAGCAATCATGTCTTCTCAAAATAACATGGCCAAAGAAAGCTATCCCTACAAAATCATATAGTCTAGCTATGCTCTATCTTCATCACACAAAATATTTAAATCATGCACAACCCCGGTTTCAGCCAAGCAATTGTTTCATACTTTAGTATTCTCAAACTTTTTCAACTTTCACGCAATACATGAGCGTGAGCCATGGACATAGCACTATAGGTGGAATAGAATGGTGGTTGTCGAGAAGACAAACGGAGAAGATAGTCTCACATCAACTAGGCGTATCAACGGGCTATGGAGATGCCCAACAATAGATATCAATTTGAGTGAGTAGGGATTGCCATGAAACGGATGCACTAGAGCTATAAGTGTATGAAAGCTCAAAAAGAAACTAAGTGGGTGTGCATCCAACTTGCTTGCTCATGAAGACCTAGGGCATTTGAGGAAGCCCATCGTTGGAATTTACAAGCCAAGTTCTATGATGTACAATTCCCACTAGTATATGAAAGTGACAACACATGAGACTCTCTATTATGAAGATTGTCGGTGTCAAAACCGGCGGATCTCAGGTAGGGGGTCCCGAACTATGCGTCTAAGGCGGATGGTAACAGGAGGCAGGGGACACGATGTTTTACCCAGGTTTGGGCCCTCTCGATGGAGGTAATACCCTACGTCCAGCTTTATTGTTCTTGATGATATGAGTATTACAAGAGTTGATCTACCATAAGATCAGAGAGGCTAAACCCTAGAAGCTAGCCTATGGTATGATTGTATATTGTCCTACGGACTAAAACCCTCCGCTTTATATAGACACCGGAGGGGGCTAGGGTTACACAAGGTCGGTTACAAAGGAGGAGATATACATATCCGTATTGCCTAGCTTGCCTTCCACGCCAAGGAGAGTCCCATCCGGACACGGGACGAAGTCTTCAATCTTGTATCTTCATAGTCCAACAGTCTGGCCAAAGGATATAGTCCGGCTATCCGGAGAACCCCTAATCCAGGACTCCCTTACTAGCCCCTGAACCAGGCTTCAATGACGATGAGTCCGGCACGCAGTGTTGTCTTCGACATTGCAAGGCGGGTTCCTCCTTCGAATACACCATGGAAGAGTTTGAATGCAAGGATAGTGTCCGACCCTGTAAAATAAGTTCCACATACCACCGTAGAGAGAATAATACTTCCATAAATCCAATCTGCAGACATGTTTTGATAGTATGACATCACTTCATGGCCTGGTTATTATTCGAACCGCTTTTCTCAACCAGCTCCGCACACATCGCGAGGCGGTTTTCTCGATACATCTTGTCAAAGCAGAGATCGTGTTCCCCTTATCACATGATTCTCATCAATACAGACATGGGTAACCCAACCGCGCCATCAATTACGACGCCTGGGGAATAAGCAGTTTTCCCAGGTGAGTGGGGAGACTCATCGCTTCCTCCGCCCTTATAAAAGGGACAAATATCTACTTTTTTAACCCATGCCTTCTTCCTTCTCGCTTTCCCATTCCCGCACACTCGAGCTCTAGCACCCAAGCTCGCGTCCCTCTTCTCAAACCACTCCAAGCATGTCTGGAGCAGGAGGCAAGTATATGGCTTCCTCCGTCACGGAGGAAAACATCGAAAAGTTACGGGAGGCCGGATACCTACCTGCGAATATCGCGTACCGGCTGCCGAATGCGGGGCATATCGTCCCAACGCCCGAACCCCATGAGAGGGTAGTTTTTCTTTCTCATTTCGTCCGTGGACTGGGATTTCCTCTCCACCCATTTGTCCGCGGGCTCATGTTCTACTACGGGCAGGATTTCCATGATCTGGCCCCCAACTTTATCCTCAACATCTCAGCGTTTATCGTCGTGTGCGAGGCCTTCCTCCGCATCAGGCCCCACTTTGGCCTATGGATGAAAACCTTCAATGTCAAATCAAAGGTGGAGGGAGGCCAGCAAGCAGAATGCGGAGGCACCATGGTGGAAAATATGCCCAATGTCATTTGGCTCGAGGGTACCTACGTGGATACCATAAAGGGGTGGCAATCGGGATGGTTCTACATCACCGAGCCGCGGGACTCCAACTAGGTGGCGGCCCCCAAATTTCGATCCAGAATCCCCACGCGGCTCGACTCCTCGAAAAAGAAGGGCCTGTCCTGGGGTTCTCCGGTATAGCTGACCGGACTCCAGACCCGCATCTAGAACATGACGAGAAAGAAAATCAAGCTCGTCAACATGGTCCAGGTCATGCTCCTCCACCGGATCCTTCCCTGCCAACAACGTGCATTTGTTTTGTGGGAGTTCGACTCGGCCCAACACCAAACGCTCCGAGAGCTCTAAAGCATGACACACGAGGACGTCTGGAAGGTGTTGTTCATGGGCGCCGAGATGCCTCCCTCTGTAGCGACCCGACCCGAATGGATCAAGTCTCTGTGCTTAGGTGTCATCCCTGGATCAGTATGCTGACACACATAGTACTCGAAGGATTTATAACAGAGGTAAATCACATGTATAAAGTAATGTAAGTACTATTACCTCAATCCTTATAGCGGAAGCAACAAGGTTGTGGATTCCCATCAACACCAACGGCAAAGTTGAGTGTAGAAATTGTAACCCTAACGTATCACTTACTCGTCGTAAGATACTCCTGCAACATGAGACGTTGCAGCCACAGAGGGTCAGTACATTGAATGTACTGGCAAATTCACACCATAGAGAATGATGAACAATGGCTATCACTACATGCATATTTGGCTGGTGGAAAAGCTCTATGGTTATAAGGTTTTTGCGTAAAGCCAATTTTTCCCTACTGCAAAGGAATAAGTTTATTTAACTATCATGGTGGTTGTGAAACATTGAGAGTGGTTGACAGCATTCTCAATCCCAATTAAAAATAATTAGAACCCAACAACATTAATTAGAAGTAACATGTTGAGATTCACAGGATATTCAAGTACTAGATACTCAAGTTGTCCATAACCGGGGACACGGCTAATCATGATTAGTTTGTACACTCTGCAGAGGTTTGCGCACTTTTCCCACATGACTCGATCGCCTCCGTTTGTTTTCTCGCACTACATGGTGTTTGAGAAACGGATGACCGAGACATAGTCTTTCAGAAGCGCTAGCACCTTACTTGTGGGGTAGACTGTACCACCTACAACCCCTACATCTGCTAGTCCACCCCATAAGAGTCCGCACAACTTAGTCAACTACGCCAGAGCCCATAGTAGCATGTGGCTGCACACGGAAGTTTCTAGTTTGAAAGATCTTATGATCCCTTTGAGCCTGGGTGGCGGTCCAAAAAAACAGGCAAGTCCTGATAGACATCAGGTGCCTCAATCCACCCAGATGTGTGTTTAAGTTGCCACCTTAGATAAACCATTAAAATTATCAACTCACATCTGTCATGGATATCACTCACCCAATCCACGTCTACTAGCATAGCATGGCATAATAAGCAAACGTAGAAGTAACTCCCAAAGGCTTCATAATAATACAGGTAATAGGTACTACCTCATCTACTTCCCATCCCACAATTTAATTAGCTCCTAATCATGCAATGTGTGAGGATTGATCTAATGCAATAAAACATGGGTTGTAGAAAAGGTATGATCAAAGTGTGAACTTGCCTGCAATGTAGATGAAGATGATTCACACTTAAAACTCTTGATAGATCTACTCGTCACACTCCGGTCAATCTATCATAAGCAAACAATAGTAACCACACAATAAGTACTCATCTAATGCACAAGTAAAACTCGAACAAGAGAACGAACTAGATAGTTCAACTTAAGAACTCCGGTTGCAAAGAAAGAACGAACCGAACAAAGAAATGGAAAACAAACGGCGGAAGAAAACAACTCAGTTCTAGCAAGTTGAATCTAGGTCAAATTCTACCGGGGCAAAAATTTGTTTAAGTTGATTAGACGGAACGGCGGTTTCGAGACGAAACTCCAGGCACTTGAATCACCTGATTCCGATAAACGGGCGAGAAGAAAGACTAGAACGAAGATCGGATCTGAGATCGCGATCGCGGAATAAATCCGACGAAAAGAAAGAGACGAACGGTTAAACAAACGGGCGTCGTTAACCGGGAATAATCGGTGATCTCATTCATTGAGACGAACGGTCCGAAAGAAGAACGAAAACCGATCTAGGGTTTTCGGAAAAGAAACCGAAAAAGAAAAACGGAAAACCGATCTAGGGTTTCGGAAAAAAAACGAAATGAAAAATCGGAGAGAAAAACCGGAAAAGAAAAATGGAACGGTTTCTTTTAAAAGAACCAAACCGCGGGGAAGAAAAGAGAGGCGCGGGGCTACCTCCGGCGAGGCGGGGCGAACGGTGGCGACGGCGGCGTGCTAGGGCGGCGGTGGCGGCGCTATAGGGGCGGCGGCGGCGGGTGAGGGCGCGATGCACAAGGGCGGTGGCGTGGGTGAGGGGCGGCGGCGGCAGTGGTGAGGGGCGCGGCGTGGGTGAGGGGCGCGGGGTGGGGCGCGGCTTGGTGAGGCGTGGGGTGGTGTGGGGCTTGGGGAGGCGCGGGGTGGTGTGGGGCTTTGGGGTTTGATGTGAGGAGAGGGTTTGATTTGATGTTTTGGAGGGGGGTGGGGGTATTTATATAGGTGAGGGGTGAGGAGACTTGGGGTAGGGGACAAGAAAAAGAGAGGAAAAAGGAAAACGAAACAAAGGAAAGGGGAGGGCCTAACCCTACTAGGACTCGACCTAGAGAGGCGGCGGCTGGCGCCTGGCCCACGAGGCGCGCAGCGCTGCTGGGGGCGGCTGCAGCGGCCGGCTGGCTGGGCCTTTGGCCCGGCTGGCCTGCTCTTTTTTTTAAACGGTTTCGCGCGCAGAAAAACACCGAAAAGAAAATCTAAACGAGCTCCAAAAATTCTAAAGTAAATTTTCTCCGACTCCTAAAAATGAGCCGAACAAAATGAACTTTTCTCCGGGCCTAAAAATGCAATTTTCGAAAACACGCATTTTTCCCTATCCAAATAAAACGCAAACAAAACTCCGGCAAAACAAAATTTGATCTATTTATTAAATCTTCATTTTTCCTCAATTTTGGGAAAGTCATATTATTCCCTCTCTTATATTTTTTTATCAGGAAAATAATTGAAGATGAAATAAATAAATCAAATGATCCTCTTTTCAAATTTGAGAAAACTCTCAAATATGAAAATAACGAAATCTCCAACTCTCTCCGAAGGTCCTTGAGTTGTGTGAAATTTCTAGGATCGACCAAAAGCAAGAAAATACGATATGCATGATGATCTATGTATAACATTCCAAATTGAAAATTTGGGATGTTACACCCTCCCTGACCGAGGACCGCGGACTCAGCGCAAGGCGCCACGCCCATCTGGTAGGCTTTTATATCACTCAGGGTATTTATGTGTCCTGGCTTAGTTATGTGCTGGATTGATGACCCACAAGTATAGGGGATCTATCGTAGTCCTTTCAATAAGTAAGAGTGTCAAACCCAACGATAGAGCAGAAGGAAATGATAAGCGGTTTTCAGCAAGGTATTCTCTGCAAGTACCGAAATAAGTGGTAACAGATAGTTTTGTGATAAGATAGGTTGTAAGGAGCAACAAGTAACAAAAGTAAATAAATTGCAGCAAGGTGGCCCAATCCTTTTGTAGACAAGTCGGAACAAACTCTTATAATAGGAAAAGCGCTCCCGAGGACACATGGGAATATCGTCAAGCTAGTTTTCATCACGCTCATATGATTCACGTTCGATACTTTGATAATTTGATGTGTGGGTGGACCGGTGCTTGGGTGCTGTTCTTACTTGAACAAACATCCCACTTATGATTAACCTCTATTGCAAGCATCCGCAACTACAACAAAAGTATTAAGGTAAACCTAACCATAGCATGAAACATATGGATCCAAATCAGCCCCTTACGAAGCAACACATAAACTAGGGTTCAAGCTTCTGTCACTCTAGCAACCCATCATCTACTTATTACTTCCCAATGCCTTCCTCTAGGCCCAAATAATGGTGAAGTGTTATGTAGTCGACGTTCACATAACACCACTAGAGGCTAGACAACATACATCTTATCAAAATATCAAACGAATACCAAATTCACATGACTACTCATAGCAAGACTTCTCCCTTGTCCTCAGGAACGAACGTAATTACTCACAAAGCATATTCATGTTCATAATCAGAGGGGTAATAATATGCATATAGGATCTGAACATATGATCTTCCACCAATTAAACCAACTAGCATCAACTACAAGGAGTAATCAACACTACTAGCAACCTACTAGCACCAATCCCGGACTTTGAGACAAGAATTGGATACAAGAGATGAACTAGGGTTTGGAGATGAGATGGTGCTGGTGAAGATGTTGATGGAGATTGCCCTCTCCCGATGAGAGGAGCGTTGGTGATGACGATGGTGATGATTTCCCCCTCCGGAGGGAAGTATCCCCGGCAGAACAGCTCTGCCGGAGCTCTAGATTGGATCCGCCAAGGTTCCGCCTCGTGGCGGCGGAGTCTCGTCTCGAAAAGTTGCTTCTTATTTTTTCTCATCGAAAGACCTCATATAGGAAAAGATGGGCATCGGAGAGCCACCAGGGGGCCCACGAGGTAGGGGGCGCGCCCTAGGGGGGGCGCCCCCACCCTCGTGAGCAGGGTGTGGGCCCCCTGGCCTTCATCTTTGGCGTGGATTTTTCTTTATTTCTTTTAAGACGTTCTGTGGAGGTTCAGGACTTTTGGAGTTGCGCAGAATAGGTCTCTAATATTTGCTCCTTTTCCAGACCAGAATTCCAGCTGCCGGCATTCTCCCTCTTTATGTAAGCCTTGTAAAATAAGAGAGAATAGCCATAAGTATTGTGATATAAAGTGAAATAATAGTCCATAATGCGATAAATATCAATATAAAAGCATGATGCAAAATGGACGTATCAACTCCCCCAAGCTTAGACCTCGCTTGTCCTCAAGCGAAAAGCCGATAACAATAAATATGTCCTCATGTTTAGAGGTAGAGGCGTAGATAAAAATAAAATACGGACATGAAGGCATCATGATTATTCTCATAACAGCAACATATATAGATTTTGTCATACGATTAGTTATGTTCAAGTGATGATCTATTCACAATGCAAAAGTATAAATCATAAACCTTATTGGGCTCCGACAAACTATAATCTCAGTCATTGAAGCAATTGCAATTTATCATAACATCGGAAAGAGTCTATGTCAGAGCTAAAAAGCAAGTCCACATACTCAACTATCATTTAGTCCTCCATAATTGCTAACACTCACGCGATACTTGTGGTTACGGAGTTTTAATCGGACACAGAGAAAGATAGGGGCTTATAGTTTTGCCCCACAACCTTTTACCTCAAGGGTAATGTCAACAATAATGGTTCATGCTCCCCTACATCCAATTAGATATATATATATATATATATATATATATATATATATATATATATATATATATATATATATATATATCATGTTATTTCCAACATGCTGAGCTTGCCAAATGATAAATTGAAAAAGGAAAGGTGAAGATTACCGTGACTCTTGCATAAGGTAAAAGATAATGATAAAGGATAGGCCCTTCGCAGAGGGAAGCAGAGGTTTCCATGCGCTTTTATGGTTGGATATATAAAATCTCAATGCGAAAGAACGTCACTTTATATTGCCCCTTGTGATATGAACCTTTATCATGCAGTCCGTCGCTTTTATTACTTCCACATCACAAGATCGTATAAAGATTATTTCTCCCACACCAATCAATCATACATATTTAGAGCAATTTTTATTGCTTTGCACCAATGACAACTTACTTGAAGGATCTTACTCAATCCATAGGTAGATATAGTGGACTCTCATGGCAAAACTGGTTTAGGGATTTTGGAAGCACAAGTAGTATTTTCTACTTAGTGCTGAGAATTTGGCTAGCATGAGGGGGAAAGGCAAGCTCAACAAGTTAGAGGAACCATGACAACATACTTTATCTCAGATATAAGAAAGACATAACTCATTACGTTGTCTTCCTTGTCCAACATCAACTCTTTAGCATGTCATATTTTAATGAGTGCTCCCAATCATAAAAGATGTCAATGATAATATATTTATATGTGAAAACCTCTCTTTCCTTATTACTTCCTATTAATTGCAACAATGACCAAAGCTATGTCTGCCAATTCCCAACAACTTTTAATTATCATACTCTTTCTATGTGAAGTCATTACTCTTAATAAGATCAATATGAACTTTTTGTTTCTTTTTTATTCCTTTTCTCTTTCTTTTATTCACCCAAGATCATGGCAAAATAATCAAGCCCCTGACTCAACACTAATCTTTATTATATATAACTCACGGACTCGATTACATAGAGAGATCATAAAGCAAAACTCAAAACTAGATCATGCCATAAACTTTATTCTACTAGATCAAGATACTACTAATAGGATCGAACTAAGAAAAATGGTAAAGGTAGGAGTTGTGATTGTGATAGGATACCGGGGCACCTCCCCCAAGCTTGGCAGTTGCCAAGGGGAGTGCACATACCCATGTGATTATATCTCCTTTGTCGGTGAAGAAGGTGGAGGTGACGGATAATCGCACATCAAGCGTAAGAGGTCCTCCAGCTTGCGAATAATGCCCTTGAGTGCAACAATATGCTCCTTCAACAAAATATTTTCTTGTGTGAGATACTTGTTTTGTATACGAGCTAACTCAATCATCTTGAAAGCTTCGATCTCAGTTGGGGTAAGAAGGTTATGATCAAGTTGGAGGGTGTCTTCTCCTGCTGGAGCTTGATCCTCCGTGGCCTTCTTGATCCTTTCATCCTTGTTGACCTTCGTGGGTTCTTCCCTCTTCAGATCTATCTTCATTAGCCAAGCATCGTTGTCACCATTGTTGGAGGAGGGAGACGACATGATGCCTAGCCTGGAAAACCCTGACAGAAAATAGCTCGAAACAAGAACAGAGGAGGTTTGCGTGATACGGGAGTCAAAACCTTCGGGAGAATATATAATGAATTTTTACCGACCAAAATACGTAACGTGCAAGAAAACGGAGTCCGGAAGGCACACGAGGTGCTCACGAGGTAGGGGGCGCGCCCACCACCCTCGTGGGGCCCTCGTGTCCTTCCCGGACTACTACTTATTTTTCTATTTTTCTAAATATTCCAAAATGGAGAAATATTGCCTGAAAAATTGTTTTGGAGTCGGTTTACTTACCGTACCACATACCTATTCCTTTTCGGAGTCTGAAACGTTCCGGAAAGTATCCCTTATGTATTCCTTCGGGGTTATGGTTTCAATAATATTGGTTTCAACATTTATGGGATTACCTGAGATATAATGTTTAATTCTTTGACCATTTACCACCTACGGATTTGTGCCCTCGAAGTTGTTGATTTTTATGGCACCGGAACGATAGACCTCCTCGATGACATAGGGGCCTTCCCATTTAGAGAGAAGTTTTCCTGCAAAAAATCTTAAATGAGAGTTGTAAAGTAATACATAATCACCTACATTAAACTCACACTTTTGTATCCTTTTGTCATGCCATCTTTTAACTTTTTCTTTAAACAACTTGGCATTTTCATAAGCTTGGGTTCTCCATTCATCAAGTGAGCTAATATCAAATAACCTCTTCTCACCGGCAAGTTTAAAATCATAGTTAAGCTCTTTAATAGCCCAATAAGCCTTATGTTCTAGTTCGAGAGGTAAGTGAAATGCTTTTCCATAAACCATTTTATACGGAGACATACCCATAGGATTTTTGTATGCAGTTCTATAAGCCCATAATGCATCATCAAGTTTCTTAGACCAATTCTTTCTAGACCTATTAACAGTCTTTTGCAAAATTAATTTGAGCTCTCTATTGCTCAATTCTACTTGACCACTAGACTGTGGGTGATAAGGAGATGCAATTCTATGATTAACATCATATTTAGCAAGCATTTTACGGAAGGCACCATGAATAAAGTGTGAACCACCATCAGTCATTAAATATCTAGGGACTCCAAACCTCGGGAAAATAACTTCCTTAAGCATTTTAATAGAAGTGTTATGATCAACACTACTAGTTGGAATAGCTTCTACCCACTTAGTAACGTAATCAACAGCAACTAGAATATGTGTGTATCCATTAGAGGCAGGAAAAGGTCCCATATAATCAAAGCCCCAAACATCAAACGATTCAATAACAAGTGAATAATTCATAGGCATTTCTTGACGTCTACTAATATTACCAATTCTTTGACATTCATCACAAGACAAGACAAACTTATGGGTATCCTTGAAGAGAGTAGGCCAATAAAAACCAGATTGCAATACCTTATGTGCAGTTCTATCTCCAGCGTGGTGTCCTCCATAAGACTCGGAATGACACTTGCATAGGATATGTTCTTGTTCATGCTCAGGTACACAACGTCTAATAACACCATCTACTCCTTCCTTATAAAGATGTGGGTCATCCCAAAAGTAATGTCTCAAGTCATAGAAAAACTTTTTCTTTTGCTGGTATGTGAAGCTAGGTGGTATAAACTTAGCAACAATATAATTAGCATAATCAGCATACCATGGAGTACTACGAGAAGTACTTATAACATTTAATTGTTCATCAAGAAAGTCATCATTAATAGGTAGTGGGCATCAAGAATATTTTCTAACCTAGACAGGTTGTCTGCAACGGGGTTCTCAGCTCCCTTTCTATCAACAATATGCAATTCAAATTCTTGTAGCAAGAGAACCCATCTAATAAGTCTAGGTTTAGCATCTTTCTTTTCCATAAGATATTTAATAGCAGCATGATCAGTTTGAATAGTTACTTTAGAATCAACAATATAAGATCTGAACTTATCACAAGCAAATACAACTGCTAAAAGCTCTTTTTCAGTAGTAGCATAATTTCTTAGAGAATTGTCTAGAGTCTTACTAGCATAATGAATAACATTTAATTTCTTATCAACTCTTTGCCCTAGAACAGCACCTACATCATAATCACTAGCATCACACATAATTTCAAAGGGTAAATTCCAATCAGGTGGCTGAACAATAGGTGCAGAGACTAATGCTTTCTTAAGTATTTCAAATGCTTCTACACAATCATCATCAAAGACAAATGGTATATATTTTTGCAATAAATTAGTTAGAGGCCGAGAAATTTTTTAGAAGTCCTTAATGAACCTCCTGTAAAATCCGGCGTGACCAAGGAAACTTCTTATACCTTTGATGTCCTTGGGACATGGCATCTTTTCAATAGCATCAACCTTGGCTTTATCAACTTCAATACCTCTTTCGGAAACTTTGTGCCCCAAGACAATACCCTCATTAACCATAAAGTGGCACTTTTCCCAATTCAAGACAAGATTAGTTTCTTCACATCTCTGCAAAACTCGATCAAGATTGCTCAAGCAATCGTCAAAAGAGGAACCATAGACGGAAAAGTCGTCCATGAAAACCTCACAAATCTTTTCACAAAAGTCAGAGAATATAGCCATCATGCATCTTTGAAAGGTAGCAGGTGCATTACATAAACCGAAAGGCATACGTCTATAAGCAAAAGTACCAAAAGGGCATGTAAAAGTAGTCTTTGATTGATCTTTAGCCGACACAGGTATTTGAGAAAAACCAGAATAACCATCTAGAAAGCAATAGTGTGTGTTTTTGCATAATCTTTCTAGCATTTGATCAATAAAAGGTAAGGGGTAATGATCTTTCTTAGTAGCTTTATTTAATTTGCGGAAATCAATTACCATCCTATAACCTGTGATAATTCTTTGTGGAATCAGTTCATCTTTATCATTAGGGACAACAGTAATACCTCCCTTCTTAGGGACACAATGGACAGGACTTACCCACTCACTATCAGCAATGGGATAGATTATACCTGCCTCCAGAAGCTTGAGTATTTCTTTTCTTAACACTTCTTTCATTTTAGGATTCAGACGTCGTTGAGGATCACGAACTGGTTTGGCATTTTCTTCCAAATTTATTTTATGTTGACATAGAGTGGGACTAATGCACTTAAGGTCATCAAGAGTATATCCAATAGCAGCACGATGCTTCTTCAGAGTTTTCAATAATCTTTCTTCCTCATGCTCTGAAAGGTTAGCACTAATAATAACAGGATATATCTTCTTTTCATCAAGATAAGCATATTTAAGATTATCAGGCAAAGGTTTAAGCTCAAACACGGGATCACCCTTGGGTGGAGGAGGATCCCCTAAAACTTCAACAGGCAAATTGTGTTTTAGAATAGGTTCCTGTTTAAAGAATACTTCATCTATTTCCCTTCTTTCAGTCATGAACATATCATTTTCATGGTCTAACAAATAGTGTTCTAAAGGATCACTAGGAGGTACGGCAATAGAAGCAAGACCAATAATTTCATCCTTACTAGGTAATTCTTCCTCATGATGTTGTTTACTAAATTTAGAGAAATTAAACTCATGAACCATATCATCCAAACAAACAGTAACAATATTCTTAGTGTGGTCTATGGTAGCATTGACATTATTTAAGAAGGGTCTACCAAATATAATGGGACAAAAGATATCTTGTGGGGAACCAAGAACAAGAAAATCAGCAGGATATTTAGTTTTCCCACACAAGACTTCAACATCTCTAACAATTCCCATTGCTGAAATAGTATCTCTATTGGCAAGTTTAATTGTGACATCAATATCTTCTAACTCAGCAGGTGCAATTTCATTCTTAATTTCTTCATATAAGGTATGTGGTATAACACTAGCACTTGCACCCATATAACATAAGCCATGATAACAATGATCTCCTATTGTAACAGAAATAACAGGCACGCCTACCACAGGTTTATGTTTATCTTTAGCACAAGGTTTAGCAATTCTAGCAATTTCACCTTCGAACTGAATAACATGCCCATCAATATTATCAGACAAGAGATCTTTAACAATAGCAATGTTAGGTTCTACTTTAACTTGCTCAGGAGGTGTATAAGTTCTAATATTGCTTTTACGAACAACAGTTGAAGCTTTAGCATGATCCTTTATTCTAACAGGGAAAGGTGGTTTCTCAACATAAGAAGTAGGAACAATAGGATCATTATAAGTGACAGTCTTTTCTTCAACTTTGATAGGTGCAGCTACTTTTACTTCTATGGGAGGATGATATTTAAACCACTTCTCCTTAGGGAGGTCAACATAAGTAGCAAAAGATTCACAGAAATAAGCTACTATCTCAGAGTCAAGTCCATATTTAGTGCTAAACTTACAGAAAATATCGGTATCCATAAAAGATTTAACACAATCAAACTTAGGTGTCATACATGACTCCTTACCTTCGTCGAGGTCCCAATCTTCAGAGTTGCGTTTAATTCTATCCAATAAATTCCATCTGAATTCAATAGTCTTCATCATAAAAGAGCCAGCACAAGAAGTATCGAGCATGTTGCGATTGTTTTCAGAAAGCCGAGCATAGAAACTTTGCATAATTATTTCTCTCTGGAGCTCATGATTGGGGCATGAATATAACATTGATTTAAGCCTCCCCCAAGCTTGAGTGATGCTTCCTCCTTCGCGAGGCCAGAAATTATATATATAATTACGATCACGATGAACAAGATGCATAGGGTAATACTTTTGATGAAATTCCAGCTTCAATCTTTTATAGTCCCATGATGTCATATCATCACATTGCCTATACCATACCAATGCGTCTCCCTTCAAAGATAAAGGGAAGACCTTCTTCTTAGCAACATCATCGGGTACACCTACAAGCTTAAATAATCCACAAACTTCATCCACATATATTAAGTGCTCATCAGGATGCTTTGTTCCATCTCCTGTAAAAGGATTAGCTAGCAGTTTTTCCATCATAACCACAGGAAATTCAAAAGGAGTTTCATTTTCAATAGGCTCAGTAGGTTGAGGAGCAACTCTTTGCTCTACTGGACAGGATGAAGATACCCCGAACAAGCCCCTCAGAGAATTACTTTCCATAGTAACAAGTGACAGTAAATTTCAGCACACTATATAAATTTTTCCTTACCAAATTCCACCTACCAAAGGCGCTGCACTCCCCGACAACGATGCCAAAAAAGAGTCTTGATGACCCACAAGTATAGGGGATCTATCGTAGTCCTTTCGATAAGTAAGAGTGCCGAACCCAACGAGGAGCAGAAGGAAATGATAAGCGGTTTTCAGCAAGGTATTCTCTGCAAGTACTGAAATAAGTGGTAACATATAGTTTTGTGATAAGCTAGGTTGTAATGAGCAACAAGTAACAAAAGTAAATAAATTGCAGAAAGGTGGCCCAATCCTTTTGTAGCAAAGGACAAGACGGAACAAACTCTTATAATAGGAAAAGCACTCCCGAGGACACATGGGAATATCGTCAAGCTAGTTTTCATCACGTTCATATGATTCGCGTTTGATACTTTGATAATTTGATATGTTGGTGGACCGGTGCTTGGGTGCTGTTCTTATTTGAACAAACATCCCACTTATGATTAACCTCTATTGCAAGCATCCGCAACTACAACAAAAGTATTAAGGTAAACCTAACCATAGAATGAAACATATGGATCCAAATCAGCCCCTTACGAAGCAACGCATAAACTAGGGTTTAAGCTTCTGTCACTCTAGCAACCCATCATCTACTTATTACTTCCCAATGCCTTCCTCTAGGCCCAAATAATGGTGAAGTGTTATGTAGTCGACGTTCACATAACACCACTAGAGGCTAGACAACATACATCTTATCAAAATATCAAACGAATACCAAATTCACATGACTACTCATAGCAAGACTTCTCCCTTGTCCTCAGGAACGAACGTAATTACTCACAAAGCATATTCATGTACATAATAAGAGGGGTAATAATATGCATATAGGATCTGAACATATGATCTTCCACCAATTAAACCAACTAGCATCAACTACAAGGAGTAATCAACACTACTAGCAACCTACTAGCACCAATCCCGGACTTTGAGACAAGAATTGGATACAAGAGATGAACTAGGGTTTGGAGATGAGATGGTGCTGGTGAAGATGTTGATGAAGATAGCCCTCTCCCGATGAGAGGAGCATTGGTGATGACGATGGTGACGATTTCCCCCTCCAGGAGGGAAGTATCCCCGGGAGAACAGCTCTGCCGGAGCTCTAGATTGGATCCGCCAAGGTTCCGCCTCGTGGCGGCGGAGTCTCGTCCCGAAAAGTTCCTTCCTATTTTTTTCTCATCAAAAGACCTCATATAGGAGAAGATGGGCATCGGAGAGCCACCAGGGGGCCCACGAGGTAGGGGGCGCCCTAGGGGGCCACCCTCGTGAGCAGGGTGTGGGCCCCTTGGCCTTCATCTTTGGCGTGGATTTTTCTTTATTTCTTTTAAGACGTTCTGTGGAGTTTCAAGACTTTTGGAGATGCGCAGAATAGGTCTATAATATTTGCTCCTTTTCCAGACCAGAATTCCAACTGCCGGCATTCTCCCTCTTTATGTAAACCTTGTAAAATAAGAGAGAATAGCCATATGTATTGTGATATAAAGTGAAATAACAGTCCATAATGCGATAAATATTGATATAAAAGCATGATGCAAAATGGACATATCATGGGTCTAAGCTTTTTATGTCATTAACAGGACTGGATAAAGACAACAGAGCAGCTTGATTGCCCAGCCCCTGCCCGAAGATCCGGCAAACGCTCTTCTGACGAAGATGCTGACCCTGACACCTTACGAGGTGCCGGAAAAGACGGCCAAGAAGAAGGCCGCGGGGACCCGAAAGGGTCTCCGGCGCAAGATGGTTCTGTCGGACTCATCATCCGATGAGTCCAACGCGCACTCCTCCCACGGAAACGAGGAGGAGGAGAAAAGTTCTCCCCCCAGCCGGGGGAGACAAGAAAAGGAAGGCTGACCCATCCGGGGAGGCCGAAGGGTCAAAGAAGGTAAAGACCCTCCCTTCGGACTGTGCCACGACGGTCGCGGACAGCACCGACGAGTGGCTACCCAGGGACAAGCCCCTGGCGAAATCGTAAGTGTCCGGACACCGTAGTACTTCGTGGTATGTTTTATCGTACTGCCTTTGCTTATGTTGAACCTGATCATGTAGTCCGGCCCGAGCTCGTCTCGACATACCCGCGTCGAGCGGCTCTTTGAGCACGTCGGATATGAACAGCGGTTCTCCTCCGATGGCTTCCACCCCACGCCCTACGGACAACGCCGAGGTGGTGTCTCAAAACACACCGACCCAAAGGGAGGCGGTCCTGGGGTGCCTCACGGCGACCTCCCGGACCCTGGGTACCAAGGGAGAGAGGCTCCTATGGGCTTCGAGTTCGGGCCCTAGCCGGACACTGCGCTGGAACCTTCAATGGTTCCAGACTCCGGCAGGCGGTCCCCCACTAAGGGGGGCCAACCATCCGTGCCGGTGTCCTCTGTCCAACCAGAGGCACCGGACAACTTGCTAGAAGCGCTTCACAGCGCTTCCATCGATGAAGAACACCGCACTATCATGAGTGTGGTTGTTAAGAAGGTTCAGTCCGCCAAGAACGGACTGACCGAAGCTTGCACCAGCCTCCTAACAGGCTTTGAGGTAAGCATTCAAAATATAAAAATATTACCGCATAGATAATAGCCCCTGATGCTTTGTTCGGTGTTCGCAAAGAAAAGCCGAATAGAGTATCAAATGATAACTCAGGAATCTAATTATAGTATGTCTATGTGTATGTGCAGGCTTCCCTACTGGCCGCTGCCCCACATACTGCGGAGGTCTCTGCGCTGAAGCAGGCCCTGAAGCGGACCGAGGACGAGCTCGGCCTTACCAAGGGGCAGCTCGAAGAGAGCAAAGGTAAGACATACCCCATTTTATATAGGTAAAAACAAGTTCGGTGTAAAGTAATAGGATCATCATGAATTTGTCAGGGGCCACGACTGAGGTGGAGACCCTGAGGAAGGCGTTGTCCACGGCCGAGGACAAAGCGGCCAAAGAACATATTGAGCGGGAGAAACAAGAAGCCCGAGTGGGCGAGGTGCAGCAAGAGCTCGAGGCTCTCACCAAAAAGCACGAGTCCTTGGAGCTTGACTCCAAGACGCGGGAGTCCGAGTTCACGCAGGCGCTTGAAAGCGTCCGGAGCGCCAAGGCCGAAGCCCACAAGGCCCTCCAGGAGATTGATGCGGCAAAGAAGATAGCAGCGGGTAAGGCATTCAATATGCAAAGCAAGCATGTCAAGGATACTTTCCTTTTTCTTACCCGAGTTCGGAGCTCTCCAGGAGCGTTTGCAGATCTTCCCCGCAGCGTGCTGGATGCCGTAGAGTTTTACCGGGCTGAGGAGGGGAGCTCAGCAGAGAAGTTGTTCTGGTCTCAGTATACTGGGACCGAACACCCCGTGTCCTTGAGCGACCAGCTGAAGCAGTTGGTCGAACTTCACAAGGCGGCCGAACAGGCCATGAGGGGCCTTATAGTCCGGACGTGGCCTGGCGAGCCCCTGTCTGGCAGCTACTTCGGTCTGGTGAGGCGGCTGGTGGAAGCCTGCCCACGGCTTGAAGTCATCAAGTGATCCGTCTGCATCGAAGGTGCACGCAGAGCTTTTGCCCGGGCGAAGGTGCACTGGGCAAAGTTGGACGCCGTGAAGCTTGTGAAGGAGGGGCCGCCGGAGGGCAAGGAGCATCGCCGCCCCGAGAATTACTATGAGAGCGTCCTGAAGGGTTCCCGCTTAGTGGCAGATGAGTGTGCCAATGATGTAATTTTTGAATGAACATGCCCATGTGATACTGTAATATGAAACGAGTTCTTTTGCGCCATGCGACGCTTTCTTAATTTAAAATATTACCTTTTGTGCGGCCGTTTATAAAATCTGAGAGTTAGCCAGTCGTCGGCTTCTGCCCCCATGTAACTAGTACTGGGGTGTTCGGGGTAAATCTGAACACTCTTTACCCCAATTTTGGGTCCTTCAAGGGAGGTGCTCAGTGCAACGAACCAGGCAATTGGACTATAATGCTTTAACACTCTCACTTAGCCATAGAAGTCTACGATTTTAAATTTTTGGCAAAGCCCCTGGTATTCGGAAGGCCGGATTTGGGGCGCTATACACGCCTAAGCCGGACAAGGCCGACTCCTCGCCTGAAGCGGAAAAAGTCTTTAAGGACTTGAGACCTCTCGAACAGCGACCAGTCTCTCGCCTTATCATGACAGTCAGTTTTTGGCTTTCTCTACTGAGGTGCTCGTCTGGAAGAACCGGGACACAATCGCAGTAGTTCTCCCACCGCTACCTTAGCCGATATAGCGGAACGTAAGGTACCAAAGCATGGGAGTCGGGCAACCCAACATTTGACCCAAGACATGATTCGGAGCTGATGCATATAATGCTATAAGTTCGGGGTGCCGCACTGTCGAAAGTGTTTGGACTTCTTGCGCCGTATTATGGGGTGAACGAGAGCCCCTGTCGTACTGACCGTACCCGAGCGTGCAGGTGCGGAATGTCGTAAATGGACATATAAGAGAAAGAGAAAAACTTAAATAATGCAATAACAGATTAATAATATGCATTGTTATTTGAATAATACGTCGAAGCGCACTGGTACAAGTAGTGCAATAAGCTAAAGTAGGACAATTCGAAATGTCCTATCCAAGGCAAGCTACGCAATAATAGTGAAAAGCGGGTATATCGAGTATTACTAGAGACCACCTGGCGGTTCCCGTGTTCATCTTAGCTTCTTGCCGCCTTGGTTGTTGCTTCTGGAATGTGTCCGGCCGTCGAACTGTCGGAAAGGCCTTCCGAAGAATTAGGCCCTGAAAGAGAGAGGGAATGTCAAAGGTATATAGCCCCTGGTGTGGTTAAGCCACGATGTGAGGCGTGTCCTGATTGTGCCCCCGCCTATGTCCATGGTATTTTCAATGCATAGTTATGTACGCGTGGCACGAATTTTGTTGCTGCACTGGGACTGGGGCGGGGGCCGAATTGCTAGGCGAGCATAGATCGCGACATGCGATCCTGTTGCAGATTATTCTGGACGCGCTTGAAGGTGTCCGGGAGCTGTAACGCCGAATGAGTGGTCTGTCTGAACAGGCTGCTTTGTGCCTCTGCTGCAAGGGCCGCAGTGTGCTCTTCCGTACGGAGCGAGCGTTTTGTGTTTCCATTTACTGTTATGACCCCGCGAGGTCCTGGCATCTTGAGCTTGAGGTATGCGTAATGCGGCACTGCATTGAATTTTGCAAATGCTGTCAGTCCGAGCAGTGCATGATAGCCACTGCGAAACGGGACGATGTCGAAGATTAACTCTTCACTTCAGAAGTTATCCGGTGATCCGAAGACCACTTCAGTGTGATTGAGCCTGTGCAATGGGCCTCTACACCTGGGATGACACCTTCGAAGGTGGTTTTGCTGGGTTTGATCCTTGAGGGATCGATGCCCATTTTTCGCACTGTATCCTGATAAAGCAAGTTCAGGCTGCTGCCACCGTCCATAAGGACTCGAGTGAGATGAAATCCGTCAATGATGGGGTATAGGACCAGTGCGGCAGATCCGCCATGACGGATGCTAGTGCGGTGGTCCCTGCGATCGAAGGTGATCGGACAAGCAGACCATGGGTTGAACTTCAGGGCGACGGGCTCCATCGCGTAGACGTCCCTTAGTGCATGCTTCCGCTCCCTCTTAGGAATGTGGGTTGCGTATATCATGTTTACTGTCTTTACTTGTGGGGGAAACCCATTCTGTCCCCCTGGGTTCGGCGGCCAGGGCTCCTCCTCGTCATCGCTATGCACCCCTTGTCCTTGTTTTTGGCATTTAACTTACTGGCCTGCTTGAACACCCAGCATTCTCTGTTGGTGTGATTGGCTGGCTTGTCAGGGGTGCCGTGGATTTGACACGAGCGATCCAGTATGCGATCCAGACTGGACGGAGCCGGGGTATTTCTTTTGAATGGCTTTTTTCCGCTGACCGGATCTAGAGCCTTTGAATCCGGCATTGACTGCCGTATCTTCGGTGTTATCACCGTTATTGCGGCGCTTTGGTCTATTACGACTGAGGGAGTCCTGGATTAGGGGGTCTCCGGACAGCTGGACAATATCCTTTGGCCGGACTGTTGGACTATGAAGATACGAGATTGAAGACTTCGTCCCGTGTCCGGATGGGACTCTACTTGGCGTGGAAGGCAAGCTAGGTGTCGTGGTTCTAAGCCTGACAGTAGAGTGGGGGGTAGGTATAGAGAGGCAAGGTCCTAGCTATGGAGAGGTTGTAAACACCAAGGATGTACGAGTTCAGGCCCTTCTCGGAAGAAGTAACAGCCCTACGTCTCGGAGCCCGGAGGCGGTCGAGTGGATTATGAATGTATAGATTACAAGGTGCCGAACCCTTCTGCCTGTGGAGGGGGGTGGCTTATATAGAGTGCGCCAGGACCCCAGCCAGCCCACGTAGGAGAAGGTTTAAGGTGAGTTAAGTCTGGGGCGTTACTGGTAACGCCCCACATAAAGTGCCTTTACTATCATAAAGTCTACTTAATTACAGACCGTTGCGGTGCAGAGTGCCTCTTGACCTCCTGGTGGTCGAGTGCGTCTTAGTGGTCGAGTCCTTCAGGCCAGTCGAGTGTGTCCTCGTTGGTCGAGTGAGTCCTCGTTGGTCGACTGGAAGGCGACCTCTTCTAGGGATGTCTTAGGGTAAGTTACTTGGGACAGGTCCGTGACCCTACCCTAGGTACATAACCCCATCATTAGCCCCCGAATGGATTGAGGCTTCGAGTGAAGAAGGAGTTGACGTCGTTTCCGATTAACCTTTGCGCTCTAGTTGTGCGCTGTTCTGGATCAAAGAATCTCTTCGTCGACAAGGAGCAATTCGTCTTCGGTCGACTCGATCCATTCTATTTTTGCGTCGAGTGATCTTTCGAGCTTCGTCGATCTCCGAGCGACGGATCGCCGGAATCGCCGCGTCTGACAGGCAGATTTGTTGTTCGCGGATTCTGCGGGGTGCGAAATTTGGGGGCGCGCGCGAAGCGGGGCGGACCGCGGCGTTCGGATGGGACGGGGAGTAGACGCCTCGATCTCCGCGCCGCCTTTTTCGCCACGTATCCAGTCTCCATAACTGCTCTCAGATATGATTAGATCGACCGGGCCCACACGTCAGCCACTCGGAAGGGACCTTATAAATGTGCCCGGCGAGGATTTCTGTGCTGCGCCTCCGCATTCTCCCTCTCTCCCTCTGCTCTCTTCCTCCCTGCTCAGCGTGCCTGCCCTCGCTTCCGCACCGCTCCCCTTCGTGCATCCCACCGGCGACCATGGCCAAGGAGAAGACGGCGGCGTTGGAGCGTGCCAAGAAGGCGTCGGCATCGGAGAAGGCGAAGGGGAGATCCACCAGCCGCCGAGGATCCTCGTCCAGATCCCGCCTGCCGAAAGGCTGGGTCCAGGGCGACTGGATCCAGTCGACCATCACGGAGAAGGACCTCCTCGACATGGCCGACGAGGGTTTGATCCCTCACGGAGCTGCGAGGTTGCCGGGGAAGGAGTGGCAGCCACAGCCAGAAGAGGGTGAGTGTGTGCTCCTGGCCACTCATGTCGATCGGGGGTTTTCCTTGCCACCGAGCATTTTCTTCCGGGGTTTCCTGAATTTCTTTGGGGCGCAGCTCCACCACTTTACCCCAAACTCCATTGCCTACCTTGCTGCGTTCGTGTCCATGTGCGAGGGTTTCTTGGGCTGTCGACCGCACTGGGGTCTGTTCAAACGTATCTTCACGTGTCGCTCTCAGACCGTGAAGAAGGCGAGCCCAGGTGACGAGAAGACCCGAGTCGTCCAAATGTGTGGGGGCCTGGGGATTCAGGTGAGGAACAATAGCACCTTCCCGCCCATGTCTTTTCCCGAGTCCGTCAGGGGCTGGCAGTCGACTTGGTTCTACTGCCAGGTCCAGTCGACGCCAGGGCAGTCGAGTGGACACCCTCAGTTTACCATGGACCGAGTGAACAAGCCCTCCCCTCTGAAGCTGATTCCGGAGGAGAAAGCCGACGTGAAGATGTTGATGGAGCGAGTGGTGCAGCTGGTTCGGGACGGAGTGACAGGCATGGACCTCTTGGAGGTTTTCCTCAAGCGCCGCATCCAACCTCTCCAGTTCCGGAGCCACTGCATGTGGTTGTACTGTGGGCCCGCGGACGAGACCAGAGTCCATCCAGAAGAAGTCGACGACGTCACTCTGGAAAGGTGGATGGTAGCCGTTACCGGGAACAGGGACAACCCGCGCGGAGCCAGAAGGATTCCTCCACTCGACCACGACAGCGTCCCAAACAAGGTACACTTGCTCTGCTTTCCATCGTGTCTTTGTTGTATTCATTTCTGCCGATCCTGTCGACTGGTCGACTGATCGTTGTTTGGGCGACTGCTAGGCCTTCACCGAGCTGTACTCGATGCCCAATGGGGCACAAGCTTCGACTGAAGAAGGCGAGGCGAGCGGGGGCGAGGCGAGCGGGGGCGAGGCGAGCGGGGGCGAGGCGAGCGGGGGCGAGAGCCAGGGAGAGGAGGAATGGGACTCGGATGCTGCAGGGGATGACGACGACGATGATGATGATGAAGGTGATGAAGATGACCTCGAGGACGAGGAAGAAGAGGAGGAGGAGGTCGTTCCACCGCGCTCAGAAAGGCGGTCGAAACTTGTCCACGACCCCTCGACCGAACGTGGTAAGGGGGTAGCGACTGCTTCCCAGTCGACCAAGCGCCCTCGGACCACCTCTCCGGCGCCGACTGAAAAGGCGCCGAAGCAGCCCAGGGCGGCCTCATCGAAGCCGACCAAGCTTCTGCCGAAGATGAAGGTGTCTATCCCCACCATTTCAGGGTAATTGCGTTGTTCATATTTTCTTATTCTTATGCGAACTTTATCTCTGGTCGACACTGACGTTAGTCGACTGATCCTTTGGTGTTGCAGTGCTGCTACTTCTGAGACCTCGGCCCGGGCCGATGACCATGAGATGGAGGATGCCGCAACTTCGAACCCAGGTGCCGTGTTCTTAATACCATTCTCAGTCGACTGACTCGCGATCTCTGATCCTGACACTTCTCTGCAGCCCCACCCAACACTGTTATCGATCTACCTGATGATGATGAGGATGAAGAGCCGCTGAAGCCCAGGAGGAGTCGGAAAGCGCCTGCCGGCAAGGTGTCTCAGGATGTGTCAGCGCCTGAAATTCTGACTGTGGAGGGAGAGAACACCACTCGACACACGGTGACCTTCGCGACCCCACTGACGAGTGCTCAGCAGCCTTCCCTCTTCACGACTCACCACGTCCCAGAGGACCAAGCTGGTGCGGCGAAGGAGGCGATACGCCAGGCGGGACTCATGATGGAGCAGCTGAAGACCATCCGGGATGCGAGTCAAGCAGCTTATGACGCCAGCTCTGCCCTCCAAAGCAATGTCCAGGTCAGTCGACTGCTGTTTGTTCTGCTGGATATGCTACCAAAAACTTTTCTTTTCCGGGATTTATATTGGTCACCCACTGGGAGTGTCGAATAAACTCCGTGTTTAGCGGGGGCACGCTGAGTGCACCCGCTGGGTGTAGTCCCCAAGGCTAAGGTCGACTGCTGGCAGTCGGCTTTAGGCTTTATAATGTCGATCTTTCTATCAGTCGACTGGTCGACTGGATTTCGCAAACCGGTGGGGGCACGCTGAGTGCACCCACTGGGTGTAGTCCCCGAGACTGTGGTCGACTGCTTGCAGTTGATCACAGTCTTAGATAATGCGTCTCGCACACTGTTTTTTTCTTTTCGAGGTCGACTGGTCGACTTTGTCTTTGACAGGATTAGTGGGGGCACGCTGAGTGCACCCACTGGGTGTAGTCCCCGAGACTACGGTCGAATACTTGTATTCGGCTGTAGTCTTAGAAACGTGTGTTTTTCCCTTTTTTTTTCACTCGGAAGTGAATTATTTTTGACGTTTGGTCGATTGGTTCTTCGCAGAACTCCTGCGATCTTGTGGCTCGCTACTCAGAGCTAGAACAGAAACATACTCAAGTCGAGCTGAGCTTGAAGCTGGTTCAGGAGAAGCTGACAAAGGCGAAGGAGGAGACTGAAGGTATGTTTGGCGAGACCTTGACGACTGCTTTTCCTCTTGCTTGTTTCGACATCTGATCTTGCTGTGTTTTGCAGGTAAGGTAAAGGAGGCCCAGCAGAAGAAAGACCTTGAGCTAGCTGAGAAGATCAAGCTTGCTGACGAGAAGTTAGCTTCAGTCACCAAGCTTGAACAAGACAATACCAACCTGAAAACTGCTCTTGGGATTGCCAACAAAGAAGTCAGTCGACTGAGAACTGACAAAGCTGCCTTGACCGATCAAGTCAGCAAATTGACTGAGAAGAAGACTGCGCTGGAGGCCTTCCTGAGTGGCTTTGCCAAGAAGCTGTTTCTTATGCTCGAAGGTAAACCTCCATGTTTGGCAAATATTTCTGACTGTGGCTTCTTCCATTCGACTATCCCTTGACTTAGTGATCACTCTTGCAGAATTTTGTCAAAACTTTGAAGAAGAAACCAGCCGACTGGAGCCAAACCTTGACCCTGTCAATTCTCCGGTAAATGACGAGGTTGCCATGGATATCTTCCGACTGGAATCTCGCGTTGCATCCGTCGTGGATTATCTCGCAAGGCTGAAGGCCGCCACATCTCGCATCGACTCGACGCTCTGGCCTGAGGAGACACTTCAGAATGACCTTGAGTCATTAATGGCCCGCTTGAACACGATCCCTGGTCGAGTGCAGGAATGGAAGAAGTCCTCAGCTCGGTGTGGTGCAGATGTTGCTCTGTGTCTGGCCCGAGTCCACTGCAAAGATGCACGAGAGGAGAAGTTGGCGGCTCTTCGGGTGGCCAATACCAAGAAGCACGACTTCAGGTCCTTTATGGAGACTTTCCTTGCAGCTGCCACTCGGATCGCCGACGGAATTGACCTTGATGAATTCGTCGCACCTTCCAGCCCTCCACAGGAGGGATAAAAAACTTCTTATGGCTCGACTCTTTTAAATTTGCCTCGGTATGCCGAGTGGAATTGTATCCGACAAACTTTAACAGGCTTGACGCCTGAGCACTTTCGGTTCCTTTAGACATTGATTCAAACTTGAATTTGGCGTTTGAACATGATTGCCTTCGGCTCAAAATGTCCTTTGCAGGTTCAAAGCAAGGTGCCTGTGCTTAGGCGAGCGCTTGGACTGCAGCTAAGCCTTCGAGCGTGAGGATCGCTCTTCACTCGGTAGGGTTTTTATAACTTAGGCGAGCACGAGGCTGCAGCTAAGCCTCCGAGTGGAAGGCTGGCTTACCACTCGGTAGGATTTTGATAAACTTAGGCGAGTGCTTGGACTGCAGCTAAGCCCCCGAGTGAGAGGATTGCTCACCACTCGGTAGGATTTTTATAACTTAGGCGAGCACGAGGCTGCAGCTAAGCCTCCGAGTGGAAGGCTGGCTTACCACTCGGTAGGATTTTGATAAACTTAGGCGAGTGCTTGGACTGCAGCTAAGCCCCCGAGTGAGAGGATTGCTCACCACTCGGTAGGATTTTTATAACTTAGGCGAGCACGAGGCTGCAGCTAAGCCTCCGAGTGGAAGGCTGGCTTACCACTCGGTAGGATTTTCATAACTTAGGCGAAACGGATTCGCAGCTAAGCCTCCGAGTGAGAGGATTGCTCACCACTCGGTAGGATTTTCATAACTTAGGCGAAACGGATTCGCAGCTAAGCCTCCGAGTGAGAATCTGGCTCACCACTCGACAGGATTTTTCCAAACTTAGGCGAAACGGATTCGCAGCTAAGCCACCCACTGAGGGGGAGTTTTTATGTGGACAAAAAGAAAAAGTGCTGACACAATTATTTCTAAACCCATGAATTATAGACGTTCTTTATTGCAACTCATCCGAGTGATACAACTTAAGTGTAAAACGGGCGGAGTAGCTCCGCGTTCCAAGCTCGGGGCTCGTCGATATTATGCTCGACGTTGTAAAGACGGTATGCCCCGTTGTGGAGAACCTTGGTGACGATGAAAGGGCCTTCCCAAGAAGGAGCAAGCTTATGTGGTTTGTGCTGATCCACTCGGAGAACCAGATCCCCTTCCTGGAAGGCTCGACCTCTCACATTTCGAGCGTGGAAACGGCGCAGATCTTGTTGGTAGATGGTCGACCGGATCAGAGCCATCTCCCTTTCTTCCTCTAAAAGGTCGACTGCGTCCTGCCGCGCTTGTTCAGCTTCTGCTTCGTTGTAGGTTTCGACTCGAGGAGCATTGTGGAGAAGATCACTTGGCAAGACTGCTTCGGCTCCATAGACCAAGAAGAATGGAGTTCTTCCGGTCGACCGATTGGGCGTGGTCCGCAGTCCCCAGAGCACAGATGGAAGTTCATCGACCCAAGCTCCAGTCGCGTGTTTGAGATCACGCATCAGTCGCGGTTTCAGCCCCTTGAGAATCAGTCCATTAGCTCGCTCTGCTTGTCCATTCGACTGCGGATGGGCGACCGACGCGTAGTCGACCCGCGTGCCTTGGGAGTTGCAGAAGGTTCTGAATTCCTCTGAGTCAAAGTTCGACCCATTATCCGTGATGATGCTGTGCGGGACTCCATATCTGAATACCAGTTCCCTGATGAAGCTAACAGCAGTACCGGTGTCGAGGCTCTTGATCGGTTTAGCTTCGATCCACTTGGTGAACTTGTCGACTGCCACCAGTACATGCGTGAAGCCACTTCGTCCTGTTCTCAAAGGACCGATCATGTCCAGCCCCCAAACTGCAAAAGGCCAGACGAGTGGGATGGTCTTCAAAGCTGACGCAGGCTTGTGCGACATATTCGAGTAGAACTGACATCCTTCGCACTTATCTACTATGTCCTTTGCCATCTCATTCGCCTTGGGCCAGTAAAATCCGGCTCGGTATGCTTTGGCCACGATGGTCCGAGAGGACGCATGATGACCACAGGTTCCCGAGTGAATATCGTTGAGGATGAGTCGACCTTCTTCTGGTGTAATGCACTTCTGTCCGACTCCAGTCGCGCTCTCTCTGTATAATTGTCCTTTGATGACGGTAAAGGCCTTAGATCGACGGACGATCTGTCGAGCCTCTTCCTCATCCTCCGGAAGTTCTTTCCTCAAGATATATGCAACATATGGAATCGTCCAGTCGGGAATGACTACCAAAACCTCCATGATCAAGTCGACCACCGCTGGGACTTCAACTTCAGTCGGATCTGTGGCACTCTTGGGCTGCGGAGTTTCTTCGGTGAAAGGATCTTCTTTGACTGATGGAGTATGTATATGCTCCAAGAACACACCACTCGGAATGGCTTCTCTCTTGGAACCTATCTTTGCTAGATCATCAGCTGCTTGATTCTTCAGTCGGGGTATATGATGGAGCTCCAACCCCTCGAACTTTTTCTCCAGCTTCCTCACTGCACTGCAGTATCCAGTCATGGCTGGGCTTCTTACGTCCCATTCTTTCATCACTTGATTGACCACTAAATCCGAGTCACCATAAACCATTAGGCGACGGACGCCGAGTGAAATGGCCATGCGCAACCCATATAGGAGGGCCTCATATTCTGCCTCATTGTTGGAGGAATCAAAGTGAATCTGGAGCACATATCTGAGCTTATCTCCTCTGGGGGAAACCAGGACAACCCCAGCACCGGAACCATTCAACATCTTAGAACCATCGAAAAACATGGTCCAATGCTCCGAGTGAACTTCAGTCGGCTGTTGCTGTTCGACCCACTCGGCTAGGAAATCTGCTATTGCCTGGGACTTAATGGCTTTCTTTGCCTCAAACTTGATATCAAGGGGAAGAAGTTCAATCGCCCATTTGGCCACTCGACCAGTTGCATCTCTGTTGTGCAAAATCTCTGATAGTGGAGCGTCGCTGACGACTGTGATTGAATGGTCAGAGAAATAATGGGCAACCTTCTTTGTGGTCATGTATATTCCATATACAAGCTTCTGATAATGAGGATATCTCTGCTTGGATGGAGTCAAGACTTCAGACAAATAATACACTGGGCGCTGAACTTTGAGAGCTTTTCCTTCTTCTTCCCGCTCGACCGTTAGCACAGTACTGACGACTTGTCCTGTGGCTGCGATGTAGAGCAACAGAGGCTCTTTGCTGATTGGAGCAGCAAGCACCGGCTGGGTGGAGAGCAGAGCTTTTAGCTCGGCAAACGCTGCATCAGCTTCTGGAGTCCACTCGAACTTGTCAGCCTTCTTCATCAGTCGGTAAAGAGGCAATGCCTTTTCACCGAGTCGTGAGATGAATCGACTTAATGCGGCCAAGCATCCAGTAAGCTTCTGGACATCGTGCACTCGCACAGGGCGTTTCATTCGGAGAATAGTGCCAATCTTTTCTGGGTTGGCATCGATTCCCCGTTCGGAAACGAGAAAACCGAGTAACTTGCCACCAGGAACTCCAAATGTGCACTTTGATGGATTGAGCTTGATATCATACCTTCTGAGGTTGGCAAATGTTTCGGCGAGGTCAGCGAGCAGGTCAGAACCTTTTCGTGACTTGACAACAATATCATCCATATAAGCTTCCACATTCCGATTGATTTGAGTGAGCAGACACTTCTGAATCATTCGCATAAACGTGGCTCCGGCATTCTTGAGGCCGAACGGCATGGTGATATAGCAGAAGCACCCGAATGGAGTGATGAAAGCTGTTTTTACTTCATCGGGTCCATACAGACGGATCTGGTGGTACCCGGAGTAAGCATCTAAAAAAGACAACCTCTCGCATCCCGCGGTCGAGTCAACAATTTGATCTATGCGAGGGAGAGGAAAGTGATCTTTCGGGCAGGCCCGGTTTATGTGCTTGAAATCAATGCACATTCGAAGCGACTTGTCCTTCTTAGGAACCATGACGACGTTAGCGAGCCACTCGGAGTGGAATATCTCTCGGATAAATCCTGCCGCCAACAGTCGAGCCACTTCTTCACCGATGGCCTTTCTCTTCTGGACGGCGGACCGCCGAAGATGTTCTTTTACTGGCTTTGCAGACTTGTCGACTCTTAGGCGATGCTCAGCCAGTCCCCTGGGAACACCTGGCATGTCAGCGGGCTTCCATGCAAAAATTTCCCAGTTCTCACGGAGGAACTGGATGAGCGCTTCTTCCTATTTTGGGTCGAGTGTTGTGGAGATGCGGGTCGGAGCTGCTTCGGGGTCGGTCGGGTGGATGTGAATAGGCTTCGTCTCACCGGACGACTGGAATGCAGATTCTGTGGCGGGCTTCTTGGATCGCAGCAAGTCACTCGGATCTGCGTTTTGCTTGTACTCTTCGAACTCGACCGCTGTCACTTGGGAATCGGCAATTTTGGAGCCCTTCTGAAAGCACTCCTCTGCCTTTTTCCTATCTCCGGTGACAGTGATCACACCTTTGGGACCGGGCATCTTCAATTTGAGGTACACGTAACATGGTCGAGCCATGAACCGTGCATAGGCTGGCCTCCCCAAAATGGCATGATATGCACTTTGAAAATCCACGACCTCAAATGTCAACTTTTCTTTGCGGAAATGCTTTGAATCGCCAAATACTACGTCCAAAGCTATCTGGCCGAGAGACTCAGCCTTCTTCCCTGGTATAACTCCATGGAAGCTCATGTTACTCGTGCTCAATCGGGACATCGGAATGCCCATACCTTTCAGCGTGTCTGCATATAACAGATTCAGCCCACTACCACCGTCCATCAGCACCTTTGTCAGTCGAGTGCCTTCGACAACTGGATCGACCACCAACGCTTGCCTCCCAGGGGTGGCAATATGAGTCGGGTGATCAGATTGGTCGAATGTGATGGGTGTTTGAGACCACTTCAGATAATTTGCCTTCGCTGGGGCGACCATGTTAACCTCTCGGTTAATTACTTTCAGTCGACTTCTGCTTTCCACATCTGCGAAGATCATCAGAGTGGAGTTGATATGCGGGTATCCTCCCTCACTGTCCTCTTTGTCTTCGGCTTTGTCCGACTCCTTCTCCTTGTCCTTAGACTGTTTTCCCTGAAACTGCTGGATCAGGAGTCGACATTGGCGAGTGGTGTGCTTTGGGTAAATGATATTGCCCTCTTCATCTTTCTTCGTGTGAATATGACACGGCATATCCATCACGTCGTTCCCTTCTTTATCCTTCACCTTCTTGGGGTTCCAGGATCCTTTTGGTTTCCCCTTAGACTTTCCTTGAGTCACGGCCAGAGCCTCTCCAGGAGCTGCCGGTTCAGCCTTCCGCTTCTGTTTCCGACTGGAATTCCCTTTTTCCGACTGACTCGGCTTGTGCTTGCCGCTTCGGAGTCGGTCTTCTTCTTCGCCGTTGGCGTACTTGGTAGCAATCTCCATCATACGACTCAAGTTCATGTCACCGGTTCGACCAAATTTCAAGCTGAGTTCTCTGTTCTTGACGCCATCTTTGAAGGCGCACACTGCCTGATGATCAGAGACATTTTCCACTGTGTGATGCAAAGTGATCCACCTCTGAATATACTCTCTGAGAGTCTCATTGGTTTTCTGCACGCAGACTTGCAACTCTGTCAATCCCGCTGGTCGCTTGCAAGTCCCTTCGAACGTTCTGACGAACACTCGGGACAGATCTTCCCAAGTGTAGATACTGCTAGGAGGTAATTGGGTCAACCATGCCCTGGCAGAACCTTCCAACATGAGGGGCAAATGCTTCATGGCCACCTCGTCGTTCCCACCACCGATCTGAACTGCCACTCGGTAGTCTTCAAGCCAAGTTTCAGGCTTAGACTCACCAGTGAACTTGCTGACTCCTGTTGCCAACCTGAAATTGGGGGGAATAACAGCGGCTCTGATAGCTCTGCTGAAACATTCAGGACCAGAAACATGTACTCGACTGCTCGTGGGCACTTCTCTGTCGAGTGCACCACGATGGGCTCTGTTGCGGTCGACCAACCCTTGCACGATAATGGATCGCGCGTCGAAGCCTGGCTCCCTGGGGTCAACTGGAACTCTACGCCCTGTACTGTACTGACGCCTATCATCTGGCTGCCGAGGAGCGTAAGACCCACCCCTCGGAGGGGAATAGGGCACTCGACGCCTATCATCTCGGTCGAGCCTGTCGCCATATTCATCTCGCCGATGCTCATACCCTTCGCGCCGCGGAGGCGATCTGGGGCTGTGAGCCGACTGTACCGTATTCACAGTGACAGATCGACTGTGAATCCTGTTGCGCGACTGAGACACGGCTGAATTCTGATCTCCTGCTGCCCGGAGCAGATCTCTGATCTGCAGCAAACCTCTGCCAGCTTCTGACTGCGAAGGCTGAATGGACTCTGCTATACGGGTCGCAGCTGCTAAATTCTGAATTGGGGTTCGATATACCTGAGTCGGCGGGAAGAGTTGACGTCGACTGGTGTCGGGAACTCGTTGCCGCGCGCGCTCGTCGAGTGCTCGCTGAAGGTTCTCCAGTCGAGTGCGCTCGGCCAAATTGGCCAGACGCGCCTCCTCCAAGGCGCGAGCCTCGGGGGTTTCTCCTGCGATAGGAATACGCAGGGGATCCTCGTTCCTGCGGCGAAGCTCTTCTCTTTGCAGAGAGTCGAGTGGCTCGGGCTGGTACTCTTCGTAACCTCGAGCAGGGTCGCCGCCGTCGCCTGCTCCACCGCCGCGGGCGAAGCCGGGAGGGCTATGAGGCCCGTTGACCATCAGGATTTCCGCCGCTGGATCACTGCTTCCGCACTCGGATGCAGTCTCTCCGGAGCCAGTCGACTGATCGAACAAGCCGTAGAGAGATTCGTTGGGCTCGATTGCCGCAACTTGTGTAGTGGTCGTCTGGCGAGCCACCGCGTGACTCACCCATCGCTGAAGCCTCGACCGGCCCGAGCGCTTGCGCTGGCGAGAGATCGAGAGGGTGGAAGGAACCGACCGATACTGGGTCGACGGTTGCCGCAGCAGAACGCCACGGACACATGCGCGGAAATGCGTCGCACCGCGGACGGGGAGCGCATCAACGTCGAGCGGAGCCTCTTGGAGCCATGCGGAGTCGTCGGCGATGAAGGTGAGAGTGCCGAGACGGATCTCTTGACCCTCGATCAAAACTCCAGCAGACACCATGATGAAAATACTCGGAAGAATCGCAACTTCTCCACAAAATCGCTAAAACACCTGCCCCACGGTGGGCGCCAACTGTCGTGGTTCTAAGCCTGACAGTAGAGTGGGGGTAGGTATAGAGAGGCAAGGTCCTAGCTATGGAGAGGTTGTAAACACCAAGGATGTACGAGTTCAGGCCCTTCTCGGAAGAAGTAACAGCCCTACGTCTCGGAGCCCGGAGGCGGTCGAGTGGATTATGAATGTATAGATTACAAGGTGCCGAACCCTTCTGCCTGTGGAGGGGGGTGGCTTATATAGAGTGCGCTAGGACCCCAGCCAGCCCACGTAGGAGAAGGTTTAAGGTGAGTTAAGTCTGGGGCATTACTGGTAACGCCCCACATAAAGTGCCTTTACTATCATAAAGTCTACTTAATTACAGACCGTTGCGGTGCAGAGTGCCTCTTGACCTCCTGGTGGTCGAGTGCGTCTTAGTGGTCGAGTCCTTCAGGCCAGTCGAGTGTGTCCTCGTTGGTCGAGTGAGTCCTCGTTGGTCGACTGGAAGGCGACCTCTTCTAGGGATGTCTTAGGGTAAGTTACTTGGGACAGGTCCGTGACCCTACCCTAGGTACATAACCCCATCACTAGGCAATACGGATATGTATATCTCCTCCTTTATAACCGACCTTGTGTAACCCTAGCCCCTTCCGGTGTCTATATAAACCGGAGGGTTTTAGTCCGTAGGACAACATACAATCATACCATAGGCTAGCTTCTAGGGTTTAGCCTCTCCGATCTCGTGGTAGATCAACTCTTGTAATACCCATATTATCAAGAATAATCAAGCAGGACGTAGGGTTTTACCTCCATCAAGAGGGCCCGAACTTGGGTAAAACATCGTGTCCCCTGCCTCATGTTACCATCCGCCTTAGACGCACAGTTCAGGACCCCCTACCCGAGATCCGCCGGTTTTGACACCGACATTCATGCTTTCATTGAGAGTTCCTCTGTGTCGTCATCATTAGGCTTGATGGCTCCTTCAATCATCAATAGCGATGCAGTTCCGGGTGAGACTTTTCTCCCCGGACAGATCTTTGTGTTCGGCGACTTCGCACTGCGGGCCAACTCGCTTGGCCATTTGGAGCAGATCGAGAGTTACGCCCCTGGCCACCAGGTCAGGTTTGGAAGCCTAAACTACACGGCCGATATCCACAGAGACTTGATCTTTGACGGATTCGAACCCCTGCCTAGTGCGTCACACGGTCACGATGAGCATGAATTAGCTCTACCTTCGGACAGTGTTCAGGAGATCGCGCCGGCAACCGCTCCGACCCTCAATTCGGAGCCAGTTGCGCCATCCATGGACGGGTGGATAGACCTTGCCACGGAGGCCGCACTCTCATCGGCGATCGAACCGAGTATTGACCTTACCCTTCACGGGAGCCGTGACGCCGAACTACCGGATTCTTCCCCGGCCACGGACTCCGAACCACTTGCGCCCGTCGCTATCGAATTCGGCTGGGCGTCGATCATGGAGTTTACCTCCGCGGATATCTTTCAGCACTCGCCCTTCGGCGACATACTGAACTCGTTAAGGTCTCTCTCCTTGTCAGGAGAGTCCTGGCCGAACTATGTTCGGCAGGATTGGGATGCGGATGACGAAGAAATTCGCCGCCCACCCACCACCCACTTAGTAGCCACTGTCGACGATTTGACCGACATGCTCGACTTCGACTCCAAAGAAATCGACTGCATGGACGACGATGCAGGAGGCGAACAAGAACCACTGCCCACAGTGCACTGGACAGCCACCTCGTCATATGACATATATATGGTGGACACACCCAAAGAAGGCAATGGCGACGGGACAGCAGAGGATGACCCCTCCAAGAAGCAATCCAAGCACCGACGTAAGCGGCGCCGCTCTAAGTCTCGCCAAAGCAAAAGCGATGACACCGGCACAGGAGATAATAGCACTCTGGATAGTGCCGAAGACGACAACAATACCCTCCAGCAAGATTTAGGGCAGGAGGATGGAGAAGCCAGCCCTCCCGAGAGAGCGGCAGATGGAGAGGCGGAGGATGATAATTACATGCCTCCCTCCGAAGACAAGGCAAACCTCGACGATGACAAATTCATCGTGCCTGAGGATCCCGTCGAACAAGAGCGCTTCAAGCGTCGGCTTATAGCCACGGCAAATAGCCTTAAGAAAAAGCAACAGCAGCTTCAAGCTGATCAAGATTTGCTAGCTGACAGATGGACTGAAGTCCTTGCGGCCGAGGAATATAAACTCGAACGCCCCTCCAAGAGTTACCCAAAGCGCAGGTTGCTACCCCGATTGGAGGAGGAAGAACCAAAACCTACATATCCAGCGTATGACACGGCTGATCGGCCACCTCGTGGCCGTGACAAAGAGGCATTCCAGCCAAAAGTTCAGCCCGCACCCCGATGCCACTCAAATAAAAATGTCAAGACATGGGGAAATACGCCAGACCTACGAGACGTATTGGAGGACAAAGCAAAACACGCAAGATCGGTCTACGGATCGTGAGGGCACGCCACTATGCGAGACGATAACCGTCACGCCGGATACAGTAAAAGTAAGTCCGGTCGGGCTGAACACAGCGGACAAGACTCATTTGAGCTGCGTCGCGATATAGCCCAGTACAGAGGCGCCGCACACCCCCTATGCTTCACAGACGAAGTAATGGATTATCAAATCCCAGAGGGTTTCAAACCCATAAATATAGAATCATACGACGGCACAACAGATCTTGCGGTATGGATCGAGGACTTCCTCCTGCACATCCACATGGCCCGCGGTGACGATCTACATGCCATCAAATACCTCCCACTTAAACTCAAAGGACCAGCTCGACATTGGCTCAACAGCCTGCCAGCAGAATCCATTGGCTGTTGAGAAGATTTGGAAGCCGCATTCCTTGACAACTTCCAGGGCACTTATGTGCGACCACCAGATGCCGATGACTTGAGCCACATAATTCAGTAGCCAGAGGAATCGGCCAGGAAATTCTGGACACGGTTCCTAACAAAGAAAAATCAAATCATCGACTGTTCGGATGCAGAGGCCTTAGCAGCTTTTAAGCACAACATCCACGACGAGTGGCTTGCCCAGCACCTTGGCCAGGAAAAGCCAAAATCTATGGCAGCCCTCACGACACTCATGACCCACTTTTTCCCGGGAGAAGACAGCTGGCTGGCTCGCAGCAATAACATATCAAAGAACCATGGTACTTCGGATACCAAGGATGGCAATGGCAGGTCACGTCGCAACAAACACAAGCGCCGCATTAACAGCAACAATACCGAGGATACGGTAGTCAATGTCGAATTCAAAGGCTGTAAACCCGGTCAGCGGAAAAAGCCATTCAAAAGAAACACTCCGGGCCCGTCCAGTTTGGACCGTATACTCGACCGCTCGTGTCAAAT
The DNA here is from genome assembly GCF_018294505.1 of Triticum aestivum. Lineage (NCBI taxonomy): Eukaryota > Viridiplantae > Streptophyta > Magnoliopsida > Poales > Poaceae > Triticum > Triticum aestivum. The sequence goes on along the minus strand of NC_057806.1, from coordinate 106,189,142 downwards.
ACACGGCACCCCCGACAAGCCAGCCAACCACACCAACAGGGATTGTTGGGTGTTCAAGCAGGCCGGCAAGTTAAATGCTGAAAACAAAGATAAGGGGTCACATAACAATGATGAGGAGGAACCCCGGCAGCCGAACATCGGAGGACAGAAGAGGTTCCCCCCATAAGTGCGGACGGTGAACATGATATACGCAACCCACATCCCCAAGAGGGAGCGGAAGCGTGCGCTAAGGGATGTATATGCGTTGGAGCCAGTCACCCCAAAGTTCAACCCATGGTCCTCTTGTCCAATCACCTTCGATCGTAGGGACCACCCCACTAGTATCTGTCATGGCGGATTCACCGCACTGGTCCTAGACCCAATCATCGACGGATTTCACCTCACTCGAGTCCTTATGGACGGTGGCAGCAGCCTGAACCTGCTTTATCAGGACATAGTGCGCAAAATGGGTATAGACCCCTCAAGGATCAAACCCACAAAAACGATCTTCAAAGACGTCATACCAGGTGTAGAGGCCCATTGCACAGGCTCAGCCACACTGGAAGTGGTCTTCGGATCCCCGGATAACTTCTGAAGTGAGGAGTTAATCTTTGATATAGTCCCGTTCCGCAGTGGCTATCATGCACTGCTCGGGCGAACCGCATTCGTGAGATTCAACGTAGTACTGCACTATGCATATCTCAAGCTCAAGATGCCAGGACCTCGGGGGGTCATCACAGTCAATGGAAACACAGAGCGCTCTCTCCGTACGGAGGAGCACACTGCGGCCCTCGCAGCAGAAGCGCAAAGCATCCTCTTAAGGCAATCCACCAGTTCGGCGATACAAGACCCGGACACCTTCAAGCACGCCCGGAGTAATCGGCAACAAGACCGCCTGGCACGTTCCGAGCTCGCATAGCAATGCGGCCCCCACTCCAGTACCAGCCAAACGATGAAATTCGTGCCACGCGTACATAATTACGCATTAAAAATACCATGGGCACGGGTGGGGAGGGGGGCACGACTACGGCACGCCCCAAGACGCAGCTCAACCGCACTAGGGGCTTCCCGCTTTGTTATTTTTCTCTCTTTCAGGACTTTAATCTCTGGAAGCCCCATCCGGCAGTACAGTTGCCAGACACACGATGCAACAACCAAGGAGGCAGAAAGCTACGTCGCACCACGGAACTCCCAGGTGGTCTCTGACAACGAGTGAAATACCTGCTTTAAATACCATTCCTCAGCTTGCCCTTGGAGGGGACATGTCAAATAGTCCTACTTTTTGCTTATCGCACTACTTGTATCACTCTGCTTTAACGCACCTTTTTGAATAAACAATGCATATCACTAGACTATTATCACATTCTTTATTCTTCTTTATATATATATATATATATATATATATATGTTCATTCATGACATCCAGCATCCGTACTCTGGTACGGCCAATATGCTAGGGGCTTAAGCATACCCCATAATACGGCGTGAGAAGTCCGAACACTTTCGATAGTGCGGCACCCCGAACTTATAGCATTATATGCATCAGCTCCGAATCATGTCTTGGGTCAATAGTTGGGTTTGCCCGGCTCCCATGTTTTGGTACCTTACATTCCGCTATATCGGCTAAGGTAGCACTGGGAGAACTACTGCGATTGTGCCCCGGTTCAGCTGGGCTAAGAACCTCAGTAGAGAAAGCTAAAACTGACTGTCATGATAAGGCGAGAGCTGGCCGCTGTTCAAGAGGTTTCGAGTCCCTAAAGACTTATGCCGCTTAGAGCGAGGAGTCGGCTTTGTCCGGCTTAAGGCGTGTATAGCGCCCCGAATTCGGCCTTCCGAATACTAGGGGCTTCGCCAAAATTTAAAATTGTAGAATTCTATGGCTAAGTGAGAGTGATAAAGCATTATAGTCCGATTGCCTTGTTCGTTGTGCTGAGCACCTCCCTCGAAGGACCCAACAATGGGAAAAAGAGTGCTCAGGTTTATCCCGAACACCCCAGCACTCGTGGCATGGGGGCAGAAGCCGACGACTAGCCATCTCTCAGATTTGATAAACAGCCGCACAGAAGGTAATATTTTAAATTCAAACAAGCGTTGCATAGCGCATATGAACAAGTTTTCATAATACAGGATCACACGAGCAAGTTCACTCAAAAATTACATCCTTCGCACACTCGTCTGCCACAAGACGGGCACCCTTCAGGACACCCTCATAATACATCTCGGGGTGGCGATGCTCCTTGCCCTGCGGCGGCCCCTCCTTCACCAGCTTCTCGGCTTCCAGCTTGGCCCAGTGCACCTTCGCATGGGCAAAGGCCCGGCGTGCACCTTCGATGCAGACGGACCGCTTTATGGCCTCCAGCTGTGGGCAGGCATCTACAAGCCGCCTCACCAGGCCAAAGTAGCTGTTGGGAAGGGAGTCGCCAGGCCACATCCAGACTATAAAGCCCTTCATGGCCCGTTCGGCCGCCTTGTGCAGCTCGACCAGTTGCTTCAGCTGGTCGCTCATAGGCATCGGGTGTTCGGTCCCAGTATACTGAGACCAGAACATCTTCTCTGTCGAGCTTCCCTCCTCAGCCTGGTAAAATTCCACGGCATCCAACACACTGCGGGGCAAATCTGCGAATGCTCCTGGAGAGCTCCAGACTCGGGTAAGTAACAAGTAATTTACTTTCACATGCTTGCTTTGCATATTGAATGCCTTACCTGCCGCTATCCTCCTCATCGCCTCAATCTCCAGGAGGGCCTTTTGGGCTTTGGCCTTGGCATGCTCTGTGCTCTCGAGGGCTGCGGCAAGCTCGGACTCTCGCGTCTTCGAATCAAGCTCCAAAGCCTCGTGCTTCTTCACGAGAGGCTGGAGCTCTTGCTGCACCTCGCCCACCCGTGCCTCTTGTTTCTCCCGCTCGGTGCACTCCTTGGCCGCTTTGTCTTCAGCCTCGGACATCGCTTGCTTCAGGGTCGCCACCTCGGTCATGGCCCCTGGCACATTCATGATGATCCTGTCATTTCGCAACCACATTTTCTTTTATATATATATATAGACAAGGTATTACTTACCTTTGTTCTCCTCGAGCCGCCTCTTGGCAAGGCCGAGCTCTTTCTCGGACCCCTCGAGGTCCTGCTTCAGTGCGGTGACCTCCACAGTCAGTGCGGCAGAGGTCAGCAGCGAAGTCTGCATACGCATACAGACATACTTATATTAGACTCCTACATATATTATTTGATCCTCTATTCGGCTTTTCTTTGTGAACACCAAACAGAGCATCAGGGGCTACTGTCTATGCGGTAATATTTTTCCTATATTTTAAATACTTACCTCAAAGCTTGTTAGAAGGCTGGCACAGGCTTCAGTCAGTCCGCTCTTGGCGGACTGAACCTTCTTGATCACCACACTCATAATAGTGCGGTGCTCTTCGTCGATGGAAGCGCCGCGAAGCGCTCCCAGCAGGCTGTCTAGTGCCTCTGGATGGACAGAGGTCACCGGCATGGGCGGCTTGCCCCTTTTGGAAGGGGGCCGCCTGCCCGAGTCCGGAACCACTGGAGGTTCCGGCGCGGTGTTCGGCTGAGAACCGAACTTGGAGCCCCCGGGAGCCTTGCTCCCTTTGCTCCTGGAGTCCGAAAGGTCGCCTTGAGGCGCCTTCGGGACTGTCTCCCCTCGGCTCGGTGCCCCCAAAGACAGTACCTCGGCATTATCCGTAGGGCAAGGAGAGGTGGTGGTTGGGAGTGTATCACTATTCATGCCCGACGAGTCCAAGGAACCGTCCGACGATGATACATCGATACGGGCTTGGGGCAGACTGCATAATCATATTCAACGTTAGGAGAAGCAGTGCGACAAAGGTATGCTATGAGTTACTCTGGTATCTGAATACTTACGAACTTCACTAGGGGCTTGGCCCTGAGCAGCCACTCATCTTCGCCGTCGGCGGCGGTGGTGGAGCGGTCTCGAAGGAGAGTTCTTCCCTTCTTGGACCCTTCGGCCTCCCCGGTTGGGGCGGCCTTCCTTTTCTTGTCTCCCCCGGCTGGAGGGGGAGAGTCTTCGTCTTCCTTCTCCTTGTTTTCGTGGGAGGAGTGCGTCTCGGAGTTATCGGACGATGAGTCCGATACCACCTGGCACCGGGAACTCTTTCGGGTTCCCTTGGCCTTCTTCTTGGTCTTATCCGCCACCTCATAAGGAGTCTGAGTCCGCATCTCCGTCAGGAGAGCGTCCGCAGGGTCTTCGGGCAGGGGGGCGGACAGTTGATCTGCTCCGATGTCTCCACCCAGTCCTGTCAAAGGCATGGGAGCTCAGACCCCGCACATGGTTAAGCTATGGGAAATAAACACCCTATCAGATGTACAGAACTTACCAGATTCGCAGAACGCTTCGCGCTTAGCCCGCGGTCCTCGGTAAGAGAAGGAGGGACCTCGGCGCCCTTGAACAACACCCTCCAGACGTCTTTGTGCGTCGTGTCGAAGAGCTCGCTTAGAATCTGGTGCCGGGCCGGGTCGAACTCCCATAAGTTGAAATCCCGTTGTTGACACGGGAGGATCCGCGGAAGAGCATGACCTGGACTATGTTGACAAGCTTAAGTTTCTTGCTTGTCATGTTCCGGATACACTTCTGGAGTCCGTCTAGCTCCACCGATGAACCCCAGGACAGGCCCTTCTCCTTCCAGGAAGTGAGCCGCGTGGGGATTCCGGATCGAAACTCGGGGGCCGCCACCCAGTTGGTGTCGCGCGGCTCGGTGATGTAGAACCGCCCCGATTGCCACCCCTTTATGGTCTCCACGAAGGAGCCCTCGAGCCATATAACGTTGGGCATTTTGCCCACCATGGCTCCGCCGCATTCCGCTTGCTGGCCGCCCACCACCTTCGGCTTGATATTGAAGGTCTTCAGCCACAGGCCGAAGTGGGGCCGGATGCAGAGTAAAGCCTCGCACACAACGATGAACGCCGAGATGTTGAGGATGAAATTCAGGGCCAGGTCATGAAAGTCCAGCCCATAATAGAACATGAGGCCGCGGACGAATGGATGGAGGGGAAACCCCAGTCCGCGGACGTAGTGGGGGAGGAAATACACCCTTTCGTGAGGTTCCGGGGTAGGGACGACCTGCCCCGTGGCTGGCAGCCGGTGCATGATATCCGCGGCTAAGTATCCGGCTCCACGTAACTTTTTGATGTGCCCCTCCGTGATGGAGGAGGCCATCCACTTGCCTCCCGCTCCGGACATGTTTGGAGAGAGTTGAGGAGGAGGATGCAGACTTGGGCGCTGGAGCTCGAGTGCGCGAGAATGGATGAGCAAGGAGGAAGAAGGCGTGGGTAGAAAAAGGTGAGATCTTATCCCTTTATAAGGGCGGACTAAACTATGCGCCCCCACTAGCCTGGTAAAACTCACTTATCCCCCAAGCGTTGTAATTGATGGCGCGGTTGGGTTACCCACGTATGTATTGATGAGAATCCCGTAATAAGGGGAACACGATCTCTGCTTTGACAAGACGTGTCAAGAAACCGCCTCGCGTTATGTGCAGGGGCTGGTTAAAGAAAAACGGTTCAAATAATTACCGGGTCATGGCGTGATGTCATGCTGCCAAAACGTGTCAGCAGATTAGATTTGTGGTAATATTATTCTCTCTATGGTGGTATGTGGAACTTATTTTGCAGGGTCGGACACTATCCTTGTATTCAAATTCTTCCGTGGTGTATTCGGAGGCCTTGCAATGTCGAAGACAACACTGCGCCGGACTCGTCGTCATTGAAGCCTGGTTCAGGGGCTACTGAGGGAGTCCTGGATTAGGGGGTCTCCGGACAGCCGGACTATATCCTTTGGCCGGACTGTTGGACTATGAAGATACGAGATTGAAGACTTCGTACCGTGTCCGGATGGGACTCTCCGGACAGCTAGGCAATACGGATATGTATATCTCCTCCTTCGTAACCAACCTTGTGTAACCCTAGCCCCTTCCGGTGTCTATATAAACCGGAGGGTTTTAGTCCGTAGGACAACAAACAATCATACCATAGGCTAGCTTCTAGGGTTTAGCCTCTCCGATCTCGTGGTAGATCAACTCTTGTAATACCCATATTATCAAGAATAATCAAGCAGGACGTAGGGTTTTACCTCCATCAAGAGGGCCCGAACCTGGGTAAAACATCGTGTCCCCTGCCTCCTGTTACCATCCGCCTTAGACACACAGTTCGCGACCCCCTACCCGAGATCCGCCGGTTTTGACACCGACAACGACGTTGCCTACCGTTAACGTCTTTGGTATCCGAGGTATTCGGATTCCTTGATGTGTTGTTGCTGCGAGCCAGCCAGCTGTCCTCACCCGCACAAAAGCGGGTCATGAGTGTTGTGAGGGCTGCCATAGATTTCGGCTTCTCCTGGCCGAGGTGGCGGGCGAGCCACTCGTCGCAGATGTTATGTTTGAATGCCGCTAGGGCTTCTTCATCCGGACAGTCTATGATTTGATTTTTCTTGGTCAGGAACCGTGTCTAGAATTGTCTGGCCGATTCCCCTGGCTACTAGGTTATGTGGCTCAAGTCAACAGCATCCGGTGGCCGCACATAAGTGACTTGGAAGTTGTCAAGAAATGCATCTTCCAAATCCTCCCAACTGCCGACGGAATCTGCCGGCAAGCTATTCAGCCAATGTCGAGCTAGTCCTTTGAGTTTTAGTGGGAGGTACTTGATGGCATGTAGATCGTCACCACGAGCCATGTGGATATGAAGGAGGAAATCCTCAATCCATACAGCGGGATCTGTTGTGTTGTCATATGATTCGATATTTACGGGTTTAAAACCCTCCGGGAATTCATGATTCATAACTTCATCGGTGAAGCATAAGGGGTGTGCGGCGCCTCTGTGTCGGGCTATATCCCGACGTAGTTCGTATGAGTCTTGTCTGCTGTATTCGGCCCGGCCGGATTTACTCTTGGTGTATCCGACGCGACGATCATCGTCCCGTGTGGGCACACGTGTTCGTGTCCCGTATATTTACCTTGCGATTTTTGCCTTGCTGTCCAAGATGTCTCGTAGGTCCTCTGTGTTGCCCCAGGCCTTAGTATCTTTGACTGAGTGGCGACGGGGTGCGGGTTGAACTTTGGGCTGAAACGCCTCTCTGGCTTGGCCGCGTAGTGGCCGGTCAGCCGCATTGTACACTGGTGAATGAGGTTTGAATGCTTCCTCCTCGAGGTGAGGTAGCAACCTGCGTTTTGGGTAACTCTTGGACGGGCGCTCGAGTTCATGCTCCTTGGCCGCAAGGACTTCGGTCCATCTATCTGCTAGCAAGTCTTGATCAGCTTGAAGCTGTTGCTGTTTCTTCTTTAGGCTATTTGTCGTGGCCATAAGCCGGCACTTGAAGCGCTCTTGCTCGACGGGGTCCTCAGGCACGATAAATTTGTCGTCGCCGAGGCTCGCCTCGTTTTCGGAGAGAGGCATGTAATTGTCCTCCTCTGGTTCTCCATTTGCTGCCAGCTCTGGAGGGCTAGCTTGTTCGTCCTCCAGCTCTTTGCCGTGCTGGAGGGGATTGTTGTTGTCTTCGGCGCTATCTGGAGTGTTATTATCTCCTGTGCCGGTATCACTGCTCTTACTGTTGCAGGACTTAGAGCGGCGCCGCTGACATCGGCGCTTGGGTTGCTTCTTGGAGGGGTCATCCTCCGCTTTCTCCTCGCCATTGGCTTCTTTTGGGGGTGTCCACCATATATATATATAATATGATGAGGTGGAGGTCCAGTGCCCCGAGGGTGGTGGATCCTGTTCGTCTCCGGCTTCGTCTTCCATACCGTCGAAGTCTTCGGAGCCGAAGTCGAGCATGTCGGTTAAGTCGTCGACAGTGGCTACTAAGTGGGTGGTGGGTGGGCAGCGAATTTCTTCGTCGTCCGCATCCCATTCTGGCTGGACATAGTTCGGCCAAGGTTCTCCTGACAGGAAGAGAGACCTTAATGAATTTAGCACATCTCCGAAAGGTGAGTGCTGAAAGATATCCGCAGAGGTGAACTCCATGATCGGCGCCCCATCGGACTCGACAGGCACGGATACGAGCGGCTCAGAGTCCATGGCCGAGGATGAATCCAGTGGTTCGGCAACACGACTCTCGTAAGGGGTGAAGTCAGTATCCGGCTCTATCGCCGCTGAGAGTGCGGCCTCCATGGCGGGGTCCATCCCTCCGCTCTCGGATGGAGCGACTTGCTCCAGATTAAAAGCCAGAGTAGATGCGGATGCGATCTCCCGAACACTGTCCGACGGTAGAGTTACGTCTTGCTTGTCGTGACTGTGCGGCGTGTCCGGCATGGGCTCGAATCCGTCGAAGATCAAGTCTCCGCGGATATCAGCCGTGTAGTTCAAGTTTCCAAATCTGATCTGATGCCAGGGGCGTAGCTCTCAATCTGCTCCAAATGGCCAAGCGAATTGGCCCGCATTGCAAAGCCGCCGAATATGAAGATCTGTCCGGGGAGGAAAGCCTCACCCTGGACCGCATCGCTAGCGATGATCGAAGGAGCCATCGAGCCTTATGGTGACGACACAGTGGAACTCTCAATGAAAGCACCAATGTCGGTGTCAAAACCGGCGGATCTCGGGTAGGGGGTCCCGAACTGTGCATCTAAGGCGGATGGTAACAGGAGGCAGGGGACATGATGTTTTACCCAGGTTCGGGCCCTCTTGATGGAGGTAATACCCTACGTCCTGCTTGATTGTTCGTGATGATATGAGTATTACAAGAGTTGATCTACCACAAGATCAGAGAGGCTAAACCCTAGAAGCTAGCCTATGGTATGATTGTATATTGTCCTACGGACTAAAACCCTTCGGTTTATATAGACACCTTAGGGGGCTAGGGTTACACAAGGTCGGTTACAAAGGAGGAGATATACATATCCGTATTGCCTAGCTTGCCTTCCACGCCAAGGAGAGTCCCATCCAGACACGGGACGAAGTCTTCAATCTTGTATCTTCAATGTCCAACAGTCCGGCCAAAGGATATAGTCCGGCTGTCCAGAGACCCCCTAATCCAGGACTCCCTCAAAGATCATGGTTCTAATTTGAAGCACAAGTGTGGTAAAAGGATAGTAGCATTGCCCCTTCTCTCTTTTTCTCTCATCATTTTTTTGTTTTCTCTTTTTTCGGGGCCCTCTCTTTTTTAGCCTCTTTATTATTATTATTATTATTATTATTATTATTATTTATTATTATTATTATTATTATTATTATTATTATTATTATTATTATTATTATTATTATTATTATTTTTTCATCCAGAGTCTCGACCCGACTTGTGGGGGAATCATAGTCTCCATCATCCTTTCCTCACTGGGACAATGTGGGGACCCCGACTCATAAGTCGTGATCACCGAATGCACGTGTACAGTGATCCCAGAGATCAATGCTCACTGAACACACAGAAGCTGAATAACAAGAGTCTTACATCCATACATACCGTCTTACACAAATTATGACCATTATGGTCAAGTCTTACATTGATAAAGCCTTAAGGGCTGAACATCAAATGAAACACAAGCAGCGGAAATCTTCGTCGATGAGTAGAGCCCATGCCATCTGCCTTAACCCTACAGGCATTCTGACTGGGAAACGTCCTAGTTCGCATGTTCGTCTCCAAAGGACTCTTCTTCGAACTCCGGTTCTTCCATGCCTGGCCAATTAAATAACCAGTGGCAAGCCAATGAGTACTTTGAATGTACTCGGAAGCAACCCATGTTTCGGCTCAAGATACAACAATGCATGATATAGGTAAATTTTTGCAGAAAGCTGATTTTGTCGTGTTATGACATGTTCAATAACTGGTAAACCATGCATCGCATGAGTTCAAGTAACCATAGGGGTTGGTTACAGATATCAACATAAAGGGAGTGGGCTCCAACCCAACTCATTCATGTCAAGTCCTTTGACTTGACCCAAGAAGTACTTCCCACACACACTGGTTTGTAAACAAGTGGACATAGCCCAAGAGTGGTTATCCAATTGTCCTTGACCGTGGACACGGCTATTCGAATAGTTTTACACTCTGCAGAGGTTGCACACTTTACCCACAAGATCCGGGGAACTTCCGTGTCATCCACGACCCGCGGTACCTCAAGTACCCGGGGTAAGCACCCGGTCACTATCTTTCCCTAGACAACACTAACATGGAGTCCACTCGACTGGTAGTAACCCCCGTGCCCAACCTTTCACAACTTAAAATTGTGGAGCCTTGCTCCCATATTCATCACATACCACTGGCACGGGGTACCAACGGTGTGTCTGGTGCCCCATAAAAATGTTCTTGGCCACCCTACCTGGCACGACCCCGTCCCGAGAGAGAGCACCAACTCTCCCCCGTCACTAGTAATGCGGGCTCCAAGCTAGTATCGGCCTAGGTAATCAATAATGCCCTTTCCCATATAAGGGTAGAGTGGTTGCGCATGTAAGGTTGGAATAATGGTCGCAACTTAAACCAATCCGTTTTGAAAACAACACACACTTGCCTCGGTACACCACTTCGTCATCAAGTGGCTACCCAACTCATCATCTCCCCCGGGCATAAGTGTCACCCGATGGGGTTTTCGAAAGGTCTTTTGAAAATACTATGTCCCCATCACCATGCATATTCCCATCCCTTTTTGCGTAGCACTACTTTAGCATCCTATCTACTCCCACCGGCATAACCCTCATAAGGAGGTAGGGTCATGCACAATGCAAGTATCAACGAGGAAGTAATAGAGGCAACCCATCAAAGTGGTTACCATCTCATCATGATTCCGATGCAACACTAATAAAGTGCTATATGACATGCATAAAAAGGGTTTCATAGACATGGTCAAAGGGCTGCTTGCCTGGCTCAGCAAAGTCTTCTGGGTCTTCAAAGTCTTCTGGTCCAACTCCTTCGTCGGCAATGCAATCTATCGTCGCAAATAATAACGAGAAAAATAAGGTAATAATAAAACAGAAAAACTAAGGTGCTCAGAAAAATGTCAACTTATTTTTGTTAAATATTAGAATGAAAACTAAGAAGGGGAAAATTACTAGTTTTGGATTTGGAGTGGCAGAAGAGAAGAAATGGATTTTTAGAGGGGTCTAAATATATTCAAATTTGAATTTGAATATGGACAGTACATAAAAGTTGTTTGGACATGAGTGAAAATTATACCATTAAACAGGTGGGATTTTTATAAGATTTTAGGAACTGGAATTGTTGCATTTGGATTAATATTTAATCCTGTGGAATTTTTGGAAAAGTGACAGAAAAAGAAAAGGAAAAAGGGCTCTGTGCCTGCTGGGCCAGAACAGCCGCAGGGCAGCGGCCCAGCCGAGCCGGCATGCGCGCGCGCCAGGTTTGAACCTGACAGGCGGGGCCCAGCTGCCAGTGGGAGAGAGAGGGGCGAGAGAGAGGTGAGGATGACAGGCGGGGCCTGCCTATCATCTCTGACCTCGCGACCAGAGGGCCGGCATGCTCACCGGCGGCGAAGCAGGGCACGGCGAGGTGAGATGATGGCACCGTTGGACTCAGTGCAGAGTCGCCGTTCAGGTGGAGGTGGTTGCGGTCGCCAGGGTGGCCTGGTTCGCTGGCGACGAGGTCTTGCGGCGGAGGAGCTTCGGGTGATGGTCGTTCTGGTCGACTTCGGCTGCAAACGAGGCGGGGGAGAGAGGGGAAATGATCAGTGGGAGGAGGCAGTTTCAGATCGGGGCAGAGGAGGAGCGGGGAAGGCCCGTACCTCGCAAACTCCGGCGAGCCGAAGCGGCGGAGCTCGAGCCCGATCTCGAGCTCGGGTGCTCCTGGAGACGAACTAGGTGCAGGGGGATGATTAGGGGAGTGAGAGAGCTATGGTGAGGAGAGGAGGGCTCGGGGAGGCCCTTAAATAGGCGAATGGCGGGGTGTCGTGGACCCGTGCGCCGGCGAGCTCCTGCTCGTTGCCACAGGGCTCGAGAGGAGCTGGCGCCGTGTCTGGGGTGTTGCTGGGTGTGGACTACACTGAGGGGAGCTAAGGGAGAGAGCGGGGAGGGGTCAGAGACGCCGCACGTGTGAGCCGTGCCATTGGCGCGCTCGGGCGGCCGGCGCGCATGCGAGCTGGGGCGAGAGGAGGGAGAAGGAAGAGGGGGACCAGGGTTTAGCGTGCCGCGGACGCCGAGGTGCATCGTCGGGCGTGCTGGGGAGGCCCGAGGTGGCCAGAGGCGGTTGGAAGGGGGCGGCTACAGTGCGGGAGCGCACTGTAGCATGCTCCAAAGCGTGCAAATGGCTGGCATAGCCATTTTTTATGCAACGTGGGCGCGTCCAAAGGTGTCTGGTAGCTTGTAAGAGTTTTTGTAGTGACTAGACTCAACTTCGGCCAAGGAGTTGGAAAGGGGGCTACCTACAGGCAGTCGGCTTTGATACCAACTTGTGACGCCCTCGATTCAATCGTACACTAATCATACACGCAAATGTGTACGATCAAGATCAAGGACTCACGAAAAGATATCACAACACAATTCTAGACACAAATTGAAATAATACAAGCTTTATATTACAAGCCAGGGGCCTCGAGGGCTCAAATACATAAGCTTGAATACACAAGAGTCAGCGGAAGCAAAAATAACTGAGTACAGACATGAGTTAGACAAGTTTGCCTTAAGAAGGCTAGCACAAAAGCAACAACGTTCGAAAAGGCAAGGCCTCCTGCCTGGGAGCCTCCTAACTACTCCTAGTCGTCTGCGGTCTTCACATGGTAGTAGGCATCCTCCGGGTAGTAGTAGTCATCAGTGGCGTCGTCTGGCTCCTGCGATCCGCCATCTGGTCGCAACAATCGGGTATGGGGGAAAATAAGTAACAAAGCAACCGCGAGTACTCATCCAAAGTACTCGCAAGACTTACATCAGATCTAAACTAAGTATGCATCTGTATCAAAGGAATGGGTTGTGTCTGTGGACTAAACTGCAGAATGCCAGAAGGGAAGGGGAAAGCCTAGCCTATCGAAGACTAGCATCTTCTGGAAACCACCATCTTGCAGCAACAGGAGGGAGTAGAGTAGCATAAAGTAAAGTAACAATAGTGTTATCAACCTCGGCCAGAGATCCTTTCTCGACTCCCTGCGAGAAAGCAATCCCAGAGCCATACTAGCCATTTGTCATCACAATCCAATTCTCATCACCATCCAATTCTCATCACAAGTATCCAGTTCTAGTTGTATCGATCGGGATACAACTCCAAGTGTCCGTTACCGTAAGACAGGCTATCGATAGATGTTTTCTTCCCTGCAGGGGTGCACCAACTTACCCACCACGCTCGATTAACTCCGGCCGGACACACTTTCCTGGGTCATGCCCGGCCTCGGCAAAACAATACGCCGCAACCCGACCTAGGCTTAATAGAGAGGCCAGCACGCCGGACTAAACCTATGCCCCCAAGGGTCATGGGCCATCTCCCCGGGAACTCCTGCACGTTGCGTACGTGGCTGGTGAGCAGACCTAGCTACCTCTTTCAATAAGGTAGGTGCTTTCCAGTCCAACCCGGCACGCGCTGCTCAGTCGTTGACGTCTGTTAAGCTTCGGCTGATGTATACGACACAGAACGCCCATACTATGCCCACGTGATGGTTAGTGCTATCAGGCCAGAGGACCCTCGGATCAAATATCCAAATTGTAGTGGATTAGGAACGTGCAATAATGAGCAGAGACTCACGATCGATGTGACCCCGTCGCCCCGTCTCGAGTACTTGCGGCAAGGGCTAAGAATGCCCGGCCACGCCTCGTAAGTATCTCGCGGGCACCTTCCAGGTCAACCCGACTCCACATCACTCGCTATTAAGCTCGCGCGGGTACCCCTCAGGGTCGACCTGTCTTTAGTAACATTCAGTGTAAAGTCATAGTAATCATAGTAACTGTGTGTCTATCACCAAAGGGAAAACCCGAGGAATCACCCTCGGTGAATTCCACTCGATGTTGTCATCAAGGTGAACGTAAGAGGATCCACCCTCGAGGTTCACACTTGAGGGGTTACACGACAGAGCCGTACCGGAGGTGGTTAAGGAGGAAATCACCCTCGATGGCCACGACCGGATAGCTACACTACAGAGATCTCATCCGGAGTGATGTAAGAGGTTCCACCCTCGGCACTCGATGGTAGCTCTGCAGAGTCGTACGACTAGGGGAGGTGATGTGAAGTGTCGGGGCCTGGACGTCGATCGTGTTGATCGAGTCATCAAACATAAAGCGAGGCAACTGGGACAAGGTGGGGGTCACTGATGGATCACTAACCATCCTATACTAAGCAGTTTAGGATAAGCAGGTAAGGTATGAAAGCAGGTAACAACAACAGGCTATGCATCAGAGTAGGATCATTCAGAAAGCAGTAGCAGTTCTAATGCAAGCATGAGAGGGAAAGAAATGGGTGACATCAGAATGCTCAAGGAGGGTTTGCTTGCCTGGTTGCTCAGACAAGGAGGGGTCGTCGGTGACGTAGTCGATCACAGCGGCATCATCGGTCTCGGGGTCTACCGGAGAGAAGAGGGGGAAGAAACAGTAAATATAAAGCAAACATAGCACCACAAAGCATAACATGGCAATAAGATGTGCTGGGTGTGACCTAACGCGGTAGGAGGTGATACCAGCGAAGGGGAAAACATCCGGGAAAGTATTCCCGGTGTTCCGCGTTTTCGGACAGATGAACCGGAGAGGAAAAGTTGCGTGTTCACTATACTAGGGATGCGTGGCGGACGAACGGGCTGCGTATCCGGGTTCGTCTCGTCGTTCTGAGCAACTTTCATGTACAAAATTTTTTCATCCGAACTACGGTTTATTTTATAATGATTTTTCAAAGTTTAATTGAATTCTTGGGAATATTATATTTAGCTTAAACCGAATTGACTAAGTTAATTTTGACTAGTCAAAGGGCAGGTGTGACCCACATGTCATAGACTATTTACCTAAACAATTAAACAAATCTAACTTATTTAAAAGGGCCTACATGTCATCTACTACTAGACTAACTTAACACTAATTAAACCTAGTAGTACTAATCTAAGCCAGGGCCGGCCACTAATGGGCATAGCCCAACCGGCCACACGCATGATGCACACATACACACACAGGAGCACACGGCCATGGCACTGCACGCACACACACTATGCAGAACACACACTCACCCACACATAGTTCTGTTTTCTGCTAACAAAAGATAGCATTTTGTGATTTTCATCGAATTTAATCTATGCACTAAATGGATTTGGTCCAATGAAAACATTTAAGCATTGTCAAGTGTACTACCTCCCCATAAATTTTTTAGTCCTGTTAGTAGTTGTTTAGCCTGAGTTTAGGGGCTGTCCAAAGGGTTAGTCAGTGTAAAATTTGAAAAGCTAGCTGGCACTAGCTACAGTACTAGCAATAGGCCATCAGTACAACGGAAACAGAGTAGCGTTGACGCGCGCTTGCACGCGTAGGCGACTGCGGGCAGGCGCGGGCCGGGTGCGGGCACGCGCATGTGGGCGACTGCGGGCAGGCGCGGGCCGGGTGCGGGCACGCGCGTGTGGGCGTGCACGGGGACGCGGCCAGGCGAGCAGCCGCCAGCGACGACAGCAAGCAGTATGCGTAGCAGCCTTAGCAGAAGCAGCGAAGCAGAGCAGCAGGCGAGCGCAGCAACAAGCGGCAGTAGGAACAGAGCAGAGCAGCGGCGGACGCGGGCAGGCAGCTGCGGCAGCAGGCAAGCGCGCGTCGAGGCACGGCCGGGCGCAGCAAGCCACCGGGGCGCGGGCGGCAGCAGGTGAGCCGGCGAGGCATGGCGCGCGGGGCCTGGCCGGCGGGGGTGGCGCAGGTAGGGGGCCAAGGCGGAGCCGCGAGCGCGAGTACGCCGACAGGCGACAGCGCGGCGTAGGCGGGCATGGCGGGTAGCCGCAGCGGAGGGGGCGCGGTGGCCGGAGGCGTGTGGCATGGGCGGCGCTAGCGGCAACACAACAACAGCAGTAGTACACATGCAACAACAGCGGTAGTAGCAGTACGCACACACGCGTACGCGGGGTTCGAACACGACGGGGTCGGCAGGCTACGGCGACGGGATGGGAAGAAGAGGAGGAAAACGGAGGAGGAGCTCACCAAGAGCCGTAGGGAGGTGGCAGCAGGCTCGAGGGGGGGTCGGGGTGGCCAGAGACGACGACGAGGGCGTCGGCGTTCGAGGAGGGAGACGGCTCGGGGAAGCTTGAAGGGGTCGAGGCGGAGCAAGTTGACGGCGGCGAGCTTCGGGCGTCGATGTGGAAGACGAGTTCGATCCACTCGGTGTAGGGGATCCGATGCCGAATCCGTCCACGCAGTCGACGTAGTCGACGACGACGGAGCGCTTGGACAGATTCCCAGGCGTCGGGGAGCTGGGTCGGCGCGAGGACGACGGGGTTCACAGCGACGATGACTCGGCTTCTTGCGGGAGAGAAGAAACAGCGCGGGAGGGGGAATGAGGGGCTAGGGTTTCAGTAGGAGGGAGGGGAGGTCTTGTGGCCGCCGGGGAGGACTGGATGGCCGACGCGTGGCAATCGAAGCCATGGACGCGGCGCGTGCGTCCACGGCGCCTATGATGAACAGAGAAAGAAGGAGACAGGGGTAGTTGGGCTGGGCTGTTGCGCTGTGCGACAAGCCCATGTGCACATTAGCTATTTAGCTCTTTCTCTTTAATCTATTCTGTCAAACAATTGTCTCAGTTTTGCATTTAGTTAAAATAGCAAATGATTTTTGTTGAACAAGAAACTTGGCACATAACTGAAGCACATTATTTCTAGGAGTCACAAACAGTTTGAGGTCAAAAGGAGTTGTTTAACCATTTTTTAAATTTGAAAAGGCCAATTTTAAATGTTGGCAGACCACTAAATAAATTCCCAGGGGCACTTGGGAATCCAAAAGAGGTTGGTTCCAACATGACAAATAACCAGAGATTATTTGCCACACTTTGAAGATTTTAGTTTTCATGTTTGAAAATTTGAGTTTTGGACTTTAATTTGAATTTGAAATTTGAACCGGATTTGAATCAAAGTGATATTAGCAACAGTAACAATGATGACAAGGCATCATTAGAAGGGGATTACTATAGCTGATCTATTGGGGTGTTATAGTTTTTCATGGCTACAGAGGCTTGCGGCGGCGGAACTCCCGATCTAGGTTTTGTTCTCGGGTTTTTGGGATTTATAAGAGGTGTTGGCATCGGGAACAAGTCAGGGGGCCCATGAGGCGACAACAAGGATGGGGGCGTGCCCAAGGGGGGGCGCCCTCCACCCTTGTGGTGGCCTTGGGACTCATCTCTGATAACTTTTCATTCCAGTATTTTTTATATTTTCCATAAACATTCTCCGTAAATTTTCAGGTCAATTCGATTCCGTTTGATATTCATTTTCTACGAAACTCAAAAACAAGGGGAAAACAGAAACTAGCATTGGGCTCTTGGTTAATATGTTAGTCCCCAAAATCATATAAAATAGCATATAAATGCATATAAAACATCTAAGATGGATAATATAATAGCATGGAACAATCAAAAATTATAGATACGTTGGAGACTTATCAAGCATCCCCAAGCTTAATTCTTACTCGTCCTTGAGTAGGTAAATGATAAAAACAGAATTTTTGATGTGGAATGCTACCTAACATATTCATCCATGTATTTGTTTTCTTTATTGTGGCATGAATGTTCAGATCCATAAGATTCAAAACAAAAGTTTAATATTGACATAAAAACAATAATACTTCAAGCATACTAACAAAGCAATTATGTCTTCTCAAAATAACATGGCCAAAGAAAGCTTATCCCTACAAAATCATATAGTCTGGCTATGCTCCATCTTCATCACACAAAATATTCATATCATGCACAACCCCGATGACAAGCCAAGCAATTGTTTCATACTTTTGTTGTTCTTAAACCTTTTCAACTTTCACACAATACATGAGCGTGAGCCATGGACATAGAACTATAGGTGGAATAGAATATGGTGGTTGTGGAGAAGACAAAAAGGAGATAGCCTCACATCCACTAGGCGTATCAACGGGCTATGGAGATGCCCATCAATAGATATCAATGTGAGTGAGTAGAGATTGTCATGCAACAGATGCACCAGAGCTATAAGTTTATGAAAGCTCAAAAAGAAACTAAGTGGGTGTGCATCCAACTTGCTTGCTCATGAAGACCTAGGGCAATTTGAGGAAGCCCATCATTGCAATATACAAGGCAAGTTCTATAATGAAAATTTTCCACTAGTATATGAAAGTGACAGTATAGGAGACTCTCTCTCATGAAGATCATGGTGCTACTTTGAAGCATAAGTGTGGTAAAAGGATAGTAGCATTGCCCCTTCTCTCTTTTCTCTCATTTTTTTATTTGGGCCTTCTCTCATTTTTTGACCTCTTTCTTTTCCTTGAAGTCTTATCCTGACTTGTGGGGGAATCATAGTCTCCATCATCCTTTCCTCACATGGGACAATGCTCTAATAATGAAGATCATCACACTTTTATTTACTTACAACTCAATAATTACAACCCAATACTTAGAACAAAATATGACTGTATATGAATGGTTCCGGCGGTGTACCGGGATGTGCAATGAATCAAGAGTGACATTTATGAAATAATTATGAATGATGGCTTTGCCACAAATACGATGTCAACTACATGATCATACAAAGCAATATGACAATGATGGAATGTGTCATAATAAATGGAACGGTGGAAGTTGCATGGCAATATATCTCGGAATGGATATGGAAATGCCATAATAGGTAGGTATGGTGGCTAATTTGAGGAAGATATGTGGTGGGTGTATGGTACCGGCGAAAGTTGCGTAGTACTAGAGAGGCTAGAATTGGTGGAAGGATGAGAGTGCGTATAATCTATGGACTCAACATTATTCATAAAGAACTCACATACTTATTGCAAAAATCTATTAGTCATTGAAACAAAGTAGTATGCGCATGCTCCTAGGGGGATAGATTGGTAGGAAAATACCATCGCTCGTCCCTGACCGCCACTCATAAGGAAGACAATCAATAAATAAATCATGCTTCGACTTCACCACATAACGGTTCACCATGCGTGCATGCTACGAGAATCACAAACTTTAACACAAGTATTTCTACAATCCACAATTAATCACTAGCATGACTCTAATATCACCATCTCTATATCTTAAAACAATCATAAGGAATCAAACTTCTCATAGTATTCAATGCACTTTATATGAAAGTTTTTATTATATCCCTCTTGGATGCCTATCATATTAGGACTAAATTCATAACCAAAGCAAATTATCATGTTGTTTAAAGACTCTCAAAATAATATAAGTGAAGCATGAGAGTTCACCAATTTCTTCAAAATAAAACTACCGCCGTGCTCTAAAAAGATATAATTGAAGCAGTAGAGCAAATAACAACCTACTCCAGAAGATATAAGTGAAGATCAATGAGTAGTTGAATAATTATGTAACTATGTGAAGACTCCTTCTCATAAATAGATTTTCATATCTTAAGTACTTTATTCAAACAGCAAGCAAAATAAAATAAAATAAAATGACGCTCCAAGCAAAACACATATCATGTGGTGAATAAAAATATAGCTCCAAGTAAGGTTACTGATGAACAAAGACGAAAGAGGGATGCCATCCGGGGCATCCCCAAGCTTGGATGCTTGGTTGTCCTTGAATATTACCTTGGGGTGCCTTGGGCGTCCCCAAGCTTAGGCGCTTGCCACTCCTTATTCCGTAGTCCATTGAAACTTCACCCAAAACTTGAAAACTTCGCAACTCAAAACTCAACGGAAAATCTCATAAGCTCCGTTAGTATAAGAAAATAAATCACCATTTTTGGTACTGTTGTGAACTCATTCTTTATTTATATTGGTGTAATATCTACAGTATTACAACTTCTCCATGGTTCATACTGATACGTCTCCAACGTATCTATAATTTTTGATTGTTCCATGCTATTATATTATCTGTTTTGGATGTATTATATGCATTAATATGCTATTTTATATGATTTTTGGAACTGACCTATTAACCTAGAGCCTAGTGCCAGTTTCTATTTTTTCCTTGTTTTAGAGTTTCACGGAAAAGGAATACCAAACGCAGTCCAAACGGAATAAAACTTTCGCGATGATTTTTCTTGTACCAGAAGACATCCAGGAGACTTGGAGTGCAAGTCAAAAGAGCCACGAGGCGGCCACAAGGGTGGAGGGCGCGCCCCCGACCTTGTGGGCCCCTTGGTGACCCCCTGACCTGTATCTTCCTCCTATATATTCTCATATACCCCGAAAACTTCCAGGGAGCCACGAAACCACTTTTCCACCGCCGCAACCTTCTGTACCTGTGAGATCCCATCTAGGGGCCTTTTTCGGCATCCTGCCGGAGGGGGATTCGATCACGAAGGGCTTCTACATCAACTCCATTGCCCTTCCGATGAAGCGTGAGTAGTTTACCACAGACCTACAGGTCCATAGATAGTAGCTAGATGGATTCTTCTCTCTCTTTGATTCTCAATACCATGTTCTCCTCGATGTTCTTGGAGATCTATTCGATGTAATACTCTTTTGTGATGTGTTTGCCTAGATCCGATGAATTGTGGATTTATGAACAGCTTATCTATGCATATTATTTGAATCTCCTCTGAATTATTACATGCATGATTTGATATCTTTGCAAGTCTCTTCGAACTATTGGTTTGGTTTGGCCAACTAGATTGGTTTTTCTTGCAATGGGAGAAGTGCTTAGCTTTGGGTTCAATCTTGCGGTGTCCTTTCCCAGTGATAGTAGGGGTAGCAAGGCACGTATTGTATTGTTGCCATCGAGAATAAAAAGATGGGGTTTTCATCATATTGCTTGAGTTAATTCCTCTACATCATGTCATCTTGCTTAATGCATTACTCCGTTCTTTATGAACTTAATACTCTAGATGCATGCTAGATAGCGGTCGATGTGTGGAGTAATAGTAGTAGATGCAGAATCGTTTCGATCTACTTGACACGGAAATGATGCCTATATTCATGATCATTGCCTTAGATATCGTCATAACTTTGCACTTTTCTATCAATTGCTCGACAGTAATTTGTTCACCAGCCATAATAATTTCTATCTTGAGAGAAGCCTCTAGTGAAACCTATGGCCCCCGGGTCTATTTTCTATCATATAAGTTTCCGATCTATAATTTTAGTTTCTGATTTACTTCCTTTGTAATCTTTTACTTTTCGTTCCATAAGCCAAAAATACCAAAAGATATTACTTTACCGTTTATCCATCTCTATCAGATCTCACTTTGCAAATAACTATGAAGGGATTGACAACCCCTTTATTGCGTTGGGTGCAAGTTGGTGTTTGTTTGTGCAAGTATTCGGTGGCTTGTCGCGTTGTCTCCTACTGGATTGATACCTTGGTTCTCAAAACTGAGGGAAATACTTACTCTAATTTGCTACATCACCCTTTCCTCTTCAAGGGAAAAACCAACGCAAGCTTGAGAGGTAGCACATACCCTCCGATACTACTCATAGATTCATCAAAATAAGAAAACAACACATAGAAAACAGAATTTGTCAAAAATAGAACAATATGTAGTAATCTGTAACTCTTGAATACTTCTGTAACTCCAAAAATTTGGAAAATTTAGGAAAACCTGAGAAAATCTTTAGTTAATCTTCTTCAAAAAGAATCATTATTTTATCACTCTTCTGTTAAAAATGGGAATTGTTTTCCTGAGTGCAAAAGTTTCTGTTTTTTAGCAAGATCAAATCAACTCTCACCGTAAGCCATCCCAAAGGTCTTACTTGGCACTTTTTTTGAGGGTCAAGGAACAGTAGGGTAAAGGCCGCCTACTGACTTTTTAAATTAGATCAAGTACTTGGAACTTTATTGAAACAAAATCTATAAAACATGATTACTATAGTAGCATAATCATGTGAACACACAAAAACAGTAGGGGTAAATATTGGGTTGTCTCCCAACAAGTGCTTTTCTTGCAGACTAAGGCATAGCCTAGTGGTGGGAGGGGGCTGATGCCTTCCCACCCACCCAGGTTCAAGGCATGGTACTTGCAATTTGGGTTTGTTGCACCAATTATACTGTAGGGGGTTCCCTTACAGTCTTTCTGTAAAAAAACAAGTGCTTTTCTTTAATACCTTTCTAGCTAGGCATGATGATTTCAATGATGCCCGCATAAAAGTAAAGAATTGAAACGCAGTGGGAGCATCAGGAAGAATATGACTAGCATATTTAAGTCTAACCCACTTCATATGCATAGGAATTTTGTGAGCAGACAATTTATGGGAACAAGAATCAACTAGCATAGGAAGGCAAAACAAGCATAACTTCAAGATTTTCAACACATAGAGAGGAAACTTGATATTATTGCAACTCCTACAAGCACATATTCCCCCCTCATAATAATTTTCAGTAGCATCATGAATGAATTCAACAATATAACCATCACATAAAGCATTCTTTTCATGATCCATAAGCATAGAAATTTTACTACTCTCGACATAAGCAAAACTCTTCTCATTCGGAATAGTGGGAGTATCATAAGAAACTCAAATACTACAAATTGTTTCCACATTAAAAGAATAATGTTCAGAAAAAGGATAATCATAATTACGACAAGCTTCATAAATATAATCATCACTACTTTTTATAACATCAGTGTCATCACAATGATCATCATAAGTAGCAACTTTGTTCTCATCATAATCAATTGAAACATCTTCCAAGATAGTGGAATCATCACTAAATAAGGTCATGACTAATGGCAGGTGGAACTACGTCGGTATTTCCCCGGAGAGGGAGGGATGATGTAGCACAACGACGGTAGAGTATTTCGCTCAGTTATGAAACCAAGGTATCGAACCTGTAGGAGAACCAAGCAACACAACGTAAACAGCCCCTGCACACAAATAACAACACCTCGCAACCCGACGTGTTAAAGGGGTTGTCAATCCCTTCCGGGTAACGGCGCCAGAAATTGCGTGTTGACGGGATAAAGTTGTAATAGATTGAAATAATAGATCACAAATAAAATAAAGTGCAGCAAAGTATTTTTGGATTTTTGGTTTAATAGATTTGAAAATAAAAGTAAGGAAAAGTAGAGCGCAGAGGCAAATATATGAGAAATAAGACCCGGGGGGCGTAGGTTTCACTAGTGGCTTCTCTCAACAAAAATAGCAAATGGTGGGTGAATAAATTACTGTTGGGCAATTGATAGAACTTCAAATAATTAGGACGATATCCAGGCAATGATCATTACATAGGCATCACATCCAAGATTAGTAGACCAACTCCTGCCTGCATCTACTACTATTACTCCACACATCGACCGCTATCCAGCATGCATCTAGTGTATTAAGTGCATGAAAAAAACGAAGTAATGCAATAAGAACAATGACATGATGTAGACAAGATCAGTTTATCTATATGGTGGTAGATATAGATCCCGTCTTTTTATACTTAGTAGCAACGATACATACGTGTCGGTTCCCTTTCTGTCACTGGGATCAAGCACCGTAAGATCGAACCCACTACCGGGCACCTCTTCCCATTGCAAGATAAATAGATCGAGTTGGCTAGACAAAACCCAAATATTGGAGAAGAAATACGAGGCTATAAGAGATCACGCATAAAAGAGATCAAAGAAACTCAAATACTTTCATGGATATAAAACATAGATCTGATCATAAACTCGAAGTTCATTGATCCCAACAAACACACTGCAAAAGAGTTACATCATATGGATCTCCAAGAGACCATTGTATTGAGAATCAAGAGAGAGAGAGAGAGAGATTAAGCCATCTAGCTACTAACTAAGGACCCGAAGGTCTACAAACAACTACTCACGCATCATCGGAGAGGCACCAATGGAGGTGGTGAAGCCCTCCGTGATGGTGTTTAGATTGGATCTGATGTTTCTGGACTCTGCGGTGGCTGGATGAATATTTCGTCGACTCCCCTAGGGTTTTGGGAATATTTGGGTATTTATAGAGCAAAGAGGCGGTCCGGGGGGCACCCGAGGTGGGCACAACCCCTCGGGGCGCGCCAGGGCCTCCTGGCGCGCCCTGGTGGGTTGTGCCCCCTCGGGGCCCTGGCGTGCCCCGATGGGTAGTGCCCACCTCGGGGCACCCCAAGTGCAACCAGGGCCCATCTGCTTCCTTTTGGCCCATAAAAAATCATCGTAAAGTTTCGTGCCACTTGGACTCCGTTTGATATTGATTTCCTGTGATGTAAAAAACATGGAAAAACAGGAACTGGCACTGGGCACTATGTCAATAGGTTAGTACCAAAAAATGATATAAAATGATTATAAAACATCCAAGATTGATAATACAACAACATGGAACAATAAAAAATTATAGATACGTTGGAGACGTATCAGCATCCCCAAGCTTAACTCCTACTCGTCCTCGAGTAGGTAGGTGATAAAAACAGAATTTTTGATGTGGAGTGTTGTTCATGAAGTCATATCATATTCTTTATAGCATGGACATTTGGACTTTTATATTGTTCAAAGCAATAGTCTAGTTTTGACATAATAATTTAGATACTCAAGCATATCAACAAGCGACCATGTCTTTCAAAATATCAATGCTAAAATAAGTTATCCCTAGCCCATCATGCTCAAACATTCATCCATTCATGAAACACACTCGAATATTAACTACACCCAATACTTGAGCGCGATCATATTGCCCCCTAGTTGGTGCTTTTATGAGAGAAGATGGAGACTCAAATTTCAAAATAAAAATGGCATAAAGTAAAAGAAAGTCCCTTCACAGAGGGAAGTAGGGATTTGTAGAGGTGCCAGAGCTCAAAGCGAAAAACTTAGAGATAAAAACATTTTGGGAGGTGTATCCATCCCACCAGCGAAAACGACTTAGAGTTCCCAATACTTTTCATGCATAGATATATCATAGGCGGTTCCCAAATAGAAAATAAAGTTTATTCCTTTTTCCACTGTAACTTTCAATTTCCATGGCTAACCGTATCCACGGGTGCCCTCCATACCAACACTTTCCAAGAAATTTATTATTTGACAACATAAAGTAAATTCATTTTTGTTTTTGCATTTCGGGAATGGGCATCCCTAATACCTTTGCCTTACTCTCGTGCAATGACAAGTGAATAAACAATCATCTTGAAAATAACACATCTAGCATGGAAAATATTAGCCACCCCTCACCGCTCCGCGAGCGAAACAAACACACAAAATAGAAGTTTATTTTGAAAATTAGAGATGGCACATGCAAATTTTCTTAGAACGGCAAAAGAATACCGTATATAGGTAGATATAGTGGACTCATGTGGCAAAACTGGTTTAAAGGATTTTGGGTGCACAAGTAGAGGTCATACTTAGTGCAAAATGAAGGCTAGCAAAATATTGGGAAGCGACCAACCAAGAAACGAATAATCTCATAAGCAAGCATTAAGCATAATTAACACCGAATAATGCACCACAAGTAGGATATAATTTTCATTGCATGACTATTGACTTTCGTACTTGCATAGGGAATCACAAACCTTAACACCCATTGTAACATCCCAAATTTTCAATTTGAAATGTTATACACTAGATCATCATTGCATATCATATTTATTGCATTTTTGTTGATCCTAGAAATTTTTCGCAACTCAAGGACCCTCGGAGAGAGTTGGGGATTTCGTTATTTTCATATTTGAGTTGTCTCAAATTTTGAAAATAGAATCATTTGATTTTATTTATTTTATCTTCAATAATTTCTATTACAAAAATATTAGAGAGGGAACAAAATGACTTTACCAAAATAAAGAAATATTGAGGATTTAAAAAAAAATCAAATAAGATTTTATTTGGTTTTATTTGCTATTTTATTTGAATTTAGGAAAATGCACGTTTTTCAAAATTGCATTTAGGCCCCAAATAAATGTTCATCCTGTGCGGCTTGATTTTAGAAGTCGGAGAAAATTTATTTGGGGATTTTTGGAGTCTGTTTAGTATTTCTTTTATTTGTTTTTCTGTGTGGAATTATTTAAAAAAACGCGAACCAACTTCGGGCCATACCCAAGCGGGACTTCGCCCGGGGGCAGCCTTAAATAGCGCCGCCCCGAGCCGCCCCAGCCCATCAGCGCCGCCGCCAGCCCACCCGCGCCCGAAACCCTAACCCTAGCCGCGCGCCGCCGCCGCCCGCCGGACCCGCCGCCCGAGGTCAACCTCGTTTTCGCCGCCCATTTTTTTTAAAAAACCGCGGTTTATTTTTTAGTTATGTTTTTTTATAGACCAGTTTTTTTCCCAGTTTATTTATTTAGCGAGCGTTCGCTCGTTCGTTCGTTTTAACGAACGTTCATCGTTTTTCTTTTCTTTGATTAAATCCGTGATTTTTCTGATCGCAATTTCTGATCTGATTTTCGTTTTAGTATAACTTTTCGCTCGTTTATCAGAATCAGGCGATTCAAGTGCCTGGAGTTTCATCTCGAAACCCTCTTTCCGCTTAACCAACTTAAACAAGTTTTTGCTTCTGTAAAATTTGACTTAGATCCAAATTAGTAGAAGGAAGTTTGTTTCTTTCGCTGTTTGACTTTCGTTGCTTCGTTTGATTTGATTCTTTTTGCAAACCGGAGTTCTTAAGTTGAACTTTCTGGTTAGATCTCTTATTTGAGTTTTACCTGTGCATTAGATGAATACTTATTATGTGTTTGTTTGTTTGTCTGCGATAAAATACCCGGAGTGCGCCGCCTGTTACTTCGAATCTCTAGGTTTCGCGGATCATCAGCAAGGCAAGTAACACTTTGATCATACCTCTTTACTACCCAGTTTTATTGCATCAGATCAATCCTCAAACATTGCATGATTAGGATCTAATTAAAATGTGGGATGGGAAGTAGTTGAGGTAGAACCTATTACCTGTTGTATTATCAAACCTTTGGGAGTTACTTCTACGTTTGCCTATTATGCCATGCTATGCTAGTAGAAGTGGATTGGGTGAGTGATATCCATGACAGATGTGAGTTTGTTAATTAATGGTTTATCTAAGGTGGCAACTTAAATACACATCTGGGTGGATTGAGGTACCTGGGTATTCCAGGATTGTCTGTTGTTTTTCTTTATGGACCGCCACCCAGGCCCAAAGGGATCATGAGATTTTTCATACTAGAAACTTCCATGTGCAGTCACAAGCTATTATGGGCTCTAGCATAGTTGATTAAGTCGTGCGAACTCTTACAGGGTAGACTAGCAGATGTAGGGGAAAGTAGGTGCAACGGTCTATCCATCGTAAGGTGCTAGCGCTTCTGAAAGACTATGTCTCGGTCATCCGTTTCTCAAACACCATGTAGTGCGAGAAATCCAACGGAGGCGATCGAGTCTTATGGAGAAAAGCGCGCAAACCTCTGCAGAGTGTATAAACTAATCATGGTTAGCCGTGTCCCCGGTTATGGACATTTTGAGTATCTAGTACTTGGATTATCATGTGAATCTCAACATGTTACTATAAAATTAAGTTTGACGGGTTTGTTTAATGATGTTTAATTGGGATTGAGGATGCTGTCAACCATTCTCAATGTTTAACAACCACCATGATAGTAAAATAAATTTATTCCTTTGCAGTAGGGAAAAATTGGCTTTTCGCAAAACTGTAACCATAGAGCTTTCCACCAGCCAAATATGCATATAGTATAGCTGTTTCATTTCATTACTCTCTATGTGTTACATTGCCAGCATATTCCATGTGCTGACCCGTTTTCGGGCTGCAACGTTTCATGTTGCAGACTTTTCAGACGACGAGTAAGGTACCTTTTAGGTCATGGTTCTATACTCAGTGATGCCGTTGGAGTTGATGGACTCACTTATCTTCCAAGCCTTCTGCTGTTATCGTTATTAGATGGCCTTAAGCCATATTTATTGTAATAAGTTCTCCTTTGAGACACTCGGTGTAATAAGTGTGTGATTGCTACTCTGTTATAAATCCTTCAAGTACTGTGTGGTGTCAGCATTACTGATCCAGAGATGACACCTGAGCACAGAGATCAGACTGTTTGAGGTCTGGTCGCTACAAAGATGGTATCAGAGCACACGCTGACTGTAGGACACGACCACTAAGCTAAAGACCTAGATCACTACTCACTCTTTTCTCTTCTGACCTCTCATCTTTTCTACTCTTTAGGATGGCGGATGCAAGGAACAAGTTCACGCAACCGGATGAAGATACACCCTTTCGACGTCACTTGAAGGAAGTCACTAGATACCTGAACATAGGAGTACCAAGTTTCATCGGAACCTACAACGCCGCTTTACCTGAAGAAGAGCGCTGGATGATTCAAGTTCAAGTTTCAGGAAGGACGTTCATGCCAGTCACTAAGCCTATAGAGTTTTCTTTTGATGCACCAACTTGGAGTCTAGGAAAGAGTATGGCAGCTCACATCGCCATGGGACGCATTGGAGAAGTCTACCGCAATGATCTCAAGGATACTATCTACCATATTTGTGGGCGCCGAGATATGCACTGGGAGATGATCAGCACCAGAAAGGATAGATCAATTGCAACTTTTATCCAGGAGTTAAACCAGCACATTCGACGTCAGGAGAACCAGATGTGCGCCGACATGATAGACCTGAAAAAGGCAAGGACAAGAATCAAGGAACTGGAGGAAGAACTCAAGGCTACACGTGAAGATTATGAAGAAGAAATTAAAGTATTAGTGGATAAGAATGCCAACCTAACAATGAAGATCGAGATATTTATGGGAGGCCCTACACCAGTAGATGAAGACGAAGAACCCAAGGAGATTCGCCCGGAAGACTACATCATCATCGACGACACCGACTCGGATCCAGATGATAGCGATGATGACTATGTTGATGAAACCGGAGCAGATATCATGGAGTCTGCAACCGAAGAATATTTCTAGTAGACCACCTCATCAGTAGTAGTAGTCCACCATGTAAATACAGTAGTCTGAGCACTTTTGCGATAGTTAGATCGATTGTATGCCCTTGTTTGATTGAATGAAGTGAATTGTTTGCTTTTTCCTCATGTGCATATGGGTAGTGTTTTCTCTTTAGACCCCCTCTATTCTTAAATCTCATCTTTTCTAAACCCTCAGATGCCTCCGAGACGTGACCCCAGATTTACCTTTCCACCGAAGCTCACTCAGTTGATCCAGCAGCAGAACACATTGATGCAGTTGCTAGTCCAGAATCAGAATCAGGGGAACAACAACAACAACCCACCATCACCACCACCACCTGTTGATCACTTAGCCCGTTTTCTTAGGCTGAATCCGCCGGTGTTTTCTAGTAGCACCGAGCCGATAGTAGCAGATGATTGGCTCCGCAAGACAGCTAGAGAGTTGACCACAGCAGGATGCACATATGCGGAGAAGGTGAAGTTTGCCGCACACCAGCTTGAAGGACCCGCAGCATCATGGTGGGAGAATTTCACAGCCACTTTCCCTTTTGACACTGTCACATGGGACCAGTTTCAGCAGGCTTTTCGAACTGCCCATGTTTCAGCAGGAGCTATGGCCATGAAGAAGCGAGAGTTTCGCAACTTGCGCCAAGGAGGACGGACAGTTGGCCAGTATGTGGATGACTTTAGTAACCTAGCACGTTATGCCCCAGATGACGTTGCTACGGATGCAGCTAAGCAGGAGAAGTTTCTGGAAGGACTGAATGATGAGTTGAGCATGCAGTTGATGGTAGCAACCTTCAACAACTACCAGGAGTTGGTAGATCGTGCTCTTATGATTGAAGGGAAGCAGCAGCAAATTGAAAATCCCAAGAGGAAGTATGCACAAGGAAATTACAATTTGGGAGCTCAGCAGAAGCCACGATTTACCGCTAGACCAGGAGGACATTTTCAGCATACCCATGGAGGAGGTAGCTCGCACAATCACAATGGCCCAAGAATGGTAATGGGAATGGAGGAAGCAACGGCCAGAACCGCACCAACCCATCAACCCCAGCCAAGAAAGACCTGAGCCAAGTCACTTGCTTTAAGTGCCAGAAGACCGGACATTATGCCAATGAATGTCCTGAATCACAGAATGGAAATGGCAATGGAAGCTCTGGGAAGAAGCCGAACCCTTTCAGCAGGGGACAAGTGAACCACGTTAACGTGGAGGAGGTTGAAGCCCAGCCTGTGCAGTAATAGGTAAGTTTTTGGTTAAGTCATATACTGCACTCGTTCTTTTTGATACTGGTGCATCGCATTCATACATATCAAGGGGATTTGTGGATAAGTATAACCTGCCCACTAAGGTTCTTAGAACACCTATGCTAGTAAGCTCACCAGGAGCGGAGTATATGGCCAGTATAGGAAGGCATATTTTCCCAACGGATTTAATTATTCTAGAATCCCAAGGTTTGGATGTAATTCTCGGTATGGATTGGCTGTCGATGTATGGGGGAAACATCGATTGCGCTAGTAAGACAATTTTGCTTACGACGCCAGAAGGAAGAAGGATCAAGTATGTATCCCCGCATGCGCCAAATAGGACACAAGTAAATTCCTTATTAGGAGTTGTGCCGGAGGAAGTACCAGTGGTAAGGGATTTCCCTGACATATTTCCAGAAGAGTTGCCAGGCATGCCATCGGATAGAGATATTGAGTTTTTGATTGAGCTTTTGCCAGGCACAGGGCCAATATCGAAGAGACCATACAGGATGCCCGCAAAGGATTTGGTGGAGATTAAGAAGCTGATTAAGGAGTTACTGGATAAAGGTTACATTCGCCCAAGTTCGTCGCCTTGGGGATCACCAGTACTTCTAGTGGAGAAAAAGGATGGATCGTTAAGGATGGTTGTTGATTATCGTGGGTTGAATGAAGTAACGATCAAGAACAAGTAACCACTACCAATGATCAATAATCTGTTTGATCGATTGCAAGGAGCTAAAGTGTTTTCCAAGATCGATTTGCGATCAGGGTACCATCAGTTGAAGATTCGAGAGCAAGACATACCTAAGACAGCCTTCACCATAAGATATGGGCTGTATGAGTACACCGTTATATCATTTGGTCTGACTAATGCACCTCCCTATTTTATGAACATGATGAACAAAGTGTTTATGGAGTTTTTGGATAAGTTCGTCGTGGTGTTCATTGATGATATTCTGGTTTACTCGAAGAATGAAGAGGAACATAAGGAACATTTGCGATTGGTACTTGAGAAGCTTAGAGAACATCAGTTGTATGCCAAGTTCAGCAAATGTGAGTTTTGGTTGAAGGAAGTAGGATTCCTCGGACACGTTATATCCGGAGAAGGAATAACAGTTGATCCCACAAAGGTTATCACTGTGACCAATTGGGAAGCACCAACAACAGTTGGAGAGATCCGGAGTTTCCTTGGACTCGCAGGATACTACCGGAGATTTATTGAGAATTTCTCCAAGATTGCAAAACCTATGACGGAGTTGTTAAATAAGGACACCAAGTTCATATGGACTAAGGAGTGTGAGGCTAGTTTCCAGGAGTTGAAGAAACGCTTGGTTACTTCACCAGTGTTGATTTTGCCACACCAGACCAAGGATTATGAGGTGTATTGCAACGCTTCACGTCGAGGACTTGGAGCAGTGCTTATGCAGGAAGGGAGAGTTGTTTCATATGCCTCACGAAAACTGAAACCTCACGAATTGAATTATGCCACGCATGATTTGGAGTTAGCAGCCGTAGTGCATGCATTGAAAACATGGAGACATTTCCTCATTGGAAATCATTGTGAGGTGTACACGGATCACAAGAGTTTGAAATACATTTTCACGCAGAAGGAGTTAAACCTCAGACAAAGGAGATGGTTGGAGCTCATCAAGGATTGTGATATGAGATTTCATTACCATCCCGGAAAGGCTAATGTAATAGCTGATGCATTGAGCCATAAGAGCCATGTCAATACACTAATGACGGGAGAAATACCAAAGG
This sequence comes from Triticum aestivum, assembly GCF_018294505.1. Taxonomy (NCBI): domain Eukaryota; kingdom Viridiplantae; phylum Streptophyta; class Magnoliopsida; order Poales; family Poaceae; genus Triticum; species Triticum aestivum. The sequence goes on along the minus strand of NC_057806.1, from coordinate 106,157,333 downwards.
AGTTAGCCGAGGATCTTCGTGAGCTATGTTTGGAAATAGTTCCGAGAGGCTATGTAACAACATTGGAGATTCAGTCAACTTTGATGGATAGAATCAGAGAAGCTCAGAAGACTGACAAGGAGATTGCCTCTATAAAGGAGAAAATGAGCGAAGGAAAGGCTAAAGGATTTCGTGAGGATGAGCACGACACCCTATGGTTTGAAGACCGTGTTTATGTGCCCAATGACCCGGAGATCAGGAAGTTGATTCTGCAAGAGGCACACGATTCACCATATTCGATTCACCCAGGAAATACCAAGATGTATTTGGATTTGAAGGATACTTTCTGGTGGACCGGAATGAAGAAAGATATTGCGGAGTATGTAGCAGTTTGTGATGTATGTCAGAGAGTAAAGGTAGAGGATTAGAAGCCAGCGGGATTGTTACAGCCATTGCCGATACCCGAATGGAAGTGGGATAAGCTAGGCATGGATTTTATCACGGGATTACCCAGAACACGTTCAGGCTATGACTCGATATGGGTTGTAGTCGATCGTTTGATAAAGGTAGCTCATTTCATTCCAGTGAAGACTACCTATACCAGTGCGAAGTTGGCAAAGATATACATGACCAGGATTGTATGCTTACATGGATTTCCGAGGAGTATAGTATCAGATAGAGGAACCCAGTTTACTTCAAAGTTCTGGAATCAGTTGCATGAGACTTTGGGAACCAGACTAGAGTTTAGCACATCTTTCCACCCGCAGACAGATGGACAGACTGAGAGAGTCAACCAGATCTTGGAGGATATGCTAAGAGCTTGTGCGCTAGATTACGGATCTAGTTGGGATGATAATTTGCCATATGCAGAGTTCTCTTACAACAACAGCTGCCAAACCAGTTTGAAGATGGCCTCTTTCGAAGCCTTGTACGGAAGGAGGTGCAAGACCCCATTGTCCTGGGATGAAGTTGGAGACCGCTAGTTGTTTGGACCTGATCTGATTAAGGAGTCTAAACAGAAGGTGAAGTTGATTCGCGATAGGCTTAAGGTAGCCCAGTCCAGGCAGAAAAGCTACGCAGATTCTAAACGCAAGGAGACAGTTTACGAAGTCGAAGACCGAGTTTATCTTCGAGTATCCCCACTTCGGGGAATAAAGCGCTTTGGTGTTAAGGGAAAGTTAGCGCCACGATTTGTAGGACCATACCGAGTATTGGAACGTATGGGAGAAGTGGCCTACAAGTTGGAACTGCCCGAAGGATTGTCAGGAGTTCATGATGTGTTCCACGTTTCTCAGTTGAAGAAGTGTCACGCGTAGATGGCTGACATACCCTTGAGAGACACTGTGCCATTGGAAGCAATTCAGTTGGATAACAATTTGACATATGAGGAGAAACGAGTTAAGATTCTCGAGTTTGCCAGCCGAGTCACCCGCAGCAAGGTTATCAAGTTTTGTAAGGTTCAGTGGAGCCACCACACGGAGGATGAAGCCACCTGGGAGCGAGAGGAAGATTTGCTCAAGGACCACCCTCACCTATTTTCTAGCCAACCCGAATCTCGAGGGCGAGATTCATCTTAAGGGGGGTAGGTTTGTAACATCCCAAATTTTCAATTTGGAATGTTATACACTAGATCATCATTGCATATCATATTTATTGCATTTTTTATCCTAGAATTTTTTCGCAACTCAAGGACACTCGGAGAGAGTTGGTGATTTCGTTATTTTCATATTTGAGCTGTCTCAAATTTTGAAAATAGGATCATTTGATTTTATTTATTTTATCTTCATCTATTATAAAAATATGAGAGAGGGAATAAAATGACTTTCCCAAAATAAAGAAATATTGAGGATTTAATAAAAAAATCAAATAAGATTTTATTTGGTTTTATTTGCTATTTTATTTGAATTTAGAAAAAATGCGTGTTTTTCAAAATTGCATTTAGGCCCCAAATAAATGTTCGTCTTGTGCGGCTTGATTTTAGAAGTCGGGGAAAATTTATTTCGGGATTTTTGGAGTCCGTTTAGTATTTCTTTTATTTGTTTTTCTGCGCGGAATTATTAAAAAAACGCGAACCGATTTCGGGCCGTACCCGAGCGGGACTCCGCCCGGGGGCAGCCTTTAAATAGCGCCGCCCCGAGCCGCCCCAGCCCATCAGCGCCGCCGCCAGCCCACCCGTGCCCGAAACCCTAACCCTAGCCGCGCGCCGCCGCCCGCCGGACCCGCCGCCCGAGGTCAACCTCGTTTTCGCCGCCCGTTTTTTTTTAAAAAAACCGCAGTTTATTTTTTTAGTTATGTTTTTTTATAGATCAGTTTTTTCCCCAGTTTATTTATTTAGCGAGCATTCGCTCGTTCGTTCATTTTAACGAACGTTCATCGTTTTTCTTTTTTCGGATTAAATCCGCGATTTTTCTGATCGCGATTTCTGATCTGATTTTTGTTTTAGTAACTTTTCGCTTGTTTATCGGAATCAGGCGATTCAAGCGCCTTGAGTTTCGTCTCGAAACCCTCTTTCCATTTAACCAACTTAAACAAGTTTTTGCTTCTGTAAAATTTGACTTAGATCCAGATTAGTAGAACGAAGTTTGTTTCTTTCGCCGTTTGACTTTCATTGCTTCGTTTGATTTGATTCTTTTTGCAAACCGGAGTTCTTAAGTTGAACTTTCTGGTTAGATCTCTTATTTGAGTTTTACCTATGCATTAGATGAATACTTATTGTGTGTTTGTTTGTTTGTCTGCGATAAAATACCCGGAGTGCGCCGCCTGTTACTTCGAATCTCTAGGTTTCGCGGATCATCAGCAAGGCAAGTAACACTTTGATCATACCTCTTTACTACCCAGTTTTATTGCATTAGATCAATCCTCAAACATTGCATGATTAGGATCTAATTAAAATGTGAGATGGGAAGTAGTTGAGGTAGAACCTATTACCTGTTGTATTATCAAACTTTTGGGAGTTACTTCTACGTTTGCCTATTATGCCATGCTATGCTAGTAGACGTGGATTGGGTGAGTGATATCCATGACAGATGTGAGTTTGTTAATTAATGGTTTATCTAAGGTGGCAACTTAAATACACATCTGGGTGGATTGAGGTACCTGGGTATTCCAGGATTGTCTGTTGTTTTTCTTTATGGACCGCCACCCAGGCCCAAAGGAATCATGAGATTTTTCATACTAGAAACTTCTGTGTGCAGCCACAAGCTATTATGGGCTCTAGCATAGTTGATTAAGTCGTGCGAACTCTTACAGGGTAGACTAGCAGATGTAGGGGAAAGTAGGTGCAACGGTCTATCCATCGTAAGGTGCTAGCGCTTCTGAAAGACTATGTCTCGGTCATCCGTTTCTCAAACACCGTGTAGTGCGAGAAATCCAACGGAGGCGATCGAGTCTTATGGGGAAAAGCGCGCAAACCTCTGCAGAGTGTATAAACTAATCATGGTTAGTCGTGTCCCCGGTTATGGACGTTTTGAGTATCTAGTACTTGGATTATCATGTGAATCTCAACATGTTACTATAAAATTAAGTTTGACGGGTTTGTTTAATGATGTTTAATTGGGATTGAGGATGCTGTCAACCATTCTCAATGTTTAACAACCACCATGATAGTAAAATAAATTTATTCCTTTGCAGTAGGGAAAAATTGGCTTTTCGCAAAACTGTAACCATAGAGCTTTCCACCAGCCAAATATGCATATAGTATAGCTGTTTCATTTCATTACTCTCTATGTGTTACATTGCCAGCATATTCCATGTGCTGACCCGTTTTCGGGCTGCAACGTTTCATGTTGCAGACTTTTCAGACGATGAGTAAGGTACCTTTTAGGTCGTGGTTCTATACTCAGTGATGCCGTTGGAGTTGATGGACTCACTTATCTTCCAAGCCTTCCGCTGTTATCGTTATTAGATGGCCTTAAGCCATATTTATTGTAATAAGTTCTCTTTTGAGACACTCGATGTAATAAGTGTGTGATTGCTACTCTGTTATAAATCCTTCAAGTACTGTGTGGTGTTAGCATTACTGATCCAGGGATGACATCTGAGCACAGAGATCAGATTGTTTGAGGTCTAGTCGCTACACCCATATTCTTACTAGAGCACAATTACTCATCAACATAACTCACATTTCACATCATCATATCTCAAAACTATTACTAAAAATCAAGTTTTTTTTGTCCAATGATCTTCATGACATTTTCTTTACTTTATCCTTCTTGGATATCTATCACTTTGGGACTAATTTTCATGAGTTGCTTTTCATAAGCTCAACCAAATATAAGTGAAGATCATGAGCATAACAAATTTTCTTTCTCTCAAAATAATTTAAGTGAAGCAAGAGAGAATTTCTTCAAAATTTTACTAACTCTCAAATAAATCTAAGTGAAGCAAGAGAGCATTTCCTCAAAAATACTAAGCACGCCGTGCTCAAAAAGATATAAGTGAAGCACTAGAGCAAGTCCTAGCTCATAAAAGATTTACGTGAAGCATAGAGAGCAATTCTAACAAGTCATGACATAATTTTGGATCTCTCAAAAAGGTATGTCCAACAAGGATTGATAACTTAGAACACAAAATAAAACAAGCAAAGACACATATCATACAAGACGCTCCAAGCAAAACACATATCATGTGATGAATAAAAATTTAGTCCCGAGTAAAATACCGACAGTTGTTGGAAGAAAGCGGGGATGCCACTCGGGGGCATACCCAAGCTTAGTTGGTTGCTCATTCTTGGATAATAGCTTGGGATGCCATGGCATCCCCAAGCTTAGGCTCTTACATCCTTCCTTCATCCATTGTAAGATAACCCAAAACTTGAAAACTTCAATCACACAAAACTCAACAAAGCCTTCGTGAGATCCAATAGTATAAGAATAATAAACAACTACTATAAGCGTTGTATCAAACCAATTCATATTTTGTTTTGGTATTATATCTACTGTATTCCAACTTTTCTATGGCAAAAACTCATCAAAGAAAACCATAGAACCATCGAAATAAGCACACAACACAAAGAAAACATAATCTGTCAAAACAAAACAGTCTGTAGCAATTTGACTATTTCTAATACTTCTGTATCTCCAAAAACTCTGAAACATTAGGAAGACATGAGGAATTTGTGTATTGATCTACTGCAGGTGGAATGGGTATTTTATCGCTCTCTAGTAAAAAACGAAAATTAATTTCGTCAGCGTAAACTTTCTGTTTTTTCAGCAAGATCAAACAACTATTGCCCAAGAAGATCCCAAAGGCTTTACTTGGCACAAACGCTAATTAAAACATAAAAACACAATCATAACAGTAGCATAATTGTGTAAACACACAAGAATAGAAAGCAAAAGGCAAAAATAAATTTTATTCATTGGGTTGCCTCCCAACAAGCGCTATAGTTTTACGCCCTTAGCTAGGCATAAAACAAGGATCTAAGTTTTGTCATCCTTGTTCTTCTTAATTTTCTTGGGGGTATTTTTATCAGGAGGTTTTGTGAACACAACATAAAACATATTATCCATAGAAACTTTAGCATTCCTTAGTTGGTTTTCATCGTAACCCCTTTGATTTCCCGCAACAATTCAAGAATAGTGTTGATTAACATTATTAAAAACTTGTTGGATTATATCTAGAACGGGGACTTCCTTTTTAAGATTCTCATCAAAGATCTTATTATCCCCAAGCAAATGCCTTAGTGCATAGTCACTATTGTAAAGAATTTCGCCTATCACGGGTTTTTCACGATTCATACCATAAAAGTCAAAGATTTCCCTAGCTTCCCGAATTATGTAGTCAAACTCGTTCATAAGAATGAGAGTGGCCAACTTTTTGGCTTTAGGATTCTTTATTTCGGGGAGCTCAAAAAATAATCTTTGCAAAGTAGGATGAGTGCGGATAAATTTATTTCCAAGTTTTAGAACTAGTGCTGAAATAGCATCCGCATAAGATCTAGTAGTTTTAAGTATAGGAGCATCATCAAGACTCAAATTTCCAACACAATTGAAGAATTCTTGGATATGTTCTTTTCCCATAACGTTCCCTTGCCCCAAGATAAAAGTTTTAGCATCCGGATTGTCTGTACGTCCCATCTTAGGAGTCAGGCCATCATCTGTTGGTGCCAGACCAAAATCACTCATGATTGCAAGCAGAGAATAGATCTGACAAGAAAACGGCGAATGGAAAAAGAGAGGCGAATGAAACGGCAAATTTTTGTGAAGTGGGGGAGAGGAAAATGAGAGGCAAATGGAGAATAATGTAAATTGCGAGGAGATGAGATTTGTGATTAGGAACCTGGTATATGTTGAAGATCCTCCCCGGCAATGGCGCCAGAAGGCATGTTGACGGGAGACTATCTTGACTTGATCCTCCCCGACAACGGCGCCAAAAATTCTCCTTGATGGCAGCTGGAACTACGTCGGTATTTCCCCGGAGAGGGAGGGATGATGCAGCACATTGACGGTAGAGTATTTCCCCCAGTTATGAAATCAAGGTATCGAACCAGTAGGAGAACCAAGCAACACAACGTAAACAGCCCCTGCACACAAATAACGACACCTGCAACCCGGCGTGTTAAAGGGGTTGTCAATCCCTTTCGGGTAACAGCGCCAGAAATTGCGTGTTGACGGGAGAAAGTCGTAATAGATTGCAAATAAAATAAAGTGCAGAAAAGTATTTTTGTATTTTTGGTTTAATAGATCTGAAAATAAAAACAACGAAAAAGTAGATCGCAAAGGCAAATATATGAGAAATAAGACTCGGGGGGCATAGGTTTCACTAGTGGCTTCTCTCAAGAAAAATAGCAAACGGTGGGTGAATAAATTATTATTGGGCAATTGATAGAACTTCAAATAATTATGACAATATCCAGGCAATGATCATTACATAGGCATCATGTCCAAGATTAGTATACTGACTCCTGCCCTGCATCTACTACTATTACTCCACACATCAACTGCTATCCAGCATGCATCTAGTGTATCATGTTCATGAAAAAAACGGAGTAATGCAATAAGAATGATGACATGATGTAGACAATATCCGTTTATCTATATGGCGGTAGATATAGATCTTGTCTTTTTATCCTTAGTAGCAACAATACATACGTGTCGGTTCCCTTCCTGTCACTGGGATCAAGCACCGTAAGATCGAACTCACTACCGGGCACCTCTTTCCATTGCAAGATAAATAGATCAAGTTGGCTAGACAAAACCAAAATATCGGAGAAGAAATACGAGGCTATAAGAGATCATGCATAAAAGTGATCAAAGAAACTCGAATACTTTCATGGATATAAAAACATAGATCTGATCATAAACTCGAAGTTCATCGATCCCAACAAATACACCGCAAAAGAGTTACATCATATGGATCTCCAAGAGACCATTGTCTTGAGAATGAAGAGAGAGAGAGATGAATCCATCTAGCTACTAACTACGAACCCGAAGGTCTACAAACAACCACTCACGCATCATCGGAGAGGCACCAATGGAGGTGGTGAACCCCCCGTGATGGTGTTTAGATTGGATCTGGTGTTTCTGGACTCTACGACGGCTGGATGAATATTTCGTTGACTCCCCTAGGGTTTCGGTAATATTTGGGTGTTTATAGAGCAAAGAGGCGGTCCGGGGGGCACCCGAGGTGGGCACAACCCACCAGGGCGCGCTAGGGCCTCCTGGCACACCCTGGTGGGTTTTGCCCCCCTCGGGGCACCCCCAGGTGCAACCAGGGCCCATCTGCTTCCTTTTGTCCCATAAAAATCATCATAAAGTTTCGCGCCATTTGGACTTCGTTTGATATTGATTTCCTGCGATGTAAAAAACATGGAAAAAACAGGAACTGGCACTGGGCACTATGTCAATACGTTAGTACCAAAAAATGATATAAAATGACTATAAAATGATTATAAAACATCGAAGATTGATAATAAAACAACATGGAACAATCAAAAATTATAGATACATTGGAGACGTATCAATGACCTCTCCAAATCCACTTTTATCATTATAATAAGATTCAACACCCTCCAAAATAGTGGGATAATTATTATCTAAAGTTGACACTCTTCCCAACCCACTTTCATAAATATTGCAATCATCATAAGTAGGAGGCATGATATTATCATAATAAATTTGCACATCAAAACTTGGGGGACTAAAAATATAATCTTCATTAAACATAGCATCCCCAAGCTTGGGACAAACATTAATTGCAGCAAATAAGTTCTCAAACATGTCATTCTCATCAAACATAGCATCCCCAAGCTTGGGCCTTTGCATATCACAAGCATAATCACTCTCATCATTAATAGTATGGATAACACCAATAGTATGACAATTATTATAATCACAATTTTCTAAGTTGGTGCCAAAAAGATTCTCAAGATTATAACAAGTATCATTAGTTTCCCAATCATAATCATCACAATGAGTAATAGGCATAACAATAATAGGAGCAACATCATTTAGGAGGGATACCTTTTTACCTTTGCTTCTCCTTCTTTTCTTTTTCTTCTTCACATCATGTGTGGGTTTAATCACCTTTTTGGAGCTCCTTATTGATGAGATTGGTTGAATAAAAAGCTCCTCCTCGTTACCTGATTCATCATAAGAAAAAAATAGGAGGATCTTGGGAAACCTCTTCCCATTCATTAGTATTATCTTCATCTTCTATTTTGTTTTCTTGTCTTTAAGTAAATGGCAACACAAGGATTCTCAATGTAATTTACGGCACAATACATATAAATTTCTTCTAGATCAAAATCAAGAAATCTCTTAAGGTTATATTCTGGAATATCCTTAATTATACGTTTCATTTCTTCATATCCCAGAAGCAAACTAAGTTCATTATGATGCGCAAGGGAAATCAAGTCATCACAATTTTTGGACACGATTCGATCACGAAACAATTTGCATTGGAGATTTAAATGACCACGTTCATTGCAAAGTTCACAAGGATGGCGAATTTTTTTAATTTTTTAGCACAAACATCTAGCCTCTCTTGCAACCATTTAGTTTCTAAATACTTATGCCTCTTGCAAAATCTATCTTCCCTTTTTGGTATGTAACTGCAAACTCTATGCACTCCACAAAAATTGACATGCTTATAAGAAATATTTTTATCATAACTACTGCAATCATCATTCGTACTATGGATATTCAAAGAAATCATACTAACAACATTGCAATCATGCTCATCATTCAGATATTTAGTGCCAAAAGTTTTATTGACTTCTTCTTCTAGCACTTGAGCACAATTTTCCTTTTCATCATTTTCATGAAAGACATTAAAAAGATGAAGCATATGAGGCAACCTCAATTCCATTTGCTGTAGTTTTCTTTTATAGACTAAACTAGTGATAGGACAAGAAACTAAAAGATTCAATTGCAAGATCTAAAGATATACCTTCAAGCACTCACCTCCTCGACAACGGCGCCAGAAAAGAGTTTCGTTGATGGGATGTGAGTGCCACTACCCTAGCCTCCCCGGCAACGGCGCGAGAAAAGAGCTTGATGTCTACTATGAAACCTTCTTATTGTGGACTCGTGTTGGGCCTTCAAGCGCAGAGTTTTGTAGGACAGTAGCAAATTTCTCTCAAGTGGATGACCAAAGGTTTTATCAATCTGTGGGATGCATAGGACGAAGATGGTCTCTCTCAAACAACTCTGCAACCAAATAACAAAGAGTCTCTTATGTCCCCAACACACCCAACACAATGTTAAATTGTATAGGTGCACTAGTTCGGCGAAAAGATGGTGATACAACTGTAATATGGATGGTAGATATAGGTTTTTGTATCTGAAAGTATAAAAACAGCAAGGTAGCAAGTGACAAAAGTGAGCGAAAACGGTATTGTAATGCTTGAAAACAAGCCCTAGGGTTCATACGTTCGCTAGTGCAAATTCTCTCAACAATCTTAACACAATTAGATCATATGGCAATCCCTCAACATGCGACAAAAGTCACTCCAAAGTTCCTATCGGGAGAACATAAGATGAAATTGCTTGTAGGGTATGAAACCACCTCAAAGTTATTCTTTCCGATCAATCCATTGAGCTATTTAAAACAAAACAGAGGCTAGGCAACTCGCTCCCAGGAGCTCCCCCGATTTCAGCCTTCGTTATCCGTTCAATTTTGGCCAACGCAGTCTTTTTTTCGCTGCTGGCCGTTCGATCATCGCTAGAAAATGTTGGTGCAGTTTTGACCGCGCGGTGAATTGTGGACAAGGAATGACCTGTGGGCTCGGGGCGGGATCCAATTGGCTGGGTTTCTCATTTTTGGGTGCGCGCGCAGCCTCTCTTGTCGTGCGGCGTGCGCACGTCGTGGGCGCTGCGCCATTCCCGGTTCCCGCTCGCCCCTCTCGTTCGCCTGTTGGTGCAGCTGCAAATGGGTCTACCTGCTCCTTGGTCCCACAAGCCGGTCTGATGGCTGTGCCTTTTTCGTGTGAGCGTTGCCTACCGCGTCGCGTCGTGGGTCAAACGCGCGCTGCCCGCGTCGTGCGTTACGGGGAGCAGTTGCGCAGGGATGGGCCAATGCGTGTGTAGCCGGCTTATGCACCCGCGTCTGCCCTATAGTGATGACAGGTGGACCGAAGTTGCTCCTGGTCCCATTCGTCGGTGGCCCTGGCTGCGCGTCTCGTCGCGGTCGGGATTCGCCCGTGCGCTGCGCTCGCCCCGCGGAACGTGCAAAAGGGTCAAAACCCTAGCCGCTAGTTCTCGTCAAGCGCGCGGCCCCTCCGCCTCGTCTCCTCCCTACTCCCTCCTCTCACACGACGCCGCCCTCGAGCCCGCGCCGCCTCGACCTCGTCTCCTCCCCGCTCCCTCCTCTACAACGCAGCCGCCCTCGATGCGCCGTAAGGTACGCCGTCGACACGTCGGGGATACGCAGCGACGGAGCTCAGCCGGAGCGCAGCAGAAACCCACTCCTAACCCTATTCGCTCGATTGACAGGAGCAGGGCAACGGATTGGATCGAGGGCGCCCTAGCCTCGCCGCCGCTACACCTGGATTCGCTAGCCGCCGCGTCGAGTCACCTCCGTCGCCGCCGCGAGTCAGCTCCACCGTTGCCGCCAGGAATCCCTTCCCGACAAGGTAACTTCCTCCAAATCCCTGCTCTCCATGGTCCTACAGCCCTGCTTGATGCGTGTGTGTTGTATGCATTTACGCCTCCCTTCCGATCTTCAGATCTCCATATTTGGTGAATGCGGTGTTTTCGTCAGATTACTATCTGTATTTGGGGATTAGCTACGAATTGATGTTTTAGTTTGAGCGTGGATACTCGGCAGTGGTGATTTAGATATTTTTGTAGAATAGAATGGTTAACTCTGTCTATTTCTGGAGAACTGCAGTGTAGATGATATATGTATGAACGATCGTAACACTGAAAATGCAAAATTTACAGTATGGTGTAATGATGGTCGGTGGGGTGACTTTTTTTGATGGCATTGCCCAGTGCAGTTTTTGGATTTCTACTGAGTGGTACCGTGTTCTGAGATTAGTTTTTTTTTCTGTTGCTATCTGCAGGAAAATTCCTAGGGATTTGATTGATGGAGGCATCACTATTTGGCGCTGGATTATCCATTTTTGCAGCACCAGCAATGTTGTTTTTGTTTGGAATGGCCAGTTCTCAATTTCTAAATCGGCTATACTATACTTCTTGTCAGGTTACATTATCTTGCTTGGTTTCAGTCTATATGTAGCACAAAAATAGGTGACATGGTTGGTTTGTATGTTACACTAAGGAACACCACCATAAGGATAAGGGCATTGCACTTCTTTGTTTATATTTGGTCTGTTCCTATTCGATTTGCTGTAGTACTTAATTGCTACACCATTTCAAGTTTCTTACTGTTTGCTTCTTGCTGTTTCATTGTATTCAGTTATGATATATTTTTCAACTATACAAGCACTTGGGGAAGTCGGGAAAACTGAACCAAAGACAAACACTTTTACTGGTGATGTTGGGGCTTTTTTTTTTAACTGAGATGTGAAAGATGCATCTTATCCCCTGAGATATATTGCCTTTAATCTCTTGATTTTTTTCCCTGACATGCTAATATAGAGCCAGATATGCATGATTCATCATACACATTACAGCCAATTATCCATTGGTTCTTTTGTCCATAGAGGTGATTTTGTTTGGACCATTAGTCTAGGTAGTGACATTTTGATCGATAAGGCACAAGTTTATTTTCTTTTTCATTCGGGCTACACTAAAGTAAGCATAACCGTCAGTGAAATGAAGGCATACAAATCATGAAGTTTTTGCCTTGGCTGTGTGCCTCGTTTAGTTGTCACTTATTTATTTCTGGGAAGTTATTCAATTCTCATTGAGCTTTCCTTATGCTTTCCATTGCTAAAGAAGAAATTTAAATACGCAATATTTTTAATGTCTGAGGAGGCGAGAGGAGATGAAAAAGGGCTGTAAGGTTGTACTTTGGTGCGTCTCTGGCCAATGATGGCTGGATCCATCTGACGCTCTTCCAAGCAGAGCAGTGCAGATTTGCTGACTGGTACAACATCTAAACCTTGGCTACCCTAGCTAAATTTTACATCTCTTAGTATCAACAAATAAGTTGGTTACAGTATATACTTGAAGATTGCAGCAGGCACAAAATGCTTGGCTAACCAGCCGGTTAATTGAGTTGTGCCTACGAAGGATCAGTCGAGTAGTTGTTTTTTTCTAAAATAAATGAGGATTCGTTTGGTTGCCATGTAACGGTAAGGCCAGAATGGTGGTACTGAAAAATGGTACTTTAATGGTCATATGTGTTGTGGAGTTGGAACTTGATTCTTTTTAAGTTGGAGTGGGTAGGTTGTCTATATGTATTGCATTATTTTTCTACGGTGTACTGTTCTTTCTAATGATTTTTTTAAAGTCAGTATTTAAGTTTACGGCATTATTCTGCGGCGTACTGTTCTGTCTACAACATACTGTTAATATCTTATGCTTTTCAACATTACACGGTTAAAACCTTCTGTATAAGATCTTGCGCTTTCAACATCTGCTCATGGCGCTGTGCGTATTCTGCTATGAACTGTTTACATTATAGAGAGTTGTGGTACCTACATTTGTACGATTTCTTTTAGCTGATGTTGGTTGCTCATACTGACAAAAGGTGTGTTAACAAATGATTGCAGAGCAGCGGAGGAACATGTTTCTACAAATGTGCCAAAACTGATGGATTTAACTAGAGGTATTGCACTATTATTCTACAGGTATTGCTGTATTGCATTATCCAACTGTGAGTCTGTTCTAAACTCTATGCCCCATGTAAATCTGATGGAAGATTGGGCCATTTAATTTTAACCAAAAAGGGTGATATGCTTTGAGTTGCTTGAATCTGTCCAGACCTAAAAATTAGATATACTTTGAAAGCTCGATATATGAGTAGGAGATAGTTGATAAAGGTGTACCTCTTGTAGGAGATTATTAGTTGATTACCTGCTTCTATGCGGCGAACAAATGAGTAAGCAGTTTTAGTTGATAAAGGTGTAGGCAACACACCATTTTTGCTCCATTTTTTGGTTTATAAGTCAAGGATGTTTAGCCTTTCCTGAATATGTTAATTGTGAAACAGTTTTGATGCAATTTTTGAACCATTCAGTCTGTTTTGTTCGTGCAGTTCATGGTACCAGATCTGCAGGCTGCATCTTGTGTAGATTTGGCTACCACATTATATGATGATGTTTCACTTTGCTCAGTCAAAGTTTCAGTAAAAATTTGAATTGAACATATTTTTGTAGACATACAAAAATGGTCTGCATTTTTTACATCGCCCTGACATCCAATTCAAACTATATTTTCTGCCTAAACTGTTGCGTACCCATGAGATCATGGGATAACTCAGACATGAGCCGGTGTCCAGTGCGCAGTTGGGTACATTATTTGGTGACATCCAGTGCTAACTGTTTTTTCAAGGCCACCCAGTGGAGTGAGGGTGATTAGTGTGGCATCAGCCTACCGTTTATTTAGCTGGTTCTAGGATCTCCTTTGTTGCTGCATCTTGATCTCCTGCTTTGCTGTAACTATGTTCTGCTGCTTGATGTTTGCTTCCTTCTTTCTAGCTACATGCTTATTCTTTCTAGCCACATGCATATTTTCCTTTTGCTGTGGGAAATAGTTCCGTTATAGGTCGACCATGGAAGCCATTTTCTTGGTACGACAACTTATGGAGAGATATAGGGAGCATAAGAAGGACTTGCATATGGTGTTCATTGACTTGGAGAAGGCCTATGATAAGATACCGCGGAATGTCATGTGGTGGGCCTTGGAGAAACACAAAGTCCCAGCAAAGTACATTACCCTCATCAAGGACATGTACAATAATGTTGTGACAAGTGTTCGAACAAGTGATGTCGACACCGATGACTTCCCGATTAAGATAGGACTGCATCAGGGGTCAGCTTTGAGCCCTTATCTTTTTGCATTGGTGATGGATGAGGTCACAAGGGGTATACAAGGAGATATCCCATGGTGTATGCTCTTTGCGGATGATGTGGTGCTAGTTGACGATAGTCGGATGGGGGTAAATAGGAAGTTAGAGTTATGGAGACAAACCTTGGAATCGGAAGGGTTTAGGCTTAGTAGAACTAAAACCGAGTACATGATGTGCGGTTTCAGTACTACTAGCTGTGAGGAGGAGGAGGTTAGCCTTGATGGCCAGGTGGTACCTCGGAAGGACACCTTTCGGTATTTGGGGTCAATGTTGCAGGAGGATGGGGGTATTGATGAAGATGTGAACCATCGAATCAAAGCCGGATGGATGAAGTGGCGCCAAGCTTCTGGCATTCTCTGTGACAAGAGAGTGCCACAAAAGCTAAAAGGCAAGTTCTACAGGACAGCGGTTCGACCCGCAATGTTGTATGGCGCGGAGTGTTGGCCGACTAAAAGGCGACATGTTCAACAGTTAGGTGTGGCGGAGATGCGTATGTTGAGATGGATGTGTGGCCACACGAGGAAGGATCGAGTCCGGAATGATGATATACGAGATAGAGTTGGGGTAGCACCAATTGAGGAGAAGCTTGTCCAACATCGTTTGAGATGGTTTGGGCATATTCAGCGCAGGCCTCCAGAAGCTCCAGTGCATAGCGGACGGCTAAAGCGTGCGGAGAATGTCAAGAGAGGGCGGGGTCGACCGAGTTTGACATGGGAGGAGTCCGTTAAGAGAGACCTGAAGGATTGGAGTATCGACAAAGAGCTAGCTATGGACAGGGGTGCGTGGAAGCTTGCTATCCATGTGCCAGAGCCATGAGTTGGTTGCGAGATCTTATGGGTTTCACCTCTAGCCTACCCCAACTTGTTTGGGACTAAAGGCTTTGTTGTTGTTGTTGTTTATATTTATCAGTAGCATCTCTATGTTTATAGATACATGCTAGGAACGTGCTTATTTAGTGTGGCCTTCTCTTTTTTATGCAAGAAGTGTGCCTTCTCTAATCTGACAATCATCTTATTTGTTGTTCTAAATAATTACTGCAGGATGGAGCAGCAGGCATAGATGAAATCTACTGCCAATTTCTATTGGTTGCGGCATCTTCCGCTGAGTAACTCAACAGAACAGCCTGCTAGCATTGATTCTTGCAATAAAAAAAGTCTGGTATCATTCATAAAAAGCCTATAGACATAGATAATTTCTTAATCCTGCACTGGTTCTCACCAGTGAGATTGTAGATGTGGTATTTTGTTTCTTAATCCTGCACTGGTTCTCACCAGTGAGATTGTAGATGTGGTATTTTGAGAATACCAGTGTAATTCACTGGTCCAAAAGCTCCATTTCTTAATGTGTTTTTGCAGAATGCCAGTAATGTTTTTCTTTTCCTTAATGTACAAACATATCTATGAGATATGATTTTGGATCTGAACTTTTCCCTGTCTGCATCTCACATTGTGGTATGATCATGGTACAGCAAAAGGAAAAGATGTTTAAACTTTTTTTGGGCGTCATACATGAAAAGTACCTTTATTTCCATCGAGCTTAATTACTAAGAAAATGTTACCACTGTTTCCTTACTAATAAACCTAAATGTTCTGAAAGTTCGGTCTCTTGCTCTCTTTGCTTATGAATCAAACACTTTCCCTTTCTTTAGTCCTTACACGGTTCCACCTCGGTTAGACTTCATACTTTGATGGTGTTTGTAGGTATGAAGACTTGAAGAGTGGTCATAATGTTACTTAAAGGAGGCCTCAACTTGCACCAAATACATGGGCATGTGCAACAACAACTTATGTAGGTGAGTAGGTATTTATGCTTAGTTTTGACTTGAGTACAAAAAAGAGCTTGCTGACATATACAAGAGAATAGGCTACCCATTCTTGAATTGAATCAGATTAGTAGACTAAACCACTGTGGTGTACTCTTTGCTGCTGAGTTATTACAATCCAACTGAAAATAAGGGGAAAACAAACATGATCCTGCCATTTAAATTATCTCATGTTCGTGGAGAAAAGTTGCATAGTTAGCTATTGCAAAATACTATCGACCCAGTTTTTGTTCAATAGACGTCCCTTCTTCGAATGTAGCTTGAACCTGCGCAAGGGCATGGTAGCATGCTCATTCTATTTTTACTAAGGTGGTTACACTTTCCTACTTTTTACTGAAAGAGAGTCAATTTAGTCATGAGCTATAGTGGCGTTTCTGTTTACTGAATTTCGTTTTGCAGTTCCCTTCTCTTAAATGTTTATTCAAATGTGCCTAATGTTTTTTTCATGTTTCTAAAAACTAATAAATGTTGCTCTCAAATCAGTTAGGAGGCTGAAGGTAGTAGCTTACTGAACTCTCATTTCCGGAAAAATCTGGAGATGTCTTGGTATGGAGTTTCATGATCAACTTGCTCCGGCATAGTTAGTCTTTCTAGACTAATTGTTTGTCAGTATATATTCTATACATGTGTTTGATTGGTTGTGCAAACATGCATGCATTGTTCTGTGTGGAAATTGCTTTATCCGGTCTGTTCTATAGCAATGTTTCCAGTGGCTGTTTAGCACATATATTTAGATAGTTGCATACGCATGCTTGGTTCTGCCAGAAAATTATCTTCCCTGATATGTTTTCAGATGCTATTTGGTATACATGTTTGTCTTTGTCATGTTTATGTTGAGTTGTGGGTTCCAAAGGTATTTATGATGATCGTTTGCATGGTGGGTCATGTCAGCGATGTGCATTGCATATTCATGATTCAAACTCTTTGTTGGGTATATATCTATATGAAGTTGTTTTTGAATGGCCCATGATTCATTTTTTATTAGTATTTTAGTTTAAGCATTTCTCCAGAGAATCTTGATATCCAGCTGTATATATATCCAGTCATGTTTTTTTACTCTGACCGTTTTTTGTTTTGTTTTACAGTTTGTACAATCTCTAAAGATGGTGCTCCATTGTTCTGTTAATCAAGATTTGTTCCCTCCTTTCTTACTAGCTGATACGTGATGACCGTTTGCATGGGGGGTTATGTTAACTATATTCTATTCATGATTCAAACTGTTTGTTGGGTAATTTAGTTTAGACATTGTGTCCTTAGAATCTTGATATCTAGCTGTATCGGTATAGTATAGTTTGTGATTTTTCCCTCTGAATTTATATGTCCACTCAGGTTGGGATAGGTTATGAGTATTCTTAGTGTGGAAACAGCGGCAGTGCTGTACTTTCATCAGATGATGATACGCCAACCTTGCCCCATTTGGCTCTATGTTACCCCAATAAGATAGCAAAATACACATGCTCAAGTATATATTTTCAAAGATGAATTATCCTTCATTTTCCATTTTAAATGGTTTGAATAAGTATCCTAAGTGGCTGCTAAAACTTACTTCTACCAACGAAGTCAAATATTTTTCATCTTAAATTGCTTCCTCAGGAATATAGTTATTGAGAAAATGCAAATATTTTTGACGCACACATGGTTTCAAATGGGTCTCTACGCCATGTGGGCTGGATTCACTTGGACTGTCAGCCCTAAAAAATTAGGATTTGTAAAAAAGAAGGGTCTCTGTTACCCATATAACATAACAAATTATGCATGCAAGTTTAGATTTTGAAAGACAAACCTCAATGTAAAGGTTCACAATTCATGCCCTATGCTTGCTCAAACATAAAATTATGAACAAATATTCTCAAACACGCACATGGTATTAAATGGGATTATGTGCCATTTGGGGCAACAGTCATATTTTCAGACCAACATGGTTTTCGGTGGGACTTTGTGTTGCCAAATTTAAATGTGTGTGTGCATCTAATTGTAGACAACAAGCAACAATTCTTTATTATTATTATTATTATTATTATAGAGCGTTAAATTTTATTACCATATGTGCTTGCCCACAACAAAACCAACTAAATTATGGATTCAGCGGGTCTCTACGCCATTTGGTAAAAATCGCCACAAAAGAGGGGAGAAGTATAATCTGGATAAATGAGAACTAAATCAATGCATGCCAAGAAATTCGACATAGTAATAGGAAAGGAGAAATCTCACCAGTTGGGTACCTCTTTGCCGGAAACGTCTCTCTCGCCAAAATGAGCCATCGAGGAAGAAAAAAGGGTTAAATAGGCAGATAGATGCAGTTGTTGCCGCTTCATATTCTACTCCGGACGGGACACCCAGAGAATTGTTCATGGGTCGGACTATGTAGCATATGGGCCTTTCAAATACCTATGCCTCCATATGCACAACAAAGGGAGGGTTTTTTCATGCATATGAAAAATAAAAGTTTTGCACAAACACTGCTAAAAATACCTCCTTAATTGGTTTATATATGTTGTAAAAATATGTTTTTTTCTCATATATGAGGCTCAGATTTCTCAGCGTAATAAACAAATTTTCAATATAGCAGGATTTAAACATGGGCTTACTACTATCAAAATGGAATATGTTCTTACTAAAGGAAACTATTTTCATCGCTATCATGACTTTAGCGGGTCTCTGCGCCATTTGGCGCAACGAGTTTGGGGTGTGTACGATGCGTGCGAGTGAGCTCACCTTCAAAATGTAGGGGAGATGCAAGATCGAGATAAATGAAAAGTAAATCCATGCATGCAGCCAAATCCGAAATCAAAAGAGGCAAGAAATCGCACCGGTCGGCGGCTGAGGAAACGCCTCTGTCACGCAGCTGAGGAACCGAGAGAGAAAGGAAAGGGATAGACAGTCTCCGCTCGATCCGCCCCCTGCCGCTTCATATTCTGCTCCCCACGGGCCACAAGCATCGCTCTACGTGGGCTGGGCTAAATAGCATATGGGCTATCCTAATACCTCCTGATGCCTATATCTCCGTATATGCACAACAAAGAGATGTTTTTTCCCTAGGTTTCTTATCTTTTTTCCTTTTTTGAATGAAAAAGATGCACAACCAGGTTTCTCACCATGGTAACCATGTTTTCAAGCTAAACCTATTCATGTCACACAAATATTTTCTTTTTCCAAACCCATTGCCAAAAAAACAACCATGCCAACTTTACTCTCTCATCATAGTGACCATATTTTCAAACTAAACATATTCATATTATGCAATTTCCCTTTTCCCAGGCTATTATTTCACAACGTAATAAACATGTTTAAAAAATAGCATGATTTAGCAGAAGATCCTTGCAGCATGAAACTATTTTCATCGATAGCATGTCTTCAGCGGGCCTCTGCGCCAGTTGGCGCAACGGGTCAACTAGTTTCTATAAGTGTCACAAATAGCCCTAGAGTTCGTAGTAAAATAACACCATATGATACACATCAATCAACACTAATGTCACCTAGATACTCCAATGTCACCACAAGTATCCGTGGGTCAATTATACGATATGCATCTAACAACTTCAGATTCATAATATTCAATCCAACATAAAGAACCTCAAAGAGTGCCCCAAGATTTCTACCAGAGAAACAAGGGCAAAAACGTGCATCAACCCCTATGCATAGATTACCCCAATGTCACCTTAGGAACCCACGAGTTGAGTGCCAAAACATACATCAAGTGAATCAATAGAACACCCCATTATCACCATGGGTATCCCACACAAGACATACATCAAGTGTTCTCAAATCCATAATAGTATTCAATCCGATAATAGTGAAACCTCAAAGGTAAAACTCAACTCATCACAAGAAGATAGAGGGGGAGAAACACCATATGATCCAACTATAATAGCAAAGCTCGCGGTACATCAAGATCGTGCCAAATCAAGAACACGAGAGAGAGAGAGAGAGAGATCATACACATAGCTACTGGTACATACCCTCAGCCCCAAGGGTGAACTACTCCCTCTTCGTCATGGAGACTACCGGGATGATGAAGATGGCCACCGGTGATGGTTTCCCCCTCTAGTAGGGTGCCAGAACAGGCTCCCGATTGGTTTTTCGTGGCTACAGAGGCTTGCAGCGGCGGAACTCTCGATCTAGGTTTTGTTCTGGGGTTTTGGGGATTTATAAGAGGTGTTGGCGTCGGGAACAAGTCAGGGGGCCCACGAGGCGACGACAAGGACGGGGGAGCGCCCTAGGGGGGGCTCCACCCTTGTGGTGGCCTCAGGACTCCCTTCCGATAACTTTTCGTTCCAATATTTTTATATTTTCCAAAAATATTCTCCGTAAATTTTCTGGTCAATTGGACTCGGTTAGATATTCCTTTTCTGCAAAACTCAAAAATAAGGAAAAACAGAAACTGGCACTGGGCTCTAGGTTAATAGGTTAGTCCCAAAAATCATATAAAATAGCATATAAATGCATATAAAACATCCAAGATGGATAATATAATGGCATGGAACAATAAAAAATTATAGATACTTTGGAGACGTATCAAGCACCAACAACGTAATCACTAGCACCACACATAATTTCAAAAGGCAAGTTCCAATCAGGTGGTTGAGCAATAGGTGCAAATGTTAAGACTTTCTTAAGTGTTTCAAAGGCTTCTACACAATCATCATAAAAAACAAATGGAATATCCTTTTGTAAAATATTTGTAAGAGGCCTAGAAATTTTAGAGAAGTCTTTAATAAACCTCCTACGGAAACCAGCATGACCGAGGAAACTACGAATACCTTTAATATCTTTAGGACATGGCATTTTATCAATTGAATCAACTTTAGCTTTATCCACCTCAATACCATGTTCAAAAATTTTATGTCCCAAGACAATACCTTTGTTAACCATAAAGTGGCACTTCTCCCAATTTAAGACAAGATTAGTTTGCCCACATCTCTGCAAAACTCGATCAAGGTTTCTTAAGAAATCATCAAAAGAAGTTCCGTAAACAGAAAAATCATCCAGGAAAACCTCAACAATCTTTTCACAAAAATCAAAGAATATAGCAGTCATACATCTTTGAAAGGTACCAGGTGCATTGCATAAACCGAAAGGCATACGTCTATAAGCATAAGTTCCAAAAGTACAAGTAAAGGTGTTCTCTTGATCAGGTTGTGAAACAGGTATTTGAGAAAAACCAGAATATCCATCAAGAAAACAAAAGTGTGTGTGCTTAGATAATCTTTCTAGAATTTGATCAATAAAAGGCAGAGGGTAATGATCTTTTCTAGTTGCTTTATTTAATTTTTTGAAATCAATTACTATTCTATAGCCAGTTAAAATTCTTTGTGGAATAAGTTCATTTTATCATTTGGAACAATAGTAATACCTCCCTTCTTAGGGACACAATGAACGGGACTTACCCATCTACTATCAGCTATGGGATACATTATACCTGCTTCCAGAAGCTTTAGTATTTCAGTTCTTACCACTTCTTCCATTTTAGGATTCAAACGTCGTTGATGATCAACAACTTTAGCATCAGGTTCCATATTAATCGTGTGCTGACAGAGAGTGGGACTAATGCCTTAAGATCATCAAGATATATATCCAATAGCAGCTCGCTGCTTCTTCAGAATTTTCAATAATCTTCTTCATGTTCTAAAAGGTTACCACTAATAATAACAAGATATATCTTTTCCTCATCAAGATAAGCATATTTCAAAGTGTCAGGCAATTGTTTCAATTCAAACACAGGATCACCTTTAGGTGGAGGAGGACCTCCTAGAGTTTCAATAGGCAAATTGTGTTTAAGCAGATGTTTTTGTTCAAAGAATATTTTATCTATTTCATTTGTTTCTCGTAAGTGCATATCATTTTCATGGTCGAGCAAATATTGTTCTAAAGGATCAGTAGGAGGCATGGCAATAAAAGCAAGACCAATTATTTCATCCTTGCTAGGTAATTCTTTATCACAGGGTTGTCTACTAAACTTAGAGAAATTAAATTCATGAGACTCATCACCAACACTGACATTTTTTTATGACAATCTATAGTAGCATTGACAGTGTCCAAGAAAGGTCTACCAAAAATAATGGGACAAAAGTCATCTTGTGGGGAACCAAGAACTAGAAAATCAATAGGATATTTGATGTTCCTACACAAGACTTCAACATCTCTAACAATCCCAAGTGGTGTGATGGTGTCTCTATTAGCAAGTTTAATATTAACATCTATATCTTCTATTGCAACGGGTACTATGTCATTCATAATTTCTTGGTATAAGGTGAAAGGAATAGCACTCACACTAGCACCTAATTAAATCACATAAACCATGATAACAATGATCTCCTATTTTAATTGAGACAACAGGATGCCAACAACATGTCTATGTTTATCTTTTTCATCGGTTTGGCAATTCTAGCAGCTTCATCACAGAAATAAATAACATGCCCATCAATATTTTCTACCAAGAGATCTTTAACCATAGCAACACTAGGTTGTACTTTGATTCGTTCTTATGGTCTAGGTGCTTTGATATTACTTTCACGAACCACAGTTGAAACCTTAGCATGTTCCTTTATCCTAACAGGGAAAGGTGGTTTTTCAATATAAGCAGTAGGCACAACTGGATCAACATTGTAAATGATAGTTTCATCTTTAGCTATTACCGGTTCTTTAATTTCTTATTTAATAGGGGATGCTACTTAAACCACTTCTCCTTAGGGATATTAACATGAGTAGCAAATGATTAACAAACGTAGGATACTATCTCAGAGTCAAGTCCATATTTAGTGCTAAACTTGTGAAAAGCATCGGTATTCATAAACAATTTAACACAATCGAACTCAAGCTTCATACCTGACTCTTTTCCTTCACCGAGTTCCCAATCTTTATAGTTGCATTTAATTCTTTCTAAAAGATCCCACCTGAATTCAATAGTCTTGTTCATAAAAGAACCAGTACAAGAAGTATCAAGCATGGATTGATCATCACGAGAAAGCCGAGCATAAAGTTCTGAATAATAATTTCTCTCGAGAGCTCATGATTGGGGCATGAATATAACATTGACTTAAGCCTCCACCAAGCTAGAGCGATACTTTCTCCTTCACGATGCCAAAAATTATATATGTAATTCTGATCATGATGAACTAGATGCACATGATAGAATTTTGGGTGAAATTCCAATTTCAATAGATTCCAGTTCCAAGATCCAATATCATCGCATAGCCTATACCATGTCAATGCCTTTCCCTTCAAAGATAAAGTGAAAACCTTCTTCCTAGTTTCATCTCCGGATAAACCTGCAAGCTTAAATAATCCACAAATTTCATCCACATATATCAAAAAAAAATTGTGGCATAGGGAATCACAAACCTTAACACCAATATTCTTACTAAAGCATAATTACTCACCAACATGACTCACATATTACTATCATCATATCTCAAAATTATTACAAAGAATTAAGTTTATTTTGCCCAGTGACCTTCATGAATTTTTATTATATCCCTCTTGAATACCTATCACTTTGGGACTAATTTCATATGTTGCAATTGTTTTTGATAAGCTCAAACAAATTTAAGTGAAGAACATGAGCATAAAAATTTCCATCTCTCAAAATAATACAAGTGAAGCATGAGAGAATTTCTTCAAACATTTACTAACTCTCAAATAAATCTAAGTGAAGCATGAGAGTATTTCTTCAAAAATATATTAAAGCACACTGTGCTAAAAATATATATAAGTGAAGCATATAGAGCAATTCCATAGCCCAATTTTTTTAAGTGAAGCACATAGAGCAATTCTAACAAATCATAGCATAGTTTTGGCTCTCTCAAATAGGTGTGTCCAGCAAGGATACTTGTGACAAACTAAAAAAAGAAGCAAAGACTCATAATACAAGATGCTCCAAACAAAACTCATGATATGTGATGAATAAAAATATAGCTCTAAGTAAAATTACCGATCATTGTTAGAAGAAAGAGGGGATGCCTTCTAGGGCATCCCCAAGCTTAGTTGCTTGGTTCTCCTTGAATATTAACTTGGGGTGCCATGGGCATCCCCAAGCTTAGGCTCTTTTCACTCCTTATTCCTTCATCCATCGTGATCTCACCCAAAACTTGAAAACTTCAATCACACAAAACTTAACAAAACCTTTTTGAGATATTTTAGTATAATAAAGCAAATCACCACTCTAAGTATTGTTGCAAACCCATTCATATTTTACTATTGAACTATACATACTATATTACAACTTTACTATGGCTTGTACCCCCCCAATACAATCCATAGATTCATCAAAGTAAGCACACAATGCAACGAAAGCAGAATCTGTCAAAAACAAAACAAGATTTAGTAATCTGGACTATGTCCATACTTGAACATAGGTGCGGTAAAGAATACATTAACTCCTCAAACTATGGTAATCACCGGAAAGAATCCCAATTATGGTCACCTTGTGTTATGCGGATCATAACACGTAATAGGTGCGTATAACTTGCAAGATAGGATCAAGAACACAAATGTATTCGTGAAAACGTAAAGGGTTAAGATATGAAATCATGGCACTCGGGCCCTAATGACAAGCATTAAGCATAGCAAAGTCATAGCAACATCAATCTCAGAACATAGTGGATACGAGGGATCAAGCCCTAACAAAACTAACTTGATCATATGATAAATCTCATCCAACCCATCACCGTCCAGCAAGCCTACGAAGGAATTACTCACACCCGATGGTGAGAATCATGAAATTGGTGATGCAAGAGGTTGGTGATGACGATGGCGATGAACCCCCTCTCCGAAGCCCAAAACACACTCCAGATCTGCCCTCCCGACGAAGAACATGAGGTGGCGGCGGCTCCGTATCATAAAAAGCGATGAAACTTCTCATACTTTTTTCTACGAGCATATGAATTTATAGTATCAAGATTAGGGTCAGCGCAACCTCGTTGGCTCCACGAGCCACCTAGGCACGCCGAGGGGGGTGGGCCCACCCTGGTGCCTCACGGGCATCACCGGTATTTTTTATTTTTTCCATAAAAAATCTCCAAAGAGTGTCGTCCAATTCCAAGAACTTCTATTTCTGCACAAAAAACAACACCATGGTAGTTCTGCTGAAAACAGCCTTAGTCCGGGTTAGTTTCATTCAAATCATGCAAATTAGAGTAAAAAAACAAGAGCAAAAGTGTTTGGAAAACTAGATACAACGGAGACGTATCAACTCTCCCAAGCTTAACTCATTACTTGTCCTCAAGCAACTGAGTTGATAGACGGAAAGTGATAAAGAAAAACTTTTATGAACTCTTTTGTTCTTGTATCCATATATAAGCTTAAATAGCACCCATGTTTTTGCTACTTCTTGAGCTTGCATTGGTTTTTCCTTGAAGAGGAAAGGGTGATGCAGCAAAGTAGAGATAAGTATTTCCCTCGGTTAGAGAACCAAGGTATCAATCCAGTAGGAGGTACAAGCAAGTCTCCAATCTATGCACCTGCACAAACAATCAAACACTTGCACCCAGCGCGATAAAGGGGTTGTCAATCACTTCACGGTCAATTGCAAAGGTGAGATCTGATAGAGATAGGTATAAAAGATTGCTAAAACGCAAAACAAAATAAAAGTAAATAAATTGCAACAAGATATTTTTGGTATTTTTGATTTATAGATCTGAAAATATATGATGGAAAATAGACCCGAGGGCCATAGGTTTCACTAGAGGCTTCTCTTTTGAAGGCAAATAATATGGTGGGTGAACAAATTACTGTAGAGCAATGTCACATCCCTGGTCCTGTTATGCACTAGGCTAGACCTCATGTGAGCATCATGTTTTAATTCAAATGAAATTTGAATTGAGGAATTTTCAAAGCCTCAGAAACCTTCTAAAAATGATCAACATTAAAATCTCCTCAAAGAAGTCCAAGAAAATGTTCCTCTTAGTCTCTGAAAATATTGCAAAGAGGTAAAACTCAAAACAATATTTTTGGTATCTCAGAGTTAATTATTTTGGGCCTTTGAATTAAATAAATAGCTATTTGCATTGGATATATATTTGATATGTAAATAATATATGTCCAATAATTACTGGAACATTTTATGTGGTTTGGTATATTTTAACTCTAGCCACATAACTATTTTCAGGATTTTATGAAATGGTTTAGTATTTTACTAAACTAAAACAACACAGAACAAAATAGATAAATAAAAACAGAAATAGAAAGAGAGAGAAGGCCACCTGGGCCACCTACCTGGCGCCCACTTACCTGGCCCAGCTCCCCCAACGGCCCAGCCCACCGCCGCCCCCCCTCCCCTGTCGTCTTCCTCCCTGCCAGGAGGACGGACACCGCGACGCCGCCGCGCGCGCCACCTCCACCCTGCTCGGCCACCTCCTGCTTCTCCTGGCCACCTCCTGCTTCCTCCCCGGCCTCCCTAGCGACGCCCCGGACGATGCCACGCAGCCCCTCTCCTCTCTCTCCCCGGAACACTCTCCCCCTCCTCTGTTCTCCTCACCCGAACGGAGCCGCCGCCACCGACGAGAACCACCGTGGCCACCGGCCACCCCACGCCTCACCGACGCCCAGGAAGCTCTGCCTCGACCTACTCATCCTCCCCACCACTCCAAGCAACACCAGGAGCCCCGCAGTGACGCCATCGCCGCCATCTTCACCGACGGGCATCGAAGATCGCCGGCCCGATTCTCCGTCTCCAGGTCGCCCCCGAGCCCACTGAGACGTGCTCTGCAACCACAGTGAGCTCATGGACCGATTCCCCCTCCTCTCCTGCTCGCGTTCTTGCTCTAGCCCCGTTCCCCACCTCCGCCGAAGCTCGCCGCCGCCACGGCCGACGAGCTCCATGCTCCTGAGCTCGTCCGCTCACCCGAGCATCACCAGCGTGCTCGCCGCGCTCCTGTGAACCTGCAGCACCCACGGGTTCTCCCTGTTATGCACCGTAGCGATGCGCCCGAGCACCACCGAACACCATCGCCGCCAAAGCTCGTCGCCGGCATGAGTTCCGGCGACCCCACGACCTCCCACTTGGTCCTCTGGATGCGCGAGAGCAAGGGCCATCCCCTGGTGCCCTCAGCGCGCCAAGCTGACGCCTCTAGCGTAAGTCCAGCGTGCCCCCGCCGTGTCCTGTGGTCGCCGCCGGCTGGTCTCCGGTGGCTGACGTGGCACCTTTAGTTAGGTGCTAATCGCGTTTAGTCAGTGTCGCGTGTCGATGACATATGGGCCCCATGCCCTTAACTAACCACGGTTTAACCCCTGTTTAGTTTAAGTTAACCACAGTGGCCCCACGCGTCGGAGTTGACCTAGCTGATGTGGCCGTTGACCGGTCCCACCTGTCAGTGAGTTAAACAACCCTGTGTCACTGACGTGTGGCCCCCACACGTCAGGTTTGACCAACAACAGCGTCTGTTGACCTGCTGACGTCACGGTGACGCACTGCTGACGTAGTAAATGTTTTCTGGAATTTAAATAATTCTTAAATGATTTATTATTTTCAGAAAATGTCCTAAACTTCTAAAAATCATAGAAATTCAACCGTAACTCCAAATGAAATAAATTATATATGAAAAATTATCAGAAAAATTCAAGGAATCCATCTGTACCACTTTCATGCATGTTAGAACAACTTATAGCTGCTGTTTAGCACAAATCAATTAAATGGCATTTGAATAATCACATATGGAGTTTGAATTTGAATCTTGTATTCAAACCAACTTCATTTAATCTGTTGCTAGTTGCATTAGCCCAAAACACATTCATTTTGCCATGTCATGATCATGCATCATATTGTGCATTGCATTGATTGTGTTCCCTTCTGTGTTGCCGGTATTTGTCCCCTCTCGATAGACGTGATACCGATGACGTGATCGTTGACACTGATGAAGACTCAATGTTATCTTCAGAAGTGCCAGGCAAGCAAAACCCCCTTGTTCATTCCGATACAATCCTACTCTCTCGCTCCTGCTCTCTTTTACTGCATTAGGACAACACCGATTCATCTGTTACTTGCTGCGGTAGCTGAACCCCTTTATCCTTTGCATGACCTGTCATTGCCACAGTAAATAGATGAAACCCACTAGCATGAGTAGGAGTTGTTTGAGCCCTGTTGTGCCTACTCATTCATGTTTGTTTGTCATGCCTGCTACTGCTTAGAGTTGAGTCAGGTCTAATTCATCGGGGATGAATCAGAGGTGTGTGAACATGTCCTACTGTGTGTGAGCTAAGTGTGTGAACACGATTTGGTAAAGGTAGCGGTGAGAGGCCATGTAGGAGTACATGGTGGGTTGTCTCATTGCAGCCGTCCTCAGGAACTGAGTTCTGTGTTTGTGATCCATGATTCAGCTACTACCATACATTGGGCCCTGAAATATGACCCTGCTCGACTTCTTATTCACCCTTGTCCTCTGTCCAGGAGTTGCAAGTAGTTTCTGGTGTTTGTAGTATGCTGGAGGCCGTGGACAGCGCTGACCGTAGGGGTGGGCTGTGATGCGGTAGGCACGTGGCCGGGTATACCGGGCGCCCGTTTGGTGTCACGGAACCCTGTTCACATCGTTTGGGGCTGTGAGCGAAACTCCGGCCGGATCTCCTCATGGATGGAACCCGAATAGGCGATAAACCTGGACTAGAGACTTGAGTGTTTAGGTAGGTCGTGGTCTACACCCACGTCGGCTTTCGCTTGAAGTCTGTCGAGCACATGTCGTGTGCAGACGCTAAGTGGTGGAAACATGTATGAAGAAGTACACCCCTGCAGGGTTAACATCATCTATTCGAATAGCCGTGTCCGCGGTAAAGGACTTCTGGGTTGCTTATATCAGTTCATAGACAAGTGAAAGTGGATACTCTAAAATACGTAAGATAAGCGTGAGTGCTATGGATGGCGTTCTCGTAGGGAGACGGGAGCGGATCCATAGTGGTGTATTGATATGGTGAATATGTGGACTCGTGTGCGCCACCTCAAAAGAGTTACTTGCAGTCGTAGTTCAGGATAGCCACCGAGTCAAAGCTGGCTTGCTGCAGTTAAACCCCACCATCCCTTTGTTGATAATGATGCATATGTAGATAGTTCTGATGTAAGTCTTGCTGGGTACATTTGTACTCACGTTTGCCTATTTTATGTTTTTGCAGAGAGACTTCGGTCTCACTAGTAGTTCCACGTGGACTTCGACGTTTAGCTTGTTACCTCAGCTACGATCTTGTGCCCTCGGCAGGATCTGGTAGATAGTCAGGCTTCTCAGCCTTTTTCATTTATAGATGTCTGTACTCAGACATGATAGCTTCCGCTTGTGCTTTGACTTGTATGCTCTGATTGTTGGGTCATGAGACCCATGTTTGTAATATCTCGCTCCTCGGAGCCTATTGATTAAAATACTTGAGTTGTAGAGTCATGTTGTGATGCCATGTTGTATTTGCACATATCGAGCATATTGTGTGTATGTTATTGAAATGCTTGGTATGTGTGGGATCTGACAACCTAGTTGTTTATCTTTAGTAGCCTCTCTTACCGGGAAATGTCTCCTAGTGTTTCCACCGAGCCATGGTAGCTCGCTACTGCTCCGGAACACTTAGGATGGCCGGCATGTGTCCTTCTTCGTTCCTGTGTCTGTCCCTTCGGGGAAATGTCACGCGATGTATACCGGAGTCCTGTTAGCCCGCTACAGCCCGGTTCACCGGAGTCCTGCTAGCCCAGTGCTACAGCCTGGATTCACTCGCTGATGACTGACACGTTCGATGCTGGGTCATGGATGCCTGTCCCTGTAAGTCTGTGCCACTTTGGGTTTACGACTAGCCATGTCAGTCCGGGATCCTTATCATATGGATGCTAGCGACACTGTCATATACGTGTGCCAAAAGGCGCAAACGGTCCCGGGCAAAGGTAAGGCGACACCCGTGGGAATACCGTGCGTGAGGCCGCAAAGTGATATGAGGTGTTACATGCTAGATCGATGTGGCATTGAGTCAGGGTCCTGACAGCGTTGGTATCAGAGCTTGACTGCCTGTAGGATTACCAAGCCAAACTGGTCGAAGTTGAGTCTAGAAATTCTTAGTTATATAAGGGAATTGATTGTGGGATGGAACGTAAGGCTCTTTTTACTCCTTATACCTCATGCCCTTCTGATCTGAGTCATCTTATCTTTCCTACGGGGATTAAGAACTAAGCTATCTCTTCTTTCTATCAGGATCACGTGTTGCTAATCCGTAGACTTATAGATTGTTGGACTTAAGCCTCGTTTCAGTTCCTAGTACTTCTGTATGTTAACTGTTGATCCCGAGACCTTGATATTGTGCCTCTGAGTGGTTATGCCACCATTTTTTTTGAATGTCTCAAATATTTTCTGAGCATTTACAGCCGTTATGCTCTCCGAGTTATTCCAGGTTTCTAAATAGTCTGATGCATTTGCAAATCCTTTCCCTCTGGTTTCGATGTTCCTTTATGCCAGCTCAATCACACTAATTGTTGAGTTGAGGTATTCTACTGCCTCGACCTTTATGTTGGAGTTATTATTATGACCCTAGGTGTCTCAGGGGATCATCTAGTAGTCTAGCCATGTTTTGTGTTCCCAGTGTGATGATTCTGGCCGTCATTATCGAAAGCATCCCGCGATGCCATTTAGTTAGTAGGTATTCTATTCCTGGGTTCTTGAACCCGAGATCCACCCTACTTACTTCATGTTGATAGTAATTGCTAGCTCCCTTAGGTTATTAGTAACCTTTGCGATAGTCCTTGAAGTCCGTGGTATCTTCTTCTTCCAAATACCATGAACTACTTATGGCAGAAGTTCCTCGTTGAACTGAACGATCACAACCAGAGTGCTCTTGATGAGTTCTCCATTATATATTGTGGCTCTGCCAGTTCTACCTTTCTACATGGGTTATCCGGAAGAAATATGTTGAACTTCGTTCGACATGCTAAACCATGCATCCACAACTCAGGAAATCATATGTTCTTTTGAGTTGTCCCTCTGTAGTTGTATTTGATCCTTGTCCAGCAGTTGTTAGTCAAGTTGATGTCGTGCATTCGTGTTCACCGATGCTCGTTATTCTTGTGGTCCGTCAAGCCGTTCTAGTTCGGAATGACTAGGAGAAACAAACTCCAGTACCTCTTCCATATCCAGGATTGAGTCAAAGAAGTTGCATGCCGCAGATCAAATGCCAATCCAGCTTTTGGTTCTGTTCTACCTTGGAGTATTACCCCCTTTATGTCAGAATTGTCATGAGAACTGCACCAACTCTCATGAATTTTGACGTAGTGATACTTCTCACCATCATTAGTCATTCCTCGGCCCTCGTGTTGATGCAACCGGAATACCGACAAATGAATTGTGATGTGTGAAATCAATACTCCCAGCAACCTCGTTGCTTGGTAGTTAAAGGATAATAATTTCATTCTTAGCGTGTTGGTTTTTGAATCATCCTTCTAAGACTGATCGTGCTACCTAGTCCTTATTTCGGTGCACCCTTCGATTGATGAGTTAGGATCTTGTCAAGTCCTCACTCATTTGATCATATCGTCTTGCCCTCAAAAGCAAGATTGTTCTCAAGCTTAGTAACATACCGGTGGTTCGTGACTTTTCAAATATCTTCTTGGGAGTGTTACCGGGTTGTTTCCTGACTGTTATGTTGATCTCGTGATCAAGTTGGTTTATCCTGTAAACCACCCTTTCTCCAAGAATCCGTGTTGGATACCCTTGAGCTAGTTGGTTAAGCTAGACAACAACTTGGAGAGTTGGAAGATAAAAGCTTGCCTGGCTTAGTTCGTTCCAAAGGGATATCCTTGTGTAGTGTGTGTTGAAGAAAGATGATATCTTCATCGATTGGTTCCTGTGATCAGTTGTTGGACCTATTGTCTTATTAATCCTTTGATTTGAGTGTGGGCCATCGTCAAGTCAAATCAGCACCAACGATGCTCGTAATGTTGTCTTACTCGTGGTTTTTCCTCGAGCATACACCGTTATATTCCTGGGTCTGACCAATACTATCACCTTGTTCACATAGTTATGGAATTCCATCTCCACGGGAAGCTGGATGAATTGTTGTTGAGCCCATCGACAACATCCTTGTCCTCTCCATAATTTTGCTGAACATTAAGCTAGTGTTGGAAACTTTTGAAAGCATTTTCTTCATGCTAGCTCATGAAGTACTTGTTTGATGAAAGGAGTGACTTCCTCTTATACATGTGCATTTGGTGAAAGTTGCCGCCGTGAATTTGAGAAAGTTAGTTTTGCTTCCTCTGGAATCATCCCAAATCAGTCATGCACACGTGCGAAGTATTCTGTGGTATGGAGACTTGCAACCTTCATTCCATATGTGTCCCGAGCACACCAAGCCACTGATTGATTTGTTCAAGGAGAAGGAGTATCTTCATAAGAGCTAATCCGGACTTATGAAAGAACTTCGATATCCTCGCTGATGGTTCCCAACCAGAACTTGGTAGTATTTTATTGTAAGACTACCATGTGGGCATGCTTGTCTGGGACAACGTGTTCACATGTTTGTAGCAGAACCAACTCATGTTTTGGAGCTTGCTATCGTAGTTCATCTCCCGAGAATCCCGCAACGTCATCTCGTTGATTTGTGTTGCAAACTTTCATTTTTCTTCCTAGACTCGATGAGCCTGGAATATCTTGACACCAACCAGATCTGAATCTCAGGCAGATATGATGGTTGGAACATTTCCCCAAGAACTATAATATTGGTCTCTCGATAACCGGTAAGGTGGATGTCGTGGCCAACACACCCAGCTGGAAAACCTCCTGTTGTAGTATCTTGATTTGAGGAAGTTGGCCACCTCCCCATAGGGATTTCGTAGGATTTACTCCCTAGTTGCCCCTATGGATTTCTGTGTTCCGAAGTCCGACCTTTTTACTTGATGTTCTAGATATCAAACCATATCTATGAATGGGTTACACTAGCACATCAAGGAGAACATTAGAAGCGGAGTGCTAAATGTCTCTCGGTCGATCATCCAGATTTTATTTCCTTGGCCTCGCTAAGATGAAATCTGAGAAGTGTTATCTTCCTTTGCATCTGCATCATCCATCATCATTCATCGTGGTAGCAAGTTGTGTTGCCAGGATCCTTGACACGGATATTAGTAAAACCTTGATGAATGTGGAAATGCTCAAGTTCTTGAGAGCACGCACAAGCGCTACGTGTTATCATCGGCACTAACTGGGTTTGCTCTCAGTTTCCTCGGCAATGCTATGACCTATTCAAACAGTGAATTCACTCTCTATTGTTGGGTTCTTCCCTAGTTACCAGAATCATTCCCAGCATTTGCATTCTGTTCCCAGCTTGCACCGCCAATGTGCCATTCTACCATGGGTCCCTTCCATTTCCGGTGATAAGCAAAAATCATCCATTGCGTTGTCTTCAACAAGGTAATCCACATCATCCAAGTCCGAGTATGCCATTCTACCGACCCCCTCCAAACGATCGTTGTTAATTGCCTTAGGCTGGTATGAAGAGTTTCAATGATCTCTGAATCAAAAGTAATTCTTTTTGCCACTTAAGGTAATAATCTACGAATCACCCTCCTCCAGGATGTTTCGTCGTGGTATCATGGCAACTCAACTCCTCGCTACGTTGACAATCGTTTACCACCTTCTTAGGTGTGGAATTGTTGTCTACCTAGTGAACCTTCGTCATCCGTTTCTTTCCACCCCTCTTGATGTGTATCTCGTGTCTCAACCCGAGAGATGGTCCTATGTCTCATTCCGTGAGTTGTTCGATCTTCGAGAAGATTGACCCTTCTAGAGTCTCCTTCTTCCCTCCATGTCATGTTGACAGGATTTCTCAAGGCAAGACTTCAAGACAATGATGGTGATCGAATCAACGTTCCTATGAAGTGCAACCTGGATCGTGAAGATTGTACTAGTTGCGTTCCCCCTTCACCTTACCCTACGCTTGAATCTCGGGACGAGATTTTTGTTTAGTGGGGGTGAGTTGTCACATCCCTGGTCCTGTTATGCACTAGGCTAGACCTCATGTGAGCATCATGTTTTAATTCAAATGAAATTTGAATTGAGGAATTTTCAAAGCCTCAGAAACCTTCTAAAAATGATCAACATTAAAATCTCCTCAAAGAAGTCCAAGAAAATGTTCCTCTTAGTCTCTAAAAATATTGCAAAGAGGTAAAACTCAAAACAATATTTTTGGTATCTCAGAGTTAATTATTTTGGGCCTTTGAATTAAATAAATAGCTATTTGCATTGGATATATATTTGATATGTAAATAATATATGTCCAATAATTACTGGAACATTTTATGTGGTTTGGTATATTTTAACTCTAGCCACATAACTATTTTCAGGATTTTATGAAATGGTTTAGTATTTTACTAAACTAAAACAACACAGAACAAAATAGATAAATAAAAACAGAAATAGAAAGAGAGAGAAGGCCACCTGGGCCACCTACCCGGCGCCCACTTACCTGGCCCAGCTCCCCCAACGGCCCAGCCCACCGCCGCCCCCCCTCCCCTGTCGTCTTCCTCCCTGCCAGGAGGACGGACACCGCGACGCCGCCGCGCGCGCCACCTCCACCCTGCTCGGCCACCTCCTGCTTCTCCTGGCCACCTCCTGCTTCCTCCTCGGCCTCCCTAGCGACGCCCCGGACGATGCCACGCAGCCCCTCTCCTCTCTCTCCCCGGAACACTCTCCCCCTCCTCTGTTCTCCTCACCCGAACGGAGCCGCCGCCACCGACGAGAACCACCGTGGCCACCGGCCACCCCACGCCTCACCGACGCCCAGGAAGCTCTGCCTCGACCTACTCATCCTCCCCACCACTCCAAGCAACACCAGGAGCCCTGCAGTGACGCCATCGCCGCCATCTTCATCCGACGGGCATCGAAGATCGCCGGCCCGATTCTCCGTCTCCAGGTCGCCCCCGAGCCCACTGAGACGCGCTCTGCAACCACAGTGAGCTCATGGACCGATTCCCCCTCCTCTCCTGCTCGCGTTCTTGCTCTAGCCCCGTTCCCCACCTCCGCCGAAGCTCGCCGCCGCCACGGCCGACGAGCTCCATGCTCCTGAGCTCGTCCGCTCGCCCGAGCATCACCAGCGTGCTCGCCGCGCTCCTGTGAACCTGCAGCACCCACGGGTTCTCCCTGTTATGCACCGTAGCGATGCGCCCGAGCACCACCGAACACCATCGCCGCCAAAGCTCGTCGCCGGCATGAGTTCCGGCGACCCCACGACCTCCCACTTGGTCCTCTGGATGCGCGAGAGCAAGGGCCATCCCCTGGTGCCCTCAGCGCGCCAAGCTGACGCCTCTAGCGTAAGTCCAACGTGCCCCCGCCGTGTCCTGTGGTCGCCGCCGGCTGGTCTCCGGTGGCTGACGTGGCACCTTTAGTTAGGTGCTAATCGCGTTTAGTCAGTGTCGCGTGTCGATGACATATGGGCCCCACGCCCTTAACTAACCACGGTTTAACCCCTGTTTAGTTTAAGTTAACCACAGTGGCCCCACGCGTCGGAGTTGACCCAGCTGATGTGGCCGTTGACCGGTCCCACCTGTCAGTGAGTTAAACAACCCTGTGTCACTGACGTGTGGCCCCCACACGTCAGGTTTGACCAGCAGCAGCGTCTGTTGACCTGCTGACGTCACGGTGACGCACTGCTGACGCAGTAAATGTTTTCTGGAATTTAAATAATTCTTAAATGATTTATTATTTTCAGAAAATGTCCTAAACTTCTAAAAATCATAGAAATTCAACCGTAACTCCAAATGAAATAAATTATATATGAAAAATTATCAGAAAAATTCAAGGAATCCATCTGTACCACTTTCATGCATGTTAGAACAACTTATAGCTGCTGTTTAGCACAAATCAATTAAATGGCATTTGAATAATCACATATGGAGTTTGAATTTGAATCTTGTATTCAAACCAACTTCATTTAATCTGTTGCTAGTTGCATTAGCCCAAAACACATTCATTTTGCCATGTCATGATCATGCATCATATTGTGCATTGCATTGATTGTGTTCCCTTCTGTGTTGCCGGTATTTGTCCCCTCTCGATAGACGTGATACCGATGACGTGATCGTTGACACTGATGAAGACTCAATGCTATCTTCAGAAGTGCCAGGCAAGCAAAGCCCCCTTGTTCATTCCGATACAATCCTACTCTCTCGCTCCTGCTCTCTTTTAATGCATTAGGGCAACAACGATTCATCTGTTACCTGCTGCG
The DNA here is from genome assembly GCF_018294505.1 of Triticum aestivum. NCBI lineage: Eukaryota > Viridiplantae > Streptophyta > Magnoliopsida > Poales > Poaceae > Triticum > Triticum aestivum. Next base: position 106,120,951 of record NC_057806.1, on the reverse strand, counting down.
GTAGCTGAACCCCTTTATCCTCTGCATGACCTGTCATTCCACAGTAAATAGATGAAACCCACTAGCATGAGTAGGAGTTGTTTGAGCCCTTATGTGCCTACTCATTTATGTTTGTTTGTCATGCCTGCTACTGCTTAGAGTTGAGTCGGGTCTGATTCATCGGGAATGGATCAGAGGCGTGTGAACCTGTCCTACTGTGTGTGAGCTAAGTGTGTGAATACGATTTGGTAAAGGTAGCGGTGAGAGGCCATGTAGGAGTACATGGTGGGTTGTCTCATTGAAGCCGTCCTCAGGAACCGAGTTCTGTGTTTGGGATCCATGATTCAGCTACTACCACGCATTGGGCCCGAAACCAATGGACCCTCTCGGCTTCTTGATCACCCTTGTCCTCTGTCCAGGAGTTGCAAGTAGTTTCTGGTGTTTGTAGTATGCTGGAGGCCGTGGGCAGCGCTGACCGGAGGGGTGGGCTGTGATGCGGTAGGCACGTGGCCGGGTATACCGGGCGCCCATTTGGTGTCACGGAACCCTGTTCACATCGTGTGGGGCTGTGAGCGAAACTCCGGCCGGATCTCCTCATGGATGGAACCCGAATAGGCGATAAACCTGGACTAGAGACTCGAGTGTTTAGGTAGGCCGTGGCCGACACCCACGTTGGGCTTCCGCTTGAAGGTTGCCGAGTACATGTCGTGTAAACGGCGGTAAGTGGTGAGAGCGTGTGTGAAGAAGTACACCCCTGCAGGGTTATCATCATCTATTCGAATAGCCGTGTCCGCGGAAAAGGACTTCTGGGTTGCTTATATCAGTTCATAGACAAGTGAAAGTGGATACTCTAAAATACGCAAGATAAGCGTGAGTGCTATGGATGGCGTTCTCGTAGGGAGACGGGAGCGGATCCATAGTGGTGTATTGATATGGTGAATATGTGGACTCGTGTGCGCCACCTCAAAAGAGTTACTTGCAATCGTAGTTCAGGATAGCCACCGAGTCAAAGTTGGCTTGCTGCAGTTAAACCCCACCATCCCCTTGTTGAAAATGATGCATATGTAGTTAGTTCTGATGTAAGTCTTGCTGGGTATATTTGTACTCACGTTTGCCTATTTTATGTTTTTGCAGAGAGACTTCGGTCTCACTAGTAGTTCCACGTGGACTTTGACGTTTAGCTTGTTACCTCAGCTACGATCTTGTGCCCTCGGCAGGATCTGGTAGATAGTCAGGCTTCTCAGCCTTTTTCATTTATAGATGTCTGTACTCAGACATGATAGCTTTCGCTTGTGCTTTTACTTGTATGCTCTGATTGTTGGGTCATGAGACCCATGTTTGTAATATCTCGCTCCTCGGAGCCTATTGATTAAAATACTTGAGTTGTAGAGTCATGTTGTGATGCCATGTTGTATTTGCACATATCGAGCATATTGTGTGTATGTTATTGAAATTCTTGGTATGTGTGGGATCTGACAACCTAGTTGTTTATCTTTAGTAGCCTCTCTTACCGGGAAATGTCTCCTAGTGTTTCCACCGAGCCATGGTAGCTCGCTACTGCTCCGGAACACTTAGGCTGGCCGGCATGTGTCCTTCTTCGTTCATGTGTCTGTCCCTTTGGGGAAATGTCACGCGATGTATACCGGAGTCCTGTTAGCCCGCTACAGCCCGGTTCACCGGAGTCCTGCTAGCCCAGTGCTACAGCCTGGATTCACTCGCTGATGACCGACACGTTCGATGCTGGGTCATGGATGCCTGTCCCTGTAAGTCTGTGCCACTTTGGGTTTACGACTAGCCATGTCAGCCCGGGCTCCTTATCATATGGATGCTAGCGACACTGTCATATACGTGTGCCAAAAGGCGCAAACGGTCCCGGGCAAAGGTAAGGCGACACCCGTGGGAATACCGTGCGTGAGGCCGCAAAGTGATATGAGGTGTTACATGCTAGATCGATGTGGCATTGAGTCAGGGTCCTAACAAGCAATTGATAGATAAGCGCAAAGTTATTGATGCGGCTTGAAGCTACGTCGGTATTTCCCCAAAGAGGAAGGGATGATGCAGCACAGTGACGGTAGGTATTTCCCTCAGTGATGAAACCAAGGTTATCGAACCAGCAGGAGAACCAAGCAACACTACGTAAACAACACCTACGCACAAATAACAAATACTCGCAACTCGACGTGTAAAAGGGGTTGTCAATCCCTTTCGGGTAACGGTGCCACAAATTGGCAAACGAACGTGAGAGAGTTGAAAATATTGATCGATCGAACGCCAAATAAAATAAATTGCAGCAAGGTATTTTTGTATTTTTGGTTTAATAGATCTAAAAATAAAAGGAAAATAAAATAGATCTCAAAAGTAAATAATATGAGAAAGAGACCTGGGGCCGTAGGTTTCACTAGTGGCTTCTCTTGAGAAAAATAGAAAACGGTGGGTAAACGAATTATTGTTGGACAATTGATAGAACTTCAAATAATCATGACGATATCTGGGCAATGATCATTATATAGGCACCATGTCCAAGATTAGTAGACCGACTCCTGCCTGCATATACTACTATTACTCCACACATCAACCGCTATCTAGCATGCATCTGGTGTATTAAGTTCATGGAGGAACGGAGTAATGCAATAAGAATGATGACATGATGTAGACAAGATCTATTTATGTAGAAATAAACCCCATCGTTTTATCCTTAGTTGCAATGATAAATACGTGTTGGTTCCCTTTTTGTCACTGGGATCAAGCACCATAAGATCAAACCCACTACAAAGCACATCTTCCCATTGCAAGATAAATAGATCAAGTTGGCCAAACAAAACCCAAACATTGAAGAAGAAATACGAGGCTATAGGAAATCGTGCATATAAGAGATCAAAGAAACTCAAATAACTTTCATGGATAAAAAGAGATAGATCTGATCATAAACTCAAAGTTCATCGGATCCCAACGAACACACTGCAAAAGAGTTACATCATATGGATCTCCAAGAGACCATTGTATTGAGAATCAAACATGAGAGAGGAAAGCCATCTAGCTACTAACTACGGACCCGAAGGTCTACAAAGAACTACTCACGCATCATTGGAGAGGCACCAATGGAAGTGGTGAACCCCTCTGTCATGGTGTCTAGATTAGTTCTGGTGGTTCTGGACTCTAAGGCGGCTGGAATTGATTTTCGTCGACTCCCCTAGGGTTTCTAGAATATTGGGGTATTTATAAAGCAACGAGGCGGTCCGGGGCACCCGAGGTGGGCACAACCCACCAGGGCGTGCCTGGGCCTCCAGGCACACCCTGGTGGGTTGTGCTCCCCTCGGAGCACCCCCAGGCGCTTCTACGGCCCATTTGATGTATTATGGTCCAAAAAAATCCATAAAAAGTTTCAGTGCGTTTGGACTCCGTTTGATATTGATTACATGCGATGTAAAAAACATGCAAAAAACAACAACTAGCACTTGGCACTATGTCAATAGGTTAGTACCAACAAATGATATAAAATGACTATAAAATGATTATAAAACATCCAAGAATAATAATATAATAGCATGGAACAATAAAAAATTATAGATACATTGGAGACGTATCAGCATCCCCAAGCTTAATTCCTGCTTTTCCTCGAGTAGGTAAATGATAAAAACAGAATTTATGATGTGGAATGCTGCCTAACATGTCATCTCATACCCTTTTCTTTATAGCATGGACATTTGGACTTTTATATTGTTCAAAGCAATAGTCTACTTTTGACATGATAACTTAAATACTCAAGCATACCAACAAGCAATCATGTCTTTGAAAATATCAACGCTAAAATAAGCTAGCCCTAGCCCATCATGCTCAATCATTGATCCATTCATGAAACACACTCGCATATTAACTACACCCAATGCTCAAGTACGATCATAGTGCCCCCTAGTTGGTGCTTTTATAAGAGAAGATGGAGACTCAAATTCAAAATAAAAATTGCATAATGTAAAAGAAAGTCCCTTCGCAGAGGGAAGTAGGGATTTGTAGAGGTGCCAGAGCTCAAAGCAAAAATTGAGAGATAATTTTTTTTGAGAGGCATACTTTTCCCACCAACGAAAACAAATTATAGTTCCCAACACTTCTCATGCTAGATATATCACAGGCGGTTCCCAAACAGAAATTAAACTTTATTCTTTTTTTTCCACCATACTTTCACTTTCCATGGCTAACCGTATCCACGGGTGCCTTCCATACCAACACTTTCCAAGGAATTTATTATTTGACAACATAAAGTAAATTCATTTTTCATTTCGGGACTGGTCATCCCTAATACCTTTGCCTTACTCTCATGCAATGACAAGTGAATAAACACTCATCGTGAGAATAACACATCTAGCATGGAAAATATTAGCCACCCCTCACCGCCTCGCAAGTGGTACGAGCACACAAATGAGAAATTTATTTTGAATATTAGAGATGGAACATAAAAATTTACTTAGAACGGTAAAAGAATAACACATATAGGTAGATATAGTGGACTCATGTGGCAAAACTGGTTACAGGGTTTTGGATGCACAAGTAGTGATCATACTTAGTGAAAAATGATGGCTAGCAAAAGAGTGAGAAGCAACCAACCAAGAAACAAATAATCTCAAAAGAGAGCATTAAGAATAATTAACACTGAATAATGCACCACAAGTAGGATGTAATTTCATTGCATGACTATGGACTTTCGTGCTTGCATAGGGAATCACAAACCTTAGCACCAATATTCTTACTAAAGCATAGTTACTCATCAACATGACTCACATATCACATCATCATATCTCAAAACTATTACTAAGAATCAAGTTTATTTTGTCCAATGATCATCAAGAAAGTTTTTATTATATCCTTCTTGGATATCTATCACTTTGGGACTAATTTTCATGTGTTGCTTTTGATAAGCTCAAACAAATATAAGTGAAGATCATGAACATGATATTTCTTTCTCTCAAATTAATTTAAGTGAAGCAAGATAGAATTTCTTGAAAATTTTACTAACTCTCAAATAAATCTAAGTGAAGCAAGAGAGCATTTCTCCAAAAATACTAAATCACACCGTGCTCAAAAAGATATAAGTGAAGCACTAGAGCAAATCCATAGCTCATAAAAATTTAAGTGAAGCATAGAGAGCAATTCTAGCAATTCATGGCATAATTTTGCCTCTCCCAAATAGACGTGTCAAGAAAGGAATCAAGACTATAAACACAAAATGAAACAATCAAAGACTCATATCATACAAGACGCTCCAAGCAAAACACATAGTATGTGACGAATAAAAATATAGCTTCGAGTAAAATACCGATGGTCGTTAGAAGAAAGCTTAGTTGCTTGCTTATCTTTGGATAATAGCGGGGGATGCCATGGGCATCCCCAATATTAGGTTCTTCTTACTCCTTATTCCTTTATCCATCGTAAGATAACCCAAAACATGAAAACTTCAATCACACAAAACTCAACAAAACCTTCGTGAGATCCGTTAGTATAAGAAAACAAATCACTACTATAAGTGTTGTAGCAAACCAATTCATATTTTATTCTTGCATTATATCTACTGTATTCCAACTTTTCAATGGCAAAAACTCATCAAAGAAAACCATAGAATCATCAAAACAAGCACAAAACGCAAAGAAAATAGAATCTGTCAAAAACAGAACAATTTGTAGCAATCTGGATATTTTGAATACTTCTGTAACTCCAAAAACTCTGAACAATTAGGACAGCCTGAGAAACCTGTATATTAATCTTCTGCAAAAAGAATTGATATTTTATCGCTCTCTGGTTAGAAATGAGAATTATTTTCATGAGCATGAAAGTTTCTGTTTTTCAGCAAGATCAAACAACTATCACCCAAGAAGATGCTAAAGAATTTACTTGGCACAAACACTAACTAAAACATAAAAGACACAATAAAGAAGTAGCATAATTGTGCTAACACTCAAGAATAGAAAGCGAAAAGCAAAACAAGTTATTCATTGGGTTGCCTCCGAACAATCGCTATTGTTTTACGCCCCTAGCTAGGCATAAAGCAAGGATCTAAGTTTTGTCATCTTTGGTTTGAGATCCATAAGATGCCCTCATGATTGATTCATATGGTGGCCTAATTCATGTTCTAGGGAAGTGTTCCATACCCTTCCTTAGTGGAAATTGGAACTTAATTTTGCCTTCTTTCATATCAATCACGGCACCGATAGTGCGTAAAAACGGTCTAGCAAGAATAATTAGATAAGACGGATTGCAATGAATATCAAGAATGATAAAATCTATGGGCACATAATTACTATTTGCAATAATAATAACATCATTAATTCTTCCCATAGGCTTTTAATAGTAGAATCCGCTAAGTGCAAATTCAAAGAACATTCTTCAATACCGGTAAGACCAAGCACATCACATACAGATTTCGGAATTGTAGAAACACTAGCACCCAAGTCGCACAAAGCAAAACACTCATAATTTTTAATCTTGACCTTGATAGTAGGTTCCCATTCATCTTGCAATTTTCTAGGAATTGACACTTCTAATTCCAACTTTTCTTCTAAAGCTTTCATCATAGCATCAACAATATGTTTAGTAAAAGCTTTATTTTGTTCATAAGCATGGGGTGAATTTATCATGGATTGCAACAAAGAAATGCAATCAATCAAAGAGCAACTATCATAATTAAAGTCTTTGTAATCCAAAAGAGTGGGTACATCACTAGTTAAAGTTTTGACCTCTTGAAACCCACTTTTATCAATTTTCTCAACAATATTTGCACCCTCCTAATTATCGGGACGCCTTCTAACTAAAGTTGACTCTTCTCCAGTCCCTTTTTCAACAATCTTAACTTTACTAAACAAGGAATCAATAGAGGAAACACCAATCATTTTAAGATCTTCATCACTTTTACGAAAGCAATCACTAGAAAATGTTTTTTTATAAAAGTTCTCTTCTAGCTCTAAGCATAGCAGTTATTTTCTTACTTTCATTCATAGAAACACAAAGAGATTTAATTGATTCCTCAACTTTAGGCACACAATTTTTTATCTTGAGATTTTCTACATCATGAGAAATTCTATCAACACTTCTAGACAAATCATCAATCTTATTCAACTTTTCTTCTATGGAAGTGTTGAAAACTTTTTGTGATAAATTATTTAATATTATTCTCAAGATCAGACGTGTTCCTATTATTATAAGAAGAATTTCCATAGGAATTACCATAATTATTAGAGGAATTACTAGGAAAAGGCCTAGGATTAAAATTACTTCTATAAGCATTGTTATTGAAATTATTTCATGAGATAAAATTCACATCTACGGCATCACTATTTTGCTCAATCAAAGTAGACAAAGGCATATCATTTAAATCAATAGGAGAACTTTTACTAGCAACCAATTTCATAAGAACATCAACTTTTTCACTCAGAGAAGAAATTTCTTCAACCGAATTAACTTTTTTACTAGTAGGAGCCCTCTCGGTATGCCATTGTGAATAATTTGCCATAATATTATCAAGCAATTTGGTGTCTTCACCCAAACTAATTTCCATAAAAGTACCACTCGCGGCAGAATCTAAAAGATTACGAGAAACAAAATTCAACCCCGCATAAAAAACATGTCTGATCATCCAAAGATTTAACCCATGAGTTGGGCAATTCCTTAGCATATTTTTCATCCTTTCCCAAGATTGTGCAACGTGCTCATGTTCAAGTTGCTTGAAATTCATGATCTGGGTTCTAAGGGAAATAATTTTTGCGGGCGGAAAATACTTAGTGATAAAAGCGTCTTTGCATTTATTCCAAGAATCGATGCTATTACGAGGCAAAGAAGAAAACCAAATTTTTGCAGAATCACACAAAGAAAATGGAAATAATTTCAACTTCACAATCTCATTGTCCACATCCATTTACTTTTGCATATCGCATAATTCCACGAAGGTATTAAGATGGGACATGGCATCCTCATTAGGAGTGCCGGAAAATTGGTCGTTCATAACAAGATTCAACAAAGAAGTGTTAATATCACAAGACTCCGCACTACTGGCGGGAGCAATCAGAGTGCCAATAAAATCGTTGTTGTTGGTATTTGATAAATCACACAACTTGGTGTTCTCTTGAGCCATGATGACAACTGATACGTCTCCAACGTATCTATAATTTTTGATTGTTCCATGCTATTATATTATCAACCTTGGATGTTTTATATGCATTTATATGATTTTTGGGACTAACCTATTAACCTAGAGCCCAGTGCCAGTCCCAGTTTATGTTTTTTTCCTTGTTTTTAAGTATCGCGGAAAAGGAAAATCAAACGGAGTCCAATTGACCTGAAATTTCACGGAGATCATTTTTGGACCAGAAGAAGCCCACAGAGTACCGAAGATGGGCCAGAAGAGTCCCGAGGCCACCACGAGGGTGGGGGGCGTGCCCTACCCCCTGGGCGCCCCCTGCCTCGTGGCCGCCTCGGGGACCCCCCTGACTTGTTCCCGACTCCAACATCTCTTATATAACCCCAAACTTCCAGAAAGAAACCTAGATCGGGAGTTTCGCCGCCAGAAGCCTCCATAGCCACCAAACACCAATCTAGACCCATTCCGGCACCCTGCCGGAGGGGGGAATCCCTCTTCGGTGGCCATCTTCATCATCCCGGTTCTCTCCATGAAGAGGTGGGAGTAGTTCACCCTTGGCGCTGAGGGTATGTACCATTAGCTATGTGTTTGATCTCTCTCTCTCTCACGTTCTTGATTCGGAACGATCTTGATGTATCGTGAGCTTTGCTATTATAGTTGGATCTTATGATGTTTCTCCCCTCTATCTACTTGTGATGAATTGAGTTTTCCCTTTGAAGTTATCTTATCGGATTGAGTCTTTAAGGATTTGAGAACACTTGATGTATGTCTTGCATGTGCTTATCCGTGGTGACAATGGGATATCACGTGATCCACTTGATGTATGTTTTGGTGATCAACTTGCGAGTTCCGTGACCTCGTGAACTTATGCATAGGAGTTGGCACACGTTTTCGTCTTGACTCTCCGGTAGAAACTTTGGGTCACTCTTTGAAATTCTTTGTGTTGGTTGAATAGATGAATATGAGATTGTGTGATGGATATCATATAATCATACCCACAGATACTTGAGGTGACTTTGGAGTATCTAGGTGACATTAGGGTTTTGGTTGATTTGTGTCTTAAGGTGTTATTCTAGTATGAACTCTTGAATAGATCGATCAGAAAGAATAACTTTGAGGTGGTTTTGTACCCTACAATAATCTCTTCGTTTGTTCTCCGCTATTAGTGACTTTGGAGTGACTCTTTGTTGCATGTTGCGGGATAGTTATATGATCCAATTATGTTATTATTGTTGAGATAACTTGCACTGGTGAAAGTATGAACCCTAGGCCTTGTTTCAACGCATTGCAATACCGTTTACACTCACTTTTATCATTAGTTACCTTGCTGTTTTTATATTTTCAGATTACAAAAACCTATATCTACCATCCATATTGCACTTGTATCACCATCTCTTCGCCGAACTAGTGCACCTATACAATTTACCATTGTATTGGGTGTGTTGGGGACACAAGAGACTCTTTGCTATTTGGTTGCAGGGTTGTTTGACAGAGACCATCTTCATCCTACGCCTCCCACGGATTGATAAATCTTAGGTTATCCACTTGAGGGAAATTTGCTACTATCCTACAAACCTCTGCACTTGGAGGCCCAACAACGTCTACAAGAAGAAGGTTGTGTAGTAGACATCAAGCTCTTTTCTGGCGCTGTTGCCGGGGAGGTTAGCGCTTGAAGGTATATCTTTAGATCTTGCAATCAAATCTTTTTGTTTCTTGTTTTATCACTAGTTTAGTTTATAAAATAAAATTATAAAAAATGGAATTGAGGATACCTCATATGCTTCATCTTTTTAATGTCTTTCATGAAAATAAGGATTCCGATAATTGTGCCAAAGTGTTAGAAGAAGAATCCATTAGAATGTTTGGCACTAAATATTTGAATGATGAGCATGATTGCAATGTTGTTAGTACGAATTCCTTGAATATCCATGGTACTAATGATGATTGCACTAGTCATGATGAAAATGTCTCTTATAAGCATGTCAACTTTTGTGGAGTGCATAGAGTTTGCAAGTACACACCAAATAGGGAAGATAGATTTTGCAAGAGGCATAAGTATTTAGAAACTAAATGGTTGCATGAAAGGCTAGATGTTTGTGCTGAAAATTTAAATTTTCTTAGCTATCCTTGTGAACTTTGCAATGAACGTGGTCATTTAAATATCTAATGCAAATTGTTTCATGATCGAATCGTGTACAAAAATTGTGATGACTTGATTTCCGTTGCGCATCATAATGAACTTAGTTTGCTTCTGGGTTATGAAGAAATGAAGCATATAACTAAGGATATTCCAGAATTTGCCCTTGATAAAGTTCTTGATTTTGATCTAGAGTAAATTTATATGTATTGTGCGGTGAATTGCACTGAAAATACTTACACTGCCAATTACGTAAAGTCAAGAAAACAATTAGAAGATGAAGAGAATACTAATGAAAGGGAAGAGATTTCCCAATATCCTCCTATTTTTTTCTTATGATGAATCAGGTAACGAGGAGGAACCTTCCATCCAACCAATCTCATTAATAAGGATCTCCAAAAAGAGGGTTAAACCCACACATGATGCGAAGAAGAAAAAGAAAAGACGTAGAAGCAAAGGTAAAAAGGTACTCATTGCGATGATGATAATTGCTATACTATTGGTGCTATCCATACTATTAATGATGAGAGTGATTATGCTTATGATATGAAAATGCCCAACCTTGGTGATGCTATGTTTGATGAGAATGACATGTTTGAGAATTTATTTGCTGCAATTAATGTTTGTCCCAAGCTTGGGATGCTACGTTTCATGAACATGATATATTTAACCTCCTAAGTTTTGATATGCAAATTTATTATGATGATAGCATGCCTCCTATTTATGATGGTTATATTGATGAAAGTGGGTTTGGAAGAGTCTTGACTTTAGGAAGTAATGATCCCACTATTTTGGAGGGTGTTGATCTTATTTTGAAAATTATAAAAGTGGATTTGGAGAGGTCATGACTCTATTTAGTAATGATTCCACTATCTTGGAAGAGGTTTCAATTGATTATGATGAGAACAAAGTTGCTACTTATGATGATTATTGTGATGACACTTATGCTATAAAAAGTAGTGATGATTATATTTATAAGACTTGTCATGATTATGACTACCCTCTTTCTGAACATTACTCTTTTAATGTGGAAACAATTTATAGTATTCGAGTTTCTTATGATACTCCCACTATTCCGAATGAGAATAATTTTGCTTATGAGGAGAATAGTAAAATTTCTATGCTTGTAGATCATGAAAAGAATTCTTTATGTGATGGTTATATTGTTGAATTAATTCATGAGGCTACTTAAAATTATTATGAGGGAGGAATATATGCTTGTATGGATTGCAATAATATCAAGTTTCCTCTCTATGTGCATAAAGTTTTAAAGTTGTGCTTGTTTTGCCTTCCTATGCTAGTTGATTATTGTTCCCATAAATTGTTTGATCACAAAATCCCTATGCATAGGAAGTGGGTTAGACTTAAATGTGCTAGTCATATTCTTCATGATGCTCTCTTTATGTTTCAATTCTTATCTTTTACGTGAGCATCATTGAAACCATCATGCCTAGCTAGGGGCGTTAAACGATAACGCTTGTTGGGAGGCAACCCAATTTTATTTTTTTGCCTTTTGCTCCTGTTTAGTAATAAATAATTCATCTAGCCTCTGTTTAGATGTGGTTTTATGTTTTAATTAGTGTTTGTGCTGAGTAGAACCTTTGGGAAGACTTGGGTGACGTCTTTGCGATCTTGCTGTAAAAACCAGAAACTTTTGCGCTCACGAGATTAGCTGACATTTTTTACTGGAGAGTGCGATTAGGTTGATTATTTTTGAAGATTATTAATAGAAAAATTCCACAGGTCCACCAATTTATTTCAGAATTTTTAGTTACATAAGTATTCTAAACCTACAGATTACTACAGACTGTTCTGTTTTTGACAGATTCTGTTTCCTATGTGTTGTTTGCTTATTTTGATCAATCTATGAGTAGTATTGGAGGGTATGAACCATAGAGAAGTTGTAATACAGTAGATATTACACCAATATGAATTTAGAATGAGTTCACAATAGTACCTAAGTGATGATTTATTTTCTTATACTAACGGAGCTTACAAGTTGTCTGTTAAGTTTTGTGTTGTGAAGTTTTCAAGTTTTGGGTAAAGATTAGATGGACTATGGAATAAGGAGTGGCAAGAGCCTAAGATTGGGGATGCCCAAGGCACCCCAAGGTAATATTCAAGGACAACCAAGAGCCTAAGCTTGGGGATGCCCCAGATGGCATCCCCTCTTTCGTCTTCGTTCGTCGGTAACTTTACTTGAAGCTATATTTTTATTCACCACATGATATGTGTTTTGCTTGGAGCGTCATTTTATCTTCTTTTGTTTTGCTTGCTGTTTGAATAAAATACCAAGATCTAAAATTATTAAATGTTAGAGAGTCTTCACATAGTTACATAATTATTCAACTACTCATTGATCTTCACTTATATCTTTCAGAGTAGTTTGTCATTTGCTCTAGCGCTTCACTTATATCTTTTTAGAGCACGGCGGTGGTTTTATTTTGAAGAAATAGATGAACTCTCATGATTCACTTATATCATTTTGAGAGTCTCTAAACAGTATGGTAGTTTGCTTTGGTTATGAATTTAGTCCTAATATGATAGACATCCAAGAGGGATATAATAAAAACTTTCATAATAAGTGCATTGAATACTATGAGAAGTTTGTTTCCTTATGATTGTTTTGAGATACAAGGATGGTGATATTAGAGTCGTGCTAGTGACCAGTTGTGAATTTGAGAAATACTTGTGTTAAAGTTTGTGATTCCCATAGAAGGCACGTATGGTGAACCATTATGTGATGAAGTCGGAGCATGATTTATTTATTGATTGTCTTCCTTATGAGTGGCGGTCGGGGACGAGCGATGGTCTTTTCCTACCAATCTACCCCCCAAGGAGCATGCACGTAGTACTTCGTTTCAATAACTAATAGATTTTTGCAATAAGCATGTGAGTTCTTTATGACTAATGTTGAGTCCTTGGATTATACACACTCTCTCCCTTCCACCATTTCTAGCCTCTCGAATACCGCACACCTTTCGCCGGTATCATACACCCACCATTACCTTCCTCAAAACAGCCACCATACCTACCTATTATGGCATTTCCATAGCCATTCCGAGATATATTGCCATGCAACTTTCCACCATTCTGTTTATTATGACACGCTCCATCATTGTCATATTGCTTTGCATGATCCTGTAGTTGACATCGTATTTGCGGCAAAGCCACCTTCATAATTTTTCATAATGTCACTCTTGATTCATTGCACATCCCGGTACACCACCAGAGGCATTCATATAGAGTCATATCTTGTTCTAAGTATCGAGTTGTAAGTAAATAAAAGTGTGATGATCATCATTATTAGAGCATTGTCCCGTGTGAGGAAAAAAAAGAAAAGGAAAAAAAGAGAAAGGCCAAATAAAAGAAAGGCCAAATAAAAAAATAAAAATAAAATAAAATAAAATAAAAGGGGCAATTCTACTATCCTTTTCCACACTTGTGCTTCAAAGTAGCACCATGATCTTCATGATAGAGAGTCTCTTATATTGTCACTTTTATATACTAGTGGGAATTTTTCATTATAGAACTTGGCTTGTATATTCCAACAATGGGCTTCCTCAAATGCCCTAGGTCTTCGTGAGCAAGCAAGTTGGATGCACACCCACTTAGTTTCTTTTGTTGAGCTTTCATACATCTATAACTCTAGTGCATCCGTTGCATGGCAATCCCTACTCCTTGCATTGACATCAATTGACGGGCATCTCCCTAGCCCGTTGATTAGCCGCGTCAATGTGAGACTTTTTCCTTTTTTGTCTTCTCCACATAACCTCCATCATTATACTCTATTCCACCCATAGTGCTATATCCATGGCTCACACTCATGTATTGCATGAAAGTTGAAAAAGTTTTAGAATACTAAAGTATGAAACAATTGCTTGGCTTGTCATCGGGGTTGTGCATGATGGAGCATTTTTGTGTGACGAAAATGAAGCATAGCCAAACTATATGATTTTGTAGGGATAAGCTTACTTTGGCCATGTTATTTTGAGAAGACATGACTGCTTAGTTAGTATGCTTGAAGTATTTTTTTTATGTCAACATTAAACTTTTATCTTGAATCTTATGGATTTGAATATTCTTGCCACAATAAAGGATTACATAGATAAATAAGTTAGGTAGCATTCAACATCAAAAATTTTGTTTTTATCATTTACCTACTCGAGGACGAGCAGGAATTAAGCTTGGGGATGCTTGATACGTCTCCAACGTATCTATAATTTTTGATTGTTCCATGCTATTATATTATCAACCTTGGATGTTTTATATGCATTTATATGCTATTTTATATGATTTTTTGGACTAACCTATTAACCTAGAGCCTAGTGCTAGTTTCTGTTTTTTCCTTGTTTTTGAGTATCACAGAAAAGGAAATCAAACGGAGTCCAATTGACCTGAAATTTCACGGGGATCATTTTTGGACCAGAAGAAGCCCACGAAGTACCGAAGATGGGCTAGAAGAGTCTCGAGGCCAACACAAGGGTGGGGGCGCGCCCTACCCCCCTGGGCGCGCCCCCTACCTCGTGGTCGCCTTGGGGACCCCCCTGACTTGTTCCCGACTCCATCATCCCTTATATAACCCCAAACTTCCAGAAAGAAACCTAGATCGGGAGTTCCGCTGCCAGAAGCCTCCGTAGCCACCAAAAACCAATCTAGACCCGTTCCGGCACCCTACCGGACGGGGAATCCCTCTCCGGTGGCCATCTTCATCATCCCGGTGCTCTCCATGACGAGGAGGGAGTAGTTCACCCTCGGGGCTGAGGGTATGTACCAGTAGCTATGTGTTTGATCTCTCTCTCTCTCTCTCTCTCTCTCTCATGTTCTTGATTCAGAACGATCTTGATGTATCGTGAGCTTTGCTATTATAGTTGGATCTTATGATGTTTCTCCCCCTCTATCTACTTGTGATGAATTGAGTTTTCCCTTTGAAGTTATCTTATCAGATTGAGTCTTTAAGGATTTGAGAACACTTGATGTATGTCTTGCATGTGCTTATCTATGGTGACAATGGGATATCACGTGATCCACTTGATGTATGTTTTGGTGATCAACTTGCGAGTTCCGTGACCTCGTGAACTTATGCATAGGGGTTGGCACACGTTTTCATCTTGACTCTCTGGTAGAAACTTTGGGGCACTCTTTGTAGTTCTTTGTGTTGGTTGAATAGATGAATCTGAGATTGTGTGATGCATATCGTATAATCATACCCACAGATACTTGAGGTGACATTGGAGTATCTAGGTGACATTAGGGTTTTGGTTGATTTGTGTCTTAAGGTGTTATTCTAGTATGAACTCTTGAATAGATCGATCAGAAAGAATAACTTTGAGGTGCTTTCGTACCCTACAATAATCTCTTCGTTTGATCTCCGCTATTAGTGACATTGGAGTGACTCTTTGTTGCATGTTGCATGTTATTATTATTGAGATAACTTGCACTAGTGAAAATATGAACCCTAGGCCTTGTTTCAACGCATTGCAATACCGTTTACGCTCACTTTTATCATTAGTTACCTTGCTGTTTTTATATTTTCAGATTACAAAAGGCCTACCATCCATATTGCACTTGTATCACCATCTCTTCACTGAACTAGTGCACCTATACAATTTACCATTATATTGGGTGTGTTGGGGACACAAGAGACTCTTTGCTCTTTGGTTGCAGGGTTGTTTGAGAGAGACCATCTTCATCCTACGCCTCCCACGGATTGATAAACCTTAGGTCATCCACTTGAGGGAAATTTGCTACTGTCCTATAAACCTCTACACTTGGAGGCCCAACAACGTCTACAAGAAGAAGGTTGTGTAGTAGACATCAACTACACGACAAGATTGCACTCAAAAACATATCCGGCAAAAAAACGGCGAACGAAAAGGAGGGCGAATAAAACGACATTGTGAAGTGGGGGGAGAGGAAAACGAGAGGCAAATGGAAAATAATGTAAATTGCACAGAGATGAGATTTGTGATTACGAACCTGGTAGATGTAGATGATCCTCCCCGGCAACGGCGCCTGGAGAAATTCCTTTTCATGCGGCTTGAAGCTACGTCGGTATTTCCCCAAAGAGGAAGGGATGATGCAGCACAACGACGGTAGGTATTTGTTGGGGATCGTAGCAGAAATTAAAAAATTTCTACGCATCACCAAGATCAATCTATGGAGTATTCTAGCAACGAGGGGAATAGGAGTGCATCTACATACCCTTGTAGATCGCGAGCAGAAGCGTTCAAGTGAACGGGGATGATGGAGTCGTACTCACCGTGATCCAAATCACCGATGACCAAGTGCCGAACGGACAGCACCTCCGCGTTCAACACACATACGGTTGGGAAGACGTCTCCTCCTTCTTGATCCAGCAAGGGGGAAGGAGAGGTTGATGAAGATCCAGCAGCACGACGGCGTGGTGGTGGATGCAGCAGGATCCCGGCAGGGCTTCGCCAAGCACAAGCGGGGAGGAGAGGTGTTACGGAGGGAGAGGGAGCCGCCAAGAGCAAGGTGCGGCTGCCCTCCCTCCCTTCCACTATATATAGGGGCTAGGGGGGGGGGGCGCATGCCCCCTTGGAGATCCCATCTAAAAGGGGGGGGCGGGCGGCCCCTGGGGGCAACGGCCCCCTTAGGGTTTCCAACCAGGGGGGCACATGCCCCCTCGGGGGGCAACGGCCCCCTAGGGTTTCCAACCCTAGGCGCCTTGGGCCCTTGGGCGAGGCGCACCAGCCCATCAGGGGCTGGTTCCCACGCCACTTCAGACCATGGGGCCCTCTGGGATAGGTGGCCCCATCCGGTGGACCCCCGGGACTCTTCCGGTGGTCCCGGTACAATACCGGTAACCCCCGAAACCTTCCCGCTGGCCGAAACTGGACTTCCTATATATAAATCTTTACCTCCGGACCATTCCGGAACTCCTCGTGACATCCGGGATCTCATCCGGGACTCCGAACAACTTTCGGATTACTGCATACTAATATCTCTACAACCCTAGCGTCACCGAACCTTAAGTGTGTAGACCCTACGGGTTCAGGAGACACGCAGACATGACCGAGACGCCTCTCCGGTTAATAACCAACAGCGGGATCTGGATACCCATGTTGTCTCCCACATGCTCCTCGATGATCTCATCGGATGAACCACGATGTCGAGGACTTAATCAATCCCGTATACAATTCCCTTTGTCAATCGGTACGTTACTTGTCTGAGACTCGATCGTCGGTATCCCAATACCTTGTTCAGTCTCGTTACCGGCAAGTCACTTTACTCGTACCGTAATGCATGATCCCATGATCAACCACTTGATCACATTGAGCTCATTATGATGATGAATTACCGAGTGGGCCTAGAGATACCTCTCCGTCATACGGAGTGACAAATCCCAGTCTCGATTCGTGCCAACCCAACAGACACTTTCAGAGATACCTGTAATGTACCTTTATAGCCACCCAGTTACGTTGTGACGTTTGGCACACCCAAGGCATTCGTACGGTATCTGGGAGTTGCACAATCTCATGGTCTAAGGAAATGATACTTGACATTCAGAAAAGCTACAGCAAACGAACTACACGATCTTGGAGCTAAGCTTAGGATTGGGTCTTGTCCATCACACCATTCTGCTAATGATGGGATCCCGTTATCAATGACATCCCCATGTCCATAGCCAGGAAACCAAGACTATCTGTTGATCAACGAGCTAGTCAACTAGAGGCTCACTAGGGACACATTGTGGTCTATGTATTCACACATGTATTACGATTTCCGGATAATACAATTATAGCATGAATAATAGACAATTATCATGAACAAGGAAATATAATAATCATTTTATTATTGCCTCTAGGGCATATTTCCAACAGTCTCCCACTTGCACTAGAGTCAATCATCTAGTTACATTGTGATGAATCGAACACCCATGGAATTCTGGTGTTGATCATGTTTTGCTCTAGGGAGAGGTTTAGTCAACGGATCTGCTACATTCAGGTCCGTATGTACTTTACAAATTTCTATGTCTCCATTTTGAACACTTTCACGAATGGAGTTGAAGCGACGCTTGATATGCCTGGTCTTCCTGTGAAACCTGGGCTCCTTGGCAAGGGCAATAGCTCCAGTGTTGTCACAGAAGAGAGTCATCGGCCCCGACGCATTGTGTATGACTCCTAGGTCGGTGATGAACTCCTTCACCCAGACTGCTTCTTGTGCTGCCTCCGAGGCTGCCATGTACTCCGCTTCACATGTAGATCCCGCCACAACGCTTTGCTTGCAACTGCACCAACTTACTGCCCCACCATTCAAAATATACACGTATCCGGTTTGTGACTTAGAGTCATCCAGATCTGTGTCGAAGCTAGCATCGACGTAACCCTTTACGACGAGCTCTTCGTCACCTCCATAAACGAGAAACATTTCCTTAGTCCTTTTCAGGTACTTCAGGATATTCTTGACTGTTGTCCAGTGTTCCATGCCGGGATTACTTTGGTACCTTCCTACCAAACTTACGGCAAGATTTACATCAGATCTGGTACACAGCATAGCATACATGATAGACCCTATGGCCGAGGCATAGGGGACGACACTCATCTTTTCTCTATCTTCTGCCGTGGTCGGGCATTGAGCCATGCTCAATCTCGTACCTTGCAATACAGGCAAGAACCCCTTCTTTGACTGATCCATTTTGAACTTCTTCAATATCTTGTCAAGGTACGTACTCTGTGAAAGACCAATGAGGCGTCTCAATCTATCTCTATAGATCTCGATGCCTAATATATAAGCAGCTTCTCCAAGGTCCTTCATTGAAAAACACTTGTTCAAGTAGGCCTTTATGCTTTCCAAGAATTCTATATCATTTCCCATCAACAGTATGTCATCCACATACAATATGAGAAATGCTACAGAGCTCCCACTCACTTTCTTGTAAATGCAGGCTTCTCCATAAGTCTGCATAAACCCAAATGCTTTGATCATCTCATAAAAGCGAATGTTCCAACTCTGAGATGCTTGAACCAGCCCATAAATCGAGCGTTGGAGCTTGCACACCTTGTCAGCATTCTTAGGATCGACAAAACCTTCCGGCTGCATCATATACAATTCTTCCTTAAGGAAACCATTAAGGAATGCCGTTTTGACGTCCATTTGCCATATCTCATAATCATAGAATGCGGCAATTGCTAACATGATTCAGACGGACTTCAGCTTTGCTACGGGTGAGAAAGTCTCATCGTAGTCAACCCCTTGAACTTGTCGATAACCCTTAGCGACAAGCCGAGCTTTATAGATGGTCACATTACCATCCACGTCTGTCTTCTTATTAAAGATCCATTTATTTTCTATGGCTCGCCGATCAACGGGAAAGTCAGTCAAAGTCCATACTTCGTTTTCATACATGGATCCTATCTCGGATTTCATGGCTTCCAGCCATTTGTCAGAATCCGGGCCCGCCATCGCTTCTTCATAGTTTGAAGGTTCACCGTTGTCTAACAACATGATTTCCAGGACAGGGTTGCCGTACCACTCTGGTGCGGAACGTGTCCTTGTGGACCTACGAAGTTCAGTAGCAACTTGATCTGAAGTTTCATGATCATCATCAACAACTTCCTCTCTAGTCGGTGCAGGCACCTCAAGAACATTTTCTTGAGCTGCGCCACTTACCGGTTCAAGAGGTAATACTTCATTAAGTTCTACCTTCCTCCCACTTGTTTCTTTCGAGAGAACCTCTTTCTCTAGAAAGGACCCATTCTTGGCAACAAAGATCTTGCCTTCGGATCTGAGGTAGAAGGTATACCCAACAGTTTCTTTAGGGTATCCTATGAAGACGCATTATTCCGACTTGGGTTCGAGCTTTTCAGGTTGAAGTTTCTTGACATAAGCATCACATCCCCAAACTTTTAGAAATGACAGCTTAGGTTTCTTCCCAAACCATAATTCATACGGTGTCGTCTCAACGGATTTCGACGGAGCCCTATTTAAAGTGAATGCGGCAGTCTCTAAAGCATAGCCCCAAAATGATAGCGGTAAATCGGTAAGAGACATCATAGATCGCACCATATCTAATAGAGTGCGATTACGACGTTCAGACACACGATTACGCTAAGGTGTTCCAGGCGGTGTTAGTTGTGAAACTATTCCATATTTTCTTAAGTGTGTGCCAAATTCGTGACTCAAGTATTCTCCCCCAAGATCTGATCGCAAGAACTTGATTTTCCTGTCATGTTGATTCTCAACCTCACTCTGAAATTCCTTGAACTTTTCAAAGGTCTCAGACTTGTGTTTCATTAAGTAGACATACCCATATCTACTCAAGTCATCAGTGAGGGTGAGAACATAACGATAGCCACCGCGAGCCTCAACGCTCATTGGACCGCACACATCAGTATGTATGATTTCCAATAAGTTGGTTGCTCGCTCCATTGTTCCTGAGAACGGAGTCTTGGTCATTTTACCCATGAGGCATGGTTTGCACGTGTCAAATGATTCGTAATCAAGAGACTCTAAAAGTCCATCTGCATGGAGCTTCTTCATGCGTTTGACACCTATGTGACCAAGGTGGCAGTGCCACAAGTATGTGGGACTATCATTATCAACCTTACATCTTTTGGTATTCACACTATGAACATGTGTAGCATTACGCTCGAGATTCATTAAGAATAAACCATTCACCATCGGAGCATGACCATAAAACATATCTCTCATATAAATAGAACAACCATTATTCTCGGATTTAAATGAGTAGCCATCTCGTATTAAACGAGATCCTGATACAATGTTCATGCTCAAAGCTGGCACTAAATAACAATTATTGAGGTTTAAAACTAATCCCGTAGGTAAATGTAGAGGTAGCGTGCCGACGGCGATCACATCGACCTTGGAACCATTCCCGACGCGCATCGTCACCTCGTCCTTCGCCAGTCTCCACTTATTCCGCAGCTCCTGCTTTGAGTTACAAATGTGAGCATCCGCACCGGTATCAAATACCCAGGAGCTACTACGAGTATTGGTAAGGTACACATTAATTACATGTATATCACATATACCTTTAGTGTTGCCGGCCTTCTTATCCGCTAAGTATTTGGGGCAGTTCCGCTTCCAGTGACCACTTCCCTTGCAATAAAAACACTCAGTCTCAGGCTTGGGTCCATTCTTTGGCTTCTTCCCAGCAGCTTGCTTACCGGGCGCGGCAACTCCCTTGCCGTCCTTCTTGAAGTTCTTCTTACCCTTGCCTTTCTTGAACTTAGTGGTTTTATTCACCATCAACACTTGATGTTCCTTTTTGACTTCTACCTCTACTGATTTCAGCATTGCAAATACATCAGGAATGGTCTTTTCCATCCCCTGCATATTAAAGTTCATCACAAAGCTCTTGTAGCTCGGTGGAAGCGACTGAAGGATTTTGTCAATGACCGCGTCATCCGGGAGATTAACTCCCAGCTGAGTCAAGCGGTTATGCAACCCAGATATTTTGAGTATGTGCTCACTGACAGAACTATTTTCCTCCATCTTATAGCTGAAGAATTTGTCGGAGACTTCATATCTCTCGACCCGGGCATGAGTTTGAAAAACCATTTTCAGCTCTTTGAACATCTCATATGCCCCATGTCTCTCAAAACGCTTTTGGAGCCCCGGTTCTAAGTTGTAAAGCATGCCGCACTAAACGAGGGAGTAATCATCAGCACGTGTCTGCCAAGCGTTCATAACGTCTTGGTTCTGTGGGACGGGTGCGTCACCTAGCGGTGCTTCTAGGACATAATCTTTCTTGGCAGCTATGAGGATGATCCTCAGGTTCCGGACCCAGTCCATATAGTTGCTGCCATCGTCTTTCAGCTTGGTTTTCTCTAGGAACGCGTTGAAGTTGAGGACAACGTGGGCCATTTGATCTACAAGACATATTGTAAAGATTTTAGACTAAGTTCATGATAATTAAGTTCATCTAATCAAATTATTAAATGAATTCCCACTCAGATAGACATCCCTCCAGTCATCTAAGTATAACATGATCCGAGTTAACTAGGCCGTGTCTGATCATCACGTGAGACGGACTAGTCAACATCGGTGAACATCTTCATGTTGATCGTATCTTCTATACGACTCATGCTCGACCTTTCGGTCTTCTGTGTTCCAAGGCCATGTCTGTACATGCTAGGCTCGTCAAGTCAACCTAAGTGTATTGCGTGTGTAAATCTGTCTTACACCCGTTGTATTCGAACGTTAGAATCTATCACACCCGATCATCACGTGGTGCTTCGAAACAACGAACCTTCGCAATGGTGCACAGTTAGGGGGAACACTTTTCTTGAAATTTTAGTGAGGGATCATCTTATTTAAGCTACCGTCGTTCTAAGCAAATAAGATGTAAAACATGATAAACATCACATGCAATCAAATAGTGACATGATATGGCCAATATCATTTCCTCCTTTGATCTCCATCTTCGGGGCTCCATGATCATCGTTGTCACCGGCATGACACCATGATCTCCATCATCATGATCTCCATCATCGTGTCTTCTTGAAGTTGTCTCGTCATCTATTACTTCTACTATTATGGCTAACGCTTTAGCAATAAAGTAAAGTAATTACATGATGTTTATGTTGACACACAGGTCATAAATAAATAAATACAACTCCTATGGCTCCTGCCGGTTGTCATACTCATCGACATGCAAGTCGTGATTCCTATTACAAGAACATGATCAATCTCATACATCACATATATCATTCATCATTCATCACAACCTTTGGCCATATCACATCACAAAACACTTGCTGCAAAAACAAGTTAGACGTCCTCTAATTGTTGTTGCAAGTTTTTACGTGGCTTCTATAGGTTTCTAGCAAGAACGTTTCTTACCTACGCCAAAACCACAATGTGAATTGCCAATTTATATTTACCCTTCATAAGGACTCTGTTCATCGAATCCGATCCGACTAAAGTGGGAGAGACAGACACCCGCCAGCCACCTTATGCAACTAGTGCATGTCAGTCGGTGGAACCGGTCTCACGTAAGCGTACGTGTAAGGTTGGTCCGGGCCGCTTCATCCCACGATGCCGCCGAATCAAGATAAGACTAGTAACGGCAAGCAAATTGACAATATCGACGCCCACAACTACTTTGTGTTCTACTCGTGCATAGTAACTACGCATAGACCTAGCTCATGATGCCACTGTTGGGGATCGTAGCAGAAATTAAAAATTTTCTACGCATCACCAAGATCAATCTATGGAGTATTCTAGAAATGAGGGGAATAGGAGTGCATCTACATACCCTTGTAGATCGCGAGCGGAAGCGTTCAAGTGAACGGGGATGATGGAGTCGTACTTGCCGTGGTCCAAATCACCGATGACCAAGTGCCGAACGGACAACACCTCTGCGTTCAACACACGTACGGTTGGGAAGACGTCTCCTCCTTCTTGATCCAGCAAGGGGGAAGGAGAGGTTGATGAAGATCCAGCAGCACGCCGACGTGGTGGTGGATGCAGCAGGATCCCGGCAGGGTTTCACCAAGCACAAGAGGGGAGGAGAGGTGTTACGGAGGGAGAGGGAGGCGCCAAGAGGAAGGTGCGGCTGCCCTCCCTCCCTTCCACTATATATAGGGGCTAGGGGGGGCGCATGCCCCCTTGGAGATCCCATCTAAGGGGGGGGGGGGCGGCCCCTGTGCAACACCCTCGATGCGACTATAGCTCCCACGTGTCGAGGCACGACTTAGAGACATAATCGCATTGAAGGCATATGTCGCAAGTTAGGCAATCTTCACAACATCCCATGTAATATAATTAATAAAGGGGAGATAGCAATAGTTGGCTTACACTCGCCACATCAATCAAATACATAAATAACATTACATCATCCAAACACTCATGGCCCGACTACGGCGCCAAAATAAAAGAGAACCCAACATGCGACAACGGTCCCGTTCACCCCCAACTGGGCACCACTACTGATCATCGGGAAAGGAAACATAGTAACGTTGAGAGTCTTCGTCGAACTCCCACTTGAGCTCATACGCGTCTCCTGGAGCGGAATCATCAGGCCCTGCATCTGGTGTAAAAGTAATCTGTGAGCCACAGGGACTCAGCAATCTCGCACCCTTGCGATCAAGACTATTTAAGCTTATAGGTAAGGCAAGGTAAATATATGGAGCTGCAGCAAGCGACTAGCAAGTATGGTGGATAACTTATTCGCAAAAGAGAGCGAGAAGAGGAGGCAAAGCGCGAGCGTGAAACTAGAGAGCAACCTGTGCAAACATTACTCCAACACCGTGTCCACTTCCCGGACTCCACCGAGAAGAGGCCATCACGGTAACGCACTCAGTTGATTCATTTTAATTAAGTTAAGGTTCAAGTTATCTACAACGGACATTAACAAATTCCCATCTGCCCATAACCGCGGGCATGGCTTTCGGAAGTTCAATCCCTGCAGGGGAGTCCCAACTTAGCCCATGACAAGCTCTCACGGTCAATGAAGGAATAGACCTCCTCCCAAGATGTTCCGATCAGACTCGGTATCTAGGTAACTCAAGACACTTCGACGGGTTAAAACAAGACCAGCAACACCGCCCGAATGTGCCGACAAATCCCGATAGGAGCTGCACATATCTCTTTCTCAGGGCACACTCAGATGAGACATCCTACGAGTAAAACCAACCCTCAAGTTGCCCCGAGGTGGCCCCGCTGTCTACTCGGTTGGACCAACACTTAGAGGAGCACTAGCGCAGGGGGGGGGGGGTTTAAAATAATATGACCCGCGGGCTCCGGAAACCCGAGGGAAAAAGAGGCTAGGTGGCAAAGGGTAAGACCAATGTTGGGCATTGCTGGAAAAGCTTTAATCAAGGCGAAATATCAAGGGGTTCCCATTATAACCCAACCGCGTAAGGAACGCAAAATCTAGGAACATAACACCGATATGACGGAAACTAGGGCGGCAAGAGTGGAACAAAACACTAGGAGAGAGGCCGAGCCTTCCACCCTTTACCAAGTATATAGATGCATTAAGATAGCAAGATAATATAATGATATCCCAACAAGTAAATAAATGTTCCAACAAGGAACAACCTTCAATCTTCACCTGCAACTAGCAACGCTATAAGAGGGGCTGAGCAAATCGGTAACATAGCCAAACAACGGTTTGCTAGGACAATGGTGGGTTAGAGGTTTGACATGGCAATTTGGGAGGCTTGCAAGCAAATGGTAGGCATCGTAGCATTGGCATAGCAAAAGAGCGAGCAAACTAGCACAGCAAAGATAGTAGTGATTTTGAGGGTATGATCATCTTGCCTGCACAGTTGTCAGAGTTGACTGGATCCTCAAAAGCAAACTCAACGGGCTCCTCGTTAGCGAACTCGTCTCCCGGCCCTACCCAAACAAGGCAAACAAGCAACAAGCATACAATCAACCACGTGCAAACTCAAACAACACAATGCAAAGATGATATGCTATGCGGGATGCGATGCGGGATGCAAAATGCAAGATATGACAGGAAATGCATGAACCTGGCCTCAACATGGAAATACAAGTGTGCCACTGTAAAGATGAGATGAAATCGCTTGAAAACGATATAAAGAACGCCGGAATTGGAGTTACGGTTTGGAAATGGCAAGCGATTCAAATATGACACCGGTGTGCGATTTACAGCAAGTAGGCATCTAAATGCAACGAAATGAACATGCTACAGCACCCAAACATGACAACAAAATACATGGCAGGGATGCACACAAGATGCTTAACAAAAGTCTAGCACCGAGCTACGGCCAATTCATCCATTAACGGGTTCAAACAAGCATGGCAAAAATGCATATGGCAAACATATCTCAGACTTAATGAAATTAACACTTGTCTGGAATTTCAGATCAGGTAGCCCTCTTCGGAGCAACAAAACTACATGCTACAGGATCTGAACAAGGCAAAGTAAAGCATGGCATGAAGCTACTTAGAGCTTAACATAAGTTCCTTAGTGACCTTGAGCCAAAAGGGATCAGAAAATACAATTGCAAGCACGTGAACATAGCAAAAACATAATCAGTTTTCAGACTTAGTGAAAACTGGCACATGCTGAAATATAACTCAACTAGGCATGTTTACGAGCTCGATGCACTCACTACGGTGCAAGTCATGGCAAGACAAGCATACACCCATCAAGAAGGCACAAAATTCAAGCTAGACATGGCAAGAACAATAGCATAGCATGCATGGACCAACTACAACATCACCGGCAAAATTGCAAACAAGTTGACAATCTGCCCAGATTCACAAAGTAGCAAAAGTAGAGCTCGATTGACTCAAGCTAGGGTGCTCCATAATTGCAAAACATCCTTACTGATTATCCTCAAAAGAGGCATGGATCACTAGGAAACAACACGAACACATGGCATCATGAGATGAACAGCTCCAGGACTTAGTGAAATTACTAAGTCCCTGAAAACAGAATTAGCAAGTGCACCACTTTGCAAGCTTGCATAAGTCACCACACACATCCTAAAAATACATGGGTTGCACCTCTGGAGAGATGACAAAACCCTTAACAAAACACATGTAGAACTCGCGGGCATATCATGCACACATTAATCATGGCAAAAATGACAAAAGTGCTAAACGGAGTAACAGATCTGACAATTAACTCAAGTAGCCCTCTTCTAACAGCATTTCGGGCATCAAGATGAGCTCAAATGAAAATGATGCAATGGAATGAAATGATTTACTCTCTGTGATGAACATTTTGATATGCTATATGCATGAATCGGAGCTACGGATGCAAAGTTACGGAGCCGCGAACATGTGCACATGGACTGAAATTTCTGGGACTTAGTGGAAAAAAATCAACCTCTCCGGGACAGATCTAGGGTTTGCACGGAAACCGAGGCACGGCCGGATCTCGCCGGAACAGTGCTCGCCGGCTCGGAGCTCGTCGGACTTGGGGGCCGCGGTGGCCGAGGAGGGAGGAGGAGGCCGGAGCCGGGTGGTGGCGCGGCGACCACGCGAGGAGGCGGCCGACGGCGGCCGGCGCGGCGCGGTGGCGGCGGCTGGTGGTGGCGCCGGCGGGCGGGGGCGGCGGGGCCGGCGAGGAGCTTCGGGCGCCGGCCGGCAAGGGAGCGCGCGGGCGGCGCGGTGGATGGCGGCGGCGGCGCGCGGTGCGGGAGGAGGGAGGAGGCGGCGCGCGGGGCGGCTGGGCCCGGAGGGCCGGCTGCGGGCTCGCCGGGCTGCGGCGGCGGCTGGCGGCGGAGATGCCACATGGCGTGTGCTGAGAGGGCGCGGGCAGCGGCGGACGTTGTCCGGCCCGCTCCGGACACGTCCGGCGGCGGCGGTGGATGGATCTAGGGTTAGGGGGGAGAGTGGAACCACGAATTTGAAGGAGGGGGTCTATATATAGACATAGAGGGAGCTAGGAGAGTCCAAATGAGGTGCGGTTTTTGGCCACACGATCATGATCGAACGCTCTAGATGATGGAGCAGAGTTAGGTGGGTTTTGTACCAAATTGGAGGGGTGTTGGGCTGCAACACACACGAGGCCTTTTCGGTCCCTCGGTTAACCGTTGGAGTATCAAACGAAGTCCAAATGATACGAAACTTGACAGGCGGTCTACCGGTAGTAAACCAAGGCCACTTGGCAAGTCTCGGTCCAATCCGGAAATGTTTAATCCCCACACACGAAAGAAAGCTAGAAATGACCATTGGAGGAGAACGAAGCGCCGGAATGCAAAACGGACAACGGGGAAAATGCTCGAATGCATGAGACGAACACGTATGCAAATGCAATGCACATGATGACATGATAAGAAATGCATGACAATGACAACAACACATGGAGACAAAAACCTGAACCCGAGAAAATAAAATAACTTAACGCCGGAAACGGCAAGAGTGGAGTACAAATAGGGAAAGTTACATCCGGGGTGTTACACCCTGGGGGCAACGGCCCCCTTAGGGTTTCCAACCAGGGGGGCGCATGCCCCCTCGGGGGGGGGGGGGCAACGCCCCCTAGGGTTTCCAACCCTAGGCACCTTGGGCCCTTGGGTGGGGCGCACTATCCCATCAGGGGCTGGTTCCCACGCCACTTCAGCCCATGGGGCCCTCCGGGATAGGTGGCCCCATCCGGTGGACCCCCAGGACCCTTCCGGTGGTCCCGGTACAATACCGGTAACCCCCGAAACCTTCCCGCTGGCCGAAACTGGACTTCCTATATATAAATCTTTAACCCCGGACCATTCCGGAACTCCTCGTGACGTTCGGGATCTCATCCGGGACTCCGAACAACTTTCGGGTTAATGCATACTAATATCTCTACAACCCTAGCGTCACCGAACCTTAAGTGTGTAGACCCTACGGGTTCGGGAGACACACAGACATGACCGAGACGCCTCTCCGGTTAATAACCAACAGTGGGATCTGGATACCCATGTTGGCTCCCACATGCTCCTCGATGATCTCATCGGATGAACCACAATGTCGAGGACTTAATCAATCCAGTATACAATTCCCTTTGTCAATCGGTACGTTACTTGTCCGAGACTCGATCGTCGGTATCCCAATACCTTGTTCAGTCTCGTTACCGGCAAGTCACTTTACTCGTACCGTAATGCATGATCCCATGATCAACCACTTGATCACATTGAGCTCATTATGATGATGCATTACCGAGTGGGCCCAGAGATACCTCTCCGTCATACGGAGTGACAAATCCCAGTCTCGATTCGTGCCAACCCAATAGACACTTTCGGAGATACCTGTAATGTACCTTTATAGCCACCCAGTTACGTTGTGACGTTTGGCACACCCAAGGCATTCCTACGGTATCCGGGAGTTGCACAATCTCATGGTCTAAGGAAATGATACTTGACATTCAGAAAAGCTACAACAAACGAACTACACGATCTTGGAGCTAAGCTTAGGATTGGGTCTTGTCCATCACATCATTCTCCTAATGATGTGATCCCATTATCAATGACATCCCCATGTCCATAGCCAGGAAACCATGACTATCTGTTGATCAACGAGCTAGTCAACTAGAGGCTCACTAGGGACACATTGTTGTCTATGTATTCACACATGTATTACGATTTCCGGATAATACAATTATAGCATGAATAATAGACAATTATCATGAACAAGGAAATATAATAATCATTTTATTATTGCCTCTAGGGCATATTTCCAACAGTCTCCCACTTGCACTAGAGTCAATCATCTAGTTACATTGTGATGAATCGAACACCCATGGAATTCTGGTGTTGATCATGTTTTGCTCTAGGGAGAGGTTTAGTCAACGGATCTGCTACATTCAGGTCCGTATGTACTTTACAAATTTCTATGTCTCCATTTTGAACACTTTCACGAATGGAGTTGAAGCGACGCTTGATATGCCTGGTCTTCCTGTGAAACCTGGGCTCCTTGGCAAGGGCAATAGCTCCAGTGTTGTCACAGAAGAGAGTCATCGGCCCCGACGCATTGGGTATGACTCCTAGGTCGGTGATGAACTCCTTCACCTAGACTGCTTCTTGTGCTGCCTCCGAGGCTGCCATGTACTCCGCTTCACATGTAGATCCCGCCACAACGCTTTGCTTGCAACTGCACCAGCTTACTGCCCCACCATTCAAAATATACACGTATCCAGTTTGTGACTTAGAGTCATCCAGATCTGTGTCGAAGCTAGCATCGACGTAACCCTTTACGACGAGCTCTTCATCACCTCCATAAACGAGAAACATTTCCTTAGTCCTTTTCAGGTACTTCAGGATATTCTTGACTGTTGTCCAGTGTTCCATGCCGGGATTACTTTGGTACCTTCCTACCAAACTTACGGCAAGATTTACATCAGGTCTGGTACACAGCATAGCATACATGATAGACCCTATGGCCGAGGCATAGGGGACGACACTCATATTTTCTCTATCTTCTACCGTGGTCGGGCATTGAGCCATGCTCAATCTCGTACCTTGCAATACAGGCAAGAACCCCTTCTTTGACTGATCCATTTTGAACTTCTTCAATATCTTGTCAAGGTACGTACTCTGTGAAAGACCAATGAGGCGTCTCGATCTATCTCTATAGATCTTGATGCCTAATATATAAGCAGCTTCTCCAAGGTCCTTCATTGAAAAACACTTGTTCAAGTAGGCCTTTATACTTTCCAAGAATTCTATATCATTTCCCATCAACAGTATGTCATCCACATACAATATGAGAAATGCTACAGAGCTCCCACTCACTTTCTTGTAAATGCAGGCTTCTCCATAAGTCTGCATAAACCCAAACGCTTTGATCATCTCATCAAAGCGAATGTTCCAACTCCGAGATGCTTGAACCAGCCCATAAATCGAGCGTTGGAGCTTGCACACCTTGTCAGCATTCTTAGGATCGACAAAACCTTCCAGCTGCATCATATACAATTCTTCCTTAAGGAAACCATTAAGGAATGCCGTTTTGACGTCCATTTGCCATATCTCATAATCATAGAATGTGGCAATTGCTAACATGATTCAGACGGACTTCAGCTTCGCTACGGGTGAGAAAGTCTCATCGTAGTCAACCCCTTGAACTTGTCTATAACCCTTAGCGACAAGCCAAGCTTTATAGATGGTCACATTACCATCCACGTCTGTCTTCTTCTTAAAGATCCATTTATTTTCTATGGCTCGCTGATCAACGGGAAAGTTAGTCAAAGTCCATACTTCATTTTCATACATGGATCCTATCTCGGATTTCATGGCTTCCAGCCATTTGTCGGAATCCGGGCCAGCCATCGCTTCTTCATAGTTCGAAGGTTCACCGTTGTCTAACAACATGATTTCCAGGACAGGGTTGCCGTACCACTCTGGTGCGGAACGTGTCCTTGTGGACCTACGAAGTTCAGTAGCAACTTGATCTGAAGTTTCATGATCATCATCAACAACTTCCTCTCTAGTCGGTGTAGGCACCTCAAGAACATTTTCTTGAGCCACGCCACTTGCCGGTTCAAGAGGTAATACTTCATCAAGTTCTACCTTCCTCACACTTATTTCTTTCGAGAGAAACTCTTTCTCTAGAAAGGACCCGTTCTTGGCAACAAAGATCTTGCCTTCGGATCTGAGGTAGAAGGTATACCCAACAGTTTCTTTAGGGTATCCTAAGAAGACGCATTTTTCCGACTTGGGTTCGAGCTTTTCAGGTTGAAGTTTCTTGACATAAGCATCGCATCCCCAAACTTTTAGAAATGACAGCTTAGGTTTCTTCCCAAACCATAATTCATACGGTGTCGTCTCAATGGATTTCGACGGAGCCCTATTTAAAGTGAATGCGGCAGTCTCTAAAGCATAGCCCCAAAATGATAGCGGTAAATTGGTAAGAGACATCATAGATCGCACCATATCTAATAGAGTGCGATTACGATGTTCGGACACACGATTACGCTGAGGTGTTCCAGGCGGCATTAGTTGTGAAACTATTCCATATTTTCTTAAGTGTGTGCCAAATTCGTGACTCAAGTATTCTCCCCCACGATCTGATCGCAAGAACTTGATTTTCCTGTCACGTTGATTCTCAACCTCACTCTGAAATTCCTTGAACTTTTCAAAGGTCTCAGACTTGTGTTTCATTAAGTAGACATACCCATATCTACTCAAGTCATCAGTGAGGGTGAGAACATAACGATAGCCACCGCGAGCCTCAACGCTCATTGGACCGCACACATCAGTATGTATGATTTCCAATAAGTTGGTTGGTCGCTCCATTGTTCCTGAGAACGGAGTCTTGGTCATTTTACCCATGAGGCATGGTTCACATGTGTCAAATGATTCATAATCAAGAGACTCTAAAAGTCCATCTGCATGGAGCTTCTTCATGCGTTTGACACCTATGTGACCAAGGCGGCAGTGCCACAAGTATGTGGGACTATCATTATCAACCTTACATCTTTTGGTATTCACACTATGAACATGTGTAGCATTACGCTCGAGATTCATTAAGAATAAACCATTCACCATCGGAGCATGACCATAAAACATATCTCTCATATAAATAGAACAACCATTATTCTTGGATTTAAATGAGTAGCCATCTCGTATTAAACGAGATCCTGATACAATGTTCATGCTCAAAGCTGGCACTAAATAACAATTATTGAGGTTTAAAACTAATCCCGTAGGTAAATGTAGAGGTAGCGTGCCGACGGCGATCACATCGACCTTGGAACCATTCCCGACGCGCATCGTCACCTCGTCCTTCGCCAGTCTCCGCTTATTCCGCAGCTCCTGCTTTGAGTTACAAATGTGAGCATCCGCACCGGTATCAAATACCCAGGAGCTACTACGAGTATTGGTAAGGTACACATCAATTACATGTATATCACATATACCTTTAGTGTTGCCGGCCTTCTTATCCGCTAAGTATTTGGGGCAGTTCCGCTTCCAGTGACCACTTCCCTTGCAATAAAAACACTCAGTCTCAGGCTTGGGTCCATTCTTTGGCTTCTTCCCAGCAGCTTGCTTACCGGGCGCGGCAACTCCCTTGCCGTCCTTCTTGAAGTTCTTCTTACCCTTGCCTTTCTTGAACTTAGTGGTTTTATTCACCATCAACACTTGATGTTCCTTTTTGACTTCTACCTCTGCTGATTTCAGCATTGCAAATACTTCAGGAATGGTCTTTTCCATCCCCTGCATATTAAAGTTCATCACAAAGCTCTTGTAGCTCGGTGGAAGCGACTGAAGGATTCTGTCAATGACCGCGTCATCCGGGAGATTAACTCCCAGCTGAGTCAAGCGGTTATGCAACCCAGACATTTTGAGTATGTGCTCACTGACAGAACTATTTTCCTCCATCTTATAGCTGAAGAATTTGTCGGAGACTTCATATCTCTCGACCCGGGCATGAGTTTGAAAAACCATTTTCAGCTCTTTGAACATCTCATATGCCCCGTGTCTCTCAAAACGCTTTTGGAGCCCCGGTTCTAAGTTGTAAAGCATACCGCACTGAACGAGGGAGTAATCATCAGCACGTGTCTGCCAAGCATTCATAACGTCTTGGTTCTGTGGGACGGGTGCGTGACCTAGCGGTGCTTCTAGGACATAATCTTTCTTGGCAGCTATGAGGATGATCCTCAGGTTCCGGACCCAGTCCATATAGTTGCTGCCATCGTCTTTCACCTTGGTTTTCTCTAGGAACGCGTTGAAGTTGAGGACAATGTGGGCCATTTGATCTACAAGACATATTGTAAAGATTTTAGACTAAGTTCATGATAATTAAGTTCATCTAATCAAATTATTAAATGAACTCCCACTCAGATAGACATCCCTCCAGTCATCTAAGTATAACATGATCCGAGTTAACTAGGCCGTGTCCGATCATCACGTGAGACGGACTAGTCAACATAGGTGAACATCTTCATGTTGATCGTATCTTCTATACGACTCATGCTCGACCTTTCGGTCTTCTGTGTTCCGAGGCCATGTCTGTACATGCTAGGCTCGTCAAGTCAACCTAAGTGTATTGCGTGTGTAAATCTGTCTTACACCCGTTGTATTCGAACGTTAGAATCTATCACACCCGATCATCACATGGTGCTTCGAAACAACGAACCTCCGCAACGATGCACAGTTAGGGGGAACACTTTCTTGAAATTATTACGAGGGATCATCTTATTTAAGCTACCGTCGTTCTAAGCAAATAAGATGTAAAACATGATAAACATCACATGCAATAAAATAGTGACATGATATGGCCAATATCATTTGCTCCTTTGATCTCCATCTTCGGGGCTCCATGATCATTGTTGTCACCGGCATGACACCATGATCTCCATCATCATGATCTCCATCATCGTGTCTTCTTGAAGTTGTCTCGTCATCTATTACTTCTACTACTATGGCTAACACTTTAGCAATAAAGTAAAGTAATTACATGACATTTATGTTGACACGCAGGTCATAAATAAATAAATACAACTCCTATGGCTCCTGCCGGTTGTCATACTCATCGACATGCAAGTCGTCATTCCTATTACAAGAACATGATCAATCTCATACATCACATATATCATTCATCATTGATCACAACCTTTGGCCATATCACATCACAAAACACTTGCTGCAAAAACAAGTTAGACTTCCTCTAATTGTTGTTGCAAGTTTTTACGTGGCTGCTATAGGTTTCTAGCAAGAACGTTTCTTACCTACGCCAAAACCACAACGTGAATTGCCAATTTCTATTTACCCTTCATAAGGACTCTGTTCATCGAATCCGATCTGACTAAAGTGGGAGAGACAGACACCCTCCAGCCACCTTATGCAACTAGTGCATGTCAGTCGGTGGAACCGGTCTCACGTAAGCGTACGTGTAAGGTTGGTCCGGGCCGCTTCATCCCACGATGCCGCCGAATCAAGATAAGACTATTAACGGCAAGCAAATTGACAATATCGACGCCCACAACTACTTTGTGTTCTACTCGTGCATAGTAACTACGCATAGACCTAGCTCATGATGCCATTGTTGGGGATCGTAGCAGAAATTAAAAAATTTCTACGCATCACCAAGATCAATCTATGGAGTATTCTAGCAATGAGGGGAATAGGAGTGCATCTACATACCCTTGTAGATCGCGAGCGGAAGCGTTCAAGTGAACGGGGATGATGGAGTCGTACTCGCCGTGATCCAAATCACCGATGACCAAGTGCCGAACGGACAACACCTCCGCGTTCAACACACGTAAGGTTGGGAAGACGTCTCCTCCTTCTTGATCCAGCAAGGGGGAAGGAGAGGTTGATGAAGATCCAGCAGCACGACGACGTGGTGGTGGATGCAGCAGGATCCCGGCAGGGCTTCGCCAAGCACAAGCGGGGAGGAGAGGTGTTACGGAGGGAGAGGGAGGCGCCAAGAGCAAGGTGCGGCTGCCCTCCCTCCCTTCCACTATATATAAGGGCTAGGGGGGGCGCATGCCCCCTTGGAGATCCCATCTAAAAGGGGGGGGGGGACGGTCCCTGGGGGCAACGGCCCCCTTAGGGTTTCCAACCAGGGGGGCGCATGGCCCCTCGAGGGGGCAACGGCCCCCTAGGGTTTCCAACCCTAGGCGCCTTGGGCCCTTGGGTGGGGCGCACCAGCCCATCAGGGGCTGGTTCCCGTGCTACTTCAGCCCATGGGGCCCTCTGGGATAGGTGGCCCAATCCGGTGGACCCCCGAGACCCTTCCGGTGGTCCCGGTACAATACCGGTAACCCCCGAAACCTTCCCGCTGGCCGAAACTGGACTTCCTATATATAAATCTTTACCTCCGGACCATTCCGGAACTCCTCATGACATCCGGGATCTCATCCGGGACTCCGAACAACTTTCGGGTTAATGCATACTAATATCTCTACAACCCTAGCGTCACCGAACCTTAAGTGTGTAGACCCTACGGGTTCGGGAGACACGTAGACATGACCGAGACGCCTCTCCGGTCAATAACCAACATCGGGATCTGGATACCCATGTTGGCTCCCACATGCTCCTCGATGATCTCATCGGATGAACCACGATGTCGAGGACTTAATCAATCCCGTATACAATTCCCTTTGTTAATCGGTATGTTACTTGTCCGAGACTCGATCGTCGGTATCCCAATACCTTGTTCAGTCTCGTTACCGGCAAGTCACTTTACTCGTACCGTAATGCATGATCCCGTGATCAACCACTTGATCACATTGAGCTCATTATGATGATGCATTACCGAGTGGGCCCAGAGATACCTCTCCGTCATACGGAGTGACAAATCCCAGTCTCGATTCGTGCCAACCCAACAGACACTTTCGGAGATACCTGTAATGTACCTTTATAGCCACCCAGTTATGTTGTGACGTTTGGCACACCCAAGGCATTCCTATGGTATCCGGGAGTTGCACAATCTCATGGTCTAAGGAAATGATACTTGACATTCAGAAAAGCTACAGCAAACGAACTACACGATCTTGGAGCTAAGCTTAGGATTGGGTCTTGTCCATCACATCATTCTCCTAATGATGTGATCCCGTTATCAATGACATCCCCATGTCCATAGCCAGGAAACCATGACTATCTGTTTATCAACGAGCTAGTCAACTAGAGGCTCACTAGGGACACATTGTGGTCTATGTATTCACACATGTATTACGATTTCCGGATAATACAATTGTAGCATGAATAATAGACAATTATCATGAACAAGGAAATATAATAATCATTTTATTATTGCCTCTAGGGCATATTTCCAACAGTATTTCCCTCAGTGATGAAACCAAGGTTATCGAACTAGTAGGAGAACCAAGCAACACTACATAAACAACACATGCACACAAATAACAAATACTCGCAACCCGATGTGTAAAAGGGGTTGTCAATCCCTTTCGGGTAACGGTGCCACTAATTGGCAAATGGAAGTGAGAGAGTTGTAAATATTGATAGATCGAACACCAAATAAAATAAATTGTAGCAAGGTATTTTTGGTTTAATAGATCTGAAAATAAAGGAAAATAAAATAGATCTCAAAGGTAAATAATATGAGAAAGAGACCCGGGGGCCGTAGGTTTCACTAGTGGCTTCTCTAGAGAAAAATAGCAAACGGTGGGTAAACGAATTATTGTTGGGCAATTGATAGAACTTCAAATAATCATGACGATATCCAAGCAATGATCATTATATAGGCATCACGTCCAAGATTAGTAGACCGACTCCTGCCTGCATCTACTACTATTACTCCACACATTAACCGCTATCCAGCATGCATCTAGTGTATTAAGTTCATGGAGAAATGGAGTAATGCAATAAGAACGATGAGATGATGTATACAAGATCTATTTATGTAGAAATATACCCCATCGTTTTATCCTTAGTAGCAAAGATACATACGTGTCAGTTCCCCTTCTATCACTGGGATCAAGCACCGTAAGATCAAACCCACTACAAAGCACCTCTTCCGATTGCAAGATAAATAGATCAAGTTGGCCAAACAAAACCCAAATATCGGGGAAGAAATATGAGGCTATAAGCAATCATGCATATAAGAGATCAAAGAAACTCAAATAACTTTCATGGATAAAAGAGATAGATCTGATCATAAACTCAAAGTTCATCGGATCATAACAAACACACCGCAAAAGAGTTACATCATATGGATCTCCAAGAGACCATTGTATTGAGAATCAAACAAGAGAGAGGAAGCCATCTAGCTACTAACTATGGACCCGAAGGTCTACAAAGAACTACCCACACATCACCGGAGAGGCACCAATGGAAGTGGTGAACCCCTCCATGACGGTGTCTAGATTGGATCTAGGGTTCTGGACTCTGCGGCGGCTGGAATTGATTTTCGTCGAATCCCCTAGGGTTTTTGGAATATTGGGGTATTTATAGAGAAAAGAGCCGGGCTGGGGGCACTCGAGGTGGGCACAACCCACCAGGGCGCGCCTGGACCCAGGCGCACCCTGGTGGGTTGTGCTCCCCTCGGAACACCCCCGGGCGCTTCTCCAGCCCATTGGATGTCTTCTGGTGCAAAAAAATCCACAAAAATTTTTGCTGCGTTTGGACTTCGTTTGATATTGATTACTTGTGGTGTAAAAAATATGCAAAAACAACAGCCCACACTTGGCACTATGTCAATAGGTTAGTACCAAAAAATGATATAAAATGACTATAAAATGATTATAAAACATCCAGGAATGATAATATAACAGCATGGAACAATAAAAAATTATAGATACGTTGGAGACGTATCAGTTATGACGATATCCAAGGCAATGATTATGCATATAGGCGTCACATCCATGTCAAGTAAACCGACTCCTGCCTGCATCTACTACTATTAATCCACACATCGACCACTATCCAGCATGCATCTAGAGTATTAAGTTCATAAAGAACGGAGTAACACCTTAAGTAAGATGACATGATGTAGAGGGATAAACTCAAGCAATATGATGAAACCCCCATATTTTTATCCTTGATGGCAACAATACAATACGTGTCTCGCTACCCCTACTTTTTCACTGGGTGAAATCACGCAAGGTTGAACCCAAAGCTAAGCACCTCTCCCATTGCAAGAAATACCAATCTAGTTGGCCAAACCAAACCGATAATTCAAAGAGAAATACAAAGATATCAAATCATGCATATAAGAATTCAGAGAAGATTCAAACAATATTCATAGATAATCTGATCATAAATCCACAATTCATCGGATCTCGACAAACACACCGCAAAAGAAGATTACATCAGATAGAACTCCAAGAACATTGAGGAGAACATAGTATTGAAGAACATAGAGAGAGAAGAAGCCATCTAGCTAATAGCTATGGACCTGTAGGTCTGAGGTAAACTACTCACGCTTGATTGGAAGGGAAATAGGGTTGATGTAGATGCCCTGCGTGATCAAATCCCCCTCCGGCAGATCACCGGAAAAGGCCCCAAGATGGGATCTCACGAGAACAGAAGGTTGCGGTGGTGGAAAAGTATTTTCGTGGCTTGCTCTAAGGGTTTTGGGAATATATGTGAATTTATAGGACGAAGAAGTATGTCGGTGAACTCCCGAGGGGGTCACAAGCCAGGGGCGCCCCCCTAGGGCGCGCCCCTGCGGCTTGCCGCCGCCTCGTGGGTCTTCTGACTTGGACTCCAAGTCATAGGGGTGTCTTCTAGTCCAAGAAAAATCATCGCGAAAGTTTTATTCCGCTTGGACTCCATTTGATATTCCTTCTTTGCGAAACTCAAAAACAAGGAAAAACAGAAACTGGCATTGGGCTCTAGGTTAATAGGTTAGTCCCAAAAATAATATAAAATAGCATATTAATGCATATAAAACATCCAAAACAGATAATATAATAGCATGGAACAATAAAAAATTATACATACGTTGGAGACGTATCAGTTTTCAGCAAAGATCATAACTAACCATGCAAATGATAATTCTTAGAAATTATATTCAATCATATCAATGGCATAATCAACTAGCTAGCAATAATAATATATCTCAAATGCCAACACTTTGTCAAAACAATCATGATATAATATGAAAACATGGTATATCACTAGCCCTTTGTGAGACCACAAAACATAAATGCAGAGCTCCTCCAAATTTCAAGCAACGACTAAACATTGTAATTCATGGTAGAAGAGATCCAGTCATGATGCACACAATATTAACTATACACAATGCATAAGAATGACAATAGTGCCCTCAGGAGTGGTGCTTGTTTGATAAGGTGATGACTCAATAATAAAAGTAAAATAACATAAAAGTAAATAGATAGGCGCTTCACAGAGGGAAGCAGGGATTTGTAGAGGTGCCAGAGCTGGAAGCTTTAAATCAAAGATAAATATAATTTTGAGGGCATGCCTTTCTTGTCAACATCATGACCAAGAGTTTTCAATATCTTCCATGCTAAACACATTAGTGGCAGTTCCCAAGCAGTAAGATAAAGTTTACTCCCCCTCCACCAACAAACACAAGCCATGGCTAGCTGAATCCACGGGTGCCCTCCATACCAACAACTTTCCGGGGGAGTTTGTTTCATTATTTTGCGATTTGATCATGGTACTGGGCATCCCGATTACCAACCCCTCTCGTGCAAGGACAAGTGAATAAACCCTTATCATGAGAATAACACATTTATCATGGAAGATACTGACCGCCCCTATCACTTCATGAGTGGTACGGGGCACACAAACAGAAGTTCATTTGAATATTTAGAGGTGGCACATGCAAATTTACTTGGAATGGCAAGGTAATACCGCATATAGGTAGATATAGTGGACTCATTTTAATAACTTTGGTTTATGAATTTGGATGCACAAGAAGTATTCCTGCTTAGTACAGGCGAAGGCTAACAAATAGATTAGCAAGCAACCAGGTAGAGAGCAAAAACGGTCATAAACATGCATTGTGAATAATTAACATTGAATACTAGAACGAGTAGGATATAAGCACCATGGACATAAATATCGTGCAGGCTATCTTGGTTTTGAGTCAACTACATGCATGAATATGTGCTAAGTCAAGCCACTTGAAACATTCAGAGGAGGATACCATATCATCGTACTACATCATAATCATTTTAATGCATGTTGACACCCAAGATAAATCGTTATCCACTCCTAGCTACTTAAGCATGATATGAGCAACTATAATTCTAATTGTCATCATAAACATGTTTAATCATAATATGCTGAATCATGGATACTGAGTTAAACATGTTTACAAAACAAAAACAAGTTGAGTTCATACCCACTTTTCCTTACCACAATCACTTCATCAAATATCGTCATTATTGCCTTTCACTTGCACGACCGAATGATATGAAAATAATAATAGTGCAAGAGTGTCGTGGACTAAGCTGGAATCTGCAAACAATTTATTCAAGGGAGAAGACAAGGTAATATGGGCTCGTTGTCAGATCAACAATAATGCATATGAGAGCCACTCAGCACTTTCATCGTGGTCTTCTCCTTATGATGACTCAAAAAAGAAAAGAATTTCAGAGAAACACACTAAATATTTTTGGAGTTTTTAGTTTTTTCTTGAAGGAAGCAAAATAACAAAGGAAAAACAAAAACAAGAAAAACTATTTACACAGGAAAGCTCCCAACAAGTAAAAGAAGAAACGAGAAATCTTTTTGGGGTTTTATTTTAATACTACAACTAATTAAACTAGAAAGAAAAACCAAAAAGAAGCAAGAAATATTTTTGTATTTTCTCAAAGTTTTCCAAAGACACAAGAAGAAATCAAAAATAAAACTAACATGGATTATACAATGAAAGAGGATGAACAATGACAACCGGAATGAAATGTGTGAACATGAATGTAATGTCGGTGACAAAACGTACTCCCCCAAGCTTAGGCTTTTTCCTGGCTTGGTAATCACCATCGTTGGTCTACATAATAATCGTAGTGGTAGACTGTGGAGGCTCTACATGCCTCCTCCTCAGCCAGATGAGCGACTTCTACTATTGTGTTGTACTTGTGTGCTTCACTCTCATAAATATAATATCTTTGTTTACTCTGAAAATCCAAGAGAGCAAGTGCAGGAAAAATAACAGGTACATCATGATTTTTGTTGAACATTAGGTTATAGTTATAGTTTCGAGTTCCATACTTAATGGACTTGTGGCGCTGCATTGGCTCGAAGTCCAAATATTTTTCAGGTAAAATAGGACCATTGGGCCTAGGTGACACGCCTAGCCTTACAGCTACGCGAGAGCCATAAATTCCTCCATAAAAATGACCACTACTCGCGTTGCATTGCAACCTCTGTGCAACAATTGCCTGAAGATTATATCATTTGATGCCCGTTAAAGCCGTGTGAATGATTCTGAAATCAGAGGCGCAGAGTGTACTTCAGTCCTATTTACCCATGATGCATTTGCCATTAAATAATGCAAAGTAATGAATAGAGGGAAATTGAATATTTTTTATTCTAGCTTGTGTGTCTCCTCTATCCTCACCACTTCAGAGACTACTCGGGAACATTTCATAATCAGATTTTTATGGTTCGTCTAGTGAACCTAAAAATGGAATTTTGCACGCATCACATAATCCTTCTAGAGGCGTGTTATAAGCTCTATCATATAAGTGAAACAAGACTCTAGAGGTGCGGGGGTGAAACTAAAACTTTTTAGTAAATGAGACAGTGAGATTGGAGTATTGCCTGCACTTATCTGCGATGATGGGAGTGAGCTCAGTGTTATGGACACATTGATCAAATTATTCTTTAATACCCGCGGTGCCTATCATAAACTCGTCACATGGCCACCAACATGATTTAGTATCAGTAATCCGCATCGAGCTTGCTCTTGGTTCAACATAGGCCTGTCATATTGAGCTCTCACTCAACAATCCCTCCAAGGACCTCCTCCTCGAAGAGCTCCTCCTAAAGAAGTTCATGTTCCCTACGAAAAAATTTCTCAAATTTTTGGGACACAAAATGATATCAATAAAACTTCACAAGATTGATAGCAACTACTCATATGGA
This sequence comes from Triticum aestivum, assembly GCF_018294505.1. Lineage (NCBI taxonomy): Eukaryota > Viridiplantae > Streptophyta > Magnoliopsida > Poales > Poaceae > Triticum > Triticum aestivum. Next base: position 106,078,803 of record NC_057806.1, on the reverse strand, counting down.
TGTCTAGGGGCTATATCAAGCATTCAAAATACTTGGAACTCAAAGAATTCAACATGAAAGCTTAGTTTCAGTAGCACTAAGAGCAGCTAATTATGCAAAATATAATCCACTAAAGCAAAAACTAATTCATTACATGAATCAGGAACTTTGCCGTCTGCCGCGACAGATGGCAAAGACATGCATGGCAGATGGCAAAGGCCTTTGCCGTCAGCCAGCAGACGGCAACACATCCGGCTGGACAAACTACGATGGCCTCTTTGTTGTCTACTAGCAGACGGCAAAGATGCAAAGGCCTTTGTCGTCTGCTGGCGAATGGCAAAGGGCTTGGATGACACACATGGCAGCTTAGGTCCGTTAAGGGGTTAACGGCGTGCTTTGCCATCTGCTGGAAGATGGAAAACATCTTTGCATCTTTGCCGTCTGCCAGCAGACAGCAAAGTTCCCATATAGGCCAGCCTAGGTAGCTGTCACGTGGCATGCCATGCCGTCTGCTGGCAAACGGCAAAGATGCAAAGGTCTTTGCCGTCTGCCAGCAGACAACAAAGCTGCCAAATAGGCCAGCCCAGTGCACCCCAGGTTGCACAGGTAGCTGCCACATGGCAGCTTTGCCGTCTGCTGGTTGATGGCAAAGCTCTTTGTCGTCTGCCAGCAGACGGCAAAGAGCCTGTACAACCCCTATTTTTTCTGTTGTTTTTCTTAAATTCATTCAATTTGACAGATATATATATACACACACATTTGAAAATAATTTCAACAGGCATACCAACAATAAGTTTCCAACAACATATCCAACATACAATGGTTTCCAACAAGAAGTTTCCAACAACATATCCATACATACATATCCAAAACAAGTTTCCAACAAGTTTCCATAAACAAAAAGGAAGCACAAGGAGAAGAGTACACTCCATCAATGCAAGCTTCCTCATCTAAAGCAAATATGCAAATTGGGAAAGAAGAAAGTTAGAAGAAGAAGAAGAATACTAGCTAGAAGAAAAGGAAGAAGAAAAAGAAGAAGAAGAATTTATCTTCTCTTTCCTTTTCTCCTCTCCTCTTCTTTATCTTCTTCTTCTTCTAACTAAGGTAGGTAAAATGCCATTTTTAGCTAAGCTAGGTAAAAATGTTAAGTGTAGGTCATTTTAGAGCTAAGCTAGGTAAATAGGTCATTTTGGAGCTTAGTAAGGTTATTCGGTCATTTTTGAGGAAAATAAGCTAAGTATGTCATAAATGAACTAAAGAAGCTAAGTATAGGTCATTTTCGAGCTAACCTAGGTAGTTATGCCATTTTTGAGCTAAATAAGCATATTTATTCATTTTGGATGACAAAATGGTAAGTGTAGGTCATTTTAGAGCTATCCTAGTTAAAATCGGTCATTTTGGAGCTAGGTAAGGTTATTTTGTCATTTTGGAGGAAAATGAACTAATTATATGATAGTTTGGAGCTAGACCAAGGTTATTATGCCATTTTTTTACCTAAGTAAGCTAATTATGTCATAAATGAACTAGGTAAGCTAAGTATAGATCATTATTGAGCTATCCTAGGTAGTTATGCCATTTTTTAGCTAACTAAGCATATTAAGTCATTTAGGAGGAAAAATTGCTAAGTATAGGTTATTTTATAGCTATCCTAGGTAAAGTATGTCACTTTGGAGCTAAGTAAGGTTATTATGTTATTTTCAAGGAAAATAAGCTAAGTATAGGTCATTTTGGAGCTAAACCAAGGTTATTATGCCATTATTTTTTACCTAAGTGAGCTAATTATGTCATAAATGAACTAGCTAAGCTAATTATAGATCATCATTGAGCTTTCCTAGGTAGTTATGCCATTTTTATCTAACTAAGCATATCAAGTCATTTTGGAGGAAAATGCTAAGTATGGGTCATTTTATAGCTGTAACATTCCAAATTTTCAATTTGGAATGTTATACAATAGATCATCACTGCATATCATATTTATTTGCATTTTGGGTTGATCCTAGAAATTCTACGCAACTCAAGGACCCTCGGAGAGAGTTGGGGATTTCATTATTTTCATATTTGAGTTTTCTCAAATTTTGAAAATAGGATCATTTGATTTTATTTATTTTATCTTCAGTTATTTCTATTATAAAAATATGAGAGAGGGAATAAAATGAATTTCCAAAAATAAAGAAATATTGAGGATTTAATAAAAAAATCAAATAAGGTTTTATTCTGGAGTTTTTCGTGGTTTTATTTGAATTTAGGAAAAATTGCACTTTTTCAAAAAATTGCATTTAGGGCCAAGAAAATGTTCATCATGTTCTAAATATTTTATTTAGACGGTGAAAATTTGTTTTGGCAATTTTAGATTTTTATTTATTTTTTCTAGATTTTTTTCTTAGTTTCAGCAAAATTGTTTAAAAAACCCCCGCGCCCGACTAGGCCAAAGGCCCAGCCGAGCCAGGCCGGCCCGCCAGGCCACCGCCTCCCTCGCCGAGCTGCCGCCGGACTCGGGGAGACCGAGCCGGGCACGCCTCCGCCGCCGACCCCCTCCCCAAGCAAGGCCGCCCCCCTCTCTTAAATAGCCACCTCGGGGCCCCCCTAGGAGCCCCGAGTCGCCACCCGCCGCCGCCCACGCAGCCCCGCCACCCCGCCGCACTCCGCCAGTGCCGCGCCGCACGCCGCCGCCGCCCCGCCGCCGCCGCCCCGCCGCTGCTGCAGCCCACCGGAAGCCCCGCCGGACCGAGCCAAGGTAGCCGCCCCGCCGCCCGGTTTTCTAAGAAAAACCGATTTGGTTTTTTTTGAAAACCCTAGTTTTCGTTTTTTAATAGATCGGTTTTTTCCGGTTTATTTATTTAGCGAGCGTTCGCACGTTCGTTTGTTTTAACGAAAGCGTTCATCGTTTAGTTCCAGAAAAAGAACATTCGTTCGTTATTCTGTTCGTCGTTTTTCTTTTTCTCGGATTATTCCGCGATTATTTCTGATCGCGATTTTTGATCCGATTTTCGTTCTAGTTTAACTTTTCGCTCGTTTATCGGAATCAGGCGATTCAAGCGCCTGGAGTTTCGTCTCGAAACCCTCTTTCCATTTAACCAACTCAAACAAGTTTTCGCCTCAGTAAAATTTGACCTAGATTCAGATTAGTAAACGGAGCTTGTTTCGTTTGCCGTTTGTCTTTCGGTTGCTTCGTTTGATTTGATTCTTTTTGCCAACCGGAGTTCTTAAGTTGAACTATCTGGTTAGATATCTTATTCGAGTTTTACCTGTGCATTAGATGAGTACTTATTGTATGCTTGTTTGTTTGTGATAGAGTACCCGGAGTGCGCCGCTTGCTACTTCGAATTGCTAGGTTTCACGGATCATCAGCAAGGCAAGTAACACTTTGATCATACTTCCTATTACCCAGTTTTATTGCATTAGATCAATCCTCACACATTGCATGATTAGGATCTAATTAAAATGTGGGTTCGGGAAGTAGATGAGGTAGTACCTATTACCTCTTTATTATCAAACCTTTGGGAGTTACTTCTACGTTTGCTTATTATGCCATGCTATGCTTGTAGACATGGATTGGGTGCGTGTATCCATGACAGATGTGAGATTGTTAAATTAATGGTTTATCTAAGGTGACAACTTAAACACACATCTGGGTGGATTGAGGCACCTGGGTATTCCAGCGATTGCCTGTTTTTCTTTTGGACCACCACCCAGGCTCAAAGGGATCATGAGATTATTCATACTAGAAACTTCCGTGTGCAGCCACAAGCTACTATGGGCTCTAGCATAGTTGACTAAGTCGTGCGAACTGTTACAGTGGTAGACTAGCAGATGTAGGGGATGTAGGTTGGTACGGTCTACCCGTTCGTAAGGTGCAAGCGCTTCTGAAAGACTATGTCTCGGTCATCCGTTTCTCAAACATCATGTAGTTCGACAATCCCAACGAAGGAGATCGAGTCTTGTGGGGAAAAGTGCGCAAACCTCTGCAGAGTGTATAAACTAATCATGGTTAGTCGTGTCCCCGGTTATGGACAGCTTGAGTATCTAGTACTTGGCTTATCATGTGAATCTCATCATGTTACTCTAAATTAATTTTGTTGGGTTTTAATGATGATGCTTAATTGGGATTGAGAGGGTGTCTACACTCTCAATGTTTAACAACTACCATGATAGTTAAATAAAATTTATTCCTTTGATGTAGGGAAAAATTGGCTTTACGCAAAACTGTAACCATAGAGCTTTCCACCAGCCAAATATGCATGTAGTATAGTCTTATTCTTTCATTGCTCTCTATGTGTTACATTGCCAGCATATTCCATGTGCTGACCCGTTTCGGGCTGCAACGTTCATGTTGCAGACTTTTCAGACGACGAGTAAGGTGCTTTTAGGTCGTAGTTCTATACTCAATGATGCCGTTGGAGTTGATGGACACACTTATCTTCCAAGCCTTCCGTTGTTATCATTATTAGATGGCCTTAAGCCATATTTATTGTAATAAGTTCTCTTTTGAGACAGTCGATGTAATAAGTGTGTGATTGCTACTCTGTTATAAATCCTTCAAGTACTGTGTGTTGTCAGCATTACTGATCTAGGGATGACATCGGAGCACAGAGATTGGACCGTTTGAGGTCTGGTCGCTACAATAGCTATCCTAGGTAAAATATGTCATTTTGGAGCTAAGTAAGGTTATTATGTCATTTTTGAGGAAAATAAGCTAAGTATAGGTCATTTTGGAGAAGTAGGTAATTTCTTAAGCTAAGTATGCATTTGTTAAGCTAAACACTTGGGAAAACTTACCATCATCACAAAGGTGAAGGACCGGTTGGGTTTGCACCAGTGTCATACGGAGAAGGACCGGTCAGGGTCGGGGTTGCGCCAGTGTGAGACAGACAAGGATCGATCGATGCTTGTCAGGAGGCATGTTGCACCAAAGATCATTTGCAATGTCTCGTTAGCATGATGCAACTGAAATGTGAATACTAGTAACTATTGACCATTCAAATGAAACTCACTGTGTCCGCTATACCAATCTGGGGCATCGGCGGAGGGGTCTGACCGTTTTTCTCGCACACAGACTGCACATTTTGTTTTCACGAGTCAGTCATATTAGTTAGTAATGAAACGAACATTACGTGCATTATTTGGCTAATATGCAGGAGAAACTTACCACGAGGAGCTCGTATAGGGCCCAGTGAGACGCGTCGTTCCAGTTCCTCTCCGCTTCCAATAGACTAGCCGTCCTCTCCTCCAAGTCCCTCTCCCTCTGCGTCACCTACCTGTTTGCCTCCTCCAGAAGCTCCTGGGACCTAGCCTCGATGGCGAGCTCCATTGGCCATTGACGAGGCCTTATTTCAGGAAGAGAGCTCGTTTGACACTTCTTGATCTCCAAGAAAGTTCTAGGACAACGTATGAGTCCATCCCCAATGGATACCGAGCCATGTTTCCTCCCGTCACCATATAGTATCACGAGCTCTGGATCAAAATCACTCTGGCTCGGGTTAAACTCCTCCCCTTTCGTCGCCTTCCCAAAGTCTTTGTACCTCACAAGCTTGTCATTGGAGGAGATGTTGGTGAAGCTCTCTGGATGATTGAGGTCAGACTCAGAGAATGCCTTAGACTTCTTGTACGGGGCAGTATGGGCCATGGCATAGAGGTCGTATAGTGGTGGCACGTCCTTCTTGTTGTGTCGCGCCTAAAAGGGAGGAAGAACATATTAGTTAAGGGCTCAAGCTATCATGAAGAATGAAATTTCATGAATCATGAAGCAAACCACATACCCAGTGATCCCTGTACTCAAACATGTTGGAGCTCCTTTGATGGTGTGGCACACCTTACATTTGGGCACGCTTATCCTTGGCCTTGCTGTGGACGGCTAGCCATTGGGGAGAGCACCACTCGTCCACCAATGCCTCCCAATAGTCCATCCTATTCGCACACCATCTCGGGGGCACCTAAGTTAGACAAAGAGAAATTTCACTAGGTAAGTTAGACAAAGAGAAATTTCACTAGAAGTACAAGGCCTTAAGAATAGGTAATTACCTTCATGTACTTCTCCTTACTCAGATACTTGGCGCGACACTTCTTCTTGGCCCTCTTAATGTTAGTCGAGGCGTAGTAGTCTCGAACAGCCTCCACCCGAGCCTCGTGCCGTAAGTTCTGAAGTAGGCGCTTGCACTCGGCTTCGAGAACCATAGTTGTGCCCGCCTCGTGTTCCTCAAGACACCTGTAGAAGGTCTACAACCAAACAAGACAACACCGATTAGTACAATCACTAGGCACTGTTGATTTTTAATTCTGTAAAGGAGAAATTACCCAAAACTGTCTGATCACAATGTCGGCCACCATCTCGCAAATCCTCGACCCCTCGACCCCTTTCTCCTTTCCCCCTCCACCCCTCGACAACTTGATCCTCGACCCCTAGACCCTCGATCCTCGACCCGTCGACCCCTCGACCACTCGTCTACCCACGACCCCTCGGCGACCCTCGACCATCGGTGGCCCTCTTTTTCTACTTTTCCTACTTTTTTCATCTTGTACTTCTACTTCTTTTTTTCATCTTCTTCTTCCTCTTCTTCTTTTACTTCTTTTTTTCATCTTTCTTGTTTATTCTTAAAAAATAGAAAAAAGAAAACATAAACTGAATGTAACCTAAATTGAACTAAACTAAACTAAACTTGGCGACCCCTCGGCGACCCTCGCTCCTCGACCATCGACCCCTTTTCCCCTCGACCATCGGTCATGTCGGGGTCGACATTCATATTTTTATTCTACTTCTTCTTTTTTTCACCTTCTTCTTCTTCTTCCTCTTCTTCTACGTATTGTTCTTTTTTTCAACTTTCTTCTTCTTCCTTTTTTCCTTTTTCCTGTTCTTCTACTTTTTCTTCCCTTTTTCAACTTTATTCTTCTAATAATATAAACCTAAACCTAGCACTAACCTAAACCTACCACTAACCTAAACTTTCTTCTTCTTCTTCTTCTTCTTCTTCCTCTTCCTTTTTCCGCTCCGTCTTTTTCTTCTTCTTCTTCCTTCTTTTCCTTCTTCCTCTTGTCTTCTTTTTCTTCTTCATTTTCCTTATTTTCCTTTTTCCTCTCCACCTCTACCTTTTCTTATTTTCTTCTTAATATAAAAAACTAACCTACAATCTACTAACCTAAAAAAGCTAACCTACAATCTACTAACCAAAAATATACTAACCTAAAAATGCAGCTAAATCAACTAACCTAGAGGAACTAAATCAACTAACCTAAAGCAACTAAATCAACTAACCTAAAGCAACTAAATCAACTAACCTAAAGCAACTAAATCAACTAAAACAACAAGAAAAAAAGAAAGAAAATAGAGGGCAGAACCTCACTAGGCGGCAGAGCGGCGACGGGCGGCGGCTGGATGGAGAGGCACCGGGTGGCGGGGGCGGAGCGGCGACGGGCGGCAGGGCGCCGGGGCGGCGGGCGGCCTGAGCGGCGGGGCGCCGAGGCGGCGGGTGGCCTTGGGGGTCGGGGGCGATGGGGGTCGGCGGCGGCGGGGGCGGTGATGGTTGGTGGCGGGGTGGCTCGGGCACGGGGACGACGCGGTGAGGGGAGAGAGACAAAGGGGAGAGAGAGAGGGGTGGGGCATGGGCGCTGACCGTTTTATGTTAGGTCAAAGCTCTTTGTCGTCTGTTAGCAGATGACAAAGAGCCTAGGTAGTGGGGGGGGGCGGGCGGAACGGCCGTTAGGTGGGCCACTTTCTTTGCGGTCTGCTAGCAGACGGCAAACAAGCTTTGTCGTCTGCTAGCAGACGACAAAGAAAGTGGCCGTTAGGTCGTTCTCGTTAGTGGGCCACCCACCCTCTTTGCCGTCCGCTAGCAGACGACAAAGCTTCTATGCTGTCAGCTAGCAGACGGCAAAGAGGAGGCTGACGACAAAAAAGATCTTTGCCGTCAGTTTTCTGTAAGCTGATGGCAAGGACGTTCTTTGCCGTCAGCTAGCTGATGGCAAAGACGTTCTTTGCTGTCAGCTAGCTGATGGCAAAGACGTTCTTTGCCATCAGCTAGTTGATGACAAAGAGCTGGATGACGGCAAAGATCCTGATTCCAGTAGTGATTGGAGCAATGGAGGAGTCACATACCAAGGAGCAATCCCCCAAAACAGTTTCAGAAATGGAGCTCCGAGCAAAGAGATTGAAAATCACAGGTTTGAGAGCAAGAACTTGAGTGAGAAAGTTGCAAGGATTTTTTATAGAGGTAAGTGACCAAGAGCAGCTAATTATGCAAAATATAATCCACTAAAGCAAAAACTAATTGGAGCAATGGAGGAATCACATACCAAGGAGCAATCCCCCAAAACAGTTTCAGAAATGGAGCTCCGAGCAAAGAGATTGAAAATCACATGTTTGAGAGCAAGGACTTGAGAGCGAGAGAGCTGCAAGGATTTTTTATGGAGGTAAGTGACGAAGTGGGCTGAAGGAATAAGTGAGGGGGTCCACGTGGGGCCCATAAGCCACCAGGGCACACCCATGGGGGTGGGCGCGCCCTGGTGCCTCGTGGGCACCTGGGGCATCCCCTTGGGGTGTTTTCAGTGCTAGAAATTCTTAAATATTCTATAAAAATTCATGTTAAAATTTTACATCATTCTGAGCACTCTTATTTTTGGTCCATTTTTATTGCACGGATAAATCAGAAAATAGGATAATCATGGCATTTTATTGCATTTAACTAATAAAATTAGAAAACAAATAGTATGTACAGAAAATTGTGCTTGCTAAATTCATCGACCACGTGCCCCTAAAAAAGAATCCATTAATAAGGTTGAGCAAGTCTTATTGACAAACCATTTTCGAATGACATGAAACTTAAGAATCTTTGTATAACACTAAGTTACCTGAACGGGGATATGCATCTCCCCAATTATAAGTGTTTCATATTTCTTTTTGATAGTAGGACGAGGGAGTTGAAAACTTCCAATAGTGATTGTCAGAGTCTTTTCAATAACATTAATACCATTCACTTGAAATTGTTTCTTCGGAAAGAGCACCGTATGCTCATTGCCATTAATATGAAAAGTGACCTTGCTTTTATTGTAATCAATAACAACCCCTACAATGTTCAAGGAAGGTCTACCAAGGATAATCCACATGTTGTCGTCCTCGGGCATATCAAGTATAACAAAGTCTATTAAGATAGTAACATTTCCAACTACAACAGGCACATCCTCACAAATACCGATAGGTATGGCAATTGATTTATCAGTAATTTGCAATGATATTTTAGTAGGTGTTAGTTTATTCAATTCAAGTCTTTTATAACATCGGCTCCCAAATCACATAAAGCGGTTTTGACATAATTTTTTTAATGGAGCGTGGTATAGTGGGTGTTCCCGGATCTCCTAGTTTTTAGGTACTCAATCCTTAAAATAATAATTTACAAGCATGGTGGAGATTTCAGCTTTAGGTATTTTTCTTTTATTAGTAACAATATCTCTCGTATACTTAGCATATGGGGCCATCTTCAAAATATCAGTCAAATGAGTACGCAAAAAGACTGGCCTAAGCATTTCAACAAAGCGTTCAAATTCTTCCTCATATTTAATCTTAGATGGTTTAGTTGGGAAAGGCATGGGTTTCTGAACCCATGGTTCTCTTTCTTTACCATGTTTTCTAGCAATGAAATCTCTTTTATCATAATGTTTATTCTTAGGAGGTGGGTTATCAAGATCAACATCAGGTTCTATTTCAACGTTCTTTATCATTATCTGGTTGAGCATCTACATGAACATCATCATTATCATTTTCATTATCGCTAGGTGAATGTTCATTACCAGATTATGTCTCAGCATTATAAATAGAAGCATCATCACTATCCTCAGAAGGTTTTTCTACTTCGGGTTCACTAGAAGCATGCAAAGTCATATCATTTTTCTTTTTCTTCTTAGATGGACTAAGTGCATCTACATTAATTTTTTGAGAGTCTTGTTCAATTCTTTTAGGGTGGCCTTCAGGATAAAGTGGTTCCTGAGTCATTTTACCTCCTCTAGTCATTACTGTAACAACATGGTCCTTCACATTATTATTCATCTCATTAAGCAAATCACTTTGAGATTTACCAACTTGTTCTATCTGGGTTTGAACCATGGAAGCATGTTTACCTAGACCTTTAACATCATTAGCAATTCTAAACATCAGGTTACTCAAATTATCAATCATGAAAGCATTACATTTCAATTGCTTCATAACATACGCATTAAAATGTTGTTGCTTAACAATGTAATTATCAAATTCATCCAGATGTTGGCTAGGAGACTTATTATAAGGAATATCACCTTCATCAAATCTTATGAGAGAATTTACCTCCACAACCTGTGTTGGGATATCAAGTCCATGTATTTCTTCAATAGGTGGTAACTTCTTAACATCTTCAGCTTTAATACCTTTTTCTCTCATAGATTTCTTTGCCTCTTGCATATCTTCGGGGCTAAGAAATAGCATACCTCTCTTCTTCGGAGTTGGTTTAGGTGGTATTTTAGGAAGTTTTCAATCATTATCATTCCTAAATATATTATTCCATAGTTCCTCAGCCTGTTCAACAGTTTGTTCACTGAAAACACAACCAACACAACTATCTAGGTAGTCCCTAGATGCATCAGCTAGTCCATTATAGAAGATATCACGTATTTCATTTTTCTTAAGAGGATGATCAGGCAAAGCATTAAGTAATTGGAGAAGCCTCCCCCAAGCTTGAGGGAGATTCTCTTCTTCAATTTGCACAAAGTTAAATATTTCCTGTAAGGCAGCATGTTTCTTATGAGCGGAAACATATTTTTCAGAGAAGTAATAAATCATATGGGGACTACACACATAATCAGGAGCAAGAATATTAAACCATATCTTAGCATCACCCTTTAATGAGAAAGGAAACAACTTAAGAGTATAATAATAGCGAATTTTTTTCCTCATGAGCAAACAGGGTGGTTATATCATTAAGTTTAGTAAGATATGCCACAACGGTTTCAGATTCATAACCATGGAAAGGATCATTCTCAACCAAAGTAATTAAATCAGGATCGACAGAGAATTCATAATCCTTATCAGTAATAAAGATAGGTGAAGTAGCAAACTTAGGATCATATTTCATTCTAGAATTCAGAGATTTTTTGCTTACATAGTAATTTCTTAAGATCATCTCTATCATTACAATCAAGAAATTCTCTAGCTATCTCTCCATCCGTAATGTAACCCTCATGTATATTAGGCACTTCATACTATTAGGGCTAGGCCCAATAGGTGAATCCTAATTTTCAGTTTCAATGATTTCATCAGTTTCAACATTCTCAATTTCAACACTTTCAACTTCTTTAGCTTTAGCAATTTGTTCATCAAGATATTCACCTAGTGGCACAGTATCATCAAGCATAGCACTAGCATCATCAATAGAATCATTCATAGTAGAAGTAGCATCATCAATTACTTGTGACATATCAGAATTAATAGCAGGTGGCAGTGTTGCAAGTTTACTTAAAACAGAAGGTGAATCAAGTGCAGAGCTAGATGGCAGTTCCTCACCTCCCATCGTCTTAGAGGGAACAATCTTGGTTCTGTCATCCTTCAGATTCTTCATAGTGATCAACAGATATAAATCCCAAGAGACTCAACAAATAGAGCAATGATCCCCGGCAACGGCGCAAGAAAAAGGTCTTGATAACCCACAAGTATAGGGGATCGCAACAGTTTTCGAGGGTGGAGTATTCAACCCAAATTTATTGATTTCACACAAGGGAGGCAAAGAATATTTACAAGTATTAGAAGTTGAGTTGTCAATTCGACCACACCTGGAGACTAAATATCTACAGCAGAGTGATCAGTAGCATAGTAGTATCGTAATTTGATAGCAACAATAACAATAGAAACAGTAGAGGTAACAATGATAGTAGCAATTTTATAGTGATTGTGATAGCAACAATGAAGTAGTAACTTAGCAAAGATCAATATATGAAAAGCTCGTAGGCATTGGATCAACGATGGATAATTATGTTGGATGACATTAATCATGTAGTAGTTATAACCTAGGGCGACACATAACTAGCTCCAATTCATCAATGTAATGTAGGCATGCATTCCGTAAATAATCATACGTGCTTATGGAAAGAGCTTGCATACCATCTTTTGTCCTACTCTCCTGTGGCAGCGGTGATGTAGGGTGGAACCCTATACGACCGATCTTTCACGAAAGGAGCGGATCCCGCGAAGAATACGAAGGACACGAGGGGAGAACGGAGAGAAAACACAAGGGAAACACTCAAGAACAAGTCCAATCACACATCCACTAGACAATCAAACACACAAGATCCACAAGGTACATGAGCAACAAAGGGAAAGATACAAGGTAAGGTTCATCTCCATGAGGAGGTCTTGAATCCACGAGGGGATCTTCCTGTGAGGGGTCTTCAATCCAAGGTGGATCTTCTCCGAAGAGGTGCCGCAGTCTCTCTCGTGGAGTAGATCCGTAATGGATGAGCAAAGCTCTCTCTCTAAATGAGCTACTACTTTGCTAACCCTAACTAGGAGGAGGTGGAGGAGTGTATATACTCTAAGGCCACGAAGGGGTAAGTGAGGAGGGGATACATGGGCCTCTGGCCCGGCTGTGCACGCGCAGGTGCCGGATGTCCGGGCTGGGGGCCGGATGTCCGGGGCTTCAGGAGGCGCCGGATGTACGGCGCTCGGGACGGATGTCCGGGCTGAAGTGGCCAAACTTCTGGTGCGTTCTGTCGTCGATGCCGGATTTCCGGGGGAGAGGCCGGATGTCCAGGAGTTGGCGGGGCGCCGGATGTCCGGGCACACGGGCCGGATGTCCGGCCGCTGATGCCGTTGGCCGTCTGTTGGGGCAGCTCTTGCGCAGCTTCCCAGGCGTCGGATGTCCGGCCTCTGGCCCGGATGTTCGGCCGCTGTAGCTTCAGCAGCTCCGTCTTCTTCCGTCGTCGCTTCCAGGCTTCCCTCGCGGATGGTGTAGTTGTTCCTTGGTGCTTGCACTCCTCCTCCTCGTCTGTAGTGTTCCGACAATACCTATGCATGCACACAACTGGAGTGTCAAGTAGTATACCATCCTCGAAGGTGTCAAATGAGCATGTGTAAAGGAGATGATTCATCTTTGTGTATGTGAAGTAGATGTCGCACGTGTCACTCGCCGAACGGACTCTTGACATGGTGATGTCCATAGGATGATCCGCATCATCTCCCCTCTCTTGGGAAAGATCCGACCTCAGATCGAAAACCAAATCACCATGGGAAAGAGATGGCTTCGCCGTGTAGAAGTGGACGTTCACCAAGTACTTGTCATCTTGAAGCTCGAAATGGGCACTCTCCCATGTCGCACCGTCTTGTGATTCCTTCAAAAGGAGTAAGGACAACAAACACTTGGAAAAACAAATGTGGTTAGCGTTTGTGCAAAACCAAGCATTCAATAGGTGAGTCACCAAACAAGTGTCGTCATCATGCAAAGCATATGGTGTGACAAAGGATTGTGACATGGCATGTAAGCATATCAATTGAGCACAATCAAAGATATCATGGGGACAAGCATGTAAATGTGAGGTAGTGATGCAAATATGTGTAACAAGAGAATAAGCATCTACCTCAAAGTCATAGCAAGCATGGGCAAAGCGCTCAATGAAAGGTCTATGGTAGGCATAATAAGCATTCACAACACCAAATAAAATGAAGTGTCTAAACACATGGGTCAAGTGCAAGACAATCCAAGCATAATGTGCATGGGGTGTAGTGAATATCGTGTGGCACTCAACACAATCGAAAGAGCAATTATTCATCATGTGTGAGGCAATCAAGGCAACCATGTAGAAATCAATGGGACATGACATATGTGAAGTGATGACATTGTTGCAACCAAACATATGAGAGGAGCAATGTAGCGACCAGACCTCAAACAGTCTGATCTCTGTGCTCAGGTGTCATCCCTGGATCAGTAATGCTGACACCACACAGTACTTGAAGGATTTATAACAGAGTAGCAATCACACACTTATTACATCGAGTGTCTCAATAGAGAACTTATTACAATAAATATGGCTTAAGGCCATCTATAACGATAACAGCGGAAGGCTTGGAAGATAAGTGAGTCCATCAACTCCAACGGCATCACTGAGTATAGAACCACGACCTAAAACTCCTTAATCATCGTCTGAAAAGTCTGCAACATTAACATTGCAGCCCGAAACGGGTCAGCACATGGAATATGCTGGCAAGGTAACACATAGAGAGTAATGGAATGAAACAGCTATACTATATGCATATTTGGCTGGTGGAAAGCTCTATGGTTACAGTTTTGCGTAAAGCTAATTTTTCCCTACTGCAAAGGAATAAATTTTATTTAACTATCATGGTAGTTGTTAAACATTGAGAATGGTTGACAGCATTCTCAATCCCAATTAAGCATCATCATTAAACAAAACCCATCAAAATTAAATTTTAGAGTAACATGTTGAGATTCACATGATAATCCAAGTACTAGATACTCAAGATGTCCATAACCGGGGACACGGCTAACCATGATTAGTTTATACACTCTGCAGAGGTTTGCGCACTTTTCCCCACAAGACTCGATCGCCTCCGTTTGGTTTCTCGCACTACACGGTGTTTGAGAAACGGATGACCGAGACATAGTTTTTCAGAAGCGCTAGCACCTTACGATGGATAGACCGTTACACCTACTTTCCCCTACATCTGCGAGTCTACCCTGTAAGAGTTCGCACGACTTAATCAACTATGCTAGAGCCCATAATAGCTTGTGGCTGCACACGGAAGTTTCTAGTATGAAAAATCTCATGATCCCTTTGGGCCTGGGTGGCGGTCCATAAAGAAAAACAGGCAATCCTGGAATACCCGGGTACCTCAATCCACCCAGATGTGTGTTTAAGTTGCCACCTTAGATAAACCATTAAATTAACAAACTCACATCTGTCATGAATATCACTCACCCAATCCACGTCTACTAGCATAGCATGGCATATTAGGCAAACGTAGAAGTAACTCCCAAAGGTTTGATAATACAACAGGTAATAGGTACTACCTCAACTACTTCCCATCCCACAATTTAATTAGATCCTAATCATGCAATGTTTGAGGATTGATCTAATGCAATAAAACTGGGTAGTAGGAGGTATGATCAAAGTGTTACTTGCCTTGCTGATGATCCGCGAAACCTAGAGATTCGAAGTAACAGGCGGCGCACTCCGGGTATTCTATCGTAGACAAACAAACAAGCATACAATAAGTATTCATCTAATGCACAGGTAAAACTCAAATAAGAGATCTAACCAGAAAGTTCAACTTAAGAACTCTGGTTTGCAAAAAGAATCAAATCAAACGGAGCAACGAAAGTCAAACGGCAAAAGAAACAGGCTTCATTTACTATTCTGGATCTAGGGAAATTTTTACAGTGGAAAAAACTTGTTAAGTTCGTTAAACGGATAGAGGGTTTCGAGACGAAACTCCAGGCACTTGAATCGCCTGATTCCGATAAACGAGCGAAAAGTTATACCAAAACGAAAATCGGATGAGGAATCGCGATCAGAAAAATCGCGGACTTAATCCGAGAAAAGAAAAAAAACGACGAACGTTCGCTAGAACGAACGAACGAACGCTCGCTATTTAAATAAATCGGAAAAACTGATCTATTTAAAAAACCGAAACTAAAAACGAACAAACCGTCGGAAAAACCGAACGGTTTTTGGGGAAAAGTCGGCGTCTAAAAAAAACTACCCTGCAACTCCGGCGAGGCTCCGGCGGCGGGTGGCGGCGGTCGGCGGCTGCGGTCGGCGGCGGCGGCGCGGTGCGGCGGCGGCGGGGCGTTGCAGCGCGACGGCGGCGGCGCTAGGGCGGCGGGCGGCGCGCTAGGGTTTGGGGAGGCCCCGGGCTGGGCTCCCCGGCTTATAAAGCCTGGACGGGCCTAGTATCCGGGTCGGACACGGCCCGTAGGTCGGTTGCGTTTTTTTTAAATTAATTCTGCGCAGAAAAACAAATAAAAGAAATACTAAACGGACTCAAAAAATCCCGAAATAAATTTTTCCCGGCTTCTAAAATCAAGCCGCACAAGGTGAACATTTATTTGGGGCCTAAATGCAATTTTGGAAAACGCACATTTTTCCTAAATTCAAATAAAATATCGAAAAACTCCGAAATAAAATCTTATTGATTTTATTATTAAATCCTCAATATTTCTTTATTTTGGGAAAGTCATTTTATTCCCTCTCTCATATTTTTGTAATAGAAATAATTGATGATAAAATAATTAAAATCAAATGATCTTATTCTCAAAATTTGAGAAAACTCAAATATGAAAATAACGAAATCCCCAACTCTCTCCGTGGGTCCTTGAGTTGCATAGAATTTCTAGGATCAAAACCAAAAGCAAATAAATTATGATATGGAATGATGATCTAATGTATAACATTCCAAATTGAAAATTTGGGATGTTACAAACCTACCCCCCTTAAGATGAATCTCGCCCTCGAGATTCGGGTTGGCTAGAAAATAGGTGAGGGTGGTCCTTGAGCAAATCTTCCTCTCGCTCCCAGGTGGCTTCATCCTCCGTGTGGTGGCTCCACTGAACCTTACAAAACTTGATAACCTTGCTGCGGGTGACTCGGCTGGCAAACTCGAGAATCTTAACTGGTTTCTCCTCATAGGTCAAATTGTTATCCAACTGAATTGCTTCCAATGGCACTGTGTCTCTCAAGGGTATGTCAGCCATCTCCGCGTGGCACTTCTTCAGCTGAGAAACGTGGAACACATCATGAACTCCTGACAATCCTTCGGGCAATTCCAACTTGTAGGCCACTTCTCCCATACGTTCCAATACTCGGTATGGTCCTACAAATCGTGGCGCTAACTTTCCCTTAACACCAAAGCGCTTTATTCCCCGAAGTGGGGATACTCGAAGATAAACTCTGTCTCCGACTTCGTAAACTGTCTCCTTGCGTTTAGAATCTGCATAACTCTTCTGCCTGGATTGAGCTACCTTGAGCCTATCGCGAATCAATTTCACCTTCTGTTCAGACTCCTTAATCAAATCAGGTCCAAACAACTGGCGGTCTCCAACTTCATCCCACGACAACGGTGTCCTGCACCTCCTTCCGTACAAGGCTTCGAAAGGGGCCATCTTTAAACTGGATTGATAGCTGTTGTTGTAAGAGAATTCTGCATATGGCAAATTGTCGTCCCAACTAGATCCATAATCTAGCGCACAAGCTCTCAGCATGTCCTCCAAAATCTGATTGACTCTCTCGGTCTGTCCATCTGTCTGTGGATGAAAAGCTGTGCTGAACTCTAGCCTGGTACCCAAAGTTTCGTGCAACTGATTCCAGAACTTTGAGGTAAACTGGGTTCCTCTATCTGATACTATACTCCTCGGAACTCCATGTAAGCATACAATCCTGGTCATGTATATCTTTGCCAACTTAGCACTGGTGTAAGTGGTCTTTACCGGGATGAAATGAGCTACTTTCGTCAACCGATCAACTACAACCCAAATCGAGTCATAGCCTGAACGAGTCCTGGGTAATCCCGTGATAAAATCCATGCCTAACTTATCCCACTTCCATTCGGGTATCGGCAATGGCTGTAGCAATCCTGCTGGCTTCTGATGCTCTGCCTTTACTCTCTGACATACATCACAAACTGCTACATACTCCGCAATATCTTTCTTCATTCCGGTCCACCAGAAAGTATCCTTCAAATCCAAATACATCTTGGTATTTCCTGGGTGAATCGAATATGGTGAATCGTGTGCCTCTTGCAGAATCAACTTCCTGATCTCCGGGTCATTGGGCACATAAACACGGTCTTCAAACCATAGGGTGTCGTGCTCATCCTCACGAAATCCTTTAGCCTTTCCTTCGCTCATTTTCTCCTTTATAGAGGCAATCTCCTTGTCAGTCTTCTGAGCTTCTCTGATTCTATCCATCAAAGTTGACTGAATCTCCAATGCTGCTACATAGCCTCTCGGAACTATTTCCAAACATAGCTCACGAAGATCCTCGGCTAACACCTTTGGTATTTCTCCCGTCATTAGTGTATTGACATGGCTCTTACGGCTCAATGCGTCAGCTACTACATTAGCCTTTCCGGGATGGTAATGCAATCTCATATCATAATCCTTGATGAGCTCCAACCATCTCCTTTGTCTGAGGTTTAACTCCTTCTGCGTGAAAATGTATTTCAAACTCTTGTGATCCGTGTACACCTCACAATGATTTCCAATGAGGAAATGTCTCCATGTTTTCAATGCATGCACTACGGCTGCTAACTCCAAATCATGCGTGGCATAATTCAATTCGTGGGGTTTCAGTTGTCGTGAGGCATATGAAACAACTCTCCCTTCCTGCATAAGCACTGCTCCAAGTCCTCGTCGTGAAGCGTCGCAATACACCTCATAATCCTTGGTCTGGTCTGGCAAAATCAACACTGGTGAAGTAACCAAGCGTTTCTTCAACTCCTGGAAACTAGCCTCACACTCCTCAGTCCATATGAACTTGGTATCCTTCTTTAACAACTCCGTCATAGGTTTTGCAATTTTGGAGAAATTCTCAATAAATCTCCGGTAGTATCCTGCGAGTCCAAGAAACTCCGGATCTCTCCAACTGTTGTTGGTGCTTCCCACTTGGTCACGGTATCAACTTTAGTGGGATCAACTGCTATTCCTTCTCCGGATATAACGTGTCCGAGGAATCCTACTTCCTTCAACCAAAACTCACATTTGCTGAACTTGGCATATAGTTGATGTTCTCTGAGCTTTCCAAGTACCAAACGCAAATGTTCCTTATGCTCCTCTTCATTCTTCGAGTAAACCAGAATATCATCAATGAACACCACGACGAACTTATCCAAGAACTCCATAAACACTTTGTTCATCATGTTCATAAAATAGGCAGGTGCGTTAGTCAGACCAAATGACATAACGGTATACTCGTACAGCCCATATCTGGTGGTAAAAGCTGTCTTAGGTATATCCTGTTCTCGAATCTTCAACTGGTGGTATCCTGATCGCAGATCGATCTTGGAAAATACTTTAGCTCCTTGCAATCGATCAAACAGATCATTGATCATTGGTAGTGGGTACTTGTTCTTGATCGTTACTTCATTCAACCCACGATAATCAACAACCATCCTTAACAATCCATCCTTTTTCTCCACTAGAAGTACTGGTGATCCCCAAGGCGACGAACTTGGGCGAATGTAACCTTTATCCAGTAACTCCTTAATTTGCTTCTTAATTTCCACCAAATCCTTTGCAGGCATCCTATATGGTCTCTTTGATATTGGCCCTGTGCCTGGCAATAGCTCAATCAAAAACTCAATATCTCTATCCGGTGGCATGCCTGGCAACTCTTCGGGAAATACGTCATGGAAATCCCTCACCACTGGTACTTCCTCCTGCACAACTCATGATAAGGAATTTACTTGTGTCCTATTTGGCGCATGCCGGGATACATACTTGATCCTTCTCCCTTCTGGCGTCGTAAGCAAAATTGTCTTACTAGCGCAATCGATGTTTCCCCCATACATCGACAGCCAATCCATACCGAGAATTACATCCAAACCTTGGGATTCCAGAATAATTAAATCCGTTGGAAAATATGCCTTCCTATACTTAATGGCACTTGGAAACATCCTTGACTGGCCATATACTCCGCTCCTAGTGAGCTTACTAGCATAGGTGTTCTAAGAACCTTAGTGGGCAGGTTATACTTATCCACAAATCCCCTTGATATGTATGAATATGATGCACCAGTATCAAAAAGAACGAGTGCAGTAAATGACTTAACCAAAAACTTACCGATTACTGCATCCAGCTACTCTTCAACCTCCTCCACATTAACGTGGTTCACCTATCCCCTGTTGAAAGGGTTCGGCTTCTTCCCAGAGCTTCCATTGCCATTCTGGCCTTCAGGACATTCATTGGCATAATGTCCGGTCTTCTGACACTTAAAGCAAGTGACTTGGCCCAGGTCTTTCTTGGCTGGGGTTGATGGGTTGGTATGGTTCTGGCCGTTGCTTCCTCCATTACCATTACCATTCTTGGTGCCATTGTGATTGTGCGAGCTACCTCCTCCATGGGTATGCTGAAAATGTCCTCCCGGTCTAGGGGTAAATCGCGGCTTCTGCTGAGCTCCTGAATTGTACTTTCCTTGTGCATACTTCCTCTTGCGATTTTCAATTTGCTGCTGCTTCCCTTCAATCATAAGAGCACGATCTACCAACTCCTGGTAGTTGTTGAAGGTTGCTACCATCAACTGCATGCTCAACTCATCATTCAGTCCTTCCAGAAACTTCTCCTGCTTAGCTGCATCCGTAGCAACGTCATCTGGGGCATAACGTGCTAATTTACTAAAGTCCTCCACATACTGGCCAACTGTCCGTCCTCCTTGGCGCAAGTTGCGAAACTCTCGCTTCTTCAAGGCCATAGCTCCTGCTGAAACATGGGCAGTTCGAAAAGCCTGCTGAAACTGGTCCCATGTGACAGTGTCGACAGGGAAAGTGGCTGTGAAATTCTCCCACCATGATGCTGCGGGTCCTTCAAGCTGATGTGCGGCAAACTTCACCTTCTCTGCATCTGTGTATCCTGCTGTGGTCAACTCTCTAGCTGTCTTGCAGAGCCAATCATCTGCTACTATCGGCTCGGTGCTACTAAAAAACACCGGCGGATTCAGCCTAAGAAAACGGGCTAAGTGATCAACAGGTGGTGGTGGTGGTGGGTTGTTGTTGTTGTTCCCCTGATTCTGATTCTGGACTAGCAACTGCATCAATGTGTTTTGCTGCTGGATCAACTGAGTGAGCTCCGGTGGAAAGGTAAATCCGGGGTCACGTCTCGGAGGCATCTGAGGGTTTAGAAAAGATGAGATTTAAGGATAGAGGGGGTCTAAAGAGAAAATACTACCCATATGCACATGAGGCAAAAGCAAACAATTCACTTCATTCAATCAAACAAGGGCATACAATCGATCTAACTATCACAAAAGTGCTCGGACTACCGTATTTACATGGTGGACTACTACTACTGATGAGGTGGTCTACTAGAAATATTCTTCGGTTGCAGACTCCATGATATCTGCTCCGGCTTCATCAACATAGTCATCATCACTATCATCTGGGTCTGAGTCAGTGTCGTCGATGATGATGTAGTCTTCCGGGCGAATCTACTTGGGTTCTTCGTCTTCATCTACTGGTGTAGGGCCTCCCATAAATATTTCGATATTCTTGATCAGATCGTCATTCTTCTCCACTAATACTTCTATTTCCTGTTCATAATCTTCACGTGTAGCCTTGAGTTCTTCCTCCAGTTCCTTGATTCTTCTCCTTGCCTTCTTCAGGTCTATCATGTCGGCGCACATCTGGTTCTCCTGACGTCGAATGTGCTGGTTTAATTCCTGGATAAAAGCTGCAATTGATCTATCCTTTCTGGTGCTAATCATCTCCCAGTGCTCATCTCGGCGCCCACAAATCTGGTAGATAGTATCTTTGAGATCATTGTGGTAGACTTCTCCAATGCGTCCCATGGCGATATGAGCTGCCATGCTCTTTCCTAGACTCCAAGTTGGTGCATCAAAAGAAAACTCTATGGGCTCAGTGACTGGCATGAACGTCCTTCCTGGAACTTAAACTTGAATCATCCAGTGCTCTTCTTCTGGTAAGGTGGCGTTGTAGGTTCCGGTGAAGCTTGGTACTCCTATGTTCAGGTATCTAGTGACTTCCTTCAGGTGACGTCCAAAGGGTGTATCTTCATCCGGTTGCGTGAACTTGTTCCTTGCATCCGCCATCCTAAAAAGTAGAAAGGATGAGAGGTCAGAAGAGAAGAGAGTGAATAGTGATCTAGGTCTTTAGCTTAGTGGTCGTGTTCTACAGTCAGCGTGTGCTCTGATACCATCTTTGTAGCGACTAGACCTCAAACAGTCTGATCTCTGTGCTCAGGTGTCATCCCTAGATCAGTAATGCTGACACCACACAGTACTTGAAGGATTTATAACAGAGTAGCAATCACACACTTATTACATCGAGCATCTCAATAGAGAACTTATTACAATAAATATGGCTTAAGGCCATCTATAATGATAACAGCGGAAGGCTTGGAAGATAAGTGAGTCCATCAACTCCAACGGCATCACTGAGTATAGAACCACGACCTAAAACTCCTTAATCGTCGTCTGAAAAGTCTGCAACATTAACGTTGCAGCCCGAAACGGGTCAGCACATGGAATATGCTGGCAAGGTAACACATAGAGAGTAATGGAATGAAACAACTATACTATATGCATATTTGGCTGGTGGAAAGCTCTATGGTTACAGTTTTGCGTAAAGCTAATTTTTCCCTACTGCAAAGAAATAAATTTTATTTAACTATCATGGTAGTTGTTAAACATTGAGAATGGTTGACAGCATTCTCAATCCCAATTAAGCATCATCATTAAACAAAACCCATCAAAATTAAATTTTAGAGTAACATGTTGAGATTCACATGATAATCCAAGTACTAGATACTCAAGATGTCCATAACCGGGGACACGGCTAACCATGATTAGTTTATACACTCTGCAGAGGTTTGCGCACTTTTCCCCACAAGACTCGATCGCCTCCATTTGGTTTCTCGAACTACACGGTGTTTGAGAAACGGATGACCGAGACATAGTCTTTCAGAAGCGCTAGCACCTTACGGTGGATAGACTGTTACACCTACTTTCCCCTACATCTGCTAGTCTACCCTGTAAGAGTTCGCATGACTTAATCAACTATGCTAGAGCCCATAATAGCTTGTGGCTGCACACGGAAGTTTCTAGTATGAAAAATCTCATGATCCCTTTGGGCCTGGGTGGCGGTCCATAAAGAAAAACAGGCAATCCTGGAATACCCAGGTACCTCAATCCACCCAGATGTGTGTTTAAGTTGCCACCTTAGATAAACCATTTAAATTATCAAACTCACATCTGTCATGGATATCACTCACCCAATCCACGTCTACTAGCATAGCATGGCATAATAGGCAACGTAGAAGTAACTCCCAAAGGTTTGATAATACAACAGGTAATAGGTACTACCTCAACTACTTCCCATCCCACAATTTAATTAGATCCTAATCATGCAATGTTTGAGGATTGATCTAATGCAATAAAACTGGGTAGTAGGAGGTATGATCAAAGTGTTACTTGCCTTGCTGATGATCTGCGAAACCTAGAGATTCGAAGTAACAGGGGGCGCACTCCGGGTATTCTATCATAGACAAAAAAACAACCATACAATAAGTATTCATCTAATGCACAGGTAAAACTTAAATAATAGATCTAACCAGAAAGTTCAACTTAAGAACTCCAGTTTGCAAAAAGAAGCAAATCAAACGGAGCAACGAAAGTCAAACGGCAAAAGAAACAGGCTTCGTTTACTATTCTGGATCTAGGGAAATTTTTACAGTGGCAAAAACTTGTTAAGTTGGTTAAACGGATAGAGGGTTTCGAGACGAAACTCTGGGCGCTTGAATCGCCTGATTCCGATAAACAAGCGAAAAGTTATACTAAAACGAAAATCGGATCAGGAATCGCGATCTGAAAAATCGCGGATTTAATCTGAGAAAAGAAAAAAAACAACAAACGTTCGCTAGAACGAACGAACGAACGCTCGCTATTTAAATAAATCAGAAAAACCGATCTGTTAAAAAAACCGAAACTAAAAATGAACAAACCGTCAGAAAAACCGAACGGTTTTTCGGGAAAAGTCGGTGTCTAAAAAAAACTACCCGGCAACTCCGGCGGGGCTCCGACGGCGGCGGCGGGGCGGTGCAGCGCGGCGGCGGCGACGCTAGGGCGGCGGTGCGGCGTGCTAGGATTTGGGGAGACCCCGGGCTGGGCTCCCCGGCTTATAAAGCCTGGACGGGCCTAGTGTCTGGGTCGGACACGGCCCGTAGGTCGGTTGCATTTTTTTTAATTAATTCTGCGCAGAAAAACAAATAAAAGAAATACTAAACTGACTCCAAAAATCCTGAAATAAATTTTCCCCGACTTCTAAAATCAAGCTGCACAAGGTGCACATTTATTTGGGGCCTAAATGCAATTTTGAAAAACACACATTTTTCCTAAATTCAAATAAAATATCAAAAAACTCTGAAATAAAATCTTATTTGATTTTATTATTAAATCCTCAATATTTCTTTATTTTGGGAAAGTCATTTTATTCCCTCTCTCATATTTTTGTAATAGAAATAATTGATGATAAAATAATTAAAATCAAATGATCCTATTCTCAAAATTTGAGAAAACTCAAATATGAAAATAACGAAATCCCCAACTCTCTCCGTGGGTCCTTGAGTTGCGTAGAATTTCTTGGATCAAAACCAAAAGCAAATAAATTATGATATGCAATGATGATCTAATGTATAACTTTCCAAATTGAAAATTTGGGATGTTACCAGCAAGTAATCCAAGAATTGGATGCAACACACAAGGCATATATATCATGATGCATGTAACGGTGAAAATGACAAGTCGAAACAAGATCTCTAACATCTGTGCAATCAAGTGGTACAAGATGAACAATAAGTCTCATGGTGCAAGCAACACAAGCAGTATGATCCATCATATCCATGCTCAAGAAAGATGTCACCTTGTAGGCGTGTCCTTGTGCGTCCTTCACAATGCCGAAGTACAAGCAAGTGCGATGTAGAATCGTCGCGGTAGAAGGTGGTTCGCTCTCAAGAGCTCGGATGGTCAACTCATGTGAAGTGGAAGTCGACACAAAGTCCAAGTATCCTACACATGCACACAACAAAAGAAAGAATGAATGTGCATGGTGGAAAAAACACATCATCCATCATGATGGTTCTCTTCTTTTGCACACGAACATTAGTAGCACAAGTGCATGAATAATATGATGCAATAATGGCTATATTCATGGCACTAGGTAGATGGTGCAAAGAGGTAAGACAAGCATGCTTCACAAGAAATATGTCAAAATCTCCAAATATATATGAGAATGCTATGGGGGCAATCTCATGAGCAAGAGTAGAATCATTGTTGCACTCAACACATGGCAAATCGTCTAACATGAGAGTGGCAACACATGGAGATATATGAAAAGATGCAATAACAATCATGTGCAAAGCATGTAAATGGTTGTCATCAACCGCATGGATGAGCAAGTATGAATCATTTGTGATGCAACATAAGCAATCGTAGGAATCAAGTCATGCAATCTAGTAGTGCGGAGATGCAACATACTAGCGGAAATCGTGGCAATCATGTCATGTGAGCAAATAATAGGCATAGGCAATGCACATGACATATCGCAAGCACAAACACAAAGCAAGACCATAGTATCATCATAGGCATGGGGCACAAAGCAAACATGGCAATAACAAGCAATATCTCCACCAAGCTTACAAATACACATACAAGTATGAGAATCAATCATCATGTGTAATGCAAAGCATGGGTCACGAATGCATGGCAAAGGCATAGTAATGAACATATCATGCAAAGTGAACATGGCAAGATGGGCATATAATATGTAATGGACAATAACCCATAACCATGTGAGTGCCATGTAGAATGAATGCGTGAAGAGATTGGTGGGGAAGACAATCCATGGGATCCCAAGTCATCGTTGCTCTCTAGAGCTCCTTTTGTCAACTCATGGGATTGCGAGGTTGACAAGTATTCATGGGTACCTACACAAAAGAAACACAAACCAAAGAAATTGTGTGTGTTGTAAATGTACATATCATCCATCATGATGTGTATGTGCACGTGTGAGTTAGCACAAGGTAAGCATTGCTCAAAGAAATTTGATGCATGGTAATAATAACATGACATCCATCATCAAAGAATAGTTGTTATGTATAACATGATGGGGACGCAAATTAAGCATACAAGTATAACAAGTGTGTGGCACAACAATAGCATTTTTATTCACGGGGAGCATGTTGTGCACACAAGTATTGGGATCATGCAATGGATGGGATGAATCAAAATCTCCTAAAATGTATGAGGAAACTATGGGGGTCTCCTCATGAGCAATATTGGAAACATCATATGGAGAAAATGGACAACATCCAGAACAACGGATATCCGAAGCTATGTGGTCATGGCATGGCATATGAGATAAATGATGCAAAGGGAGCATATCAATATCATCACAATAAAAACAAATGCCGATAACCATGGGCTTGTCATCTATGCCATATGTGCAAATTGGGTTTATTTTAATAGCATATGCATATTCACTATGAAGAGATTGCAAATATGACATATGATTGATCTCATGCATAGCATATGACAAGTCAAGTGGATTGTCAAACATGATGTGACCTAAAGAATGATCACAAGAAATCCTGTGTAACATGGCATCACAACTAATAGACTCCACATGGCAATCATCATACTCATCATAAATGGGTAAATCATCGCATGGGGAAGTCGCACTAGCATGAAGCATGGTAATAGGTTGATCAACATCATGCAAGCAATCAATGTCAAGAATTTCCACTAGTGGCACTAGAGCATACCGTTTTCATTCCACTCAAGTGGTGTAGGTGAGGTGGGAAAGACCAAATGGTGGTCATCTTCATCTTGATGGAACCATGTGGGGGTGCATCATATTCCACCATGGCCATCGTCTTGTCCAAAGGGAGGGCGAAGTCATCGCGAATTGGTGCGTCATCATAGATGGGACCTAGCACCAAATGAGAAAACACAATAGAGGTAGAGGTCAAGTCGTTAGTGTTGAAAGTGGCCTCACATGACCTATCAACTATCTCACTCTCTCTATGTGGTGGTTCACTGATAACCCACAAGTATAGGGGATCAATTGTAGCCTCTTTCTATAAGTAAGAGTGTCAAACCCAATGAGGAGCTAAAGGTAGAACAAATATTCCCTCAAGTTCTATCGACCACCGATACAACTCTACGCACGCTTAACGTTTGCTTTACCTAGATTAAGTATGAAACAAGAAGTACTTTGTAGGTGTTTTTGGATAGGTTTGCAAGAATATAAAGTGCACATAAATAAAAAGTAGGGGCTGTTTAGATAGGCATGTCATCCCTGACTTGGAATTCTATGCACTTATGATTGGAACTATTAGCAAGCGTCCGCAACTACTGACGTTCATTAAGGTAAAACCCAACCATAGCATTAAGATATATTGGCCCCCCTTCAATCCCGTATGCATCAATTTTGATGCTAGGTTGAAGCTTCTGTCACTCTTGCCCTCCAATACATAGTCCTATCAACATACAACTAACCCTATGGTGTGATCCACGCGCGCGCTCATATGATGGGCACCAAAGGACAGCAACATAACCACACGCAATTTAAACCAATCATATCAATTCACCAATTACCGATAGGACAACGAAAATCTACTCAGACATAATAGGATGGCAACACGTCATTGGATAATAATATGAAGCATAAAGCGCCATGTTCAAGTAGAGGCTACAACGGGTTGCGGGAGAGTGGACCTCTGTAGATAGAGGGGGAAGGTGATGGAGATGTTGGTGAAGATGCCGTAGGTGTTGGTGAAGATCGCGGTGATGATGATGGCCCCGGCGGCATTCCGGCGCCACCGGAAGCGAGGGGGAGAGAGCCCCCCTTCTTCTTCTTCTTCCTTGACCTTCTCCCTAGATGGGAGAAGGGTTTCCCCTCTGGTCCATGGCCTCCATGGCATGGGAGGGGCGAGAGCCCCTCCGAGATTGGATCTGTCTCTCTCTGTTTCTGCGTTCTAGGATTCTGCCCTTTCACCATTTCTTATATATCCGGAGATCCGTAACTCCGATTGGATTGAAACCTTCTCCCAGATTTTCTCCGAAAATTAGCTTTCTTGCGGCCAAAGAAGAGCAGCAACCACCTTACGAGGGGCCCACGAGGGTCAGGGGCGCGCCCCCTGCCTCGTGGCCCCCTCGGGCACCTTCTCGCGTTGATTCTTCTTCCCATATTTCACAAATATTCCAAAAATATTCTCCTCCCGTTTTAATTCCGGTTGGACTCCGTTTGGTATGGGGTTTCTGCGAAACATAAAACATGCAACAAACAGGAACTGGCACTGGGCAATGGATCAATATGTTAGTCCCAAAAATAGTATAAAAAGTTGCCAAAAGTATATGAAAGTTGTATTATATTGGCATGGAACAATCAAAAATTATAGATACGATGGAGAGTATCATTCACTTACTCCCTCAAGGTAGGTGCACTCAATCTCACGTATGGTGGAGTCACTCATCTCACTCAAGTGGTGGGGGTTGTGGCTCTCCTCACATGGGAATTGTAGTAACACATCATATATGGGGCTAGTGGTGAAGTCACTCTCACTCTCAATATGGTGGCAGAAGTCACTCAAGTCATCATACGTCGCCGTGGTCGAAGGGAAAATCCCATGCTCAACCATCTTGTCGTCATCGCCGTGGATGAAGGCCGAAGATGGCACATCATCACTCTCGCCTCCTACGATGGAAGCATCATCCTTGCTCGTCACCATGTCACTCGCCTCCAGAGCTTGGTCCTTGATGGTCTCCATAGTCGTAGTCGTCGCCGCACCATCTTGAAAAAGAGTCGAAGTAGACTCGGCATCATCAATGCAACAAAGAGGGATGGCGGTGAAGTCTAACTTGGGAGCATCGTCTTGGAGCTCCTCGGGCTTGGACATCATGGTGGTACTAGCCTCATGCTCGTTCTCATGGAGCTTGGTTGTCGCGAAGTGTGCTTGGGGTGGAGAATCTTTGGCCTTCATGAGTTCTTGTTCCGCCTTGAGAGCACCAATGTAGTTGTCGTCGAGGGACTTGTAGTTCTCGAGGAAGATCGTCTTGGAGATGTTGTTGTGCAATCACATCATGAAGTGGAACTTCAGCGAAATGGGGTCGTCCACGCCGGCTCGTTGGAAGGCAATCTTTATCTCCTTGAAGGACTCGTCGATGGACTTGGATCCTTGTATGGTGTCTCGAATTGGCTTTGAAGTTGTTCCTTGTAGGTTGGAGGCACGAACTCTCGCCGCAAAGCTCTCTTCGTCTTGGGCCAACTCATGTTGTAGCTTTTTTTGGTGTGTGAAGCCATCATGTGTACGCGTAGCTGTGGAAGTTTCTTGTGGCGCACTTCACTTGATCTTCGGGAGGAACTTGATGTAGCTTGAGGTAGTCGTCCATCAAACGTTCCCACTCGAGATACTCCTCGGGTTCTAGAGTTCCATAGAAAGGAATCTCATGGTCGATGTCGAGGTCGTAGTAGCTCGTGGAAGTCGCAGACTTGAGCTTGGGGAGATTCTCTTGAGCATAGTCTTGAGGTGCTTGTTGGCGAAGATGCTGTATATCTGAAGGTGAAGATGCCTTGAAGTTGCTTGGCGAAGATGCCAAGGGAGATGGTGAAGTCGTTGAGCGGTTGTTGGTGTTGAGCTCTTGACCTTCACATTCGTAGTGGTTATGGTGTCTATGTCGATGTGACCTTGCCGGAGATGGTAGCTTGGAAGCATGTGTACTTGAGCGTCTTCTCGAAGATGAGGAAGATCACTTGTAGGACTTGATGAGGCCTTTGATCTCCTGCATTTGAGCTTGCATCTTGGCGTCCGTAGAGTTATTCGTGGCATCGAACTCGTCGTTGTTCTTGTGGATCGAAGGTGAAATGCCTTGCATATCCATCACAAGACTCGAGTATAGGTGAGTAGGAAATGAGATAAACAATACCAAGTTACCTTTTCCCAAAGTTGAGGATGTATCCCGTTTCACTCAATGTGAGATGAAAGAATAGTGGAATTGGTACCGGACTTGTTCACTCACACCTACAAACTAAAGCTTATGGAGTAGCTCGGTGAGGATAGTGGCACACAAATTTAATGCAGAATGTTAGAAAGAGTCAATAATGTTGAAAGAGATTCACAAATTCGCAAGTGAAACAAGTAGACCAATAGCAATGAATGGCACATGGAAACGCACACACGGATAGATAAATGGGGTCGTGCAACCAAGGAATGAGATCAAAATGTGGAATCCACAAAAAATGCTCTTGTTGCAAAAGTCTAGAGAGACGCTAGCACGATTGCTCAAAAGGCGGATACGACACTTGTGCACAACCTATAGGAGACAAAAATGCAACGACTTCTATCCCAAGTATGCTATATATGTATGATGTTCCGATGCTATGATCCAAGATGATCGGATATGACAATCTTATATGCAATGTGTTATGATGCTATGGCTATTGCTTACCAGCTTCTTTGCTCTCTCTTTTTCTTTGCTTGAAAGCTTATTCTTTTTTTATATATGGCCACAATGTGGAATGCACAAACCAAGATAGCGATTGGGTATATGCGGGAACAAACTTGAGGCACAAGAGATGATATGATGATACCAATATAATATGGTATGTATATAATGGAAGGTGTAGATTGATGATCACTAATGTGCACAAGTAACGTTGCCTGCAATACACAAATAGCTAGTATCGATAGGCAAGTGACACAAAATGGGCTAGGGGTTATCAATGCAATGGCAAGGGAATATACAATGGAGGGATACCACGATACCAAGATGATATGGAGGTTACCGTCAAGGGTTTGTCGTTTGTATGCCACGGACGGATGATGGTGAAGTGGTCAATGTCGATGACGAACTCGAGGCGATGATGAGTGGCGGTGATCTTGATGGAGATACCAAGATGATGGTGACTCGTCCCTAAGTAGCCGAAACACCTTAGGAAACGAAAAAACCGCGAACTCAAAATCTCAAATGTCAAATGTAAAATGGTTGTAGCGGGAATGCGGTGGTGGTTTTGTGGAAGCTCAATGGAATTGCGGAATGGCAATGATGGGTTGTGGAGTACGCAATGCGGAAATGGAGGGTAAGGTGATGGACTATACATGGTGTCGGAGTTGGAAGCACGGTCCCTAAGTAGCCAAAACACCTTAGGAGACACAACTCACAACACAAACAAAATTGGGTTAAGTTGGGGTGGTGGAAGTGTATGGTGGTCAAGCCTATGTGGAAGTTATGGTGGTGGTTGATGAAGAAGAAACCATCCCTAAGTATCCTAAACACCTTAGTAGACTCGAATCACAACTCAAACAACCACTAATGCTAAGGGGAACAAAAGGTTAGGTTGCGGGAGGCTATGGTGGTTTTGCGGAAGTTAAGGTGGAAGCCCTAGGCAAAGATGCCAAAGTCCAAAAATTTGATGGAGTCAAATGGTGTTGGAAGTATTTTTATGGGAAGGTCGATGTCAAGAGCTTCTCAACGAGCTAAAGAACGCGAAAATCGAACTCCGGATGAATTAGTTATGGACAAAACGTTGAAACGGGGAAGGCTGAAATCCCAGGGGCTGGACATCCGGGGTTGGGTCCGGATTCTCAGGTGTCAGTGTCCAGAACCAAGGAGATTTGGCGTTCTAGGAGCCGGATGTCCGGCTCGACGATTCCAGGTTGGGATTTGGACTTCACAACTCGATTTGGGGACGGAAATAGATGATTTTAGGGGCAAAATTGGAGAGATTTTGTGGATGGAAAGTGGGGAAACTTGGGGAAATTCTAGATCCACTCGAAACCAAGAAAATCCATGGATTAAAATCAACAAAACATTATCAAACCAACAAATCACAAAAAAATTTGGGGGCTATTTTTGGTGGGGATTTTCGAAATTGGGGAAGAACACAACAAAATTAGGCTAGAAAACAAAGAGGGGAGGCTCCAAAATCATGATCAGCGTGGCTCATGATACCAAGATGATATCATGAGACAAGCTGGCACTGATCGAATATGATATAGGGTGGAACCCTATACGGCCGATCTTTCACGAAAGGAGCGGATCCCGCGAAGAACACGAAGAACAGGAGGGGAGAATGGAGAGAAAACACAAGGGGAAACACTCAAGAACAAGTCCAATCACACATCCACTAGACAATCAAACACACAAGATCCACAAGGTACATGAACAACAAAGGGAAAGATATAAGGTAAGGTTCATCTCCATGAGGAGGTCTTGAATCCACGAGGGGATCTTCCCGTGAAGGGTCTTGAATCCAAGGTGGATCTTATCCGAAGAGGTGCTGCGGTCTCTCTCATGAAGTAGATCCATAATGGATGAGCAAAGCTTTATCTCTAAATGAGCTACTATTTGCTAACCCTAACTAGGAGGAGGTGGAGGAGTATATATAGTCTAAGGCCACGAAGGGGTAAGTGAGGAGGGGATAAATGGGCCTCTGGCCCGGCTGTGCACGCGCAGGTGCCGGATGTCCGGGCTGGGGGCCAGATGTCCGAGGCTTCAGGAGGCGCCGGATGTACGGGGCTCGGGCCGGATGTTCGGGCTGAAGTGGCCAAACTTCTGGTGCTTTCTGTCATCGATGCCGGATTTCCGGGAGAGAGGCCGGATGTCTGGCAGTTGGCGGGGCGCCGGATGTCCGGCCGCTGATGCCATTGGTCGTATGTTGGGGCAGCTCTTGTGCGGCTGCCCAGGCGCCGGATGTCCGGCCTCTGGCCCGGATGTCCGACCGCTGTAGCTTCAGCAGCTCTGTCTTCTTCCGTCGTCTCTTCCAGGCTTCCCTCGCGGATGGTGTAGTTGTTCCTTGGCGCTTGCACTCCTCCTTGTCATCCGTAGTGTTCCGACAATACCTATGCATGCACACGAGTGGAGTGTCAAGTAGTATACCATCCTCGAAGGTGTCAAATGAGCACGTGTAAAGGAGATGATTTACCTTTGTGTATGTGAAGTAGATGTCACACGTGTCATTCGCCGAACGGACTCTTGACATGGTGATGTCCATAGGATGCTCCGCATCAAGTGGGGTCCATATGGAAACCAAGGGATATTAAGGCCTCCTTTTAATAGAGAATCAGAACAAAACATTAGCACATAGTGAATACATGAACTCCTCAAACTACGGTAATCATAGGAAAGGATCCCAATTATACCTTGGGATATGTGGATCATAACAAGTAATAGGTGCGTATAACTTGCAATATAGGATCAAGAACACAAATATATTCATGAAAACGTAAAGGGTTCAGATATGAAATCATGGCACTCGGGCTCTAATGACAAGCATTAAGCATCGCAAAGTCATAGCAACATCAATCTCAGAACATAGTGGATACTAGGGATCAAGCCCTAACAAAACTAACTCGATTACATGATAAATCTGATCCAACCCATCACCGTCCAGCAAGCCTATGAAGGAATTACTCACACCCGGTGGTGAGCATCATGAAATTGGTGATGAAGGAGGGTTGGTGATGATGATGGCGACGAATCCTCCTCTTCGGAGCCCAAAACAGACTCTAGATCTGCCCTCCCGATGAAGAACAGGAGGTGTCGGCGGCTCTGTATCATGAAACGCAATGAAACTTCTTCTCTTATTTTTTTCTCCAAGAATATGAATTTATAGTATCAAGATTAGGGTCGGCGGAGCCTCGTGGGCCCCGTGAGGGCGCACCCTGGTGCCTCGTGGGCAGTAGGTATGGTGGCCCCCTCCAGTGGGTCTTTGCTCCAGTATATTTTTGTTCCATAAAGAAACTCCAAAAAGTTTCGTCCAATTCCAAGAACTTTTATTTCTGGACAAAAAACACCATGGTAGTTCTGCTAAAAACAACGTTAGGCCGGGTTAGTTTCATTCAAATCATGCAAATTAGATTCCAAAACAAGAGCAAAAGTGTTTGGATAAGTAGATATGACGGAGACATATCAGGGCCCCCCTCTAGTGGGTCTTGGCTCTAGTATTTTTTTATATATTCCATAATTCTCTAAAAAGTGTCATCAAATTCCAAGAACTTTTATTTCTGCATAAAAACAACACCATGGTAGTTATGCTGAAAACAACATTAGTCCGGGTTAGTTTCATTCATATCATGCAAGTTGGAGTCCAAAACAAGAGCAAAAGTGTTTGTAAAAGTAGATACGACAGAGATGTATCAAGTAGCAGTCAAAACAGGAGAGCCATTCACTTGGGAGAAGTTTAAGAAGGAGATCAGGACATCAATTAGTCTTGTGAAGTTGGTAGAGAAGCCAAAACCCGGAGGAGATGATCTAGCTAGGAAGTCAGACCGCAAGGATGACAAATGTGATTTTGAGAGCCTTCCGTTCTCTGGATCAGTTACCCAGATGGAAGCAGAACAGTGGATCCAAAAGATGGAGACACACAGAGGACCAGCGCCATTGAGGAGAAGGATATGGTACAATATGCAGCGATGCACTTGACCGAGGAAGCCATAACTTGGTGCGAAATGCATCAAATGATCGATGAGAAATAGAATAACCTTACTTGGAAGGAACTTGGAGCAGCTTTGCTGAGATCCCATCTTGTTACACTGATGCGGCTTGAAACTGCATTGGTATTTCCCCAAAGAGGAAGGGACGATGCAGTACAACTACGGTAGGTATTTCCCTCAGTTGTGAAACCAAGGTATCAATTCAGTAGGAGAACCAGGCAACACTATGTAAATGGTACCTACTCACAAAGAACAAATACTTGCAACCCGACACGTAAGAGGTGTTGTCAATCCCTCCACGGTAAAAAGATAGATTAAATTGTATGAGTTTGGATAAATAGATCTAATAAAACACGAAAAAAGTGCAGCAAGGTATTTTTTGGGTTTTTGGAATAGTAGATCTAAAAACAAATATGGCAAAAGATAGATTGGAAAGCAAATATGATAAAAGATAGACCAGGGGGCCATAGATTTCACTAGTGGCTTCTCTCGAGAAAATAGCACACGTCGGGTAAACAAATTATTGTTGGGAAATTTATAGAAAACAAATAATTATGATGATATCCGAGGCAATGATCAAGTATATAGGCATCACGTCCAAGATTAATAGACCGAAACGATTCTGCATCTAATTACCAAGATATCCAAGGTACCTGGTATGTCTTGACTTGGCATAGATCTCCCCAGCAACGGTGCCAGAAATTCTTCCTGCTACTTTGTGACACCCCTGATTCAATTGTACACTAATCATACACGCAAATGTGTACGATCAAGATCAAGGACCCACGGGAAGATATCACAACACAACTCTAGACACAAATAAAATAATACAAGCTTCATATTACAAGCCAGGGGCCTCGAGGGCTCGAACACAAGCTCGATACACAAGCGTCAGCGGAAGCAACAATATCTGAGTACAGACATAAGTTAGACAAGACTGCCTTAAGAAGGCAAGCACAAAAACAACAACGATCGAAGAGGCAAGGCCTCCTGCCTGGGACCTCCTAACTACTCCTGGTCGTCGGCGGTCTCCATGTAGTAGTATCCATCAGCGGTGGCATCTGGCTCCAGGGATCCACCATCTGGTTGCATCAACCGGAAAGAAGAAAGAAGGGGGGAAAATGGGTAGCAAAGCAACCGTGAGTACTCATCCAAAGTACTCTCAAGCATCATATCTATACTAAGTATGCATTGGTATCAAATGGAAGGGTTGTATCTGTGGACTGAACTGCAGAATGCCAGAATAGAATGGAAGGCCTAGCCTATCGAAGACTAGCATCTTCAAGCTGCTCCAAGCATCTTGCATCATGTAGAAGAGTATAGAATAGCAGTTTAATTAACAAGCATGGTGTAGAATTAACGCCCAGAGATCCTTTCTCGACTCCCTGCGAGAAAGCAATCCCAGAGCCACATATCCATCACATGTCTCAAGTAACCAGTTCTAGTTGTAATAGATCAGGATACAAGTCTGAACGTCCATTACCATGGACACGGTATTTGAATATATAACTTCCCTGCAGGGGTGCACCACGTTACCCAACACGCTTGATTACTCTGGCCAGACACACTTTTATGAGTCAATGTCCGACCTCGGATGATCAACACGTCGCAACCCTACCTAAGCTCATCAGAGAGGTCCCCGTCGGTCTACATGCTAAGCACTTCGGGGTCTTGGGCCCATCGCCCGTTGCACTCCGGGTCGTTGCACACAGGGTGAATACCAGCACCGCCTCGGATGGCCAGCACAATCTGACCGTGCCGCAATGCTGAAGTGGATGTCTGACAAAGCTTCGGCTGATACTGCGACGTCGAGGCCCATAACTATTCTCGCATGGTGGTTAGTGCGCAAAGGCCAGAGGCCAACTCAGAACAAATACCCAAACCTGTTAGTGCATTGGGGGCTCGCGGAGACGAGCAGACACTCACGATAATGTGACCCTGTCGCCCCATCTCGTACTTACGACAAGGGCCCAGAATTCCTGGTCGTGCCTCGTAGAAAACTCGCAGGTGCTCTACAGGCCCGCCCGACTTTCACATCAACTCGCGGGTACCCCTCAGGGCCGACCTGACTTCAACAATGGCCTCAAGTAATGTCCAGGTAACCGTGTGTCCAAAACATCTAGGGGGAAACCCGAGGAATCACCCTCGGTGGATTCCACTCGATGTAATCATCAAGGTAAATGTAGGAGGAATCACCCTCGAGGTCCACACTTGAGGAGTTGCACGACAGAGTCGTATCAGGAGTGGTGAAAGAGGAATTACCCTCATTGACCACTACCGAATAGCTACACTACAGAGTTGTCATCGGGAGTGCGTTACGAGGTATCACCCTCGGCACTCAATAGTAGCTCTGCATAGTCGGGCAACAAAAGGGGCATGATGTGATGTGAGGTGTCGGGCTCTGGTCGTCGATCACGTTGATCGAGTCGTCAATGATGAAGCAGGGGAAACAAGGACAAGGTGGGGGTCACTGATGGATCAGTAACCAACCTATACTAAGCAGCTTAGAATAAGAAGGTAAGGTAACAATAAGCAGGTTACAAAAGCAGACTATGCATCAGAATAGGAGCAATCAATTGCAGTAGAAAAATCTAATGCAAGCATGAGAGAATGGAATGGGCGATATCGGGATGATCAAAGGGGGAGGGGGCCTTGCCTGGAAGCTCTGCTGAAAGGGAAGAAAGGTCGTCGATGACGTAGTCGATCACAGCGACATCATTAGCGGTCTCGGGGTCTACTGGAGAGAGGAGAGGGAAGAAATAGTAAATATAATGCATACAGATGCAACACAGATGCATGACGGGGTAACACGCAGGGCTAGGGGTGTTATAACGCAATGCTACACGATACCAGCGAAGGGGGATAACATCTGGGAAAGTTTCCTTGAAGTTTGCATTTTCCAGACACATGAAACAGAGGGGGATGGTTGCATGTTCGCTATGCTAGGGGCACATGACAGATGATCGGAGAGCGTATTCAGATCCGTCATAGTTCTTTGAGCAACTTTCATGTATAAACCTTTTTCATCCGAGTTACGGATTATTTTCTATGAATTTCTAAAGTTTTAATAATATTCTAAAATTGTTATTAATTCAAAAATAAACAGGACATTGCTAGGTGCACCCAGTGTAGTGCACCAGAGGATGACAGTGGGTCCAGGGGGTCCCAGTTGACCCAGTAAACAGTCAACTATTGACTAGTCAAAACTACAGATCAGGCCCAGGTGTCATTCACACATATTCAACATTTTCTTTATTTTAGTGGATAATTAAAAGGGGGGTCCACCTATCATAGACAAGTATTTTAATAAATTTATTTAACTAGCTAATTTAGCAGTGGGGACCCACACGTAATAGACTAGTTAGAGAAGGTTAGTCTAAAGGAGGATTAGCACTAATAAAGGGCAGGCCCGTACGGGAACTGGCCTTGGGCCATTGCTGGGGCGTGCACGCGCGGGGCACAAAGGCCATACCCACGGCGAGCAAGGCAGCAACAGAGGCCGCGGGCGCGCGTGATGCAGGAGTAGCAAGTGGCGGGCGGAGCCGGCGAGGCTGTGCAGCGCCAGCAAGTAGCAGCCGCGCTCAGGGCAATAGCAATGAGTACGCGAGGGCGGAGGTGCGCGGGGTGGCGCGGTCGCAGCGGGCAGCGGCAAGTGATACATCTCCAACGTATCTATAATTCTTGATTGCTCCATGCTATATTATCTACTGTTTTGGACATTATTGGGATTTATTATCCACTTTTATATTATTTTTGGGACTAACCTATTAACCAGAGGCCTAGTCCAGAATTGCAGTTTTTTGCCTGCTTTAGGGTTTTGAAGAAAAGGAATATCAAATGGAGTCCAAACGGAATGAAACCTTCGGGAACGTGATTTTCTCATCGAATACAACTCAGGAGACTTGGAACCTACATCAAGACACGTAACAGGAGGCCAAGAGGTAGGGGGCGCGCCTACCCCCCCCCCCCCCCGGCGCGCCCTCCACCCTCGTGGGCCCCCTGTTGCTCCACTGACATACTTCTTCCTCCTATATATACCCACGTACCCCCAAATGATCAGATACGGAGCCAAAACCCTAATTCCACCGCCGTAACTTTCTGTATCCACGAGATCCCATCTTGGGGCCTATTCCGGAGCTCCGCCGGAGGGGGCATCGATCATGGAGGGCTTCTTCATCAACACCATAGCCCCTTCGACGAAGTGTGAGTAGTTTACCTCAGACCTACGGGTCCATAGTAGTTAGATGGCTTCTTCTCTCTTTTTGGATCTCAATACAATGTTCTCCCCTGTCTTGTGGAGATCTATTCGATGTAATCTTCTTTTTGCGATGTGTTTGTTGAGACCGATGAATTGTGGGTTTATGATCAAGTCTATCTATGAATAATATTTGAATCTTCTCTGAATTCTTTTATGTATGATTGGTTATCTTTGCAAGTCTCTTTGAATTATCAATTTGGTTTGGCCTACTAGATTGATCTTTCTTGCAATGGGAGAAGTGCTTAGCTTTGGGTTCAATCTTGCGGTGTCCTTTCCCGGTGACAATAAGGGCAGCAAGGCACGTATTGTATTGTTGCCATCGAGGATAACAAGATGGGGTCTTCTTCATATTGCATGAGTCTATCCCTCTACATCATGTCATCTTGCTTAAGGCGTTACTCTGTTTTTGACTTAATACTCTAGATGCATGCTGGATAGCGGTCGATGAGTGGAGTAATAGTAGTAGATGCAGGCAGGAGTCGGTCTACTTGTCTCGGACGTGATGCCTATATACATGATCATACCTAGATATTCTCATAACTATGCTCAATTCTGTCAATTGCTCAACAGTAATTTGTTCACCCACCGTAGAATACTTATGCTCTCGAGAGAAGCCACTAGTGAAACCTATGGCCCCGGGTCTATCTTTATCATATCAATCTCCTACTACTTAGTTATTTACTTTGCCTTTATTTTACTTTGCATCTTTATCATAAAAATTACCAAAAAATATTATCTTATCATATCTATCAGATCTCACTCTCGTAAGTGGCCCTATAGGGATTGACAACCCCTATTTGCGTTGGTTGCGGTTTTGTGCAGGTGTGAGGGACTCGCGCGTAGCCTCCTACTGGATTGATACCTTGGTTCTCAAAAACTGAGGGAAATACTTACGCTACTTTGCTGCATCATCCCTTCCTATTTGGGGAAAACCAACACAGTGCTAAAAGATGTAGCAAGAAGGATTTCTGGCGCCGTTGCCGGGGAGGTCTTCACAAAAGTCAACATACGAAGTACCCATCACATAGCCTTATCTCCCGCATTACATTATTTGCCATTTGCCTCTCGTTTTCCTCTTCCCCACTTCACCCTTGCTGTTTTATTCACCCTCTCTCTCCGTTCCCCTTTTCTTTCCCAATTTGCCTTTTTTGCCCATTTCTTGTTTGCTTGTATGGTTGGAATAGTTGTTTATTTATTGCTAAACAGAGAACCTAAGATCTGTGGATCCTCATCCACTTGTTAATCTTTTCAAGAGATCCAATTATGATGAACCAATTGCTAGTGAGTTTTGTGCACTAGATTATCTTTATGAGGTTTTGCTTGAAATTCGTGAATCTGAAAAGTGTGATGAATTACTTTATGAAGCGATTGACGATAGATCTTTGAATAGAAAGCATGATTGCAATGATGATAGTATAAATTCTATGAATGTCAATTGTGCTAATAATATGCAAAACCCTAAGCTTGGGGATGCTAGTTTTACTATGTCCTCTACTTGTTGCAATGATCATGATTGGGGTGATTCTTCTTTTGATCTTGAAAATTTATTTAAACCCCATGATGAATATGAGATTGATTATAATGTTTGCAATAATATTAAAAGTGGGTTTGGAAAGGTCATGACTTTAATTAATGTTAATCCCACTATTTTGGAAGAGTGTCAACTTTGCGTACATGTGGATCCTGTTAAGAATATGTTTTGTGATACCTATATTGTTGAATTTGCTTATGATCCTACATGTAATTACTATGAGAGAGGAAAATATGGTTTTAGAAATTTTCATGTTACTAAATTACCTCTCGTTATGTTGAGATTGCTATTGTTTCTTTCCGCTTCCTTGCATATGATAGTTTTTGCTTGCTATGATAATTTGTTTGCCTTTAAGATGCCTATGAATAGGAAGTATGTTAGACTTAGATGTGTTTGTCACATGCTTTGTGATGCTCCTTTTGTACTTCAATTCTTGTCTTTCTTGTGAGCATCATTAAAATTACCAATGCCTAGCTATAAGGCTTTAAAGAAAAGCGCTTGTTGGGAGACAACCCAATATTTTTCCTTGCTGTTATTCAATAAATAAATTATCTAGCCTCTGTTTTGGTTGTGTTTTTGTGTTTAATTAGTGTTTGTGCCAAGTAGAACCGTTGGGAAGACTTGGGGAAAGTCTTGTTGAACTTGCTGTAAAAAAACAGAAACTTTAGCACTCACGAGAACTGCTGTCATTTTTATTTGGAAAGTGATATTTAGTTAATTATTTTTGAAGATGATTAATAGATAAATTCCTCTAGTCCAGCAATTTATTTTAGAATTTTTGGGGTTCCAGATCTTGCGCTAGCTACAGATTACTACAGACAGTTCTGTTTTTGACAGATTCTGTTTTTCGTGTGTTGTTTGCTTATTTTGATGAATCTATGGCTAGTAAAATAGTTTATGAACCATAGAGAAGTTGTAATACAGTAGGTATAACACCCATATAAATAAAGAATGATTTCATTACAGTACCTTGAAGTGGTCTTTTGTTTTCTTTCGCTAACGGAGCTCATGAATTTTTCTACTTTAAGTTTTGTGTTGTGAAGTTTTCAAGTTTTGGGTAAAGATTTGATGGATTATGGAACAAGGAGTGGCAAGAGCCTAAGATTGGGGATGCCCATGGCACCCCCAAGATAATCTAAGGACACCTAAAAGCCAAAGCTTGGGGATGCCCCGGAAGGCATCCCCTCTTTCGTCTACTTCTATCGGTAACTTTACTTGGAGCTATATTTTTATTCGCCACATGATATGTGTTTTGCTTGGAGCGTCTTGTATGATTTGAGTCTTTGCTTGTTAGTTTACCACAATCATCCTTGCTGTACACACCTTTTGATAGAGCCATACATGATTTGGAATTTGATAGAATACTCTATATGCTTCGCTTATATCTTTTGAGTTATATAATTTTGCTCTAGTGCTTCACTTATATCTTTTAGAGCACGGTGGTGGATTTGTTTTATAGAAACTATTGATCTCTCATGCTTCACTTAGATTATTTTGAGAGTCTTAATAGCATGGTAATTTTCTTAAAATCCTAATATGCTTGGTATGCAAGATTAATAATAAAACTTTCTTATGAGTGTGTTGAATACTAAGAGAAGTTTGATGCTTGATGATTGTTTTGAGACATGGAGGTAATAATATCAAAGTCGTGCTAGTTGAGTAGTTGTGAAATTGAGAAATACTTGTGTTGAGGTTTGCAAGTCCCGTAGCATGCACGTATGGTAA
Organism: Triticum aestivum; assembly: GCF_018294505.1. Taxonomy (NCBI): domain Eukaryota; kingdom Viridiplantae; phylum Streptophyta; class Magnoliopsida; order Poales; family Poaceae; genus Triticum; species Triticum aestivum. The sequence goes on along the minus strand of NC_057806.1, from coordinate 106,037,132 downwards.
ATGTTATGCAACAAATTTGAAACATGAGGTGTTATTTGATTGTCTTCCTTATGAGTGGCGGTCGGGGACGAGCGATGGTCTTTTACTCCCAATCTATCCCCCTAGGAGCATGCGCATAGTACCGAGGTTTTTGATGACTTGTAGATTTTTGCAATAAGTATGTGAGTTCTTTATGACTAATGTTGAGTCCATGGATTGTACGCACTCTCACCCTTCCATCCTTGCTAGCATCTTCGGTACCGTGCATTGCCCTTTCTCACATTGAGAGTTGGCACAAACTTCACCGGTGCATCCAAACCCCGTGATATGATACGCTCTTTCACACATAAACCTCCTTATATCTTCCTAAAAACAGCCACCATACCTACCTATTATGGCATTTCCATAGCCATTCTGAGATATATTGACATGCAACTTACCATCATTCCGTTCATCATGACACATTCATCATTGTCATATTGCATAGCATGGTCATGTAGTTGACATAGTATTTGTGGCAAAGCCACCATTCATAATTCTGTCATACATGTCACTCTTGGTCCATTGCATATCCCGGTACACCGTCGGAGGCATTCATATAGAGTCATCTTTGTTCTAGTATCGAGTTGTAATCATTGAGTTGTAAATAAATAGAAGTGTGATGATCATCATTTTCTAGAGCATTGTCCCATGTGAGGAATATTAAAAAAATAAGAAAGGCCATAAAAAAGAAGCCCCCCAAAAAAGAGAAAGACCATAAAAAGGAGAAAAGGCCCAAAAATTAAAAAAATGAGAGAAAAAGAGAGAAGGGACAATGTTACTATCCTTTGCCACACTTGTGCTTCAAAGTAGCACCATGATCTTCATAGTAGAGAGTCTCTCATGTTATCACTTTCATATACTAGTGGAAATTTTCCATTATAGAATTTGCCTTGTATATTCCATCAATGGGCCTCCTCAAGTGCCCTAGGTCTTCATGAGCAAGCAAGTTGGATGCACACCCACTAGTTTCTTTTGTTGAGCTTTCATACATTTATAGCTCTAGTGCATCCATTGCATGGCAATCCCTACTCCTTGCATTAACATCAATCGGTGGGCATCTCCATAGCCCATTGATTAGCCTCGTTGATGTGAGACTTCCTCCTTTTTTGTCTTCTCCACATAACCCCCCTCATTATATTCTATTCCACCTATAGTGCTATGTCCATGGCTCGTGCTCATATTGCGTGAAAGTTTATAGGTCTGAGATTACTAAAGTATGGAACAATTGCTTGGCTTGTCATCGGGGTTGTGCATGATGGTAGCATTCTTGTGTGACGAAAATGAAACATGACTAAATCATATGATTTTGTACGGATGAACTTTCTTTGGCCATGTTATTTTGAGAAGACATGATTGCTTAGTTAGTATGCTTGAAGTATTATCATTTTATGTCAATATGAACTTTTGTCTTGAGTCTTTCGGATCTGAATATTCATACCACAATTAAGAAGAATTACATTAAAATTATGCCAAGTAGCACTCCGCATCAAAAATTCTGTTTTTATCATTTACCTACTCGAGGACGAGCAGGAATTAAGCTTGGGAATGCTTGATACGTCTCCAACGTATCTATAATTTTTGATTGCTCCATGCTATATTATCTGCTGTTTTGGACATTATTGGGCTTTATTATCCACTTTTATATTATTTTTGGGACTAACATAGGGTAACTGGAGGCCCAGCCCAGAATTGTTATTTTTTGCCTGTTTTAGGGTTTCGAACATAAGGAATATCAAATGGAGTCCAAAAGGAATCAAACCTTCGGGAACGTGATTTTCACATCGAATACAACTCAGGAGACTTGGACCCTACATCAAGACACATAACAGGAGGCCACGAGGTAGGGGGTGCGCCTACCCCCCCAAGCGCGCCCTCCACCCTCATGGGCCCCCTGTTGCTCCACCGACGTACTTCTTCCTCATATATATACCCACGTACCCCCAAACAATCAGATACGGAGCCAAACCCTAATTCCACCGTCGTAACTTTCTGTATCCACAAGATCCCATCTTGGGGCCTGTTCCGGAGCTCCGCTGGAGGGGGCATCGATCACGGAGGGCTTCTTCATCAACACCATAGCCCCTCCGATGAAGTGTGAGTAGTTTACCTCAGACCTACGTGTCCATAGTTAGCAGCTAGATGGCTTCTTCTCTCTTTTTGGATCTCAATACAATGTTCTCCCCCCTGTCTTGTGGAGATCTATTCGATGTAATCTTCTTTTTGCGATGTGTTTGTTGAGACCGATGAATTGTGGGTTTATGATCAAGTCTATCTATGAATAATATTTTAATCTTCTCTGAATTCTTTTATGTATGATTGGTCATCTTTGCAAGTCTCTTCGAATTATCAGTTTGGTTTGTCCTACTAGATTGATCTTTCTTGCAATGGGAGAAGTGCTTAGCTTTGGGTTCAATCTTGCGGTGTCCTTTCCCGGTGATAGTAAGTGCAGCAAGGCACGTATTGTATTGTTGCCATCGAGGATAACAAGATGGGGTCTTCTTCATATTGCATGAGTCTATCCCTCTACATCATGTCATCTTGCTTAAGGTGTTACTCTGTTTTTAACTTAATACTCTAGATGCATGCTGGATAGCAATCGATGAGTGGAGTAATAGAAGTAGATGCAGGCAGGAGTCGGTCTACTTGTCTCGGACGTGATGCCTATATACATGATCATACCTAGATATTCTCATAACTATGCTCAATTTTGTCAATAGCTCAACAGTAATTTGTTCACCCACCGTAGAATACTTATGCTCTCGAGAGAATCCACTAGTGAAACCTATGGCCCCCGGGTCTATCTTTATCATATCAATTTTCTACTACTTAGTTGTTTACTTTGCCTTTTATTTTACTTTGCATCTTTATCATAAAAATACCAAAAATATTATCTTATCATATCTATCAGATCTCACTCTCGTAAGTGGCTCTATAGGGATTGACAACCCCTATTTTCGTTGGTTGCGAGGATTTATTTGTTTTGTGCAGGTGCGAGGGACTCATGCGTAGCATCCTACTGGATTGATACCTTGGTTCTCAAAAACTGAGGGAAATACTTACGCTACTTTGCTGCATCATCCCTTCCTCTTCGGGGAAAACCAACGCAGTGCTAAAAGAGGTAGCAGCAAGCAGCAGGCGGCTGCGGGCCTGGGCGCGGCGACACGCATGCCCGAACCGGAGCGGGCCACTGCAGCGCGCGGTCAGGGGCACAACAGGGGAGAAGCCCCAAGGCGAAGCAGGAGCGGAAACACCGAGCGAGCGTAGGCGGCACGCAGTAGCAGTCCGAAACAGGAGCAGTAGCATCGCGTGTGGGATGGACGAAGCTTGGGAGAGCTTCGGCTCTCATGCAATGGGGCCTTCGGGCACGAATACACGGAGAAAAAAGACGGGGAATCGATCGAAAGCTCACGAGAGGAGCACATGTAGGCTCGATGGTTGCTTAGGAGCAGCAGAACACCGGCAATCGTCGGAGAAACTCGTCGGAGCTGAAGATGGAGATGAGGTCGCAGTGCTCGCTGCAGGGGGGTCCTTCCGTGATCCAGCAGTCGAGGAAGATGGAGCAGTCAACAACGGTGCCCTCTGACTTGGTCTCACGGCGCGGGGTCGATGGTGGCCGCGGGATCGACGAAAACAACGGCGATGGTGGCGTCGGTTATATGTGAGGGAGAGAGCAGAGGCGCGGGAGGGGAATAACGGGGCTAGGGTTTGACAGGGAGAGAGAGGAGGGGCTTGGGGTGCTCTTATCCATCCCCTCAACAGTGGGATGAACGACAGCGGCGGCATCGACGGCCATGGCGGGGTGGATGGCGGCCATGAGGGGGCTGGGTTGGGCCTAGCATTATGGTCTTACGGCCCAGTCCACAGTGAGGGCCTTTTAGTTTCCTATTATCTTTTCTATTTTATACTTTACCGTTGTTTTCTATTTCTAGCTACAACTTGGTATTTATTTGAGTGAGCAAAAGATTTTTGTTATAGAAGAAACTTGGCGCATAAATACATCACGTTAGCATAGGGCCACACACAAAGTTTCTTGTGGTTTGGGAAAAGTAAGAATATATGTTGGAATTTAAACGACCGAATTAAATGTTGTTGCTCCACCAAAATATTGCCATGGCCAAAATAAAATTTCAGTTTGAGTTGATTTCTTCATGAAAATTACTTGGCGAATACTTGTAACCCATCGAACATTTTCATTTGAAAGTTTGAAGGAATAAGAATTTGACTTGTTTTCGGAATTTGAGTTTGAGTTTGATTTGAAACCACATGGGACCTAGCAATAGTAAAAAGAGATGACATGGCATCATTAGCAGGGGATTACTTTAACTTGAATATTCGGGCATCACATACTTCTTGAGCTTGCGTTGGTTTTTTCCTAGAAGAGGAAAGGGTGATGCAGCAAAGTAGAGATAAGTATTTTCTAGAGATAAGTATTTTCCTTAATTAGAGAACCTAGGTATAAATCCAGTAGAAGACAACACAACAATCACCAATACCTGCACGAACAATCAAACAACTTGCACCCAACGCGATAAAGGGGTTGTCAATCCCTTCACGGTCACTTGTAAAAGTGAGATCTGATAGAGATAGATAAAACTAAATAAACGAAAAAGTAAATATTTTTAGGTTTTTTGGGTTTATAGATCGCAAAGTAAAAGATTGCAAAATAGTAGATCGGAAACTAATATGATGGAAAATACAAGATCAAAAACTTACATGATGGAAAATAGACCCGGGGGCCATAGGTTTCACTAGAGGCTTCTCTCAAGATAGCAAATAATACGGTGGGTGAACAAATTCCTATCAAGCAATTGATAGAAAAGTGCAAAGTTATGACGATATCTAAGGCAATGATTATGAAATATAGGCATCACGTCCATGTCAAGTAGACCAAAACGATTTTGCGTCTACTACTATTACTCCACACATTGACCGACTCCTGCCTGCATCTAGAGTATTAAGTTCATGAAGAACAGTGTAACGCATTAAGTAAGATAACATGATGTAGAGGAAAAACTCAAGCAATATGATGTAAACCCCGTCTTTTTATTCTCGATGGCAACAATATAATATGTGCCTTGCTGCCCCTACTCTCATTGGGAAAGAACACCACAAGATTGAACCCAAAGCTAAGCACTTCTTCCATTTCAAGAAAAACCAATCTAGTTGGCCAAACTAAACCGGTAGTTCTAAGAGAATTACAAAAATATCAAATCATGCATAAAAGAATTCAGAGAAGATTCAAATAATATTCATAGATAAGTTGATCATAAATCCACAATTCATTGGATCTCGACAAACACACCGCAAAAGAAGATTACATCGGATAGATCTCCAAGAACATCGAGGAGAACATGGTATTAATAATCATAGAGAGAGAAGAAGACATCTAGCTACTAGCTATGGACCCATAGGTCTGAGGTAAACTACTCACGCTTCATCGGAAGGGAAATAGAGTTGATGTAGAAGCCCTCCGTGATTGAATCCCCCTCCGGCAGGGTGCTGGAAAAGGCCCCTAGATGGGATCTCACGGGAATAGAAGGTTGTGGCAGTGGAAAAGTGTTTTTGTGAATGCTTTTGGAGGTTTGGGAATATATGTGAATATATAGGACGAAGAATTAGGCCAAGAGGTGTTGGAGGAGGCCACAAGGCAGGGGGCGTGCCCCTGTGGCTTGTTGTCTACTCCAAGGTCTTCTAACTTGGAGTCCAAGTCCAACAGGTGTCTTCTGGTCCAAGAAAAAGCATCGCGAAGGTTTTATTCCGTTTGGACTCCGTTTGGTATTCCTTTTCTACGAAGCTCAAAAACAAGGAAAAAACAAAAATTGTCACTGGGCTCTAGGTTAATAGGTTAGTCCCAAAAATAATATAAAATAGTATATTAATGCATAACATCCAAAATAGATAATATAATAGCATGGAACAATAAGATTATAGATACATTGGAGACGTATCACCATGCATGTTGACAGAATGGGAAGCAAAGAAGAAGAAAGTCAGACCTTCGAGAGACATGAGTTTGGTTGAATGTTTCAGCTGCAAGGAGCATGAACATTTTGCAAAGGACCACCCACAGAAGTGAAAGGCCCGTATACAGAAAGCTAACCGATGGAAACCAGCTATTGTTCCGAGGATGCATAGAGCGGTCAACATTCAGAGTTGTATATGAGGAAGTCTTTGGACCAGAATCATAGGTCAACCAGATCCACGAGAAAGACTTAGTCAGCAATGCAAGAACCCATCACTAAGAACCAGAGCGAGCCTCATGCTCAAAAACAGAATTAGTGAGAACTCCAAAAGAGGAAGAACTTGAAGCCGTCAACAAAACTCAGCACCGTTGGAGACCCTTTAGCCAGAGGATGTGTAGTAGGAGATACATCCTTAGAGTTTAGTTAGTAGAAGTAGCAGTCATGATGTAATGGAAGTATGATCAGATATGTATTAGCACAATTATCAAGGAATGAAAGTATTATTGACCCAAAATTTTCGTATTGACATATACCGTAACCGAGACAAGAGAGACTAAATTGGACACCTCGGTTAGCTAAAAAGGAAAAAAAGACTGAATTGGACACATTGGTTAGCTGAAAAGGAAAAGTAGAGGCTAAATTAGACATCTTGGTTAATAGAAAAGGAAAAAGACACTGAATAGGAAGTATCAGACCCATTAGAAAAACAGTGGCCACTACCTTACGGTGAAGTAAACCGAAGGGCAAAATCAATCCCCGGCCAGAGAAGTATTGTTGTTCCAAAAGGAAGAACAAAGTTAGGACATGGAAGTTAGACCGTCAGGAAACCCCGTTATGAATATTAAGGATTGTTTAAGGGGATGCCTTGCGTTAGGATATTGTTAACCTCGAGAAACCAAGGATATCAGGAGTACAGAACCTCAATCATCCAACGAGAATGTCTGAATGGATGGATGTTGGTTAAAGTGACCAGAATCGTCGTGCAACAGGCGCCAGCACCTAGATGGTTATATCGGATTTGTCAGGAAGGAAGATGGTGTCAGTAATGGGTATGCCGATGAGTAGAAGCACCATAAAAGACCAAAAAGGATTGTACAAGTGTGACTGAATTTGAGTTACTTGACCTTAAGGATGATAGAAGAAGTTTGTCACATGGAAAATAGAATCGCTGAGAAAATGATAGTTGATAGCTGACACTATAGGATTTTGCCATATGAGAGTTGTGAGATAACGTTAGGCATCATCGTCACAAGACCGAAGGAGTTTTAGAATATTCAGGCATGAAGCATGGAGTAGGAAGGACTTCAAGAACGCTCATAAGGAAGACCGAGTGTTAGTATTACAAAGATTTCCAACCTCCATGGTTGGTAATGATTTGGGTATGCCATGAGTTGATCGTCATGACGTCTACTCTCATTATTGACCTTGCTATGAGGAGCGGATATTCTTGAGCGAGACACCTATAGTTGAGAAACGATGTAAGCCAAGAACCTAGGTGGAATAGTACGTGACCCCGTACAGGAAACCGTTGCCAAACATAGGTCTTACGGTGAGTAAGAGCCTGTCCGGTCTATCGAAAAGGATCCATATATCGGAAGACCACTACCTAATGAGGAATTGCGAGACTCGGGAGTGGAAGTAAGGATAGCAAGGGTCACCCATGACCATAGACGGTGATGGGAATTGATTGTTGGAATTTACCCATGAATCAGATAGGTAGTCAAAGATGGTAGTGTGTTGACATGATGGATACAAGATGGTACTTGCCTAAGGATCTTGAGGTGAAATACATGCCATTATCAGAGTGAACGATAGGATGGTACAAACAAGAAATTGCCGTAGGAAGGAGAATGACATATATGATGGTACGAGCACAACTAGAATTACAAGGACAGTTGAACCACTGAGTCAGAAGAACGGGAGACTTATCAAGCCGGTAGATGATACCATAATTATAGAATATGAAGTGACCACCAGTATAAGCACCGAAGGGGTAAGAAGTCACAGGAGGCTCCAACCTTAATCTCTTTTAAGGGTGGTAGCAACCTAGAACACAAGAGACCTAGAGAAATAAGGATAGTTTCGGGACGCATCGCACACCTCAACTAGACCCCAGTAATAGGGAAGCCTTGATAAATAGAGCTACCAGCCACAGAATTATCTTGAAGACAGTAAGAACTGCTAAAGATTGAAGGACCCATGGACCCAAGGATGCAAGAGATATTGACTTTGCTTAGATAACAGACCCTTGACTTGGAAATGGAATTTAAGAGAACCCCAAACCCCGACCTTTATTTCCAGCCTCTCCAAATCTCAAGACGAGATCTCTTTTAAGGGTGGTAGTTTATCACATCCCGGATGTTTCCCAAATCTGATATGTTAAAATTTTCACAGAGAATTAATGTTTTTCTAGGAAATGCCTGTGATTGCCTAGTAATGCTTATGATTGACTTTGAATTGTTTGCTTGTTTGCCTAGGAGGATGAAAATCCAAAAGCAACCAAAGAAAGCCCTAGCAAGCTTTTGGTATGAACCGATGTTGAGGATATTGCTTATCGTTAGCGTCTCGGTCAGCTGGTGATTAGCGATTAATCAGAAATTGGCCGATTAATTGATTTTATCGGTCAACTATTTGTTGGGGAACGCAGTAATTTCAAAAAATTCCTACGCACACGCAAGATCCATCTAGGTGATGCATAGCAACGAGAGGGGAGAGTGTTGTCCATATACCCTTGTAGACCATAAGCGGAAGTGTTATGACAACGCGGTTGATGTAGTCGTACGTCTTCACGATCCGACTGATCCTAGCACCGAAGGTACGGCACCTGCACGATCTACACACGTTTAGCTTGGTGACGTCCCACGAACTCTAGATCCAGCTGAGTGTAGGGGGAGAGCTTCGTCAGCACGATGGCGTGATGATGGTGATGATGAAGTTACCGACGCAGAGCTTCACCTAAGCACTACAACTATATGACTGAGGTGGAAATCTGTGGAGGGGGGCACCGCACACGACTAAGAGATCAACTTGTGTGTCTATGGGGTGCCCCCTCCCCCCTATATAAAGGAGTGGAGGAGGTGAGGGTCGGCCCTCTCTATGGCGCGCCCTAGGGGGAGTCCTACTCCCACCGGGAGTAGGATTCCCCCCTTTCCCTAGTTCGAGTAGGAGAGAAGGAGGGGGAGAGAGAGGGAAGGAAGGGGGGTCGGGCCCACCCAATTTGGATTGGGCAAGGGGGCGCGCCCTCCTCCTTGGCCTTCCTCTCCTCTATTCCACTAAGGCCCAATAAGGCCCATATACTCCCCGGGGGTTCCGGTAACCCCCGGTACTCCGGTAAATGCCCGAACTCACCCGGAACCAATCCGATGTCCAAACATAGCCTTCCAATATATCAATATTTATGTCTTGACCATTCCGAGACTCCTCGTCATGTCCGTGATCATATCCGGGACACCGAACTACCTTCGGTACATCAAAACACATAAACTCATAATACCGATCGTCGCCGAACGTTAAGCGCGCGGACCCTACGGGTTCGAGAACTATGTAGACATGACCGAGACTCATCTTTGGTCAATAACCAATAGCGGAACCTAGATGCTCAGATTGGTTCCTACATATTCTACGAAGATCTTTATCGGTTAAACCGCATAACAACATACGTTATTCCCTTTGTCATCGGTATGTTACTTGCCCGAGATTCGACCGTCGGTATCTCAATACCTAGTTCAATCTCGTTACTGATAAGTCTCTTTACTCATTCTGTAATGCATCATCCCGCAACTAACTCATTAGTCACATTGCTTGCAAGGCTTATAGTGATGTGCATTACCGAGAGGGCCCAGAGATACCTCTTCGACAATCCGAGTGACAAATCCTAATCTCGATCTATGCCAACTCAACAAACACCATCGGAGACACCTGTAGAGCATCTTTGTAATCACCCAGTTACATTGTGACGTTTGATATCACACTAAGTGTTCCTCCGGTATTCGGGAGTTGCATAATCTCATAGTCATAGGAACATGTATAAGTCATGAAGAAAGCAATAGCAATAAACTAAACGATCATAGTGCTAAGCTAATGGATGGGTCTTGTCCATCACATCATTCTATAATGATGTGACCCCGTTCATCAAATGACAACACATGTCTATGGCTAGGAAACTTAACCATCTTTCATTAACGAGCTAGTCAAGTAGAGGCATACTAGGGACACTCTGTTTGTCTATGCATTCACACATGTACTAAGTTTCCGGTTAATACAATTCTAGCATGAATAATAAACATTTATCATGATAGAAGGAAATATAAATAACAACTTTATTATTGCCTCTAGGGCATATTTCCTTAGTCTCTGACTTGCACTAGAGTCAATAATCTAGTTCTCATCGTCATGTGATTTCACACCAATAGTTCACATCTTTATGTGATTAGTTCCCATCTCCATGTGACTAATACCTAAAGGGTTTACTAGAGTCAATAATCTATGTGATTAACACTCAAAGAGTGATCATGTTTTGTTTGTGAGAGAAGTTTAGTCAATGGGTCTGCCACATTCCGAGCCGTATGTATTTTGCAAATTTTCTATGACTACAATGCTCTGCACGGAGCTACTCTAGCTAATCACTCCCACTTTCAATATGTAACTAGATCGAGACTTAGAGTCATCCAGATCGGTGTAAAAGCTTGCATTGGCGTAACTCTTTACGACGAACTCTTTATCACCTCCATAACCGAGAAATATCTCCTTAGTCTTCTCAGGATAATTTTGACCGATGTCAAGTGATCTACTCCTGGATCAATATCGTACCCCCTTGCCAAACTCATGGCAAGGTACACAATAGGTTCAGTACACAACATAGCATACTTTATAGAACCTATGGCCGAGGCATAGGGAAATGACTTTCGTTCTCTTTCTATTTTCTGTTGTGGTCATGTTTTGAGTCTTACTCAACTTTACACCTTGCAATACAGGCAAGAACTGTTGGGGAACATAGTAATTTCAAAATTTTCCTACGCACATGCAAGATCATGGTGATGCATAGCAACGAGAGGGGAGAGTGTCGTCTATGCACCCTCGTAGACCGTAAGCGGAAGCGTTATGACAACGCGGTTGATGTAGTCGTACATCTTCATGATCGACCGATCCTCAGTACCGAACGTACGGCACCTCCGTGTTCAGCACACATTCAGCTCGGTGACATCCCGTGAACTCACGATCCAGTAGAGCTTCCAGGAAGAGCTTCGTCAGCACGATGGTGTGGTGACGCTGTTGATGAAGCTACCGACGCAGGGCTTCGCCTAAGCACCGCTACGATATGACCGAGGTGGATTATGGTGGAGAGGGGCACCGCACATGGCTAAGAGATCAATGATCAATTGTTGTATCTCCAAGGGGTGCCCCCTCCCCGTATATAAAGGAGTGGAGGAGGGGGAGGGGCTGGCCTCCTATGGCGCGCCCCATGAGGAGTCCTACTCCCACCGGGAGTAGGACTCCCCCTTCCAAGTAGGAGTAGGAGAGGAGAAGGAAGGGAGAGAAGGAGAGAAGGAAAGGGGGGTGCCGCCCCCCTCCTTGTCCAACTCGGACTAGAGGGGGAGGGGGGCGCGACTGCCCTGGCCGCCCCTCCTCTTCTCCCACTAGGGCCCATTAGGCCGAATATACTCCCCGGGGGTTCTGGTAACCCCCCAGTACTCCGGTATATGTCCGAAATCCTCCCGAAACACTTCCCGTGTCCGAACATAGTCGTCCAATATATCAATCTTTACGTCTCGACCGATTCGAGACTCCTCGTCATGTCCGTGATCATATCCAGGACTACAAACAACCTTCGGTACATCAAAACACAAAAACTCACAATACCGATCGTCACAGAACTTTAAGCATGCAGACCCTACGAGTTCGAGAACTATGTAGACATGACCGAGACACATCTCCGGTCAATAACCAATAGCAGAACCTGGATGCTCATATTGGTTCCTACATATTCTACGAAGATCTTTATCGGTAAAACCGCATAACAACATACATTGTTCCCTTTGTAATTGGTATGTTACTTGCCTGAGATTTGATTGTCGGTATCTCAATACCTAGTTCAATCTCGTTACTGGCAAGTCTCTTTACTCGTTCTGTAATGCATCATCCCATAACTAACTCATTAGTCACATTGCTTGCAAGGCTTATAGTGATGTGCATTACCGAGAGGGCCCAGAGATACCTCTCCGACAATCGGAGTGACAAATCCTATCCTCGATCTATGCCAACTCAACGAACACCAACGGAGACACCTCTAGAGCACCTTTATAATCACCCAGTTACGTTGTGATGTTTGGTAGCACACAAAGTGTTCGATGCATAATCTCATAGTTATAGGAACATGTATAAGTCATGAAGAAAGCAATAGCAGTAAACTAAACGATCAAGTGCTAAGCTAACAGAATGGGTCATGTCAATCACATCATTCTCCTAATGATGTGATCCGTTAATCAAATGACAACTCATGTCTATGGTTAGGAAACTCAACCATCTTTGATCAATGAGCTAGTCAAGTAGAGGCATACTAGTGACACTATGTTTGTCTATGTATTCACACATTTATTATGTTTCCGGCTAATACAATTCTAGCATGAGTAATAAACATTTATCATGATATGAGGAAATAAATAATAACTTTATTATTGCCTCTAGGGCATATTTCTTTCAGTCTCCCACTTGCACTATAGTCAATAATCTTGATTACACAGTAATGGTTCTAACACCCATGGAGTCTTGGTGATGATCATGTTTTGCTCGTGGAAGAGGCTTAGTCAACGGGTCTGCAACATTCAGATTCGTATGTATCTTGCAAATCTCTATGTCTCCCACCCGGACTTGATCCCGGATGGAATTGAAGCATCTCTTGATGTGCTTGGTTCTCTTGTGAAATCTGGATTCCTTCGCCAAGGCAATTGCGCCAGTATTGTCACAAAAGATTTTCATTGGACCCGATGCACTAGGTATGACACCTAGATCGGATATGAACTCCTTCATCCAGACTCCTTCATTTGCTGCTTCCGAAGTAGCTATGTACTCCGCTTCACACGTAGATCCCGCCACGACGCTTTGTTTAGAACTGCTCCAACTAACAGCCCCACCGTTCAATATAAACACGTATCCGGTTTGCGATTTAGAATCGTCCGGATCAGTGTCAAAGCTTGCATCAACGTAACCATTTACGACGAGCTCTTTGTCACCTGCATAAACGAGAAACATATCCTTAGTCCTTTTCAGCTATTTCAGGATGTTCTTGACCGTTGTCCAGTGATCCACTCCTGGATTACTTTGGTACCTCTGTGACGCCCTCGGTTTGACTGTACACTAATCATACACGCAAACATGTACGATCAAGATCAAGGACTCACGGGAAGATATCACAACACAACTCTGGACACAAATTTAAAATAATACAAGCTTTATATTACAAGCAGGGGCCTCGAGGGCTCGAATACATAAGCTCGAATACACCAAAGTCAGCGGAAGCAATAATATCTGAGTACAGACATAAGTTAGACAAGTCTGCCTTAAGAAGGCTAGCACAAAAGTAGCAACGATCGAAAAGGCAAGGCCTCCTGCCTGGGAGCCTCCTAACTACTCCAAGTCATCAGCGGCCGTCACGTAGTAGTAGGCATCCTTCGGGTAGTAGTAGTCATCAGTGGCGTCGTCTGGCTCCTGGGATCCATCATCTGGTCGCAACAATCGGGTATGGGGGAAAAAGAAGTAGCAAAGCAACCGTAAGTACTCATCCAAAGTACTCACAAGACTTACATCAGATCTAAACTAAGTATGCATCTATATCAAAGGAATGGATTGTATATGTGGATTAAACTACAGAATGCCAGAAGGGAAGGGGAAAACCTAGCCTACCGAAGACTAGCATCTTCTGGAAACCATCATCTTGCAGCAATAGGAGGGAGAAGAGTAGCATCAAGTAAAGTAGTAGAAGTGTTATCAACCTCGGCCAGAGATCCTTTCTCGACTCCTTGCGAGAAAGCAATCCCAGAGCCATACTATCCATTTCTCATCACCATCCATTTCTCATCACAAATATCCAGTTCTAGTTGTATGGATCGGGATACAACTCCAAGTGTCCGTTACCATAGGACAGGCTATTGATAGTTGTTCTCTTCCCTGCTGGGGTGCACCAACTTACCCACCACGCTCGATTAACTCTGGCCGGACACACTTTCCTGGGTCATGCCCGGCCTCGGCCAAACAATACGCCGTAACCCGACCTAGGCTTAATAGAGAGGCCAGCACACCGGACTAAACCTATGCCCCCAGGGGTCATGGGCCATCTCCCCGAGAACTCCTGCACATTGCGTACGCGGCCAGTGAGCAGACCTAGCTACCTCCTTCAACAAGGTAGGTGCTTACCAGTCCAACCGGGCGCGCGCCGCTCAGTCGCTGACATCTATTAAGCTTCGGCTGATGTATACGACGCGGAACGCCCATACTATGCCCACGAGATGGTTAGTGCTATCAGGCCAGAGGCCCCTCGGATCAAATATCCCAATCATAGTGGATTAGGAACACGCGGTAATGAGCAGAGACTCACGATCGATGTGACCCCGTCGCCCCATCTCGAGTACTTGCGGCAAGGGCTAAGAATGCCCGGCCACACCTCGTAAGTATCTCGCGGGCACCTTCCAGGTCAACCCGACTCCACATCACTCGCTATTAAGCTCGCGCGGGTACCCCTTAGGGTCGACCCGTCTTTAGTAACATGGTTCAGTGTAAAGTCATAGTAACCATAGTAACTGTGTGTCTAACACCAAAGGGAAAACCCGAGGAATCACCCCCGGTGAATTCCGCTTGATGTTGTCATCAAGGTGAACGTAAGAGGATCCACCCTCGAGGTTCACGTTTGATGGGTTGCACGACAGAGCCGTAACGGAAGTGGTTAAGGAGGAAATCACCCTCGATGACCTCGACCGTATAGCTACACTACAGAGATCTCATCAGGAGTGATGTAAGAGGTTCCACCCTCGGCACTCGATGGTAACTCTGCAGAGTCGTACAACTAGGCGGGTGATGTGCGGTGTCGGGGCATGGATGTCGATCACGTTGATCGAGTCATCGAACATAAAGCGAGGCAACTGGGACAAGGTAGGGTCACTGATGGATCTCTAACCAACCTATACTAAGCAGGTAAGATATGAAAGCAGGTAACAAAAACAGGCTATGCATCAGAGTATGATCATACATAAAGTGGTAGCAGTTCTAATGCAAGCATGAGAGGGAAAGAAATGGGCGATATCACAATGCTCAAGGGGGGTTTGCTTGCCTGGAAGCTCTGCTGAAAAAGGAAGAAGTGTCGTCGACGTAGTCGATCACAGGGGCATCAGCAGCGGTCTCGAGGTCTACCGGAGAAGAAGAGGGGGGAGAAACAGTAAATACATGCAAGCATAAGCATAACAAGACAATAAGTGGTGCTAGAGGTGTTCTAACGCAGCGCTAGGCGATACTGGCGAAGGAGGATAACATCCGAGAAAGTTTTCCCGGTTCCGGACGTCTGTCAGACAGATGAACCGGAGGGGGAAAGTTCAACGTTTGCTATGCTAGAGACGTGTGATAGACGAACGGAGGGCGTATTCGGATTCGTCTCGTTTTTCTGAGCAACTTTCATGTATAAAACTCTTTCATCCGAGTTACGGTTTATTTTATATTAATTTTCAAAGTTTAAACAAATATTATGGAAAACCTCTGAAATTCTGCTAAGTCTGAGAATTCGCCAGTTTTAAACATTACTTGGCTGTTTTCAAAATGCTACAACTATTGTTCTATACATCCTATGATTTTGTGTCTTATAACAATTTTGAGCATTTTTCTGTGATCTACAAGATAGTAGCACTTTCATCCATATTAGAGTTCATTTGCTTGATCATCAAGAGCACTAAAGTAGCTATGAAAATAAAACTGTTTTTCGGTTATTCTGTTAACAGAACATAGACTTTTGTCATTTTCATTGCATTTAATCCTTACACCTATTGAATTTGATCAAATGGAACGTTTTGAACCTTGTCAAGTGTACTACACGCCCATATAATTTTTATCTATGTTAGAGCTTGTTTTGCTGCTGATTAAGTGTTGTTTAGAGGGCTACTCAGTGTAAAAGCAGTAAAGCTAGCTTCTGCTACAATAACTGAACGTTACTGTAGAAGAGGAGCAGCAGCAGAGTGCAGCGGGCAGCAGTAGCACGGAGCGGCAGCGGCAGTGCCCGCAGGCAGAAGCAGCGCAGCAGCAGCGGATGAGCGCGGAGGCAAGCAGCCGGGCGGCGACCGCGACAACCGGCAGCCAACGCGACAGCGGGCGGGCACACGGGAGGCCGTGGACGCGGGGAGCAGGAGCAGCACGAGCGCATGGCTCGGGCGGCGAGCGCGGCAGCCAGCGAGGCGTCCAGGCACGCATGGGTGCGGGGATGCACGACGGGGGGTGGCGAGCGAAGCAGGGGAACGCGGCGGGCGCGGACAGCCAAAGCGGGACCGGGCAACAGCAGCAGGCAGCACGCTCGCGGAAGGGAGGCAAGGCACAGGCAAAACGACGACGACGCTATGGTGTCTGAAAAGGGGCGGCTAAGGACCGTGTTGACCTCTTGAGTCTGCCGAGGTCATGGCAGCGCCATGGCCGGCGGTGACGGGCTCTCGGACACGACTGTTAGACGAGCTAGAGGACACAAACGGTAGCGAGAAGAGAGGGGAAACAGAGGGGGTGGCTCATTGTGAGTCCGAAGAGGAGCTCGACGAGGACGGGGGTGGAGTGACGATGGGGAATCGAAGCGGCGATATCTGGTGACCGACGCGGAGGAAGAAGGTGCGGGCGGCGTTGGGGCGGCTCCTCAGCCATGACCCAGGGACGATGACGATGAAGAGGACCACGCTGGAGCTACTAGACACATTGGCGGGGCGCAGGGACGACGGTGGCCACGGGATCGAGCGGCGCACAGCAACGGCGGAATACAGGGCGAGAGAATGAGCAAGGGAGAGGGAGTGAGTGGGTACTAGGGTTCGCTAGTGGGGTCGACGAGGCTCTTATCCTCTCGGGGCACCGGTGGTTGGCCGACGCGTGGCTCCCCTGCGGCATGGACGTCGCATGTGTGTCCAGTGCGCCTCTGTGAACAGAGGTAGGACGATACAGGGGTGCCTGGTGGGCTGGGCCTCACAATATTCATTTGGGCTACAAGTGCCTAGTAGTGCCTTTCCTTTTTTTTGCTTTTCTTTTTTAACACCAATTGACTTTGGTAAAATATGTGACTTAGCCACATAAATTTCAATGCAACAAAATGCATTGACACGAAAAGTTTGGAGACTAGAAGAATTCATTTGTATTTTTCATAAATGAATTGGCAATAAGAATTGATGGGATAGCATTTTTTTAAAAATCTACTGCCCATTTTTGCAAAGGAGTGATGTTGTTTCCTTAACAAATAAATTATATGGATTTTTTGGCAGATGGTGAACATTTTTGCAGCAGCATTTGTGCAACTACAAATTTCACTTTGAATTTGAATAGAATTCAGAGAAGGGATTTGAGTTGAGATATTATCCCAACATGATCAAACTTCGTAAATCAAGATGACTTGGCATTGATCATAAGGGATTACTGTAGTGTGATGCTGGGGGTGTTACAAATCTCCTCCACTACAAGAAATCTCGTCCCGAGATTTAAGTGGGGAAGTAAGAGGTAACTTCGGAAGAACGGACCCTTATAGTGTTAATTGTCTGGTGAACAATGTAGGGAATGTGGCAGAAGTATCTCTCGAGTTGAAACTTAAGAAAACTTCGAGAGTAAAATATGAAGGTACAATAAGAAGTTTCAAGAGAATAGGACAACAGTCGACAACTGAACAGAGTGTGAGAAGGGGTTTAGAGCATCAGGAATATATCATCTCTCGGAAGGTGGCTCGTGACATGATACGAAGCCAAGCGTGAGGAATAACCATAGAAACAGGGGGGTACTGGGGAGTCAGGTTTTGATCCTGGGACCTGTGGGTTATGGGACCACCATGTGGGTTAAAAGTAGGAAGGTGCTGGCATCTTGCACGGTTATGATAGCAAGGCATGTCAGAGGGTAGTCTGTCAGTTATGTTGGCAACAACGTTGGTACCAAGGGCGAGGGACGAAGAGAACCATTATCCTGCTCGTTGAACGAGGCGGGCCATTAGGCAAAGTTCTCGTCCATCGGTGGCTACTGGAATGTCATCAACACTAGTAACAGGGTCTTACTGACAGAGTGATACAACGAGGTGTTTACATAAGCAGGGAAATATTACTCCTTATATAATATAGATCACAATAAGGTTTAAACAAACCAATGGAAAGGAAATGTAATTGTCAGATTAAACAGAACAATGGAAAGGAAAATGTGTTTAAACACATATTTCAAGGGTATATTCTTCCCAAGGACAAGCAGAGCATGATATCCATGACAAGATAGAAGTATAAAACCATTTAGGTAAGGGGAAAGAAATTTCATGATATTACCCATACAACGGTGTTTGGATAGTTGATAAAGAAAATTTAATATCGGGCTTCAAACGTTCTTATTGGAGATCGGGTTACCACAGACATGCTTCGAGATAGCATTGACATGGCTTCAAGCAAAGGTCAGACTTTGGATACACCAAGGATCCATCGGAAACAACATAGAAAATAAGTCATACAATTTTAGCAGGGAAAAGATGAGGGTGCGGCCGACGGGCTCAGCCACAATCCATCGACATGCCAAAAGGATGTATTTCCAAAATTATATGAACAAGTTTGTGTTGGGGAAAGACAAGAATGTTGTTGCTGACACAAACCATCGAGAGGCAAGGATGGTATTTCTCATCATGAATTCAGTTGACATCTCTGAAGAAGCCAAAGTGTTGATGGTGATCAAGACAAATTTTGCCGAGAGACTCTAAGAAGATGCCACTGAGCAGAAAAGGAAGGATGAAGTGAAAGGCTATGAGAACCACGGATTCGACGCAAGCTCAAAGTCAAGCTTGTTGTTCGAGGTGAAATGATAAGATGAGGAAGATCGACGTAAGCTTAGCTCATCGTCGGAAGTTGCTCCGGGCATAAGGACCAGGTAGCACAGTTAAAAAGTTGACAAGATAAAAATATAGCCGATCAGGCTAGGAATGACTTGAAGGATTATTAAACTGGTAAGCACGAAAATTACTTAGAGTTATAGAAACATAGTGCGGAATCGATTCACTTATCGGTGTTCTCAAGTGACTAATAACCTAGAACCCATGGAAACTTGGAATCGGCAAGAAATAATAGTTGAGGAAGAACTCATAAAAAGTTATGTAGTCCCATGATATTCTCGAGATACCAGAGGGTAATAATTGAACGAAGATTAAAATAGAGGTTGCGGAGATGCATTGATATGTAGAAGACAAGTACTTTAACTTGTCCGAGAAATGGAATTAAGGAGAAACTATGGTCGGAACCACGGTTATGAATGATCAAACCACCGATACAAGATGAACTTATAACAAGGGGTAATAATTTTTACGAGCAGCTTCCATGATAGGTTCTACATCGGGTCCATGGGCATGAACACAAAGGTTCAAGGTTGACTCCCACTTCTTCAATGCATAACCTTTCATTCACTCCTCGTTTTGGAAGAAATTGTAGTGCAGAAGATTTATCTGGCGTAGTACCAAAAGAGTAAGACTCACATCTATTTTGAGTTCACACGGATTAGGGAAGGCATAGGTTCAACCCGTAGGGGTATCTTAGGAACACCTACCACTAACTTCTAGAGCATATAACATCAGCTCAATAGCAGAGCATGGTTGACAATAAGCAGAGGATACAATTTACCGAAGGCAATATGTATCAGGGGAAGAGCACATGAGATTTTGAATATGAAGGACATTCCGGGTAATAATCCAACAAAGGATTCAGTGGCCCTTAATGGATCTGATGTGAGTATCAGTACTCAATCAGAAGAAGGAAAGAGTGCAAAGGCATTGGATTATAGAAACATCTGAATAATTCGATGCTTGAGTACAAAGGAGTTATGATTTCAAGTCGAAGGATCAGAAGCAGAGGCTCTGATCAAAAGATGAGTAAGTTGAATAGACTTAGAGGTGCACCCGATCAAATCTTGATTGGGCAAGAACCAGCTCATAACCGGAGCGATGTCGAAGCCAGAAAGAAAGTTTCCAAGGATTAACTGATGATTGCGAGTATTCGCTCACACGTTGAATCCATATGAATAGAATGACAACCACAAAGAATTTTTAAAGAATATTGCTAAACATATGGAATTAATCCTAATGCAAGCAGGCAAGGAGAATCAAGAGCAATAGGTTGCAAATGATTTTTGGAAGATCACATAGTATTTCCAAGTATTTTGGAAAGCATATGAACAACTGGGGATGAACGGGTTCAGTGAATTATCCGTAGTGCAAAAATAAGCCACAAAGTAGAAGGCACAAAGGATTCTCGAAACAACGGAGAATACATCTTGTAATAGTAGGAGCAACTGGATATGAAGGTACAAGTGGCAAGGATATTATTCACGGGGATTAACTATGGTCAGGAACTGCAAGGCAATGGGCACAGGGTCTTGACAAACATCGAGGAGTATCTGCAGAATCTTCTGGCGAAGCAAGCGATCATCGGTAATGTCGGGGCTCCCTGGGAGGAAGTGGTTACGAGATCCTAGAGTCAGAGTTAGTAAAAAGTTTAACCCGAATAGACGAGAGATCAGAGTCCTAGAGTATAGACGAGGAATAAAAGATCCTAATACCACCCAATGGCGATGTGGGCCCGTAAGCCACACATCCAAGTTAGTAAAATGGTTTTCGGTTTCTAGACTCAACTACGGCAAAGGAGTTGGAAAGGGGGGATCCTACAGGCAGTCGGCTCTGATACCAACTTGTGACGCCCTCGGTTTGACCGTACACTAATCATACACGCAAACGTGTACGATCAAGATCAAGGACTCACGGGAAGATATCACAACACAACTCTAGACAAAAATTTAAAATAATACAAGCTTTATATTACAAGCCAAAGGCCTCGAGGGCTCGAATACATAAGCTCGAATACACCAAAGTCAGCGAAAGCAACAATATCTGAGTACAGACATAAGTTAGACAAGTCTGCCTTGAGAAGGCTAGCACAAAAGTAGCAACGATCGAAAAGGCAAGGCCTCCTGCCTGGGAGCCTCCTAACTACTCCAAGTCGTCAGCGGCCGTCACATAGTAGTAGGCTTCCTCCGGGTAGTAGTAGTCATCAGTGGCGTCGTCTGGCTCCTGGGATCTATCATCTGGTCGCAACGATCGGGTATGGGGGAAAAAGAAGTAGGAAAGCAACCGTGAGTACTCATCCAAAGTACTCGCAAGACTTACATCAGATCTAAACTAAGTATGCATCTGTATCAAAGGAATGGGTTGTATCTCTGGATTAAACTGCAGAATGCCAGAAGGGAAGGGGAAAACCTAGCCTACCGAAGACTAGCATCTTCTCGAAACCATCATCTTGCGGCAATAGGAGGGAGTAGAGTAGCATAAAGTAAAGTAGTAGAAGTGTTATCAACCTCGGCCAGAGATCCTTTCTCGACTCCTGCGAGAAAGCAATCCCAGAGCCATACTATCCATTTCTCATCACCATCCATTTCTCATCACAAATATCTAGTTCTAGTTGTATCGATCGGGATACAACTCCAAGTGTCTGTTACCGTAGGACAGGCTATCAATAGTTGTTTTCTTCCCTGCAGGGGTGCGCCAACTTACCCACCACGCTTGATTAACTCTGGGGTGCGCCAACTTACCCACCACGCCCTTACCAACCATAGTGGATTAGGAACGCGCGGTAATGAGCAGAGACTCACGATCGATGTGACCCCGTTGCCTCGTCTCGAGTACTTGCGGCAAGGGCTAAGAATGCCCGGCCACGCCTCGTAAGTATCTCGCGGGCACCTTCCAGGTCAACCCGACTCCACATCACTCGCTATTAAGCTCGCGCGGGTACCCCTCAGGGTCGACCCGTCTTTAGTAACATGGTTCAGTGTAAAGTCATAGTAACCATAGTAACTGTGTGTCTAACACCAAAGGGAAAACCCGAGGAATCACCCCCGGTGAATTCCACTCGATGTTGTCATCAAGGTGAACGTAAGAGGATCCACCCTTGAGGTTCACGTTTGATGGGTTGCACGATAGAGCCGTAACAAAAGTGGTTAAGGAGGAAATCACCCTCGATGACCTCGACCGTATAGCCACACTACGGAGATCTCATCAGGAGTGATGTAAGAGGTTCCACCCTCGGCACTCGATGGTAACTCTGCAGAGTCGTACAACTAGGAGGGTGATGTGCGGTGTCGGGGCCTGGACGTCAATCACGTTGATCGAGTCATCGAACATAAAGCAAGGCAACTAGGACAAGGTGGGGTCACTGATGGATCTCTAACCAACCTATACTAAGCAGTTCAGGATAAGCAGGTAAGATATGAAAGCAGGTAACAAAAATAGGCTATGCATCAGAGTAGGATCATACATAAAGTAGTAGCAGTTCTAACGCAAGCATGAGAGGGAAAGAAATGGGCGATATCAGAATGCTCAAGGGGGTTTGCTTGCCTGGAAGCTCTGCTGAAAAAGGAAGAAGTGTCATCGACGTAGTCGATCACAGGGGCATCGGCAGCGGTCTCGAGGTCTACCGGAGAAGAAGAGGGGGAAGAAACAGTAAATACACGCAAGCATAAGCATAACAAGACAATAAGTGGTGCTAGAGGTGTTCTAACGCAGCACTAGGCGATACTGGCGAAGGAGGATAACATCCGGGAAAGTTTTCCCGGTTCCGGACGTCTGGCAGATAGATGAACCGGAGGGGAAAAGGTCAACGTTTGCTATGCTAGAGACGTGTGATAGATGAACGGAGAGCGTATTCGGATTCGTCTCGTTTTTTTGAGCAACTTTCATGTATAAAACTTTTTCATCCGAGTTACGGTTTATTTTATATTAATTTTCAAAGTTTAAAAAAATATTATGGAAAACCTCTGAAATTCTGCTAAGTCTGAGAATTCGCCAGTTTTAAACATTACTTGGCTGTTTTCAAAACGCTACAACTATTGTTCTATACATCCTATGATTTTGTGGCTTATAACAATTTTGAGCATTTTTCTGTGATCTACAAGATAGTAGCACTTTCATCCATATTAGAGTTCATTTGCTTGATCATTAAGAGCACTAAAGTAGCTATGAAAATAAAACTGTTTTTCGGTTATTCTGTTAACAGAACATAGACTTTTGTCATTTACATTGCATTTAATCCTTACACCTATTGAATTTGATCAAATGGAACGTTTTGAACCTTGTCAAGTGTACTACACGCCCATATAATTTTTATCTATGTTAGAGCTTGTTTTGCTGTTGATTAAGTGTTGTTTAGAGGGCTACTCAGTGTAAAAGCAGTAAAGCTAGCTTCTGCTACAATAACTGAACGTTACTGTAGCGGAGGAGCAGCAGCAGAGTGCAGCGGGCAGCAGTAGCACGGAGCGGCAGTGGCGGCGCTCGCAGGCAGAAGTAGCGCAGCAGCAGCGGGTGAGCGCGGAGGCAAGTAGCCGGGCGGTGACCGCGATAGCCGGCGGCCAGCACGACAGCGGGCGGGCACACGGGAGGCGTGGACGCGGGGAGCAGGAGCAGCGCGAGCGCATGGCTCGGGCGGCGAGCGCGGCAGCCGGCGAGGCGTCCAGGCACGCGCGGGGATGCATGATGGGGGGGCGAGCGAAGCAGGGGAATGCGGCGGGCGCGGACAACCGAAGCGGGACCGGGCAACAGCAGCAGGCAGCACGCTCGCGGAAGGGAGGCAAGGCACAGGCAAAACGACGATGACGCTATGGTGTCTGAAAAGGGGCGGCTAAGGACGGTGTTGACCTCCTGGGAACCTGCTGAGCAAACAGCGTGCGTGGACGCGACAATAGGCTGCCGAGGTCACGACAGCGCCATGGTCGGCGGTGAGGGGCTCTCGGACACGACTGTCAGATGAGCTAGAGGACGCGAACGGTAGCGAGAAGACAGTGAAAATGAAGGGGGGCTCACTGTGAGTCGGAAGAGGAGCTCGAGGAGGCCGGGGGTGCAGTGACGACGGGGAATCGAAGCGGCGATGTATGGTGACCGACGCGGAGGAAGAAGGTGCGGGCGGCGTTGGGGCAGCTCCTCAGCCATGACCCAGGGACGATGACGATGAAGAGGACCACGCTGGAGGTGCTGGACACATTGGCGGGGCGCAGGGACGACGGTGGCCACGGGATCGAGCAGCGCACAGCGACGGCGGCGCTGGGCGGAATACAGGGGGAGCGAACGAGCGAGGGAGAGGGAGTGAGTGGGTACTAGGGTTCGCTACTGGGGTCGACGAGGCTCTTATCCTCTCGGGCCACCGGTGGATGGCCGACGCGTGGCTCCCCTGCGGTGGACGTCGCATGTGTGTCCAGCGCGCCTCTGTGAACAGAGGTAGGACGATACAGGGGCGCCTAGTGGGCTGGGACTCACAATATTCATTTGTGCTACAAGTGCCTAGTAGTGCCTTTCCTTTCTTTTGCTTTTCTTTTTTAACACCAATTGACTTTGGTAAAATATGTGACTTAGCCACATAAATTTGAATGCAACAAAATGCACTGACACGAAAAGTTTGGAGACCAGAAGAATTCATTTGTATTTTTCATAAATGAATTGGCAATAAGAATTGATGGGATAGCATTTTTTAAAAAAGCTACTGCCCATTTTTGCAAAGGAGTGATGTCGTTTCCTTAACAAATAAATGATATGGAATTTTTGGCAGATGGTGAACATTTTTGCAGCAACGTTTGTGCAACTACAAATTTCACTTTGAATTTGAATAGAATTCAGAGAAGGGATTTGAGTTGAGATATTATCCCAACATGATCAAACTTCGTAAATCAAGATGACTTGGCATTGATCAAAAGGGATTACTATAGTGTGATGCTGGGATGTTACAACCTCCTTGCTAAACTAATAGCAAGGCACACATCAGGTCTGGTACACAGCATTGCATATATGATAGAGCCTATGACTGAAGCATAGGGAACACTTTTCATTTTCTCTCTATCTACTGCAATGGTCGGGCATTGAGTCTTACTCAACTTCACACCTTGTAACACAGGCAAGAACCCTTTCTTTGCTTGATCCATTTTGAACTTCTTCAAAACTTTATCAAGGTATGTGCTTTGTGAAAGTCCAATTAAGCGTCTTGATCTATCTCTATAGATCTTGATGCCCAATATATAAGCAGCTTCTTCGAGGTCTTTCATTGAAAAACTCTTATTCAAGTATCCTTTTATGCTATCCAGAAATTCTATATCATTTCCAATCAACAATATGTCATCCACATATAATATTAGAAATGCTACAGAGCTCCCACTCACTTTCTTGTAAATACAAGCTTGTCCAAAAGTCTGTATAAAACCATATGCTTTGATCACACTATCAAAACGTTTATTCCAACTCCGAGAGGCTTGCACCAGTCCATAAATGGATCGTTGGAGATTGCACACTTTGTTAGCACCCTTTGGATCGACAAAACCTTCTGGTTGCATCATATACAACTCTTCTTCCAGAAATCCATTCAGGAATGCAGTTTTGACATCCATTTGCCAAATTTCATAATCATAAAATGCGGCAATTGCTAACATGATTCGGACAGACTTAAGCATCACTACGGGTGAGAAAGTCTCATCGTAGTCAACCCCTTGAACTTGTCGAAAACCTTCCGCAACAAGTCGAGCTTTGTAGACAGTAACATTACCATCAGTGTCCGTCTTCTTGAAGATCCATTTATTCTCGATGGCTTGCCGATCATCGGGCAAGTCAACCAAAGTCCACACTTTGTTCTCATACATGGATCCCATCTCAGATTTCATGGCCTCAAGCCATTTTGCGGAATCTGGGCTCACCATCACTTCTTCATAGTTCGTAGGTTCACCATGGTCAAGTAACATGACTTCCAGAACAGGATTACCGTACCACTCTGGTGCGGATCTTACTCTGGTTGACCTACGAGGTTCGGTAGTAACTTGATCTGAAGTTTCATGATCATCATCATTAGCTTCCTCACTAATTGGTGTAGGTGTCATAGGAACCGGTTTATGTGATGAACTACTTTCCAATAAGGGAGCAGGTACAGTTACCTCATCAATTTCTACTTTCCTCCCACTCACTTCTTTCGACAGAAACTCCTTCTCTAGAAAGGATCCATTCTTAGCAACAAATGTCTTGCCTTCAGATCTGTGATAGAAGGTGTACCCAATAGTTTCCTTTGGGTATCCTATGAAGACACATTTCTCCGATTTGGGTTCGAGCTTATCAGGTTGAAGCTTTTTCACATAAACATCGCAGCCCCAAACTTTAAGAAACGACAACTTTGGTTTCTTGCCAAAGCATAGTTCATAAGGCGTCGTCTCAACGGATTTCGATGGTGCCCTATTTAACGTGAATGCAGCTGTCTCTAAAGCATAACCCCAAAACGATAGCGGTAAATTAGTAAGAGACATCATAGATCGCACCATATCTAGTAAAGTACGATTACGACGTTCGGACACACCATTACGCTGTGGTGTTCCAGGTGGCGTGAGTTGCGAAACTATTCTGCATTGTTTCAAATGTAGATCAAACTCGTAACTCAAATATTCTCCTCCACGATCAGATCGTAGAAACTTCATTTTCTTGTTACGATGATTTTCCACTTCACTCTGAAATTCTTTGAACTTTTCAAATGTTTCAGACTTATGTTTCATTCAGTAGATATACCCATATCTTCTCAAATCATCTGTGAAGGTGAGAAAATAACGATACCTGCCATGACCCTCAATATTCATTGGACCACATATATCAGTATGTATGATTTCTAATAAATATGTTGCTCGCTCCATTGTTCTGGAGAACGGCATTTTAGTCATCTTGCCCATGAGGCATGGTTCGCAAGTACCAAGTGATTCATAATCTTGCCCATGAGTTTCTTCATGCGTTACACCAATATGACCCAAACGGCAGTACCACAAATAAGTTGCACTATCATTATCAACTTTGCATCTTTTGGCTTCAACAATATGAATATGTGTATTACTCCTATCGAGATTCAACACAAATAGACCACTCTTCAAGGGTGCATGACCATAAAAGATATTACTCATACAAATAGAACAACCATTATTTTCATGTTTAAATGAATAACTGTCTCGCATCAAACAAGATCTAGATATAATGTTCATGCTTAACGCTGGCACCAAATAACAATTATTCAGGTCTAAAATTAATCGCGAAGGTAGATGTAGAGGTAGCATGCCGACGGTGATCACACCGACTTTGGAACCATTTCCCACACGCATCGTCACCTCATCCTTAGCTAATCGTCGCTCAATCCGTAGTCCCTGTTTCGAGTTGCAAATATTAGCAACAGAACTAGTATCAAATACCCAGGTGCTACTGCAAGCTCTAGTAAGGTACACATCAATAACAGGTATATCACATATATGGTTGTTCACTTTGCCATCCATCTTATCTGCCAAATACTTGGGGCAGTTCCGCTTCTAGTGACCAGTCTGTTCATAGTAGAAGCACTCAGTCTCAGGCTTAGGTACAGACTTGGGTTTCTTCTCCTGAGTAGCAACTTGTTTGCTGTTCTTTTTGAAGTTCCCCTTCTTCTTCCCTTTACCCTTTTTTCTTGAAACCGGTGGTCTTGTTGACCATCAACACTTGATGCTCCTTCTTGATTACTACCTCCGCAGATCTTAGCATTGCGAAGAGCTCGAGAATCGTCTTATCCATCCCTTGCATATTATAGTTCATCATGAAGCTCTTGTAGCTTGGTGGCAGTGAATGAAGAACTCTGTCAATGACACTATCAACAGGAACATTAACTCCCAGTTGAGTCAAGTGGTTATGGTACCCAGGCATTCTGAGTATATGTTCACTGACAGAACTATTCTCCTGCATCTTGCAGTTGTAGAACTTATTGGAGATTTCATATCTCTCAATCTGGGCATTTGCTTGAAATATTAACTTCAACTCCTGGAACATCTCATATGCTCCATGACGTTCAAAACGCCGTTGAAGTGCCGGTTCTAAGCCGTAAAGCATGGCACACTGAACTATCGAGTAGTCATCAGCTTTGCTCTGCCAGACGTTCTTAACATCATCAGTAGCATCTGCAGCAGGCCTGGCACCCAGCAGTGCTTTCAGGACGTAATTCTTTTGTGCAGCAATGAGGATAATCCTCAAGTTACGGACCCAGTCTGTGTAATTGCTACCATCATCTTTCAACTTAGCTTTCTCAAGGAACACATTAAAATTAAACGGAACAATAGCATGGGCCATCTATCTACAACAACATAGACAAGAAAAATACTATCAGTTACTAAGTTCATGACAAATTTAAGTTCAATTAATCATATTACTTAAGAACTCCCACTTAGATAGATATCCCTCTAATCATCTAAATGATCGCGTGATCCAAATCAACTAAACCATACGTGAAATGGAGTAGTTTCCAATGGTGAACATCACTATGTTGATCATATCTACTATATAATTCATGCTCGACCTTTCGGTCTCAGTGTTCTGAGGCCATATCTGCATATGCTAGGCTCGTCAAGTTTAACCTGAGTATTCTGCTTTTGCAAAACTGGCTTGCACCCATTGTATGTGAACGTAGAGCTTATCACACCCGATCATCACGTGGTGTCTCGGCACGACGAACTATAGCAACGGTGTATACTCAGGGAGAACACTTATACCTTGAAATTTAGTAAGAGATCATCTAATAATGCTACTGTCGTACTAAGAAAAATAAGATGCATAAAGAATAAACATCACATGCAATCAATATAAGTGATATGATATGGCCATCATCATCTTGTGCCTTTGATCTCAATCTCCAAAGCACCGTCATGATCACCATCGTCACCGGCTTGACACCCTGATCTCCATCGTAGAATCATTGTCATCTCGCCAACTATTGCTTCTACGACTATCGCTACCGCTTAGTGATAAAGTAAAGCAATTACATGGCGATTGCATTTCATACAATAAAGCGACAACCATATGGCTCCTGCCAGTTGCCGATAACTGTTACAAAACATGATCATCTCATACAACAATTTATATATTATCACGTCTTGACCATATCACATCACAACATGCCCTGCAAAAACAAGTTAGACGTCATCTACTTTGTCTTTGCAAGTTTTACGAGGCTGCTACGGGCTTAGCAAGAACCGTTCTTACCTACGCATCAAAAACCACAACACGGTATAGTGATTGCTTTTTGATCTTCAGAAAGAACCTTGTTCAGATCTTGGTGTTTTATTCAAACATCAAGCAAAAAGATGACGCTCCAAGCAAAACACATATCATGTGGTGAATAAAAATATAGCTCCAAGTAAAGTTACCGATAAACGAAGACGAAAGAGGGGATGCCATCCGGGGCATTCCCAAGCTTAGGCTCTTGGTTATCCTTGAATATTACCTTGGGGTGCCTTGGGAATGCCCAAGCTTAGGCTCTTGCCACTCCTTATTCCATAGTCCGTCGAATCTTTACCCAAAACTTGAAAACTTCACAACACAAAACTTAACAGAAAACTCGTAAGCTCTGTTATTATAAGAAAATAAATCACCACTTAGGTACTATTGTGAACTCATTCTAAATTCATATTGGTGTAATATCTACTGTATTCTAACTTATCTATGATTCGTACCCTCCAATACTACTCATAGCTTCATCAAAATAAGCAAACAACACATAGAGAACAGAATCTGTCAAAAACAAAACAATCTGTAGTAATATGTAGGTTTCAAATACTTCTGTAACTCCAAAAATCCCGAGAAATTAGGAAGTCCTAGGAAATTTGTATAATGATTTACTGCAGTTGGAATTGGTATTTTATCGCTCTCTGGTAAAAAATGGAAATTATTTTCGTGAGCGCATACTTTCTATTTTTATCAGCACGATCAAACAACAATCACCTAAGAAGATCCTAAAGGCTTTACTTGGCACAAACACTAATTAAAACATAAAAAACACAATCATAACAGAAGCTATATGAATTATTTATTACTAAACAGGAAAAAAAGCAAAGAACAAAAATAAAGTTGGGTTGCCTCCCAACAAGCGCTATCGTTTAACGCCTCTAGCTAGGCATGACGATTTCAATGATGCTCACATAAAGGATAAGAGTTGAAACATAAAGAGAGCATCATGAAGAATATGACTAGAACATTTAAGTCTAACCCACTTCCTATGCATAGGGATTTTGTGAGCAAACAACTTGTGGGAACAAGAATCAACTTGCATAGGAAGGTAAACAAGCATAACTTCAAAACTTTAAGCACATAGAGAGGAAACTTGATATTATTGCAATTCCTACAAGCATATGTTCCTCCCTCATAATAATTTTCAGTAGAATCATGAATGAATTCGGCAATATAACTATCACATAAAGCATTATTTTCATGATGCACAAGCATAGAATTTGTATTACTCTCCACATAAGCAAACTTCTTCTCATGAATAGTAGTGGGAGCAAACTCAACAAAATACCTATCATGTGAGGCATAATCCAATTGAAAACTAAAATCATGATCACAAGTTTCATGGTTATCATAAATATTTATAGCATACATGGCATCACAATAATCATTATAGGTAGCAACATTGTTCTCATAATCAATTGGAACCTCTTCCGAAATAGTTGATTCATCACAAAATAAAGTCATGACCTCTCCAAATCCACTTTCATCAATATAATCATCATAAATAGGAGGCATGCTTTCATCATAATAAATTTTCTCATCAAACCTTGGGGACAAAAAATATCATCTTCATCAAACATAGCTTCCCCAAGCTTATGGCTTTGCATATCATTAGCATCATGAATATTCAAGGAATTCATACTAACAACATTGCAATCATGCTCATCATTATAATATTTAGTGCCGAACATTCTAATGCATTCTTCTTCTAGCACTTGAGCACAATTATCAGAATCCTTATTTTCATGATAGATATTAAAAAGATGAAGCACATGAGGTACTCTTAATTCCATTTTTTATAATTTTCTTTTATAGACTAAACTAGTGATAAAACAAGAAACTAAAAGATTCGATTGCAAGATCTAAAGATATACCTTCAAGTGCTAACCTCCTCGGCAACGACGCCAGAAAAGAGCTTGATGTCTACTACACAATCTTCTTCTTGCAGACGTTGTTGGGCCTCCAAGTGCAGAGGTTTGTAGGACAGTAGCAAATTTCCCTCAAGTGGATGACCTAAGGTTTATCAATCCGTGGGAGGCGTAGGATGAAGATGGTCTCTCTCAAACAACCCTGCAACCAAATAACAAAGAGTCTCTTGTGTCCCCAACACCCCAATACAATGGTAAATTGTATAGGTGCACTAATTCGGCGAAGTGATGGTGATACAAGTGCAATATGGATGATAGGTATGAGTATTTGTAATCTGAAAATATAAAAACAGTGAGTTAACTAATGATAAAAGTGAGCG
Source organism: Triticum aestivum (assembly GCF_018294505.1). NCBI lineage: Eukaryota > Viridiplantae > Streptophyta > Magnoliopsida > Poales > Poaceae > Triticum > Triticum aestivum. Next base: position 106,005,607 of record NC_057806.1, on the reverse strand, counting down.
CAAACGGTATTGCAATGCTAGGAAACAAGGCCTAGGGTTCATACTTTCACTAGTGCAAGTTTTCTCAACAATAATAACATAATTGGATCATATAACTATCCCTCAACATGCAACAAAGAGTCACTCCAAAGTCACTAATAGCGGAGAACAAACGAAGAGATTATGGTAGGGTACGAAACCACCTCAAAGTTATCCTTTCCGATCAATCTATTCAAGAGTCCGTAGTAAAATAACATGAATCTATTCTTTCCGTTCGATCTATCATAGAGTTCGTACTAGAATAACACCTTAAGACACAAATCAACCAAAACCCTAATGTCACCTAGATACTCCAATGTCACCTCAAGTATCTGTGGGTATGATTATATGATATGCATCACACAATCTCATATTCATCTATTCAACAAACACAAAGAACTTCAAAGAGTGCCCCAAAGTTTCTACCAGAGAGTCAAGACAAAAATGTGTGCCAACCCTGATGCATAAGTTCACAAGGTCACGGAACTAGCAAGTTGATCACCAAAACATACATCAAGTGGATCGCGGATATCCCATTGTCACCACAAATAAGCAGATGCAAGACATACATCAAGTGTTCTCAAATCCTTAAAGACTCAATCCAATAAGATAACTTCAAAAGGAAAACTCAATTCATCACAAGAGAGTAGAGGGGGAGAAACATCATAAGATCCAAATATAATAGCAAAGCTCATGATACATCAAGATCGTGCCGACTCAAGAACACGAGAGAGAGAGAGAGATATCAAACACATAGCTACTGGTACATACCCTTAGCCCCGAGGGAGAACTACTCCCTCCTCATCATGGAGAGCGTCGGGATGATGAAGATGGCCACCGGAGAGGGATTCCCCCCTCCGGCAGGGTGCCGGAACGGGTCTAGATTGGTTTTCGGTGGCTACGGAGGCTTCTGGCGGCGGAACTCCCGATCTATTCTGTTCTTTGATGTTTGGGGGGTATATGGATATATATATATAGGAGGAATAAGTACGTCGGTGGAGCAACGAGGGGCCCACGAGGGTGGAGGGCGCGCCCAAGGGGTGAGCGCGCCCCCCTGCCTCGTGGCAGGCTCGTTGATTGCCTGACGTATACTCCAAGTCTCCTGGATTGCTTCCATTCCAAAAATAAGTTCCGTGAAGTTTCAGGTCAATTGGACTCTGTTTGATTTTCCTTTTCTGCGATACTCTAAAACAAGGAAAAACAGAAACTGGCACTGGGCTCTGGATTAATAGGTTAGTTCTAAAAACAATATAAAAGTGTTTAATAAAGCCCATAAACATCCAAAACAGATAATATAATAGCATGGAACAATCAAAAATTATAGATACGTTGGAGACGTATCAGCATCCCCAAGCTTAATTCATGCTCGCCCTTGAGTAGGTAAATGATAAAAAACAGATTTTTTGATGTGGAATGCTTTCTAGAATATTTCTCTAAGTAATTCTCTTTATTGTGGCATGAATGTTCAGATCCATAAGATTCAAGACAAAATTTTAATATTGACATAAAAATAATAATACTTCAAGCATACTAATAAAGCAGTCATGTCTCCTCAAAATAACTTGGCCAAAGCAAGCTATCCCTACAAAATCATATAGTCTGGCTATGCTCCATCTTCACCACACAAAGTATTTAAATCATGCACAACCCCGATGACAAGCCAAGCAATTGTTTCATACTTTTGGTGTTCTCAAACGTTTTGAATCTTCACGCAATATATGAGCGTGAGCCATGGATATAGCACTATGGTGGAATAGAATGGTGGTTGTGGAGAAGACAAAAAGGAGAAGATAGTCTCACATCAACTAGGCGTATCAACGGGCTATGGAGATGCCCATCAATAGATATCAATGTGAGTGAGTAGGGATTGCCACGCAACAGATGCACTAGAGCTATAAGTGTATGAAAACTCAACAAAGGAAACTAAGTGGGTGTGCATCCAACTTGCTTGCTCATGAATACCTAGGGCAATTTTGAGGAAGCCCGTCATTGGAATATACAAGCAAAGTTCTATAATGTAAAATTCTCACTAGTTTATGAAGGTGACAACATAGGAGACTCTCTATCATGAAGATTATGGTGCTACTTTGAAGCACAAGTGTGGTAAAAGGATAGTAGCATTGCCCCTTCTCTCTTTTTCTCTCATTTTTTTGGGCCTTCTCCCCTTTTTTATGGCCTTTTTTTTGTCCGAAGTCTCATCCCGACTTGTGGGGGAATCATAGTCTCCATCATCCTTTCCTCACTTGGGACAATGCTCTAATAATGATGATCATCACACTTTATTTACTTACAACTCAAGAATTACATCTCGATACTTATAATAAAGTATGACTCTATATGAATGCCTCCGGCGGTGTACCGGGATGTGCAATGACTCATGAGTGACATGTATGAAAGAATTATGAACGGTGTCTTTTGCCACAAATATGATGTCAACTACATGATCATGCAAAGCAATATGACAATGATGAAGCGTGTCATAATAAACAAAACGGTGGAAAGTTGCATGGCAATATATCTCGCAATGGCTATGGAAATTCCATAATAGGATAGGTATGGTGGCTGTTTTGAGGAAGGTATATGGTGGGTTTATGGTACCCGCGAAAGTTGTGCGGTATTAAAGAGGCTAGCAATGGTGGAAGAGTGAGAGTGCGTATAATCCATGGACTCAACATTAGTCGTAAAAAACTCATATACTTATTGCAAAAAACTATTAGTTATCGAAACAAAGTACTACGCGCATGCTCCTAGGGGGATAGATTGGTAGGAAAATACCATTGCTCGTCCCCGACCGCCACTCATAAGGAAGGCAATCAATAAATAAATCATGGTCCGACTTCATCACATAACGGTTCACCATACGTGCATGCTACGGGAATCACAAACTTCAACACAAGTATTTCTGAAATTCACAACTACTCAACTAGCATGACTCTAATATCACCATCTCCATATCTCAAAACAACTATCAAGTATCAAACTTCTCATAGTATTCAATGCACTTTATATGAAAGTTTTTATAATGCCATGTTGTTCTAAAGGACTCTCAAAAATAATATAAGTGAAGCATGAGAGATCAATTATTTCTATAAAATAAAACCACCACCGTGCTCTAAAAGATATAAGTGAAGCACTAGAGCAAATGACAAACTACTCCGAAAGATATAAGTGAAGATCAATGAGTAGTCAGATAATTATGCAACTATGTGAGGACTCTCTAACATTTAATAATTTCAGATCTTGGTATTCTATTCAAAAAGCAAGCAAACCAAAATAAAATAAAATGATGCTCCAAGCAAAGCACATATCATGTGGTGAATAAAAATATAGCTCCAAGTAAAGTTACCGATGAATGAAGACGAAAGAAGGGATGCCATCCGGGGCATCCCCAAGCTTAGGATCTTGGTCATACTTGAATATTACTTTGGGGTGCCTTGGTCATACCCAAGCTTAGGCTCTTGCCACTCCTTATTCCATAGTCCATCGAATCTTTACCCAAAACTTGAAAACTTCACAACACAAAACTTAACAGAAAACTCGTAAGCTCCGTTAGTATAAGAAAATAAACCACCACTTAGGTACTATTGTGAACTCATTCTAAATTCATATTGGTGTAATATCTACTGTATTCCAACTTATCTATGGTTCGTACCTCCGATACTACTCATAGCTTCATCAAAATAAGAAAACAACACATAGAGAACAGAATCTGTCAAAAACAGAACAGTCTGTAGTAATATGTAGGTTTCGAATACTTCTGTAACTCCAAAAATCCTAAGAAATTAGGAAGTCCTAGGCAATTTTTATAATGATCTACTGCAGTTGGAATTGGTATTTTATCGCTCTCTGGTAAAAAATGGAAATTATTTTCGTGAGCGCATACTTTCTGTTTTTATCAGCACGATCAAACAACAATCACCTAAGAAGATCCTAAAGGCTTTACTTGGCACAAACACTAATTAAAACATAAAAAAACACAATCATAACAGAAGCTATATGAATTATTTATTACTAAATAGGAACAAAAAGCAAAGAACAAAAATGAAGTTGGGTTGCCTCCCAACAAGCGCTATCGTTTAACGCCTCTAGCTAGGCATGATGATTTCAATGATGCTCACATAAAGGATAAGAATCTTTCCCTACTAATATGTAATTTTGCAAAAAAGCCCTTCTGTTTTTGACAATTCAACCCGTGGTCCCTGTTTAAGTGGATCTGGGAAAACGCTTCGATTTTGCACAAAACGCCCTGTCTTTTGCGATATTCAAACCACCGTCCGAGTAGATTTGTGTAAAGAAAAAAAACGCGACCACACGAGGAGCACGGGCTCGCCTCCTCTCCCTCATCGCCGCCGCCGCCGCCACCACCAACGCCGGCCGCTTCCGGCGACCTCCGGCGCCGCGCAGCACGCCCCCGAGCTCCCCACAGTCCGCGCCTCCCTCCCCTCCGTCCATATTCTCCTCTCCCATCCTCTACCGCCCGCTCACAACCCCACCCCCCGTGGCTAGGGTTTCGGGCAGGGCTTCGCCGGAGCCACGAGCGCGATGACGACGGCGGTGACTCGGAGCCACGAGCGTGACGGAGGCTGGGAAAGGACTGCAGCACTACTGCTCACGATGACAGGATGGTGTGTGCGCTGCCCCAAGGCGGAGCCCACCGAGTCGTGCAATCACCCCTACTGCTTCCTCCAGTTGTCCCTCCTGCATAGCTACATCTTGGTGAGATCCCTTCCACCCAAGCCTTCCCTCTTTCTTTCTTTTCAAAACTGATTCCCAATTCCTTGATCAAACCATGTTCCTCTGCTCCTGTAGGTCTTTCTTAGCTACCAGTACAATGCAGATTGCTTTCTCTATTCAAGTGATTTGGTTGTCTATGTATTACCTGAACTCCAAGGGAACCAACTTATATGGCGTATTGGATGGAGATCAGTAGATGTTTTCCTGACCTATTCACTTCTTTTTAATAGGTCCCGTCAGATTACAAGCATGGGCTTTGTGCAATTGGCAGAAATCTGTTTGTAATCAATCAAATACAATGAGAACATTTATTGAAATCTTTGTATGTGTTGATCCTATGAATTGCTTTGATTGGAAGTCAGACGACGATCTCATCTTATAAGGAACTCACTTTTCAAACATATGCATTGGTAGTTTTTATCTCTTTGCTTTTGCCTTCTGAACATACTGGATTCACTCTGTAGGAGATGGCACGGTGTTGCAAACAACTCATTATAGTAGTTAGCAAATGCAAATCATTGTATATTGTTAGTTATGTGTCTTTTCATATGAAATACTATTATTTTGGGGAAAGGCATATGGCTGAGTTTTAATAAAACTCCTCAGATTTTGTATAGTGAGATTGTCTTCAGCAAACAAGATCTGTATTATTATTGGGGTTCTTTTATTTTTGTTCTAGGTGTTATTGGGACGTTTTTTTTCATGGTTGGAAACAAGATGTTCCTGATGTTGGAGCTCACAGAGAAGGGTATTATGATAGTCTACTTACTTCTGAAGGTGCATTAGAAGATAGTGGATGTCCAGATTCTTTGGCTTCAGAAAGGTGGTGATAAAAATCCTGAAGTATTGTCAGCATTTTCGTCTTAAAATAGAGGGCAAATAAAGAAGGTACACAGTCGTGTTCATTGTCATGGAAAATTATTATCCTTTTTGTTATCCTGAGTAGTTGTTGTTGGATGTTATTTCTCTCTTTGAAAAACATCTGATGTAAATTTGTTGTACTCCAACTCACAAACCCTACTACTAGACCCAAAACCTACTACTAAATGGTTCCAAAAAATTGCATGTTATTGTAGAAGTCTTGATCAACATTCTCGTGTTACTGTGATGTAGTAGACAAAATTTTATGCTTGGACATTTTTAACTTTTCTTATAGCAACTATTGCTCTGAAATTGTTGGTCTCTTACTTCTATTGACGGCAGAAGATAACACATTTGGGTACACCCACCAGGATAGTTTGTTCTACGTTTATCTTACTTTGGAGTTGCAGACCCTAAGATATCAAGATAGCTCATTTACATAGTATATTAAATCTCTTGATGGTATAACATGACATTGGCAGGAATTATTGATGACTACTTTGATGGGTACTTTTCTGAAGAAATGATTGTCCCAGGTACTGTGATGCTCGCAGTTCTATCTTTCAATGCTTGCATATGCCATTGTGATACAAGAGTACTACCAGATTTTGCAATGTTCGTGATTCAGATTGACCATGATTGATACTGTTGTTTAAGATCATAAAATTTGTCATGGTTGATTAAATAGGCACCGTTGATTTTAGTCGCAGACCCTAAGATATCAAGAAAGCACTGCTACAAATTTAGAACTAGGATGTAGTTTTTCATAGTTCCTGTCAAGTATGCTTATTTGCAATCTAGGATCACAATTGTAAAGGTTAATCCTTTTAGTTGTGTAGCATTGCAGATTTCGGCTCTTGAAAATTTTCCTACCATACCAACACATTAGGTAGGATTTGCCTTATTTTGTAATGAGCAAACAAAAATGTTGTTAATATAACAAATAATTATGCGCAGTAGTACATGGTTGGAAATTCCTTTCTTGTTCAATGCATATTAGACTGAAATTTGTACTGTTTGGTCTGCATTCACAATCAACATGGGGTGCTGAAGTAGTGTAAATTGTTTGAAGTTGCTTATTGGCCAGTATATATAAGGTTGGAGTACTGTACTGTTTGGTCAGCCGTTTTGGTATGTATCGTTGAATCGACACCCATTAAGCTCTTTTTGGTTTCTATTATCTGTGAGCACATATGAACATCGATGAAAACTATTCTGGGATGAAACGTGAGCATGCCTTGGTGTACATATGAAGGAACTGATTTTTTCAGCATCCAGGGGAAATTTTCCTGTTTTGATTTTACAATTTTGATTCTTTCCTTCATCTGTTGATGGTAAAAATTAACACACGTAGTTGTATACATATTTTGAAAATCGGAAGCGGTTTTAACATTTCACATGATATTGTAGTTTACGGTACTAATCTTGACGCTGCTCGGTGTGCTGTTGTTCTTCGTCGGCGTGGAGCTAGCCGTCGCCGCTATGGTACATGTACCCGTTGCCTCCGCTTGACGTAGTTCGCGATGGACATAGACATGGGAACGTCGCGACGGAGATCCCCCACTCCAACCCACGACTCAGGGGTGACTGGCGGTCGGCCAGTGACCGAGCTCAAAATCCGGTTCAGTGTCAATGGTGGGTTGTGCTCCAGTGCGAGGGGTGGTGGCACTTTGAGGAGGAAACAGGTGCGTGCCTTTGTCAGTTGGTTTTTGTACTTCTACTTTTCACTTTCAGAATCAATCGTGATTCCATGGTGAGTCATTACCAACCAAATTATGGGGAGTTCTGCTCTAGGCAGCAGATCAGGAAGGAACAAACCCCGTCTCTCTGGTGCTCCAGTAGTAGATATTGCTGAAATAGCTAAAGGATTTAGTTGTAACACTTGCTCTGAACTTTACTCAACAAGCAAGTTTTCCAAATATTGAAGTCGAATTTTTTCAGGGTTCATATACATATACACAATAGTGGGAAATTATTGGCCCTTAGATATTGTTGTGCTCTTTTGAAAAGCGGGTCTGTATACAACATATAGTGGATATGTGTGTGTGTGTGTGTGTGTATATATGTATGTATGTATGTATTCTAGGATCTATGATGCCCAGCAAGCGTGAACAAATTTAACTTGCGATTTTATTAACACATCGCTATGCTTTGATACAAAGTTTAGGCGTAGTTCTACTTTATTGATAAATTACCCTCCGGCAAGGTTCATATCTAAGACTTGGTTGGTCAATTGTTGCACGCCTAACTAAAATCTTTCCTTCAGGATATTTTTAGGTTTAAAAGACTTTTCATCATTATTTGCAAATCCATGAGATCTAGCATAGCTAGCCAGCCCATGATCTACTTGGTTGCACTCTCGACGCATCAGGGATGTGCAGCACTACTGAAAACAATTCATCTGCTCCCTAATATCCACATACCCGACAAACAGTCTTGATCTGCAGGTCCCAGTGAATTGCAGTGCCTCAAAAACTACGAGCTGTCGATTTTCAAGATTACCAGGCCAGTTACCATTCATGTGTATGAGTGAGAGCACGAAACAGCCTCAGCTTCTGCTTCGTCGGTGGTGTCTGAGCAGTTCAGTTCCTAGCGAGAACAACATATGTCCTTTGTACTAGAATGATTATTCCTGTTGCAACATACTCCTCAGTACTTCCCATTATCTATGGGTATGTAATCTTAATGAAAATCATATGTTTCTGAATATCACCATGTATGCCTCGCTTGATTTTCCCACACACCCAAAGTCCTATCAATCAATGTGTGCGCAGGTGATTAGATTAGAAAAAAATAAAGTTTGAAATTTGATAAGGAGTCCTGATGGACGTGTATATATATGCATGTGTTGTTTATATCTGAATCGAGGGAAAGTATAAAAACAATATACACTTATGTGCTTGTCTAGAGCCGTCCTGATGGAATCCTCTAATACCACCAGGCCACCGGTACTTGTCAGCCTAGCAGGAGTAGCATGCATGATGAAAAATCACAATGCAATGGAAGACTACATTGAATGCGAGGGATCTCGGTGTCCAAGGTATACATGATGGCTTGGTGATGGAGCTTGGAGGCCGCAGGAGCCAAAGGCCGAGAGATCCCGTAAGAGAAAAAAAGGATGAGATAGAGAAGCGGTGGAGATTGCTTATGGCCGGGTGGGACGAGGATGAACGAAAAGAAGTGGGTGCACATGACAAGTAAGGGGCTGACAGACAGCACTGCAGGGCACACGGGCAAGAAGTATGTGTTAGTTCGTTATGAAGCAACACACATGGGGTAGAAGGAGAAGGAGATGCTCGAGGGGAGGGCGGTACATGGGTGGTGTTCCTGGATCGGTAGAGTGGCAGTGTTGAGCCAGGGGGAGAGTTGGTATGGTGTGTGGGGGTAGGAGTATGCGGGATCCACCATGATGGTGCACAAGTGAACCCCTCATACTGAATTAGGTGGTGTGATACTTTCTCTCCCGTTGCAACGCATGGGCAATTTTCCTAATTGAAACATAAAGAGAGCATCATGAAGAATATGACTAGAACATTTAAGTCTAACCCACTTCCTATGCATAGGAATTTTGTGAGCAAAAAACTTGTGGGAACAAGAATCAACTTGCATAGGAAGGTAAAATAAGCATAACTTCAAAACTTTAAGCACATAGAGAGGAAACTTGATATTATTGCAATTCCTACAAGCATATATTCCTCCCTCATAATAATTTTCAGTAGAATCATGAATGAATTCAACAATATAACTATCGCATAAAGCACTATTTTCATGATGCACAAGCATAGAATTTTTATTACTCTCCACATAAGCAAACTTCTTCTCATGAATAGTAGTGGGAGCAAACTCAACAAAATAACTATCATGTGAGGCATAATCCAATTGAAAACTAAAATCATGATCACAAGTTTCATGGTTATCATAAATCTTTATAGCATACATGTCATCACAATAATCATCATAGGTAGTAACGTTGTTCTCATAATCAATTGGAACCTCTTCCGAAATAGTGATTCATCACAAAATAAATTCATGACCTCTCCAAATCCACTTTCATCAATATAATCATCATAAATAGGAGGCATGCTTTCATCATAATAAATTTGCTCATCAAACCTTGGGGACAAAAAATATCATCTTCATCAAACATAGCTTCCCCAAGCTTGTGGCTTTGAATATCATTAGCATCATGGATATTCAAGGAATTCATACTAACAACATTGCAATCATGCTCATCATTCAAATAGTTAGTGCCAAACATTCTAATGCATTCTTCTTCTAGCACTTGAGCACAATTATCGAAATCCTTATTTTCATGATAGATATTAAAAAGATGAAAGCATACGAGGTACTCTTAATTCCATTTTTTTATAATTTTATTTTATAGACTAAACTAGTGATAAAACAAGAAACTAAAAGATTCGATTACAAGATCTAAAGATATACCTTCAAGCGCTAACCTCCCCAGCAACAGCGCCGGAAAAGAGCTTGATGTCTACTACACAACCTTCTTCTTGTAGACGTTGTTGGGCCTCCAAGTGCAGAGGTTTGTAGGACAGTAGCAAATTTTCCTCAAGTGGATGACCTAAGGTTTATCAATCCGTGGGAGGCGTAGGATGAAGATGGTCTCTCTAAAACAATCCTACAACCAAATAACAAAGAGTCTCTTGTGTCCCCAACACACCCAATACAATGGTAAATTGTATAGGTGCACTAGTTCGGCGAAGAGATGGTGATACAAGTGCCATATGGATGATAGGTATGAGTATTTGTAATCTGAAAATATAAAAACAGCAAGGTAACTAATGATAAAAGTGAGCGTAAACGGTATTGCAATGCTAGGAAACAAGGCCTAGGGTTCATACTTTCACTAGTGAAAGTTCTCTCAACAATAATAACATAATTGGATCATATAACTACCCCTCAATATGCAACAAAGAGTCACTCCAAAGTCCCTAATAGCGGAGAACAAACGAAGAGATTATGGTAGGGTACGAAACCACCTCAAAGTTATCCTTTCTGATTGATCTATTCAAGAGTCCGTAGTAAAATAACATGAAGCTATTCTTTCCGTTCGATCTATCATAGAGTTCGTACTAGAATAACACCTTAAGACACAAATCAACCAAAACCCTAATTTTACCTAGATACTCCAATGTCACCTCAAGTATCCCTGGGTATGATTATAGGATATGCATCACACAATCTCATATTCATCTATTCAACCAACACAAAGAACTTCAAAGAGTGCCCCCAAAGTTTCTACCGGAGAGTCAAGACGAAAATGTGTGCCAACCCCTATGCATAAGATCACGAGGTCACGGAACTCGCAAGTTGATCACCAAAACATACATCAAGTGGATCACGTGATATCCCATTGTCACCACAGATAAGCACATGCAAGACATACATCAAGTGTTCTCAAATCCTTAAAGACTCAATCCAATAAGATAACTTCAAAGGGAAAACTCAATTCATCACAAGAGAGTAGAGGGGGAGAAACATCATAAGATCCAAATATAATAGCAAAGCTCACGATACATTAAGATCGTGCTGACTCAAGTACACGAGAGAGAGAGAGAGAGAGAGAGAGAGAGATCAAACACATAGCTACTGGTGATACAAGTAGCAAAGAGTCTCTCAAACAACCCTGCAACCAAATAGCAAAGAGTCTCTTGTGTCCCCAACACACCCAATATAATGGTAAATTGTATAGGTGCACTAGTTAAGCGAAGAGATGGTGATACAAGTGAAATATGGATGGTAGATATAGGTTTTTGTAATCTGAAAATATAAAAACAGCAAGGTAACTAATGATAAAAGTGAGCGTAAACGGTATTGCAATGCGTTGAAACAAGGCCTAGGGTTCATATTTTCACTAGTGCAAGTTATCTCAATAATAATAACATAATTGGATCATATAACTATCCCTCAACATGCAACAAAGAGTCACTCCAATGTCACTAATAGCAGAGAACGAACGAAGAGATTATTGTAGGGTACGAAAGCACCTCAAAGTTATTCTTTCTGATCGATCTAGTCAAGAGTTCATACTAGAATAACACCTTAAGACACAAATCAACCAAAATCCTAATGTCACCTAGATACTCCAATGTCACCTCAAGTATCCGTGGGTATGATTATACGATATGCATCACACAATCTTAGATTCATCTATTCAACCAACACAAAGAACTTCAAAGAGTGCCCCAAAGTTTCTACCGGAGAGTCAAGATGAAAATGTGTGCCAACCCCTATGCATAAGTTCACGAGGTCACGGAACTCGCAAGTTGATCACCAAAACATACATCAAGTGGATCACGTGATATCCCATTGTCACCACAGATAAGCACATGCAAGACATACATCAAGTGTTCTCAAATCCTTAAAGGCTCAATCTGATAAGATAACTTCAAAGGGAAAACTCAATTCATCACAAGTAGATAGAGGGGGAGAAACATCATAAAATCCAACTATAATGGCAAAGCTCGCGATACATCAAGATCGTTCCGAATCAAGAACACGAGAGAGAGAGAGAGAGAGAGAGAGAGAGAGAGAGAGAGAGAGAGATCAAACACATAGCTACTGGTACATACTCTCAGCCCCGAGGGAGAACTACTCCCTCCTCGTCATGGAGAGCGCCCGGATGATGAAGATGGCCACCGGAGAGGGATTACCCCCTCCGGCAGGGTGTTGGAACGGGTCTAGTTTGGTTTTCGGTGGCTACGAAGGCTTCTGGCGGCGGAACTCCCCATCTATTATGTTCTTTGATGTTTGGAGGGTATATGGATATATATAGGAGGAATAAGTACATCGGTGGAGAAACGAGGGGGCCACGAGGGTGGAGGGCGTGCCCAGGGGGTAGGCACACCCCCTGCCTCGTGGCAGCCTCGTTGATTGCCTGACGTATACTCCAAGTCTCCTGGATTGCTTCTGTTCCAAAAATAAGTTCCGCGAAGTTTCAGGTCAATTGGACTCCGTTTTTTTACTTTTCTGCGATACTCTAAAACAAGGAAAAAACATAAACTGGCACTAGGCTCTGGGTTAATAGGTTAGTCCCAAAAATAATATAAAAGTGTTTAATAAAGCCCATAAACATCCAAAATAGATAATATAATAGCATGGAACAATCAAAAATTATAGATACGTTGGAGACGTATCACGCGGCTGCCCTGGCCGCCCCTCCTCTTCTCCCACTAGGGCCCATTAGGCCCAATATACTCCCCCGGGGGTTCCGGTAACCCCCCGGTACTCCGGTATATGTCCGAAATCCTCCCAAAACACTTCTGGTGTCCGAACATAGTCGTCCAATATATCGATCTTTACGTCTCGACCAATTCGAGACTCCTCGTCATGTCCGTGATCATATCCGAGACTGCGAACAACCTTCGGTACATCAAAACACAAAAACTCATAATACTGATCGTCACAGAACTTTAAGCGTGCGGACCCTACGGGTTCGAGAAGTATGTAGAGATGACCGAGACACGTCTCCGGTCAATAACCAATAGCGGAACCTGGATGCTCATATTGGTTCCTACATATTCTACGAAGATCTTTATCGGTCAAACCGCATAACAACATACGTTCTTCCCTTTGTCGTCATTATGTTACTTGCCCGAGATTTGAACGTCGGTATCTCAATACTTAGTTCAATCTCGTTACCCGCAAGTCTCTTTACTCGTTCCGTAATGCATCATCCCGTAACTAACTCATTAGTCACATTGCTTGCAAGGCTTATAGTGATGCGCATTGCCGAGAGGGCCCAGAGATACCTCTCCGACAATCAGAGTGACAAAGCCTATTCTCGATCTATGCCAACTCAACAAACACCATCAGAGACACCTGTAGAGCACCTTTATAATAACCCAGTTACGTTGTGATGTTTGGTAGCACACAAAGTGTTCTTCCGGTAATCGGGAGTTGCATAATCTCATAGTTATAGGAACATGTATAAGTCATGAAGAAAGCAATAGCAGTAAACTAAACTATCAAGTGCTAAGCTAACGGAATGGGTCATGTCAATCACATCATTCTCCTAATGATGTGATCCCGTTAATGAAATGACAACTCATGTCTATGGTTAGGAAACTCAACCATATTTGATCAACGAGCTAGTCAAGTAGAGGCATACTAGTGACACTATGTTTGTCGATGTATTCACACAAGTATTATGTTTCCAGCTAATACAATTCTAGCATGAATAATAAACATTTATCATAATATGAGGAAATAAATAATAACTTTATTATTGCCTCTAGGGCATATTTCCTTCAAGAACTCCTTCTTTGACTGTTCCATTTTGAACTACTTCAAAAATCTTGTCAAGGTATGTAATCATTGAAAAATCTTTATCAAGCGTCTTGATCTATCTCTATAGATCTTGATGCCTAATATGTAAGCAGCTTCACCGATGTCTTTATTTGAAAAACTCCTTTCAAACACTCCTTTATGCTTTCCAGAAAATTCTACATCATTTCCGATCAACAATATGTCATCACATATACTTATCAGAAAGGTTGTAGTGCTCCCACTCTCTTTCTTGTAAATACAGGCTTCACCGCAAGTCTGTATAAAACTATATGCTTTGATCAACTTATCAAAGCATATATTCCAACTCCGAGATGCTCGCATCAGTCCATACATGGGTCGCTGGAGCTTGCACATTTTGTTAGCACCTTTAGGATTGACAAAACCTTCTGGTTGCATCATATACAACTCTTCTTTAAGAAGTCCATTAAGGAATGTAGTTTTGATATCCATTTGCCAGATTTCATAAAATGTGGAAATTTGCTAACATGATTCGGATAGACTTAAGCATCGCTACGAATGAGAAAATCTCATCATAGTCAACACATTTAACTTGTCAAAAAATGTTTTTCGACAATTCAAGTTTTGTGGATAGTAACACTACTATCAATGTTCGTCTTCCTCTTGAACATCCATTTATTCTCTATGGCTTGCCGATCATTGGGCAAGTCCACCAAAGTCCATACTTTGTTCTCATACATGGATCCCATCTCAGATTTCATGGCCTCAAGCCATTTTGTGGAATCTGGGCTCATCATTGCTTCCTCATAGTTCGTAAGTTCATCATGGTCTAGTAACATGACTTCCAGTACAGGAATACCGTACCACTCTGGTGCGGATCGTGCTCTAATTGACCTACGAAGTTCTATAGTAACTTGATCTGAAGTTTCATGATCATCATCATTAACTTCCTCTCTAGTTGTGTAGGCATCACAGGAACAGATTTCTCTGATGAACTACTTTCCAATTCGAGAGAAGGTACAATTACCTCATCAAGTTCTACTTTCCTCCCACTCACTTCTTTCGAGAGAAACTCCTTCTCTAGAAAGGATCCACTCTTAGCAACAAAGATCTTGCCCTCGGATCTGTGATATAAGGTGTACCCAACAATTTCTTTTGGGTATCCTATGAAGACGCACTTCTCCGATTTAGGTTTGAGCTTATCAGGTTGAAACTTTTTCACATAAGCATCGCAACCCCAAACTTTAAGAAATGACAACTTAGGTTTCTTGCTAAACCACAGTTCATACGGTGTCGTCTCAACGGATTTTTAGACGGTGCCCTGTTTAACGTGAATGCAGTTGTCTCTAATTCATAACCCCAAAATGATAGTGGTAATTCGGTAAGAGACATCATAGATTGCACCATATCTAATAAAGTACGGTTATGACGTTCGTACACCATTGCGCTGTGGTGTTCCAGGTGGCGTGAGTTGTGAAACTATTCGACATTGTTTCAAACGAAGACCAAACTCATAACTCAAATATTCGTCTCCGCGATTAGATCATAGAAACTTTATTTTCTTGTTACGATGATTTTCCACTTCACTCTGAAATTCTTTGAACTTTTTAAATGTTTCAGACTTATGTTTCATCAAGTAGATATACCCATATCTGCTCAAATTATCTGTGAAGGTCAGAAAATAATGATACCCGCTGCGAGCCTCAACACTCATCGGATCGCATACATCAGTATGTATTATTTCCAATAAGTCAGTTGCTCGCTCCATTGTTCCGGATAACGGAGTCTTAGTCATCTTTCCCATGAGGCATGGTTCGCAAGCATCAAGTGATTCATAATCAAGTGATTCCAAAAGCCCATCAGCATGGAGTTTCTTCATGCGCTTTACACCAATATGACCTAAACGATAGTGCCACAAATATCTTGCACTATCATTATCAACTTTGCATCTTTTGGCATCAATATTATGAATATGTGTATCACCATGATCAAGATTCAATAAACCATTCACATTGGGTGTATGACCATAGAAGGTTTTACTCATGTAAACAGAATAACAATTATTCTTTGACTTAAATGAATAACCGTATTGCAATAAACATGATCCAATCATATTCATGCTCAACGCAAAACACCAAATAACATTTATTTTAGGTTCAACACTAATCCCGGAGGTAAAAGGAGTGTGCGATGGTGATCTTATCAACCTTGGAATCATTTCCAACACATCGTCACCTCACCCTTAACTAGTCTCTGCTCATTTTGCAACTCCTGTTTCGAGTTACTAGTCTTACCAACTGAACCGGTATCAAATACCATGGGGTTACTATGAACACTAGTAAAGTACACATCAATAACATGTATGTCAAATATACTTTTGTTCACTTTGCCATCCTTCTTATCTGCCAAGTATCTAGGGCAATTCCACTTCCAGTGACCATTTCCTCTGCAGTAGAAGCACTTAGTTCCAGGCTTGGGTCTAGCTTTGGGCTTCTTCATGGGAGCAGCAACTTGCTTGCTATTCTTCTTAGAAGTTCCTCTTTCTTTCACTTTGCCCTTTTATTGAAACTAGTGGTCTTGTTAGCCATCAACACTTGATGCTCTTTATTGATTTCTACCTTCGCCGATTTTAGCATCGCGAAGAGCTCGGGAATCGTTTTCGTCATCCCTTGCATATTATAGTTCATCACGAAGTTCCAGTAACTTGGTGATAGTGACTAGAGAACTCTATCAATCAATATCTTATCTGGAAGATTAAATCCCACTTGATTCAAGCAATTGTAGTGCTCAGACATTCTAAGCACATGCTCACTGGTTGAGCCATTCTCCTCCATCTTGTAGGCAAAGTACTTGTCAGAGGTCTCATACCTCTCAACTCGGGCATGAGACTGAAATACCAATTTCATCTCTTGGAACATCTCATATGCTCCATGTCGTTCAATTTTTTTTGAAGTCCCGGTTCTAAGCCGTAAAGCATGGTGCACTAAACTATCAAGTAGTCATCATACCAAGCTTGCCAAATGTTCATAACGTCTGCATCTGCTCCTGCAAAAGGTCCGTCACCTAGCGGTGCATCAAGGACATAATTCTTCTGTGCAGAATGAGGATAATCCTCAGATCACGGATCCAGTCTGCATCATTGCTACTATTATCTTTCAACTTATTTTTCTCTAGGAACATATCAAAAAATAAACAGGGAGCTATAACGCGAGCAATTGATCTACAACATAGATATGCAAATACTATCAGGACTAAGTTCATGATAAATTTAAGTTCAATTAATCATATTACTTAAGAACTCCCACTTAGATAGACATCCCTCTAATCATCTAAGTGATCATGTGATCCATATCAACTAAACCATGTCCGGTCATCACGTGAGATGGAGTAGTTTTCAATGGTGAACATCACTATGTTGATCATATCTACTATATGATTCACGCTCGACCTTTCGGTCTCAGTGTTTTGAGGCCATATCTGCATATGCTAGGCTCGTCAAGTTTAACCTGAGTATTTTGCTTTTGCAAAACTGGCTTGCACCCGTTGTATGTGAACGTAGAGCTTATCACACCCGATCATCACGTGGTGTCTCGACACGATGGACTGTAGCAACGGTGTATACTCAGGGAGAACACTTATACCTTGAAATTTAGTGAGAGATCATCGTATAATGCTACCGCCGTACTAAGCAAAATAAGATGCATAAAGGATAAACTTCACATGCAATCAATATAAGTGATATGATATGGCCATCATCATCTTGTGCCTTTGATCTCAATCTCCAAAGCACCGTCATGATCACCATCGTCACCGGCTTGACACCTTGATCTCCATCGTAGCATCATTGTCGTCTCACCAACTATTGCTTCTAGGACTATCGCTACCGCTTAGTGATAAAGTAAAGCAATTACATGGCGATTGCATTTCATACAATAAAGCGACAACCATATGGCTCCTGCCAGTTGCCGATAACTGTTACAAAACATGATCATCTCATACAACAACTTATATATTATCACGTCTTGACCATATCACATCACAACATGCCCTGCAAAAACAAGTTAGACGTCCTCTACTTTGTTGTTGCAAGTTTTACGTGGCTGCTACGGGCTTAGCAAGAACCATTCTTACCTACGCATCAAAAACCACAACACGGTATAGTGATTGCTTTTTGATCTTCAGAAAGAACCCTGTTCATTGAATCTGATTCAACTAAAGTTGGAGAAACTGACACCCGCCAGCCACCTGTGTGCAAAGCACGTCGGTAGAACCAGTCTCATGAATGCGGTCATGTAATGTCGGTCCGGGCTGCTTCATCCAACAATACCGCTGAATCAAGAAACAACTAGTGACGACAAGCAATATGTATATACCCACGCCCACAACTCCTTTGTGTTCTACTCGTGCATATAACATCTACGCATAGACCTGGCTCTGATACCACTGTTGGGGAGCGCAGTAATTTCAAAAAAAATCCTATGCACACGCAAGATCCATCTAGGTGATGCATAGCAACAAGAGGGGAGAGTGTTGTCCACATACCCTCGTAGACCGTAAGCGGAAGTGTTATGACAACGCGGTTGATGTAGTCGTACGTCTTCACGATCTGACCAATCCTAGCACCGAAGGTACGGCACCTCCGCGATCTGCACACGTTCAACTCGGTGACGTCCCATGAACTCTAGATCTAGTTGAGTGTCAGCAGAGAGCTTCGTCAGCACGACGGTGTCATGACGGTGATGATGAAGTTACCGACGCAGTGCTTCGCCTAAGCACTACAACGATATGACCGAGGTGGAAATCTGTGGAGGGGGCACCACACATGGCTAAGAGATCAACTTGTGTGTCTATGAGGTTCCCCCTCCCCCCGTATATAAAGGAGTGGAGGAAGGGAGGGCCGACCCTCTCTATGGCGCGCCCTAGGGGGAGTCCTACTCCCACCAGGAGTAGGATCCCCCCTTTCCCTAGTTGGAGTAGGAGAGAAGGAAGGGGAGAGAGAGAGGGAAGGAAGGGGGGTGGCCCCTACCCAATTCGGATTGGGCTAGGGGGCGCCCTCCTCCTTGGCCTTCCTCTCCTCTATTTCACTAAGGCCCAATAAGGCCCATATACTCCCCGGGGGGTTCCGGTAACCCACCGGTACTCCGGTGAATGCCTGAACTCACCCGGAACCATTCCGATGTCCAAACATAGTCTTCCAATATATCAATCTTTATGTCTCAGCCATTCCGAGACTCCTCGTCATGTCCATGATCATATCCGGGACACCGAACTACCTTCGGTACATCAAAACACACAAACTCATAATACCGATCGTCATTGAACGTTAAGCGTGCGGACCCTACGGGTTCGAGAACTATGTAGACATGACCGAGACTCATCTCCGGTCAATAACCAATAGCGAAACCTGGATGCTCATATTGGTTCCTACATATTCTACGAAGATCTTTATCAGTCAAACCGCATAACAACATACATTATTCCCTTTGTCATCGGTATGTTACTTGCCCGAGATTCGATCGTCGGTATCTCAATACCTAGTTCAATCTCGTTACTGCTAAGTCTCTTTACTCATTCCATAATGCATCATCCCGCAACTAACTCATTAGTCACATTGCTTGCAAGGCTTATAGTGATGTGCATTACCGAGAGGGCCCAGAGATACCTCTCCGACAATCGGTGTGACAAATCCTATCCTCGATCTATGCCAACTCAACGAACACCATCGGGGACACCGATAGAGCATCTTTATAATCACCCAGTTATGTTGTGACGTTTGATAGCACACTAAGTGTTCCTCCGGTATTCAGGAGTTGCATAAATCTCATAGTCATAGGAACATGTATAAGTCATGAAGAAAGCAACATCAATAAACTAAACGATCATAATGCTAAGTGTAAGTGCATCTAGTGCCACCCCTAGTTGGTTTTGGAGTATTGACGACAAACCTAGTTGAGGGACTAATGTGTTTGTGAGAATTGCAGGATAACACATGTAGAAGTCCCTCATTGATTCGGTTTTCCTACCAGAGATGACCCCTAAAAATGTATGAAGACATTGAAGTCAAAGGTGGTATGTGAAGATATTCACATTGAAGACTATGACAAGAGAAGACATCACATGAAGACTATGGAGCTCGAAGACTTAGATCTTTCGTAGTTCTTTTTCTTCTTTGTTGAGTCATAGAACCACCGTACTTGTCATTGAATTGTCACGACAGATGTCCTCATGGAAGGACTTAGTCATGGAGCCATCACTACGGGTTAGCTTGAAGGGGTTAAACCGGACAAAGGGACATGAGAGTTTATACTAGTTCGGCCCCTTCGATGAAGGTAAAAGCCTACGTCTAGTTGTGATTGGTATTGCTGGGGTTTCGAAGACCAGGGAGCGAATCCGCTTTGTCTGGCTTCGAGTTGTTGTTTTTTCTCTCTTGAACCGCCGCCGGGTCACCCCTTTATATATTCAGGAGGATCCCGGCCGGTCTACAGAGTCCCGAGGCTGGCTCATACAAGTGTCTGCCTTGGTCTCTTCTTTCTTATCTTACAATGCAAGTTTATACAATCATGGCGGTTTACTGTCATGGGCCCTAAACTGCCTGCGGGCTCTGGGCCTCTAAGCTTCATACGTAAAGCGCCATCTTCTGGGTTTCCTTGGGCTTCAGTATAACTGAAGGTGAACCGGCCCCTCCTGGGCGGTTTACCCTCAGTGGTTATATCCTCAACATTAGGCCCCAGATTGATTTGAACCTGTTCATGTCAGTATTCAATCCTTGAACTTCTGGCAATTCTCGTAAACCGCCATATTGTCTTCTCCCTATGAACTTTGATGAATCGCCATGACTTCATCTTCTGTTACTGTAGTAAATAATTGTGACGTCATTCTTGTATAAAAAAGTTTTATAAAGATTCCCTTCTCTTTAATTAATTCCCGAAGATCGAGGCATCAGCTGCATCCTCTTTTGCCACTTTCGATTCCTCGATTTTCGCGCCTACCATTTTATCTCACTTCCTTATAAATAAGACCGAGGTGCCTTCCATTTCCCCCCTTTCCAAACCACATCATCTTCCTCCTCGCGACCTGAAGACCTCAAGTATCGCCGTCGCCGCCGTTGTTGATCTTCCAGTCCGCACCGACTCAGGTTGCTGCATCGACCTGATTCTGACCAGAAATCAACGGCGAACCTCCGCAGCTCGTCCACATCCATGAGTTCTTCTCCTTCCCCTTCTCAGATCTGCATTGGAACTTTGTTTGAGTTCGTCGGCGGTCATCACCGCCCGATGCAAAACCGTTGTTAGTTTTCACCTCCAATGCCCTGTTTAGATTGAAAAAACAACGTAGAACTGCTGCGGCAACTGTTTGTGCTTATCTTGCATAAAAATAGATCTTATTTCCATTGTTTGGAAGCCCTCTTCGAATGTATGAACTTCTCTGCACTGTTTTAGGTCTAGAAATTTTTCCTTCCAGAGCGATCGTTTGATCCAAAATAATAATTGCAATTTGTGAAACCTGTTTGTTCCACACTTAACAAATTTCCAGCTTGGGGTTCTGCCTCAAAAAGGCGGTTTATCCTTTAGTGTTGATAATCCGTTGTATGTCATTATCCCTCTCTTAAACCGCCATCTAGACTTTGAACAGCCATGCCCGGTTCACTTCATACGTATACCTTGAATTGCTGGTTTAACATTTTGACAAACACATACGAACCGCCAATCGTAAACCATCCATTTTCCTTTTACAGACTTTGTAAGATGACGAAGCAATTTGCCGCTTGCAACTGGGTTCCGTCTCGGATCACAGAAACGCAAATCAATGAATATATCACCACTGGCGCTTTGGCTTCAAAAAATGTCCTCCGTTGGCGAGTTCCTGGCCCTGAGTGCCCCCCTGAACCTCAAGATGGAGAAGTGATTGTATTCTTGCAACATTTAGCTCGAGGTTTCAGTCCTCCCGGATCAAAAAATTTCCGGGATGTTCTTGCCAGGCTCCAACTTCATCCTCAAGATATTGGACCAAATTCTATGTCCAACATATGCAATTTCCAAGTATTCTGCGAGGTTTATCTGCAAGAAGAACCAATTGTTGATCTCTTTCTAGATCTCTTTCACTTAAACCGCCAGACGGAATTTTCTGATGGACCTAATACTGAACTTGGCGGTGTGTCAATCCAAAAAAGGAAAGAGGTTGATTTTCCTCATGCAAAACTTCACAGCCATCCAAAAGACTGGAACCAAACCTAGTTCTATTGTCAGAATACTGCCCCTGCTGAAGAGAATCCCTTGCCGGGCTACCGTCCGCACTAGCTCAGTAATAATCACCCTTTACCTCAGAGATTGCCTGCCAAAGATCGACAAGCCTATGCACCTCAACTCGCCAAACTTCGGCCTCTTCTTGCCAACGGTTTAACTGGTGTTGATCTTGTCCGTTGCTAGATTTCATGGTGCATTCTTCCTTTAAGCCGCCGGCCCGGATTGATGTTCGAATACACCGGCAAAACCAATGATCCTCAACGGTTTAATTCAATAGCACTGACGGACGATGAAGTCAGTGAAAGTGTAAAGAAAATACTCGACGAACCGCTCGCTGTATGTACTCAAATTGGTCTCGCTCCTTTTTACGCCTCCAACAAACCGCCCGGGGTAAATATTTTAACCTTGTACTTTTCCTTATCCTTCTCCACTTTGACACTGCTATAATAATACCTTTGTGCAATCCCATAGGCCAGTAGCTCTTTTTGGAAAAAGAAAACTCAAGACAAAGTAGCTAAGGCTCCTCATAGTAAGACCAAGGTCATCAAGAAAGCTGCCAAAAGAAAACTGCTGAGTCTTCAGAACCACCAGAAGATGTTGATGACTCGGCTGAAGAGGTAAAGTTTGATCTCCCTTGACTTCTATCCATATATTTTACTGACAATGATTATTTCCAGGATGATGCGGAGGCCAGCCATGCAGATCATGATGAGGTAATTTGTCTTTCTTCTGACTCAGAACTTGTGTCGGTTCAACGATTTCGCCGTGCAGTTCGAAAAGTGAAATGCTCTCACCCTGTTTCTCATTTGGATCAAAAACTTTCTTTGAGGACACAGCAAACCGAAGGGCGTCGCACAACCTGACACAGTGGTCAATAGGTCTTCTTCCGGTTTACCTCATACCCCAAACCGGAAACGTCGTCCAGAGGTTGCTTGTTCTTCTGAAAAACGTTATCTTTTGAAAGGTTTCTTCCGATGCCCTCTCAATTCATCTGATTCAAATTATCAGGCATCTTCTAATTCGTCTGGCGGTTCATCAACCACTCAGCTGCCTCCCCTGAAAACCGTCCCTGGGTAAATATGTAGTCTTCCCTTCTCTTTCATAACTCAGTTGACCATGCTAATCTTTGTTTTAATATTAGTGCTCAAGCTCGTTTAAGTAAGAAGGCCAAGACCAGCGCCCCTACCGGTGAAGTTGAGCCGGAGAAAACCACTGAGGATGTTGATAAAAATCTCGATAATCTCATGGATGATTTTACTCTGCCAGAGCCAACTATCAATGTTAATCCGCCGGAAGCTGATCCGGCCATGCATGAGGATACCTTAAGTCCACATGCTATGCCTGCAAGTCCGGCTGCTGATCCACTGAAGTCAAGTGCTAATCCGCCAAGCCCAGCCAAAGACGATGACGTTATTGTTACTGGCACTGCTTATACCGCTCCGGGTGATCCAGTTGTCTTGGCAAAACATACCGCCAAGGATGAGTTTATTTCAATGGGCAAGAGGAAGATGAAACTGATATGTCAAAATATGCTAATCTTTCTGCCCAGGATCTTCATTCCGGTTTCTTGAACCGGCTTTATACAAGTCGAGATACTGAGGCTGACTTGGTAAATCTGATGAAGGAACGTTATGAGGTAAACATTTTCCTCCTTATCTTTGTATTTTCACTGCCTTGTATCCTGTAGCCCCCAAGGGTCGGTTTAAATTTGTAAAAACAAACCGGGACTTTGAATTTCCAAACTGCACATTGTTGACTTTTAAGTTTTTTGAACAAACACACATTAGCCCCCAAGTGCCAGGATTGAAACTTGTATGAATCCTGGGACTTTGAATAAGCAGTAAGAAATAATTAATCCGCATTAGCCCCCAAGTGCCAGGATTGAAACTTGTATGAATCCTGGGACTTTGAATAAGCAGTAAGAAAGAATTAATCCGCATTAGCCCCCAAGTGCCAGGATTGAAACTTGTATGAATCCTGGGACTTTGAATAAGCAGTAAGAAAGAATTAATCCGCATTAGCCCCCGAGTGCCAAGTGTAGAACCAGTTGTATGCTTGGGACTTTTGATAAAATATTGAAATGCTCCTCTTGATTTTGGCAGGCTGACATAAACCATCAACGGACGCAGATTCCTGATCTTTAAGAAATTATCAAATCTCAGCAAGAAGAATCTTCCAAAGCTAAAGATGAACTTCGAGCCGCTTTAACTTCCATAGAACGACTGAAAGAAGAATTCAAGATGGAACGTGTCAACTGGGACACTGAAAAGGGGACATTGCTGAAACAGGTTGAAGACGCCGAATCTGCACTTAAACCGGTAGTAGAAGAACTTTCTGGGTTAAAGTGCCAAGTAAACGCCATGACCTCCGCAGTATTTGGTAAGTACTCCTTAGCAAATTATTTGAAATACCCATCTCGTAAGGTGCCGGTTGAAATATGAAATTCTTAAACCGTTGCAGGGAGCCGCATTACTCATCTGGGCTCAGATGTACGGATGAAGCTAAAAGCAGCGTATACTCTTCTGGAACAACTTTACACCGGTGCTCAACGGGTTATCTGTGCAGCCTCCTATGACAAACCGGCCCCAACACTGATCAAGGATACTCTGACAAGGCTATCCATGGTACCAGCACAGCTAGAAGAGGTGAAGCGATCTGCTGCCAGGGCCGGTGCTTTGTTGGCACTTACCCGAGCCAAAGCATGGATAGCTGACTTGGATCCGGTTGACCTTGCCAAAGGCTTTCCAAGCACACAAGAAAACGGGGCAGATTTTGATGATGCATCCCTTAAAAGAGTGACAAGGGAGATGCGTCCTCTGGCGAGTCAGTTGGCAGAAGATGCTAACTTGACGGTTCACCGGTCTTATTATGATGCCAACAACAAACGGGTTAACCCTGTCATTCCGGAGGCGCAAAATCTTATTCCAGGAATCCGTAAGCACACTTATGCCCCTGACATTGATCCGTCAGAACTTATCAATGAAGAAGCTATCTTTCAGGCCTTAACCCGGATTGACTGGACCACCACAAACTTCCAGCCGCTAGGTGGGGAAGAGGAGGCTGAATAGATGCCAAATGACCCATCAACTTCGCATCAACATGGTAATGAGACTTGATCTGGCAATTAGAGTGATGCTCCAGAAACCTTGTTTTGCTGGAACACCATATTTTGGGCCTTCAAGCGCTTTGTAATAAGCTAGTGGAAATACTTTGATCTGTTGCCCTCGTGCAGCGGGATATACTTTGCGTTGATTTGTCATGAGAATTTCAGTATTGGCTTATGTATTTTTACAATATTATGCAGTCCCTGTGCCTGCATAAGGAAAATCTGTCCAGGCGGTTTACCACCGGACGGGTCAAAATACCCAACACAACTTGGTAAGCAACTACAGTTGCAGCAATAATAAATCATACCTGTGATATAAAACATTGCTGTTGGTTTACCAATTGTGATGTGAAGAAAAGGTGAAAACCCAAACTCCACCGTACCATGTTGGTATATATATGATATAGAACCGGGTTGTGATGAACGCCGGCCGATTGCTGGAGACAAAGCGTCCAAGCCAGACCGGTTTTGAAGGATGCCGGATTACCTTTAATTGTATACTTTGAACAGAAGATCCGTAAGCCATGCCGGGTTTAAAAAACTCCGGTTTAACATAGACCTCACGAAAAATAAAAACTTGGCAGAAAAAAGAAAACAAAAAACTGTAGTCGAGGCTTTTCGAGGGCTGCCAGGCCCAAATCGAGGCTTTTCATGGGCTGCCAGGCCACTGAGTTAAACCATTTTGGCAAAGCCTTTTAAGATGGCCCTCCAACTAACCAATCATCGTTTTAACTTTGACAAGTTCAGGGTCTCAATGAGAGTAACTGTCAAACGTTCGAAGGGTCGTGCCAGGATTACCTGGATAGGAGTGGCTTACTTGATGAAGGCAGGTTAACCCGGGGTTTTAGGTGAATACACCAGGCTTCCAAGCCGTGGGTCGATACCCAGCTACAAGGGTCCTTTCAAACTCTTTGGTATTTGACGCAAAGAGCCCCCAAGTAACTTTGTGAGCTGTGCTCAATGGGTGCCTATGTTTGAGTTGTGCGTAGCAACAAGACTCTCTTTGGCCCCTTGGGTGTGAAGCTCCCAAGCTTTGTTGTGGCATGATAGCTGCATCAGGAGGGTAGTAATGCTATGTTCTCTTTGGTGAATACACCTATGTTTGAACAGGAAGCCCCCATGTTAACAGATATTTGAAGAAAAAACGGCGGAGGCCCTGCTTGATAGCAAGGATGCCGGTTTATTATATTAATCATAATATATACATTGTTGAAATATGTACATATGAAAAGCCTGTGGCTTCAAGTGTAATAAGGCCGTAGGAGAGCTATGTTCCATGGCCGCCGGGTCTCCTCCTCAGAGCTACGTGAGTCTTCTCGAACGTCAATGAGGTAGTATGATCCGTTGTGCAGATTTTTGCTGACCACAAAAGGCCCTTCCCAAGGTGGGGATAACTTATGCATATCAGTCTGGTCTTGAATGAGCCGAAATACCAAATCGCCTTCTTGAAAGGTTCTTGTCTTGACCCGGCGGCTGTGATAACGCCGCAGGTCTTGCTGATAAACCGCCGACCGAGCCAAAGCCATGTCTCGCTTCTCATCTAACAGGTCCAGTGCCTCTTGGCGTGCTTGCTCGTTATCCGCTTCAACATAATTCGCGACCCGGGGCGAGTCGTGACGAATATCACTTGGGAGGACAGCCTCAGCCCCATAGACCAGGAAAAAGGGTGTATATCCCGTAGATCGGTTTGGGGTGGTATTTATGCTCCATAACACTGATGGTAATTCCTCCACCCAACAACCCGGCGTCCGCTTCAAAGGGACCATGAGCCGAGGCTTGATACCCTTCAGGATTTCTTGATTCGCCCTCTCAGCTTGACCATTGGACTGGAGATGAGCCATGGACGCTACATCAAGCCGTATGTGCTCTCGTTGGCAGAACTCCTCCATCTCACCTTTAGAAAGGTTCGTACCATTATCTGTGATGATGCTATGTGGAAAGCCGAAACAGAAAATAATCTTTTTGAGAAATTGAACCGCCGTGGCTGCATCACATTTACTGATGGGCTCCGCTTCAACCCATTTGGTGAACTTGTCAACCGCCACCAACAGGTGGGTCTTCTTGTCCTTAGAACGCTTAAAGGGTCCAACCATTTCAAGCCCCCAAGTAGCAAACGGCCAAGTGATGGGGATCATGCGTAACTCCTGAGCAGGAACATGAGCACGACGTGAAAATTTCTGACAAGCGTCACACCGCTTTACCAAGTCTTCCGCATCAGAATGAGCTGTCAACCAGTAGAACCCGTGTCGGAAAGCCTTAGCAACCAAGGACTTTGAGCTGGCATGGTGACCGCAATCCCCTTCATGGATTTCCCATAGAATCTCTTGTCCTTCTTCAGGAGAAACACAATGTTGGAATATGCCTGAAATGCTAGAACGGTGCAACTCGCCATTGTGAATAACCATAGACTTGGACCGCCGGACTATCTGCCTGGCGAAAAGTTCGTCTTCTGGTAATTCGCCCCGGTTTAGATACGCCAAATATGAAACCGTCCAATCCGGAGTGGCATGTAAAACGGCTACCAACTGGGCCTCCGGATCAGGAACAGCTAAATCCTCCTCTGTAGGCAACTTTACAGACGGGTTATGCAAGATATCTAGAAAGGTATTAGGTGGTACCGGTTTACACTGAGATCCCAGTCGGCTTAGAGCATCTGCTGCTTCATTCTTGCGCCGGTCGATGTGCTCCACCTGATAACCCTTAAAGTGACCTGCTACAATATCCACCTCGCGCCTATAAGCCGCCATGAGCGGGTCTTTAGAATCCCAGGTACCAGAAACTTGCTGAGCCACCAGATCAGAATCTCCAAAGCATCGAACCCGGCTTAAGTTCATTTCCTTAGCTACACGAAGACCGTGGAGCAAAGCCTCGTACTCTGCTGCATTGTTAGTACAAGGAAACATTAAGCGAGAACATAACAAATCGTATCTCCTCGAGGGGAAGTGAGGACAACTCCAGCCCCCGAGCCTTTCAGCTGCCTGGATCCATCAAAGTGAATGGTCCAGTATGTATTATCCGGTTTGTCTTCTGGTGCCTGTAACTCGGTCCAATCATTGATGAAGTCCACAAGCGCCTGAGATTTGATGGTTGTTCGGGGTGTATACTTCAAACTATGGGGACCGAGCTCGATCGCCCACTTCGCAACCCGGCCAGTTGCCTCTCTATTCTGGATTATATCACCCAAGGGAGCAGAACTGACCACTGTGATAGGATGACCTTGAAAATAGTGCTTGAGTTTCCTACTTGCCATGAAAACTCCATGCACTAGCTTCTGCCAATGTGGATATCTTTGCTTTGATTCGATCAGTACCTCACTGATATAATAAACTGGTCGTTGAATCGGATATTCTTTTCCGGCCTCCTTACGTTCAACCACAATCACCACACTGACCGCCCGGGCGTTGGCAGCCACATACAACAATAGAGGCTTATTATCAACTGGAGCAGCGAGGACAGGCGGTTCAGCTAGCTGCCGCTTCAATTCCTCAAATGCTGCATTGGCGGCGTCAGTCCAGATGAATTTATCTGTTTTCTTCAACATCTGATACAGGGGAATCACCTTCTCTCCCAAACGGCTGATAAATCGGCTGAGGGCTGCAATCCAGCCCGCCAGACACTGACCATCATTGATACATGCCGGTTTAACCAAGGATGTGATTGATTTTCCAGATTTGCCTCAATACCTTTGTTAGACACAAGAAAACCCAAGAGTTTGCCTGCCGGAACACCAAAAACACATTTTTCTGGGTTGAGCATCATTTTGTAAACCCGAAGATTGTCAAACGTCTCCTTGAGATCATTTATCAGGGTTTCCTGCTTCCTGGATTTCACCACAATGTCATCCACATAGGCATGAACATTACGGCCCGATCTTCTTGTGAAGACAATTTTGCACACAACGCTGGTAGGTTGCTTGGGCACTCTTGAGCCCAAAGGGCATAGAAACATAGCAGAAGGCTCCAAAGGGAGTAATGAAGGCTGTTTTCTCCTGGTCCTTAACTGCCATTTTAATCTGATGATAACCTGAATAAGCATCCAGAAAACTCAGGCGCTCACAACCCGCTGTTGCATCAATGATCTGATCGATACGTGGGAGAGCGAAAGGATCTGCCGGGCAAGCTTTGTTCAAATCAGTGTAGTCCACACACATACGCCAAGTGCCATTTTTCTTAAGAACAAGCACCGGATTAGCCAACCATTCAGGATGAAACACTTCGACGATAAATCCAGCTGCCAGCAGTCGGGCTACCTCTTCGCCGATGGCCTTGCGTCTTTCTTTGTTAAAGCGGCGAAGGTACTGCTTGACCGGTTTAAACTTAGGATCAATATTTAGCGTGTGCTCAGCGAGTTCCCTCGGTACACCTGGCATGTCAGAAGATTTCCATGCAAAGATGTCCCGGTTCTCACGGATGAACTCGATGAGCGCGCTTTCCTATTTCGGATCCAGATTTGCACTGATACTAAGCTGCTTGGATGAATCACCAGGGACGAAGTCAACAAGCTTAGTCTCATTAGCCGGTTTGAACGTCAAGGCCGGGTCATGTTCAGTCGTAGGTTTCTTCAGAGGGGTCATATCCATCGGATCAACATTGTCTTTATAGAATTTCAGCTCCTCTGTGGCACAAACCGATTTTGCATAAGCTACTTCACCTTCCTCGCAATCCAAGGCAATCCTTCGGCTCCCATGTACTGTGATCGTCCCCTTATAACTTGGCATCTTGAGCTGTAGATAGACATAACAGGGCCTCGCCATGAGTTTCGCGTAAGCCGGTCGTCCAAATAGCGCGTGATATGGACTCTGGATTTTCACCACTTCAAAGGTCAAGGTCTCAGACCTGGAATCAAACTCATCTCCAAACACAACTTCCAATGCAATCTTTCCCACAGGGTAGGCTGATTTACCTGGTACCACACCATGAAAGATAGTGTTTGACGGTTTAAGATTCTTATCCGTCAAACCCATGCGACGGAAAGTCTCATAGTATAGGATGTTGATACTGCTCCCTCCATCCATCAGAAACTTGGTAAACTTATAGCCCCCCACTTGAGGTGCTACCACCAAGGCTAGCTGGCCCGGATTGTCAACCCGGGGCGGGTGATCCTCCCTGCTACACACAATAGGCTGCTCCGACCATCGTAGATAATGCGGTATAGCCGGTTCAACAGTATTGATTGCCCTCTTGTGAAGTTTTTGATCCCGCTTGCACAAGCTGGTAGTGAACACATGATACTGTCCGCTGTTCAACTGCTTGGGGTGACTCTGGTAACCTGACTGTTGCTGATTCCCTTGGTTATTCTGCTGGTTATTACCATGGTTGTTCTGATGGCCCTGGTTGTTCTGAAATCCAGAGCTTGAACCACCGCCCCCATGGAAACCTGGGCCTGAACCGCCCGGTGGATCCTGATCATACTGGTATAAATCAGAATTTTTGAACTCCCTCATTATGTGACAATCTTTCCAAAGATGTGTGGCAGGGGCCTCCTTGGTTCCATGCTTCGGGCAGGGCTGGTTTAACAAACGCTCCAGATTCATGCCGCGCTGGGGCGGTTTACCTTTGCAACGCTGCATATTTGTGTTAGCCACCAAATCTGAATTATCCGCTTTACGCTTACTATTATTCCCATGGCCCCCTTGGTTGTGGTGCTGCCCTTTTGCACCACCGTTCTTCTTTCCCTTCTCCGGTTTGTCCTCCTTTGAATCCGGATCCTTGGTATTATCTGAATCGGCATACTTAACTAAAGCGGCCATGAGTGTTGACATGTCGTTGCAATGACGTTTGAGCCTTCCCAACTTTTGTTTCAACGGCTTGAAACAGCAATTGCCCTCCAACGTTAATACCGCGGTATCTGCATTAATACGATCTGACGAATGCAAAATTGTCGAGACTCGTTTAACCCAATGGGTCGTGGACTCCCCTTCCTCTTGGACACAAGCGGCCAGATCCACAATTGACATCGGCTGCTTGCACGTATCCTTGAAGTTCTGGATAAACCGACGCTTTAATTCGGCCCATGAGTCGATAGAGTTGGTTGGCAAGCTCTTCAACCAAGTGCGAGCTGGTCCTTCCAGCATCATGGTGAAATATTTAGCACAAACCGCCTCATCCACATCTAACATCTCCATTGCCATCTCATAGCTCTCCACCCACGCCTCTGGTTGCAACTCGGCGGTGTAATTTGGTACCTTGCGAGGTCCCTTGAAATCCTTGGGCAAGCGCACATTATGCAGTGCGGGAGTTAAACATGGTACTCCTAGGGAACTAAACATTACCCCTGGCTCCATGGAGGCAGTGGGGTGAACCGGAGTATGATGTCGTGCTTCGTGTCGAGCTGTCAACTCGGCCCCCCGTCGTGCGTGGCCCTGGTCCACAACATCTTGCGCATTAGCACCTCCCCTGGCCGGTTGTTCTCCCGCGGCGAATTTCGGTGGTGTGCGCTACTGGATACGGCCGGTTCATCTTCCACGTGTCTTCTATAACTCCGGCTTGGACAGGGAGTGGAATGAATCGTCTCATGGCTGTGTGAATACACTTGCTGTTGATTCAGTGATGTCTGAAGGAGATCCCTGGCCCGACGCGCTTCCACTACAACTGGTGATTCGCCGTCGGTTGGGAGAGCCGCCAGGCATGAAGCGGCAGCCACAATATTATCCAACGGGTTGGAATAATGCCCGGGCGGCGTCGATGATACAACGTTGTTCTGGCGAGGCAGGTTTGTTGCGCGTGGCTGAACCGGCGCTCCTGCTTCCGGTGCCCCCGCTCGGTTTGGCGCGGGTTGGTTACCAGCTCCCGCACCTGGCGTGTTGAAAAGATTTTGCGGCTCATAAACCGACGGGAGATGTGATCGGTACCTTCTTCTCATGACCTCTTCTGAAGCATTCTGATCTAGTCTAATCCGGTAAGCCTGTGCTTCCAACTTGGCCCGCTCTATGGCCATCCTGGCGTTCTCTGCTGTCAGGTCCGCTTTAGCCTGGGCTATCTGATCTTTCACCTTTAGAATCTCCGCATCGTGCTGATCCCTGGCTGCTGCGTCTACCTCCACGGACATCAGTGCCGGTAGAGCGTCGAACAAATCAGACAAGACTTGGGCCGGAGGCGGCGCCGAGCTTCCTGTACCTGCCAGCGTGGCTGTTGTTAAACCAGGGAGTACCGCTGCGGCGGTAGATGAATGAGGCACCGGTCATGTGCCGGCCATGAAGATAGCGGCCCGGTTTGGTAGACCGGGGAATCCAGAATACTGTTGCCCTCGGATCCTCCCTCAATCCGGCCGTCGCACAATTGGTAAAGCGATTCGGTTTCTCCGAAAGACTCGTCATCACTACGGATTACGGTTTCTCCATCGGAGATCGGTTCCTCCTCATAACCCGAACCGTGGACGACACCCACGAAAACATGCCTGGCCTCAGGCTGAACCGGTGAAGAACTTGCACGCCGAGCCGTCTCAATGATGTCGGTGCAGGTGTCCGGCTTAGGGGCCGGTTCGCCGATCTTGCTGATGAAGACGCGAATCCCACCAAAGGGGACCTGGTACCCGTATTCGATTGAATTATCCTTGGGACCCCATCCTGCGTTGTCGATGTAGAGCTTACCGCGGCGACTCTTCGTCATCCGGCCCACAGCGTATCCCCTCAGTCCATCGAAGTTCCCCTTCAAGAACTCAAAACCATCGTGCGATAGCCCCATGGTGGGCGCCAACTGTCGTGGAATTGTCACGGCAGATGTCCTCATGGAAGGACTTAGTCATGGAGCCATCACTACGGGTTAGCTCGAAGGGGTTAAACTGGACAAAGGGACATGAGAGTTTATACTAGTTCGGCCCCTTCGATGAAGGTAAAAGCCTACGTCTAGTTGTGATTGGTATTGCTGGGGTTTCGAAGACCAGAGAGCGAATCCGCTTTGTCTGGCTTCGAGTTGTTGTTTTTTCTCTCTTGAACCGCCGCCGGGTCACCCCTTTATATATTCAGGAGGATCCCGGCCAGTCTACAGAGTCCCGAGGCTGGCTCATACAAGTGTCCGCCTTGGTCTCTTCTTTCTTATCTTACAATGCAAGTTTATACAATCATGGCGGTTTACTATCATGGGCCCTAAACCGCCTGCGGGCTCTGGGCCTCTAAGCTTCATACGTAAAGCGCCATCTTCTGGGTTTCCTTGGGCTTCAGTATAAATGAAGGTGAACCGGCCCCTCCTGGGCGGTTTACCCTCAGTGGTTATATCCTCAACAGTACTGTTAAGTGGGGTCCAAGAGAACCAGTCGGAATGACTGAAGTGATGCTTAACCAAAATCCTATGTCTTCGAGTGAAGACTATGAGAGCGAATCTTGTCCAGAGTTGGACAAGTCAGCTTTGCTTGTAGCCCAAGTAAAGTTGCCCTGTGTGTTTGAAATCTGACCATTGGAACACGTGTCAGTTCCTTAGTGACCCAGGGTCATTTCAGACAAATCAGGTCGGGTTGCCTAGTGGCTATAAATAGCCCACCCCCTACAACCATAAACGGTTGGCTGCTCAGAGTTAAAGTACGGCTGTTGTCGTTTGAGAGCAACCCACCTCGAAGCCTTTGAGAGAGAATTCCTTGCGAGGATAAAGTCCTAACCACCCAGAGCCAAAGAGTGTTAGGCATCACTTAAGTCGTCCTGTCTATGTGATCTGAAGACTTATTACACTTGAGGACTGTGGATCCTCCAGCCGGTTAGGCGTCGCGTTCTGAGCATCCAAGAGTCATTGTGGATCGCCGGTGAAAGAAATTTGTGAAGGTTTGGGAGTCTACCTTGAAGACTTACCAGAGTGATTGGGCGAGGTCTGCGTGACCTTAGCTCAAGGGGAATACGGTGAGGACTAAGGGTCCTGAGCTACGTGTTCAGGACTGGGTGTCCGGGACTGTGTGTCCTCAGGTTTAAATACCTAGCCGCCCTAACTAGACGTACAGTTGTCACAGCAACTGGAACTGGTCCAACAAATCATTGTCTTCAACGAGTCACTAGTTTCATCCTTCCCTTCCTTTACTTACTGTTGGTCCTTGTGAAGTCATTGCATGATTGCATTATCTTTTGTCTTCATTGAGTGACTGCCTGTTCTGATTGGCTTCACAATATCTTCCTATCTGATCCTTACTGCCTAGCTACTATAAGTCATTGTGCTTTCACTTTGTTGATTACCTGACTAAGGTTTGCCTAGTGTAGTCTACCTTCCGCTGCGTGGTAATAGGTTTACTTCTATCGTTTGTCTTCAAAACTTCCCTGTTTAGAAGACTTTCATGAAAATCGCCTATTCACCCCCCCCTCTAGTCGATCACTAGCACTTTCAATTGGTATCAGAGCAAGGTACTCCCATGTTCTGTGTGATTCGGTTTAACCACCTGGAGTTTTAGCTATGTCGACTGTAGGGATAATTAAAGTCTCCACTGCGTGCCCCGTCTTCGATGGAACTGAATATCCCTACTGGAAGAATAAGATGCGTATGCATCTTGAAGCCATTGATGTCGACCTATGGTATGTCGTCAAGAACGGCGTTCCCAAGGCTAGAGAAGGTGTCATTGCTGCTGATGTCAAGAAGTTCGTTCAACTGGACTCTACTGCCAAGAATATCATCTGTGGTCATCTGACCAAAGGACAGTATGGCCGTGTGAGTGCGTTGGAGACTTCCAAGCTAGTCTGGGACTGGCTCTCCAAGGTCAACGAAGGCGTCTCCACCCAGAGAGATCAGAGAATCAGTGTCCTTCGCAACCTCTTCAACCGCTTCAAGAGAAATGACAATGAGAATGTCCAGCTCACGTTTGATCGACTCACTGACATCACAAATGAGCTTCAAGCCCTTGGCGCCACTGAGATCACCAAGCATGAAGTCGTCAAGACACTCCTGAGATCACTTGACAGTTCGTTTGACACCCTAGCCCTGATGATTCAAGAACGCCCTGATTTCAAGACACTCGATCCGCCTGACATACTTGAGAGGCTCAACACACACGAGTTTCAGCTTTCTGAGAAAAGAGACATCTACGGTCCCAGCTATGGGCGAACTCGTGCCTTGAAGGCAAAAACTGTCTCCTCATCCGAAGAAGAATCTGACAGCAGTTCTGATGATCCTGAAGACATTGGAAAGGAGCTTGCTATGCTTGTGAAGAAGTTCCAAAAATTCACCAAGAAGAAAGGGTTCAGAAAGTCTTCACGATCAAGCTCAAGGAATGATGAAGCTTCTGCTCATGACTACAAGAAGAGAACATGTCACAAGTGCAAGAAGCCTGGCCACTACATCTCTGAGTGTCCACAGTGGGACAATGAGAACAACAAGAAGAAGAAGAGCAAGGAGTATGACTCTGATGACAAGAAGAAGAAGACATACTCAAAGTCTTCTTCCAAGTCTTCCTCAAAGTCTTCATCACACAAGAAGAGCTCATCTGGAAAGGCACATGCGTTTGTTGGCAAGGAAATGGATTCTGAGGAGGAGTCTGCTTCTGAGGAGGCGGAGGAGGAGTCCGATTCTGGAGTTGCGAGTCTGGCTACAGCATACGTTGCCAAGTCCATCTTCAACACTGAAGACAATGACTTCATAACCGACACCGATGCAAATGACAAGGACTACTCCGCTCCTTCCTACTGCTTCATGGCACGTGGTGCCAAGGTAAACACACGCACTACTCACTATCAAACATCCAGTGACGATGAATCTGATTGTGATTCCAAACCTAGCTACAAAACACTTGCTAAAATTGCAACTGAACAACAGAAAGCTATGGAACACATTCAAAAACTGTTAGACAAAAGCGATGATCTGTTAGACGCTGAAATGACTCGATCTTAGTCCTTAATTGAAGACATAAAAAATCTTCACGTTAAGTATGAGGAACTTGAAAGTCGTCATGAAACGCTCTCAACAACTCATGAAGGCTGTCCTACGATTATCTTCAAAGGAAGCAAGACCTTGAGAAATTGAGAGCGGCTCATGAAGATCTTCAAAAGGAAAACGAGTCACTTCGCGCCAAACAGATCGGTTTAGCTCAGGAAGGATTTGAACCACCATGTCTTAAATGCATTGAGCGTGATAACGCTACTTCTGTTGCTGAATGTTCTACTGCTGCTACTGTTGCAATATCTTCACCTGTTGATGTGGTAACTAACCCCTCTGCTGAGGATACCACTGCCATTGCTGATGAGAATGTTAGGTTGAAGACACTGCTTGAAACAGGGATGTACAAAAGTCTCAAAGGGCATCAGACACTATGTGATGTCCTCAAAAGGCAGATCCTGAACCGAAACCCTAGGAAAGAGGGTGTTGGGTTCGAAAGGAAAATGAATGCCGATGGCTCTTACTGGAAACCTGAGCAGTACCCCAAAACCACATGGGTTGCTGCAAAGGAACCTTCAGTGGATGCATCCACCCTATCTGGCTTCACTTGTGCTAATCCCATTGTTATTGATGAATCCTTTGATGCAAACTACAAACTGTTTAAGAATCAGAATGGTGAAGTGTTTGCCAGGTATATTGGTACTAACTGCAGGAATGGACCGCCTATGAAGAAGATCTGGGTGCCAAAAAGGTGTTTGGAGAATCTTCCTGTGAATGACATCATGACACCACAGGTGAAGAAGACAAACCCTAGACCACAGGCTTCATATGGTCCAAAGGCCTCATACAGACAGAGGACTCACCGGAGTCGCACTAATGCAAATGTTTTGCAGGGAAGCCATACTCAGGCCTATGAATATGAGCGTGGTTCATAAAACCGCCATGTTCATAAGACCAAGAACTATTCTGCTTATTCTTATGAGTACTATTGTCCACCTGCAAGACTTTTTGCTAGGGCTCCAAAGCCAAAGTTCTCAGATGCTGCACTTAGACTCATTGCTTCAAAGCCACCCTTGAAGATGTGGGTGGCTAAGAAAGCTTAACTCTCTTTTGTAGGGAAAGGTCTCCAGCAGAAAACCAAAATCGTCTGACGCTATTGCTGGGGACCTTAAACATCTTGTAGGGCGCAAGATCAAATGCCCAAATGGTCTTATTATGTACTTTGTTCCTGAATCGCTTGCTACTCGCCCTATCAGTCCAAATCTCGATCTAAGCTTTCATAACCCACTGGTTCGTGAAATGTTTTTGCTTCACAATTCTCTTCGTGAAGCCTATCCCCCTAACTGCACTATAGGGTACGACACCAGCGGCTTCAGAATGGATTATTGATAGTGGGTGTACCAATCACATGACTGGCAAGAGCAGCCTTCTTATGGACTCAACCTTACGTCCATCTGACAAAAGTCACATCACATTTGCAGACACTAGTAAAAGTAAGGTATTGGGTCTAGGTAGAGTTGCAATCTCAAAGGATCAACACATGGATAAAGTCATGCTTGTTGAATCCCTTGGCTTCAACTTAATGTCTGTCTCAATGCTTTGCGATTTAAACATGATTGTGATGTTTGGAAAATATCGTTGCCTTGTACTAATGGAATCTAACAAGTCTCTAGTGTTTGAAGGGTATCGGAAAGATGATTTGTACGTGGTAGATTTCTCAGCAGGACCACAGCTTGCCGTATGTCTTCTAGCAAAAGCTTCAGAATGCTGGCTCTGGCATCGGAGGCTAGGGCATGCTGGCATGAGGAACCTGCACACCCTTGCAAAGAATAAGCATGTCATAGGCATCGAGGGCGTCAAGTTCAAGAAAGATCACTTATGCGGTGCCTGTGAAGCAGGAAAGATGACGAGGGCCAAGCATCCCTCAAAGACAATCATGACAACGACTCGACCCTTCGAACTGCTCCACATGGATCTTTTCGGTCCCACTCATTACTCAACTCTTACTACCACTGCTTGTCTCTATGGCTTTGTCATTGTTGATGATTATTCTAGATATACTTGGGGTGCATATAATCCTCTACAAGACTGAAGTGCAGGATGTCTTCAGACGCTTCGCCAATCGAGCAATGAACAACTATGGCGCCAAGATAAAGCACATCAGAAGTGACAATGGCATTGAATTCAAGAACACTAGCCTTGATACATATCTTGATACTTTGGGCATCACACATGAATTCTCAGCTCCGTACACGCCACAGCAGAATGGCGTCGTCGAACGCAAGAACAGAACACTCATTGAGATGGCCCAAACGATGCTTGATGAATACAAGACTCCAAGAAAATTCTGGCCTGAAGCCATTGATACTGCATGCCATACAATCAACCGTGTTTATCTTCACAAGCTTCTGAACAAGACATCTTATGAGCTCCTTACTGGCAAGAAGCCAAATGTCAGTTACTTCAGAGTATTTGGCGCCAGGTGCTGGATCAAGGATCCACATCACACTTCAAAATTTGCACCAAAAGCACATGAGGATTTTATGCTTGGATATGGAAAGGATTCGCACTCCTATAGAGTCTTCAATCTCTTTCATTATAAAGTGGTTGAAATAGTGGATGTGCGGTTCGATGAGACTAACGGCTCACAAAGAGAGCACCTGCCAAATGTGCTAGATGAAGTTCCATCCAGTGAATCAATCAAACTTATGGGAACTGGAGAAATCATACCTTTTGAAGCTCAACCTGAAGAGGAACTTATCATCTCCGCACCTGATCAACCTGAAGACAATGCTCAGCCTGAAGACAATCCCTCTAACAATGACAATGATCAGCAAGAGCAAAATCTTCGCCCTGTACATCCTCGTGTTGCCAATGAAGTGCAGATTGAGAGAATAATTGATAGCATCAATGCACCCGGTCCACTCACTCGTTCAAGGGCAACACATCTAGCAAATTTCTGTGGGCACTTCGCATTCGTCTCAATAACA
This sequence comes from Triticum aestivum, assembly GCF_018294505.1. NCBI lineage: Eukaryota > Viridiplantae > Streptophyta > Magnoliopsida > Poales > Poaceae > Triticum > Triticum aestivum. Next base: position 105,966,609 of record NC_057806.1, on the reverse strand, counting down.
GAACCCAAGAAAGTTGACGAAGCCTTCATGGAACCTGAATGGATTCAAGCTATGCAAGAAGAGCTTCAACAATTTGAGCTGAATAATGTATGGGAACTAGTTAAGCGTCCTGATCCTCGGAAGCACAATATAATAGGCACCAAATGGATATATTGCAACAAGCAAGATGAGCATGGTCAAGTTGTCAGAAACAAAGCTCGTCTCGTTGCTCAAGGATATACTCAAGTTGAAGGGATTGACTTCGATGAAACATTTGCTCCTGTGGCTCAACTTTAAGCCATACGCATACTGCTGGCCTATGCAAATCATCATAACATACTTCTATATCAAATGGATGTGAAGAGCGCCTTTCTCAATGGCAAGATTGAAGAAGAAGTGTATGTTGCACAACCGCCTGGCTTTGAAGATCCAAAACATCCTGACATGGTATACAAGCTCAACAAGGCACTGTATGGCCTCAAACAAGCCCCTCGGGCTTGGTATGACACACTCAAATACTTCCTGAAGAGCAAAGGCTTCACACCTGGTTCCCTCGACCCCACTCTCTTCACGAAGACATATGATGGTGAACTGTTTGTGTGCCAAATATATGTGGATGACATTATCTTCGGCTGCACCAATCAGAAATACAGTGAAGAGTTTGGATATATGATGCAAGAGCAATATTAGATGTCCATGATGGGAGAGCTGAAGTTCTTCCTTGGTCTTCAAATACGACAGCAACGCAACGACATCTTTATATCTCAAGAGAAGTATCTCAAAGATTGCCTGAAGAAGTTCGGTATGCAAGACTGCAAAGGCTTCATGACGCCAATGCCAGCCAAACATCATCTGGGTCCCGACGACAATGGTAAAGAGTTCGATCAAAAGGTATACTGCTCCATGATTGGTTCTTTACTTTATCTATGTGCATCTAGGCCAGATATTATGCTTAGTGTTTGCATGCGTGCTCGATTCCAAGCGGCACCAAAAGAATCGCATCACTTAGCTGTGAAGCGAATTCTTCGATATTTGGCTTACACCCCAACTCTAGGATTATGGTATCCAAAGGGCTCAGAGTTTGATCTGGTTGGATTCTCGGATGCTGATTATGCTGGTGACAAGGTGGATCGCAAGTCTACATCAGGCACATGTCATTTTCTGGGACGATCACTTGTATGTTGGTCTTTAAAGAAGCAGAACTGTGTATCTCTCTCCACTGCTAAATTCTGAATACATTGCTGCTGGATCTTGCTGCACTCAGCTTCTGTGGATTAAGCAAACACTCAAAGACTATGGCATTCATCTGAAGCAAGTACCACTCTACTACGACAACGAAAGCGCCATCAAGATTGCCAACAACCCAGTTCAGCACTCGAAGACAAAGCACATTGAGATCCGTCATCACTTTCTCAGAGATCATGTTGTGAAGGAAGATATTGATATCATACGCGTCAACACTGAAGAGCAATTGGCAGATATCTTCACCAAGCCCTTGGATGAGAAGAGATTTTGCAAGTTACGGTGTGAGCTAAATATCTTGGAATCCTCAAATGTCCTATGATCAGGCACACATCCTAACACTTATGCGTATTGATGACTTAGATGTGCAACACACGAAGTAAAGTATATCTTCAATCAAAGAAGACATACATTCTAAGTGTGAATACATTAATGAGGAATTTGACTTCGGAGCGCCACGACAATTGTGCGCCGTGTCCGGGTCTAATACTTCCTATACGGTGGGTAACGCCACCACCAAATGTTCTGTTTGAAGTATTTCACTCATGGGGTTACATTTGCTATGTCTTCACATTTGGTTTGACTTCAATCTCAACATGTCTTCATGATTATCTTCACTATGTTGATCATATATATATATACTAGTGTTCTGTCCTCTACATCATTCACTTATAGCTATGTCTTCTTGTTGAATCTTTTGAACTAAGTGAATGTGATCGGACCCTAACCTCTCTATGCTTTCTATCTCAAACTCTATCTCTCCAAATCATATGCATTCTATTGAAACTGTTGAATGTCTTCTCTACGTCCTTGTCAGCGGAAGATACAGAGACAAACATTAAGTCCGTTTTCAATGCTAATTCCTTCACCTGAAACCCGGAGAAGTGGGAACGACCACCCGACAATCCAGGCGTGCATGGGAACGTGGAACAACCTCTGATATGCTGCATGATGGCCACGTGTTCCTCAGATGTGAATCGCCAGGGGCACCTGTGTAATAACACTAAGCCGTCCCTGTCCCTATAAATACACGCCTCACCTCAGTCATTATCCTTTCTTCCACTCTCGCACGAACCCTAGAGCCACCGCTAGCCCTCGACGACACCGGCGACGAAGCGCTTAGCTGCCGCAACCTCTCCGACGCCGTCTTCACGCCGACCACGGACTTCGTCTTCTCCGCCGTCGCCGTAGGTGTCCTCCGTCGCCAAGTTAGGGCACGGATGATCGAACTGCTCGGCTCCTCTTCCACTCCGTCTAGCAGTTTCTTGTGTGGTAAATAAAACTCCCTTTTTACGGCCCCTTTGATCCTACAGATTCGTCACTTTCTACCACAAGCAGTTTCTGTTCACACAAGTTGGATCCACTTCATACTGCATCTCATATTATGCCTAGTATGTTCACTTATGCTTCACAAAGTAGTTAGATTCCTCACTTGTATTGATCTGTGGATTCGTACAAATCTGGAACCAACTCCTTATCTATGAGTGAATGTCTTCGCACGATGAGGTCAATGTCTTCTAAACTAATTTATCTTCAAAATCTTCTGAGAATGCATATGACCTCTTCCCCTTCCCTCGCACCTTAATGCTGTCACAGGTACATATCCATGGGAGAATCCCTTGGTTCTCATAGTCTGCATTCATTTGCAGAACTCTTATAGCATCACATAAATTCTCCCGAAGCCAGTTCCTGTTTGTCCAGCAAGCGAAAGCCCTTGAAGCCTTTGAACGTATTGAAGCCATTCAGTTTAAAGTTCATGGCTGCAGAGAAATCAGCAAGGAAGGGTGGCAGAAAGCGTCGAGGTGAGACATCAAGAGATCTGCCCGATGACCTCTCAGAACTGTACAAGACAGATCCAGAAGAGGATTACAATCAGCGCAAGACACGAATCCAATGGATTCGACGATATTGGGAAGAACAGTGGTTCAAGTACAGATTTGTGACAAAGGAATATGCTGAAAAGAATGCCATCAAGCGACCATGGGGAGACATCCTATACAAAAATCTTCAACCCAGGTCCAGAGATGAAGCCATTGAACAAGGCTTCTATCCCTGCATGGTCCGTGGACCACAGCCTACGGATGCTGACCCATCGTCACTGCTATGGTGTCGTGACGACAATCTGTTCAAGCGCAACTTCTAGTTTGCCTAGAATTCGGCGAAGCAGAACAAGAAGTCTTTGGGATTAGACTTCAACCCTGGTCCCTCTGTTCCCCGTGCCGATGGGACCCGCGAAGCTGAACCCAATCTTGTTGGGCCCTTCTACAACCTGGAAGGTCTCATCACTCATATCGTGGTTCAAGGGAAAGCCGTGGATGAGCCTGTAGATGACGCTGAATCAGATGAAGCGCCTGCAGCGCCGAAGCCAAAGAAACTGAAGCAGCCTAAAGCTTCAAAGCCTGCCTCAGCACCAAAAATCTCACGGGCGAAGCCACTGGCTACTGCACCTCCTGAAGACAGTGTGCAGTCTGAAGATCTGTCACGCATCTCCAAGCCCCAGAAAGTCAAGATGCCTCTGCCACACACCAGCCAAGAACTGACTGCTGCTACTATTCTGCGCAACGATGCCATTGATCTGTCCAGTGATGAAGATCTTGTAGATGACGCTCTTGAGCAACTGATCAAGAGCAAAGAAGAAGCAGAAATCTTCAACAATTTGCCTCTCTTTGGCGTGGCAATCATCCACGACTTCATCGATGAGTGGTTTGACACGCCCAACCTCAGCTTTGAAGATCTGCAACTTCCAATTGGCCTCAGTGTTGCCTTCCATGGCGCCATTGCTTCAGAGCTAGCTATAGCCCAGCGCATCGTTGAACTGAAGCAAAAGATTGACTTTGAGAAAGCTCAATTCAAGAAGCATATGGCCAAGCTCAGCGTGCAAGAGGTCAAGAACTTCAAGATCATGCTGCACGAGCTTAAAGAAGCCTTTCTCAAGAAGCGTGAAGAAGCTCAAGGTTCTCGTGAGCGCATGAAGAGCCTGGCTGACAAGTGTGTGCAAGCCTACAATGAGGCTGAGAAGCGCAAGACCCTTGGGCGTCCTGGCATCGACCCCAGGATGGCTGCAAAGCAGCAGAAGAAGAAGCCCGCTATGGCCGAACCCGACGCACCAAGGCAGGAAGCACATCCCATTGTCTTCCTAACCAGCATGACTGGCTCGAATCCAAAAGCCAGGTCTACCGCTTCAGAACTAAAGAAGACGAGGACTGGTGAGGCTGAAGCCAGAAAAAGGAAACATCTTGAAGCCTCTGCTGCTGCTCCCTCCAAGAAGAAGCAAAAGACCAAGAAGGAATGGGCTGCTCCCATAGAGCCCTTAATTGTTGAACCCATCTCCATGGTTCGCCCTGCCGCTGAACATCAAGAGCGCCAACTGACTGTCCATGAGCCTGCTTTCATAGAGGCTCATGAAGCTGAAGACTTTCCGGCAGCTGATCCCACTGCTGCTGAAGACATTGGTCACCATGACCATGTTGAAGATGATGCAGTTCTTCCTCAGATCGAGCACCAACAGGTATCATCGCCTGTGCTTACGCACATCGAACTCATCAGCATTGGTCGTCCTCTGACGCCAATTTCTCAGGATGCATCATGGGCTGATCACCCACAACAACAAGTCACACCACCCCGGCAAGAAGAAGAGGATGACTTTGAGGCCCAGCCAACTCCATCTCCAAAGGCGTCGCCGGCATTACGCAGGCTTCGCAAAGGACCAAGGCCTCCAGTCTCCGAATCTGAAGCTAAAGCTGTTGAAGATATTCCGACTGCATCAGCCGATGACACCCAAGAAGAAGAACGTGCCCCCACTCCCCCAACTACTGACGAAGTTGTTCTCGAGGAGAACATGTCTGTGCCTGACCCTCCAGCTCATCAAGTGGAGGTAGAAAATCTTGAGGCTGCCACCACCAACACCAATGAAGCCACTGACGCTGTCATGGCTGAAGCAAATATGGAGCCTACACCAACCCAAGAACCAGAAGTCAGCGAAGCCAATGATGCTACTGCTTATGTTCCTGCGCCTGCTGCTGGTCCTCAGTTTGACTATCATATTGAGCATAGGCCTCAGGTACAGAAGCCAATGCCAAGGTTGCCCGGGTTTCCAGGTCCTGCATCAGCACCTAGATCCTTCAATGTCAACAGCTTCAAAGCAGACAACACCTTCTTCAATAGCTCCAAGTACCCCTACTCAAGGGAACGAATATCTTCTGATCGGTTCTGGAGCTATCCGCAGCGAAGCTATTACTCCTGCATTCTGTACAATCAAGGTCGCATCTTCCCACATATGCGTCTTGACACCGAAGCAATAGCTGGTCTGCCCTGCTTGGAAGAAGCTCTGGACTGCTTCAAAGAGGTTGGATTGTTGCCTTTCCTCACCAACCAAGAGCATTGGAGCGAAGAGTTGCTGCTCCAATTTTATGCCACACTTCACATACATGGTTACAACAGAGATCCAAAGACTTGGGTCCTTGAGTGGATGACAGGAAATGTTCATCATGAAGCCAAAGCCTTTGATATCATTGAGCTCACTGGTCTACCCACTCCTGGAGATCTCTATGAACCTGGATGTCAACTTCACAGTGAAGCTATGGAGAGCATCTTTCAGAAGCCTGAACCGAACATGAGTCAGATGCTCAGTATGATGAAGCCTTTGCCACAAGATGCTGCATATCCTAAGGAGTTCCTTGTTGAAGACCTGGAGTATCTGCCAAGGACCATCTATCACATTTTAAGGCGAACTCTCTGGCCCATCAAAGGACATTCCCCATATGCAAAGCTGGAAGGTGCAATGAAGACTTTGGTCTTCTATATTCTTCACGACAAATGCTTCAACGCACAAGACTTCTTCATCCGCCAACTTGCTGCTTCAGGATCTGACCTTTTTGGCTTGAAGTTCTACGCTCCATGGATAATGTGGATGATCAAACTCCACTCAGCTATCTCATATCAGCCCTCTGCTCGCAATCATCAGATCTTTATGCCTGACGTGGATATGTCCATTGAAGCCCTCTATCCAGAGCCTGCCAAGGAGCCTCTTAGTCTTCAGAATGCGGAGCATCAAAGTTTCTCTCAGAACATTGAAGGAGTTGAAGCAGTCACTTGTGTTTATCCTCTGGCTGGCACTACACGCGCACCTCATCGTTCCCTCACTCAAGCCACTGAAAGCACTATTGCCCAACGGCCCAAGAAGTGCTCTCGTGTTCTCAATGACCGAGAGCTTCTGGTTGCTCTTCATTAGAAACAGGATAGACATCATGACTGGCTGAAGCGCCAAATGCACAACCTCTTGGTGGATGTCAACCGCATTCGCAACCTTGCCACCAAGAATGCTTTTGTTGCCCATGAAACTTGTCGGCGTACATAGAAAGGGCTGACGCTTATGTGCTCTAAGGATGATCTTCAAGAGGATGGCTTCTCTGAACGTTTTAAGTTCGACTCCACACCTCCCCGAAGGGCTGTGCTGCGACGAACTCCCTCACTTGAAGACTCTGAGTTCTCTTCCTCTGCGGCAACTGTGAATGCCAGAGTGATCGAGGACGAAGACGATGCTACTTCGCCGCCCCCTCCTTTACCATGCGTCGACACTGCCCCGAGCTCGTCTGCACCGCCTAACAACACCGACGACCTTGCTACTTCACCTACTCCTCATGGGAACGAGTAGATGCTCTATGTCTTCAAACCTTTTTGGTCCTTACTGACAAAAGGGGGAGAAGCATATGAGTTTGATAGTCACTTAGATCATTTTGCAAACGTCCATTTTCCATTATGCATGTCATTATCTTCACATACTTTTCATGCATGATGAGTTGTCATCATAAGTTGAAGAGGATCTCCACAAGTACAACCTGCCATGTGCATTTGCATTCCAAAAGCAAATTACTTATATGCACATCTTCAGGGGGAGCCCTTACAACTTATCAAGACAATTCCTTATCCTTTACAATTTCACATATTATATTCCCCGTTGAAAACTTCAACTAGTTTGTCATCAATCACCAAAAAGGGGGAGATTGTAAGTGCATCTAGTGCCACCCCTAGTTGGTTTTGGAGTATTGAAAACAAACCTAGTTGAGGGACTAATGTGTTTGTGAGAATTGCAGGATAACATAGGTAGAAGTCCCTCATTGATTCGGTTTTCCTACCAGAGATGACCCCTAAAAATGTATGAAGACATTGAACTCAAAGGTGGTATGTGAAGATATTCACATTGAAGACTATGACAAGAGAAGACATTGCATGAAGACAATGGAGCTCGAAGACTTAGATCTTTCGTAGTTCTTTTTCTTCTTTGTTGAGTCATAGGAACCACCGTACTGTTAAGTGGGGTCCAAGAGAACCAGTCGGAATGACTGAAGTGATGCTGAACCAAAATCCTATGTCTTCGAGTGAAGACTATGAGAGCAAATCTTGTCCAGAGTTGGACAAGTCAGCTTTGCTTGTCGCCCAAGTAAAGTTGCCGTGTGTAGGATCTAGAAGTAGATGTGTCTAGAGGGGGGATTAGACACTCAATGCTAAAGTTGCAATTTTTAAGCTTTTTCGGTTTAAGTGGAGTTTAGGCACAATTTCAACATACATAATACATTTCAAGCAAGCATGCAAAGAGTATATGAGCAGCGGAATGTAAAGCATGCAACTTGCAAGAATGTAAGGGAAAGGTTTTGGAGAATTCAAACGCAATTGGAGACACGGATATTTTTCCCCTGGTTCGGATAGGTGGTGCTATCCTACATCCACGTTGATGGAGACTTCAACCCACGAAGGGTAACGGTTGCGCGAGTCCACAAAGGGCTCCACCCACAAAGGGTCACAGTTGCGCGAGTCCACACAGGGCTCCACCCACGAAGGGTCCATGAAGAAGCAACCACCCACAAAGGGTCCACGAAGAAGCAACCTTGTCTATCCCACCATGGCCATCGCCCACACAGGACTTGCCTCACTAGCGGTAGATCTTCACGAAGTAGGCGATCTCCTTGCCCTTACAAACTCCTTGGTTCAACTCCACAATCTTGTCGGAGGCTCCCAAGTGACACCTAGCCAATCTAGGAGACACCACTCTCCAAGAAGTAACAAATGGTGTGTAGGTAATGAACTCCTTGCTCTTGTGCTTCAAATGATAGTCTCCCCAACACTCAACTCTCTCTCGTAGGATTTGGATTTGGTGGAAAGAAGATTTGAGTGGAAAGCAACTTGGGAAGGCTAGAGATCAAGATTCATATGATAGGAATGGAATATCTTGGTCTC